>NC_089257.1:61785708-62407381 GCF_963930625.1 Muntiacus reevesi
AAGGACAGCCCTCTGCCCCCACAGAAGGGGCAGGAGCCGGGGAACCAGGATGCCCCTTCAGAGGCCAGCTCATCCCTCCTCTTATTCCAAATTGACCCAAATCACTAAGGGCTGTCAGATCGGATCACTGCCCAGGATCCAAGACCTCCAAGAAGAAGCTGCATAGCCACTCTGTCCCCCAGGGCCTGTCACCCGCTATTTTGTAGGCTCCCTGGCTCACATTCATGACTCTGCACGATGACGTTTGCTCCCCTCGGCTCCAGGATGGCTCCCCCTGATACCCGCATCTGACACTGAGTCTCCTTGCTCTCGTTGACTTTGCTTCCCAAGCAATCATCAACGCATCTCTGGTCCCAGGCTGCCTTCCCTCTGCCTCACAGCTGGTGTGTGACTCAGGGGAGCATTCCTCCCACTCCCTATAGAAAGAAGCTCCGAGAGCCCTGGGATCTGAAAGTCCTTCCAGACATCTAACCTCCATCCATACTGTTCTTGCCTGATGTCCTTTTATTCTAACGCTCTCCCCTAGAACAGATGGGGCCCTCAGTCGTGCTCTGGCTTCCTTCTCCCTGCCCTCATTTCTTCCTCTCCCAGGCGCCCTTCTCCTCTTTGTCCTTCAGGCTTGCCCGCACCTTCCTCACTCCCCGTCTGCATGCCCTCTTCCCTGCTCTCTCACCCCACTCAATCATTCGTCTCAGACAGTTAGTTTAAGGGAGTGGAGAAGAATCTCTTGCTGAGTCCAGTGAAGGTCCTTTCCTCTCGTCACCCTGGGGATGCTGGCAATTATCTCAATGCCCCCAGAGCCCCAGCACTCCAGACGGCTCCCTCTCCCCCAGACGCTTCCTGGCCTTCCACTTCCTGGCCCTCCCTAGACTGCTGCCTTGCTATGTTCCTGCTCTCCTCACATCATCCTGACTTGGCCAAAGACACCTGCCCCCCAGGAGATGAACACCTTCACCTCCGCAGTGATCGCCCCTCCCGTCCCCCGCCCATCACACACAGGCACACGCACCCTGCTCCTTAAGTGATGGCGAGGGCAGTGGCCAAGTGATCCACAGCTCCTTTCTCTTCTGTTGCTGCGGTGAAATATGGACAGCGGGAACCACGGGAGAAATGAGGCATGAAAATTAATCTGCTTTACAATCCTCATGAATATTTAAAAGCTGATGAATATGTAACTACATTTCTTTTCTCCTCCATTAGTGTCTGCTTTTGAGTTACTCTACAGCTCCCTTGGTTCCTTTGGGGGCTGGTTGGCTAGACTGATTTTTAAATTGGTTTTACAGGTGCCTATAGATCCTGGGTTCCCCTAAACCCCGATCTTAAGAAGAGGATTTACCCCCTTAAAATTCCCCAGGAAGGCCTGGCAGAGAGAGAGACAGAGACGAAACTTCCTCTGAAACACACTGTGGGAGCCCCGAGGGAAGGGCAAAGGTTGAGAGGCTGGGGCTCCCACTTTGCCGTGGGACGCACCGGGTCCAGCCTGTAGAGGACAAACTACCTCCTTCTTCCCTGAGCACAGCTCGCCCTTGAAGACAATAGCAGGCCCTCACTCTCCAGCCACTATGGGTCTTTCAGGGCCTTAGTGCAGGGTGGCCTTGAGAAACCAAGAAATGAGGCTGCAAAATGTTACTTGCTTTCTACTCAGAAGAATCTGGTATCAGGCTAACTGTATGCTACTGTGCAACCATCTCCTGGCCCGTGGCATCAGCCACTCCTTCTAGAACTGCTCTTTGGAGCATCCCTGGTCACCTCCCTAGCCTGTCCTCTCTGCCACACTTCTTCGGTAACTCTGGAACCCTGCTTCCCAGCCACCCTTATCATCTGAAGTGGGCTGGGGGAGGCAGACTCCTCACCCACCTACCGCAGCCATCCATCACCCCGGAGCGGAGCAGAAGGAGCAGCAGGGCATCGTCCCAGAGCAGCAAGATTTGTCTTGGGGCCCGAGGCAGAATCCAGCACTGAGCCGGCGTCCTGTAGAGAGAAACTGGGTCCTGGCTTGGTGAAGGAAGGCGTCGTGGGGCGGGGCAACGGGCTGTGGGAGACCTCCATCTTGCCAACTTGGCAGCAGGGCTGGGTCAGAAACGCTGGGGGTCCTTAGAGCCCCACAGCCGTCCTGAAAAGCCCAGGTTCCACAGCCAGCCCCTGGACTTCAAGCCATAGCAGACCACTCCCAATTCCCGCCTGTTTATCCTCCCACCCTGTCCTCAGTCTCTCCATCCACTCCTCGTTCTACACAAAGCCTGGCAAAGCATTTCATGTTGTTTTGATCATATTTCTTCCCTTCTCACCATCCTCAGGGGCCCCTTAGTTTCTGGCGTATCCAATTCACATCTGGCCTGCCATCTCCATCACCAGCAACCCCAGGCCCCCTCACCTACCCTCAGTCCCCTCACCCCAGTCTTCCAAGCTAACTTGCTCACCATCCCAAACATGCTTTCACCTCTTTGTCCCAGGTCCTCCATTTCCCCCTCTAGTGATGCCTGTCCTCTCCTTGCCAGGCTTTGTTCAGAACTGCCTCCATCAGGAAGCCTTCCTGGGTTGACCCCAGCCCCACAGAAAAATCCTATCACCTCTCCTGGGCTCTCAGATTTTTCAGTGCTGAATCCACAGGGAGTTCATTGGCTCCATCTTCACGGATGTGGTCCACAGAAAGGGCTGCAGTGTCTTTTAAAGCGGACCCGCCTGCAGTCAGTGTTGCAGCCGCCTGTGGATACACTCACTGGGCTGCCTCACTCTCTCATCACCTGTTCCTTTAGGTCAACCTCACTGCATCTCCCGTGAATGCCTGTCCTACTGCCAGAGCGTCCCAAAGCAGGGGCCCAGTCCCCTTCTCCCTCCTCTCTATCCTCTCAGGGGCTTCACACACACAGGGCCTCTGGAGCAACACAAGACTGGGGTCTCAGTGTAACAGAGGGATTGCCCAGCTTGGGATAGAGAAGGTACCCCCAAGAGTGAGTCAGGAAGCCAGGTTCTGGACCTGGCTCTGCCCTGTGATCTGGACTGAGCCACCTAATGTTCTCGGGTCTCCCTTTTTCATTAACCAAATGGGCATACAGGTCTATCCCTACATCAAAGGATCATGGTGGGAATCAAATGTGAAAAATACAGAACACTGTGGACTTCCCTGGTGGTCCAGTGGTTAAGACTCTGAGCTTTCACTGCAGGGGACACGGACTTGATCCCTGGTCAGGGAGGTTCCACATGCCATGTGGTGCAGTGAAAAATAGATATATACAGAACAGTATATAAATGTTAGATATGTCTACTATTGGAATAATTAGCAATAAACTGTTATAATAACTGCTATCATAGTGTGTGACATTCCCCCAGCTCCCTCTGTTTTGAGGGGTTCTCTGGTCTAGCCCCCTCTTTCCTTCCCTGGCCAGGAGAGGGACAGGAGACCCATCTGGATGTGTGTCCCTTGGGATCTAGCATCTCATTCTCCAAGACAGATTCCCCAAGCGGCAACGTCACCTTCAGCCCCTGGCCTCTCCGCTCAGCTCCCAGCTGCCTCGGCAGCGGGAACAAGCGTGAGCCTTGTCAGACAAGCCCTGCATCTCCGTAAAACACGTTCTCAGCATAATTACCCAGCGGAGACGCTCAGGGGCCCCGCCCTGACAGAGAGCCTCTGCCGCCGCTGGTTCGTCGCTGCTACAGCAGCTGAAATGAGCTGTCCTGGACTGAAGAAGCAGGAGCGGTTCTCTAGCTAAGCAGGGCCGGATATGGCCAGGCCTCAGCGGGGAGCCCCGGGTTCTGGCTGTGAAGAGTTGGGGGATTTCCAGTGGCCCAAGCAAACTCAGAGCCCAGCTTCTCTGCTCCCCTCCATCACCCTCTGAGTGAGCCCCGAACAGCCCATCTTGAGGCTCCCCCTGTGTATGGGGGCTTTGCTCACCCCAGGCTCCCTGTTCCCTGCCTGTGGCACCTCTGCCAGCACCTGGGTGGGCCCCTTACTGGCCCTGCTGCCCTCCCCCATCCTGAGGGGTCAGCTGTGTCTCAGGTGTGGCATCAGCAGCAACCTAGGCATGAGGCAGTGCTTGGAGATGCAGACAGGCACTTGTGGTGGCTCCCTTCCCCAGAGCCAGGTGCAGGGAGGCTGGGAGAGCTGCCACCTCCCTCCCTTCCCCCTCCCCCTGCATGCCTTCCCCAGGGAAACACCCCAAACAGTCCTTTGGGAAGAAGTGTTCCTTCCTCCCCCATATCTCATCAGGAGGCTGCCTGATCAATTTCACACTGTGAATATCATTCTTCCTTCCTTTTGGGAAAAGGGGATGACCCAATCCCCTGGGTCCAGCAGAGGTCTATCTTCCACTTATCTGTCTCTAGATGCTGACATTTCTAGATAGAGATGGGGAAACTGAGCCCTGGGCTGGGCAAGTCATTCCTTTGAGTGAACAGGACAGAGGGTAGGTGAGAAGTATGAGATGTGGGGGGTCCCTGGGAGGCAGTCCTCCCAGCCAGGCTGTCAGAGCAGCAGGGACGCCTGAGATGCTCACGTCTATCCTTCTAGCAGTTTCACCTGTGGGAGCAGATGCTCTGAAAGCGGGTGATTCGATTTCCCTCTTCCTGCAGGGAATGGCCTGAAGGGGAAGACCAAGTTGACTTCCCTTGGTCTACCTCCGGACTTCTAGGGGATTATGTCCAAAATCAAACTCCAGACTGAAACCCACACCAGACCCTTTCATCTAGGATTAGGGGACATTCCCACCCAGGCCAGGGCCTTCAGTCTGTACCTTGAACCCTGAGCCATATCCCAGCCTTTCCCGACAGAGCTCAGCTCACGCAGGAGTGACAGCTCTATGGGAAGGACATATTGAGACAAACGGGGCTGTGATTAGCCAGCCATCAATATCTCTTAAAGGCCCATTCCCTCGAAAGCTGGCAGATCCCTCCAGTTCCCCCGCCCTCCCTGAGCCAAGCAGAGATCCCCAAGGCAGCTCAAATCTTCCTCTTTCTCTCTCCTTTCCTCCCTGCTCTGGCCACATCAACCAAATGGATTATGTCTTATTTCTCTTGGATTTGGCGCAGGAACCAAACAGCATTTAAGGCCATTGATTGTTCAAAAGGCAAAGTGTATAATGCACCAGAAAATTAGTTTAGAGTGCCCAGCAGGAGAGCAGCCCAACTCTGGTCTCAGATTTACTCTGCTCTGGTGGCCAGGAGGCAGGGGTGGGGTGGGGCAGGGGGCATTGTGCCTTTCAATCTCTTCAGGAAGCTCTAGGAAACCATCATCCCCTTGTGGCCATGCTAGGGCCTTCTTTCTGTCTATCTGCCCAGGTGAGCAGCATGACAGCAATACCTCTCCTGTGCTTCAGCTCCAAGCCGCTCTTCCTTCCCCCAAGACACACACACACACACACACACACACATGCATGCACACACAGATTCACTCACATTCCACATTCAAGTGTTTTTAAAAATCTACATTAAGTACATGCACATGAGACAGGGCCATGTCACACACACTCTCACTGATGCACACATGAAACTGTGTGAAAAATCTAGATAAGACATTCCCTTTGTCTGAACAATCTGGTGCCTAGGGAAGTACCTGACACAACAAAAGGTGATCACTAGGATTTCCCTGGTCAAGCAGCAGGT
This sequence comes from Muntiacus reevesi, assembly GCF_963930625.1. Classification (NCBI taxonomy): domain Eukaryota; kingdom Metazoa; phylum Chordata; class Mammalia; order Artiodactyla; family Cervidae; genus Muntiacus; species Muntiacus reevesi. Next base: position 61,791,307 of record NC_089257.1, read on the forward strand.
CCTGGATAAGAGCCTGAGAGTTGTCCTGAAACCTGGAAAGGACAAAGGTGAAGATGGGCATTGAAGAGATAGAGAGGAAGAACGCCATGCTTTCACTGCTAAGGGCAAGGATTCAGTCCCTGGTTGGGGAACTCAGATCTATCAAAATGGCTTCTTGGCCAAATGAATCAGGACCATGGACAGATCCCACAGTCCTCTTCTCCCCTCCCACTGTGATCATTTAGTTCACCTGACCAAAAACAGGTCCAGCTCAGAGCCCCCTGCAGAAGTAATAATGACCATGACCATTTTGGTAATCATAAAAATGGCTTTCATTTTTGAGCTCGTATTTTCATGAGACAAGATCTTAGTATGAATCCTCTCACTTGGTCCTCACCACCTTCCAGAATGTATTGTTTATTCCTACTCTACAGATGACCAAACTGAAGCTCATATTGTCAGTCAGTTGCTAAGTCATGTCCGACTCTTTGCGACGCCATGAACTGCATCCCGCCAGGCTTCTCTGTCCTTCACCATCTCCCAGAATTTGCTTAAACTCATGCCCACTGAGTTTGTGACACCATCCAACCATCTCATCCTCTGCTGTCCCTTCTCCTCCTGCCTTCAATCTTTCCCATTATCAGGGTCTTTTCCAATGAGTCAGCTCTTCACATCAGGTGGCCAGAGTATTGGAGCTTCATCATCAGCATCAGTCCTTCCAATGAATATTCAGGGTTGGTTTCCTTTAAGACTGACTGGTTTGATTTCCTTGCAGCCAAGGGACTCTCAAGAGTCTGAAACTCATAGAGGTGGGGTAATTTCCCATAGTTTTCATTGAGCTTGTCTAAAATAAAAGAGGAAAGGCCATCTAACTCCAGGGGTCCCTATTAAACTGTACATACTTTATATGACAATAACTTCACCAGATGGGTTTTCCTTGAAAGCAGAGGAGGAGTGATGGACATGTATCAACCCACAGCAGAAACTCCCCACATCAACCAGCACACATGTCCTGTCTCCACTGCAGTACCATCCTGATGGAGACAGGAGGAGTGTACTGAGTCGGTTCCTCATAGAGTGGGTGGGGATTCTTGAAGCCTGAAAATCAAGACCATACAGAGCCAAAACCATGAAAATCTTGCAAAGGCAACAATTGAGAGGCTCAAAGAAGTGTGTGGAAGTGAGATAAGGTCAAAGGCAGTGGGATGTTAGACAGATTCATCAGGCTTAAAGAAAGGAGGATGTGCAGGACATTGCCAGAAACAAGAGTCCAACCCACTCCACTCCCTCCCCGTGTCTACTGAAAATGTTGAAAATGGTAGAAGATTCAGCTGACTACAAGAGAAGATTAACATGGGAATAACTCATGGCTAAAGACTTCAGCTAAAGCAAAAAGCGAACAAGCAAACAAACCAGAGTCCCACAAGAAAACAAAGGGGTGAAGAATCTGCCTGCCAAGGCAGGGGACACCGGTTCGATTCTTGGTCCAGGAAGATCCTACCTGCTGTGGAGCAACTAAGCCCATGCACTGCGACTATAGAGTAGCCCCCGCCTGCCCAGCTAGAGAAAGTCCATGAGCAGCAATGAAGACCCAGCACAGTCAAAAATGAAATTTTTTCAGAAAAAAAAAGCTTTGTAAAAGTTTTGTCCACACTCATGCTGGACAGAAAAGAGAGCTTTCCCATGATTGTAACTTCCAGATAAAGTTGGACTGGCAACCCTTTTTACAGCAAGATGATATTCAATGAACCACCAGTGCCTTGGGACCAGCTGACCTGGGACCAGAGAGTCCATGTATTAATATCAACCAAGGAAACTCCAGCTCCCCTGGCTAAAAAGTGCCTCCAAAATCTCTGCCTGATGTGAAAAGATCATGGATTATTTGGTTTCCCACATCAGTGCCCTCCCTCCCCCCACACCTCTCCCATCAAAGTGCCAATCAAGTTTTATTTCACATGTCAAGATTCTGAAACATTTGAGAAAGCTCTGTACCATCCAAAAGCTGGGGTCTGTGGAACAGTGTTTCTACTACAGTTCACTGAGAAATGTTTTCAGAGGTTTTTGACCTAAAGCACCATCACCTATTTTAGTGCTTCACCTTATTCTCCAGACTTAAATTCAAATGACTTTGGGGTATTTCCAAACATCTAGTTCACCCCAAAATAAATACTCACCAACATTCAAACCCATATGCCACAGACTTCCCAATGAGAGTTGTGAAGATGCGTTGACAGTAGGACATGATTGGAATACATATCAAACTTTCCAAGTGGATTACATTGAAGGGAACAATCCCCATGTAAAAGTTCTGACTTTGGGAGAAAGACAAACTGAATCTAACTTTTCTTGTCACAGCAGCCACTAGCAATGGATCTGAGTCCTTTTTTTCTCTCCAGCCATGTGGCGTGGCATGTGCAGTTTTAGTTCCCCAAACAGGGATTGAACCCATGCCCCCTGCAGTGGAAGCACAGAGTCTTACCCACTGGACCACAAGGAAAGTCCCTCTGATCCTTCCTCATGTTAGTTAATTACTACCTTGAGCCCTGAAGGGGTGAGAAGACAAGGATGGTTTGGTGACTAGGAGTAAGAAGGTCTGGGCTCAATTCTGGCTTTATCTTTGATACCCTGTGTGACCAAAGACCTGAACCCGCTTGAAGCTCTGGATTTTTTCTTTTACAAAATGGTACCAGTAATGCCCCCTCAAAGGGATTGTAATTCTGGCCAAGTGAGATAGAGGATCCAGCACAGTGCTTAGCATGGCATGTAATATGCATTTATTATGTTAGTTGATTCTTTGGAAGCAGCCACAGGCCCTGGATAAGTGCCTGAGAGTTGTCCTGAAGCCTGAAGAGAAGAAGGGTGGAGATGGGCATTGAGGAGAGAGAGGAGAGAGGTGTGAATGGGGGGAGATGGGCAGGAAATTGAGAGAGAAACTTACCTACATGATAATTTTGTCTAAGGATAGGTCCTACCGCAGGGATACAGGAAGGGAGCAGGGTTTCAGCACTCCTCAGATTGAATCTAGGACCTAAACTCAGTAAATGAAAGACAACAAAGAGTTCTTGGAAAGATTTCTTTATTATCCTAGTGAAGGATTCAAATGGACAAATCAACTTACATTGCAGCCAAAGAGGGCAGTTAGACGAGATGGAGACCTTGTCTAACTAAGGATCTAGTGGGTTAGATCCTTAGGCTGCTGAGAGAGGCTTAGGAGCAGGACAAGCAATTGTTCAGAGACAAGGGAATGGATGAGATGAACTAGTGAGGCTCTAACTCTTCCATCTCTGAGGTTCTGCATGTTGAGGACCGTCTTATGAGCAGCTCTCAGCATTGGGAGGGAACTCTGCAAAGCCCGGGGAAAATACTGGTGTGGCAATTGAGTGGTGAGCAGAACACTAATGAGTGCCAAGAATAACAGTGGCTTCTTAATGGAGCCCTTAATGAAGACTCATTTCTGGTTTTATTAACGTAGAGAAAAAGCACACACTCTCCCCCGCTCTCAGAGAGCAGACGGAATAAAGAGCAGCTCCAAACAGGGGGGCTGATCCTGTTTCCTGGACCCTGCTTAGGAGACCATCATAGGCTCTGGGAAGGGGGATAGGAAGGTCAACCTCAGAGTTCTGAGATGTTCCTCTGCACTTTGGCCATTCTGTTTAGACCCCAAGACCCCACACAGTCTCAGGGGGCAGATTTCCAGCTGCGCTCAGCCCTGCAATTTACAGGCAAGCTGCAAATAAGAACACAAAAGAGAACCATCCCCAAGGTGCTGGCAGTGATTTTAAAGGCAGACACATCCCATTAAATATTTAATTAGAATACAATCCCACCAAAGCTCTCCCACCATAAGAGGTTGAAAAACGCAGCCCTCTAGGGTTTACCCACCACTGCTCACTTATTTCCAAGTGTATAATCTCTGTTGACTTCAAATATAGCAAGAGGGACTCAGGTTAGACCTAGAAAATCAAATTTTAAAACTTGTGGATGACCTTGGAGTTCATCTAGTCTAATTCCTTGTTTTGTGAACATCTGAGGCCCAGAGAAATTACAAACTCAAACAATCGAACGCCAGTTGCATCTAAGCCATAATCCAGGACATTCCTGGAAATGCTCCCCCTTGACACCAGCCTCTGCCCCTGCTGGCCTCCCCCTCTCAGGGCTCTATAACCCAGCTGACTGACCATCCTTGGGGCTGAACTGGCATGTACAAGGCGGTACCTCAGGGGCACTTGTGGCTAAGATTTTGAGTTGTCTCCAGTGACCAAATGCTAACCAGGATACAACTCAGGGATGGTTGTACTCAATCATTTAGAGTCTCAAAAGTTCTTTGGGTAGTCCAGTGGTTAAGAATCCATCTTGCAATGCAAGGGACACCGGTTCAATCTCTGGTCTGAGAGGATCCCATACGCCATGGGGCGACTAAGCCCATGCACCACAACTACTGAAGCCCATATACATACGGCTTGTGCTTCACGAGAGAAGCCACCACAATGAGAAGCCCAAGCACCACAAATGAAGAGCAGCTCCCGCTCACCAACTAGAGAAAGCACATGCGCAGCAACAAAGACCCACCAGAGGCAAAAAATAAAGTAATAAATAAAATAAATCTTTTTTAAAAAGCTCATCGTGGAAAAAACTAGGAGATCCGTATTTTATATTAATAGATCTTTGACACCCTAAACTCAAATGGGAAATCCCAACAGAGGGATGAAATTCATCCCCAGGTAGCTCCACTGATAATCTGGCCACACCTGCCACCCATGCACCAACAGTTACCAAGTCTGTGAGATGAAATGGCCTAAGAACCTATGAGGAGAATGAAGGGGGCACTTCTCCAATAGCAGAGCCCTCTAGGATGGGGACTGACTCTGCTTGGGGCTCAGGGAGTGAGGACAGAGAGGACAGAGGAGGCAATCCTTGCCAAGAAGGACTCAACCTGATAAGGAGCAGTCCATACCACACACACCCCTCCCCCATGAAAAGACTACAGTACATTGCTAAGTGACTGCTGGCTGCTCCACATCATGCAAGGTGCTTACACAGGTTATTTCTCCTTTACTTCTCACAGCATCATTGTAAGGTAGATATTAGCTTGCTTCTTTAACAGGAGAGGACCATGAGACACAAATGGCTTAAATCAATTGCCCGAAGTCATACAGCAAGAAATTGATGGAACCCAACTCCATCTCCAACCACACAACAGCACCTGCAAACGAACCCCTTAATTCCCCAGGGGGATTCTGAGAGGATGACGGTCATTTCAGGGAGTGAATTGTGGAAGGTCTCTCAGGCAAAGTTCCCTGGACTTTTGAGAAACATGAGCAGTAGCTGGAAGGATCTCATTAACGGCGGCAGAACTGTCAGGAAAAAGAGGTGACATTTATTGAGCAGCTGCTCTATGCCATGCAGCTTACTATCCAGTCTCATCTGAGGCTCACAACAACCTTCTGACATCAGGTTTACGATCCTAAAGTCAGGTTCAGAGAGGGCAAGTCATTTTCCCAAGGTCACACAGTGAGCAAATGATCAATTCAGGATCTGAACCTAGATCTGTCTGGTTCCAGTAGAAGAGGACCAAATGCAAGGAAACTTAACCCAAGGGGACAGTGGGGGCTTGTGGGGAGGCTAAGAAATCACTCAGAGACCACCACTAGAAGAGAGGAGCTTATTTTAAGAGCCTTGGCTCTGAAAAGGCAGGAGAAGGGGCCAGGTGTGCCCTGACCCAAGGGCCTTTTTCACTGCTGCATCTGTCTTCCTCCCCAGGAGAGTCCATGAAGATGGCAAAGGAACACATCGATAAGATTCCATTAACATGCTAGGTTACTGCACAGCTTTTAAACACGACCACAGTCATTTTCATCTGTTTTCCCAAAGAGGTTTATGCCCCATCTGCTTACACAACCCCTGGCACAGGACTGCTCACTGGAGACTACTGGTCCGCATCCCTGTGAGCCCTGAAGCTCCACCTATAGGCTGCAAACTCGGGCTTTCAAGGCAGACAGAACAAAGTTCAAATCCTGATTTCCCCAGCTTGGAGCTTAGAGTTCCTGTTTCCTCACCTCTTAAACAGAGCTAATTGTGCCCGCCTCCTAGGGATGTCATAAGCATCAAAGTACTTGTCCCCAGCCTCCCCCAAGCCCACCCCTCTCTATTCCCTGCTCCGAACACTTTACTGGTCATTTTGCCTCCAATTGTGGAGCAGGTTGAGTGCTCTGGGGCTCCCCTCTGTCCAGAGTACCCCCTCCCTGGGGGAGAGGAGAGAAGCTGGAGAGACCTTGTCACCTCTGAGCCTTTTCTCACACTGGTCCCTTCTTAGTGAGGCCTTCTCTCATCCTCAGCACCTCCCTGAGTCAACCCAGCCTTTGAGGGTCATCAAGAGCCACCTCTCCTGTGAACCCAGGGACTGCCTGGGACCACTCCTCACCCTTCCCCCTCCAGTGGGTCTCGCCACACCTTCTCATCTGCTCTGAGCACACACAGCCTGTGTGAAAGGAGTTCTTCTCACCCACTCCGGGAGCCCTGGAGGGCAGGGCTGGCCTGGTCATCCCCGTGTCCTCCGCACAGAGCCTGGAAAGAGCAGGTGCCTGGGAAATACCCAGAAGTAACGAATCACAGAAGCCTTATTCTTTCTTTCTCTTCCCCTTCTTCCCTGGCACCAAGAGATCAGGTCTCTGGAAGATGTAAACATAGGGCTGTTGACCGGGTCAAACTTGGGTGATGCTCTTGGCTAGGAGGCCAGGGATTGGTTCCAATGCCTTGCCCCTGTGATAAGAGCAGGATTTTACAGTTGTAAAGCCCTTAAAGGGACCACAGCTTCTTAGTAGCTCCCTCTTTCTTCCTGCCAATTCTAAGACAAATGTCTGCCTCCTCTGGAGCGCCCCCACCCCCACCTCGGGCCTGCGGCCCCTCCCCACCTCCCACGCTCCCCCTCCCACCCCAGCCCTGTAGCAGTGAATGTAATTAGGCTTTTCCCCAGGACGGCACCCCCTCCACGCAGCTGAACTGCCTGTCCAACAGGGGATAATTTATGGAAATGGGTAAAGGTGTTTTAAATTATTCAATTTAAATGTAAATAGGGGAGATGGTTTCTCTGAATAAATTGTCTTATTTATGTTCCACCCAAACCCCTCCCAGGGAAACACGGAGTGGTTTGGATCGCTCTACAGCCCAGGGCCTCCACCGCTGTTCAAATAATGTGGGAGCCGCCCCCAGGCCCCTGGGAGTGGAGACTGGGAGACACATGGTCCTGACAGCTGCTGTCCCAGCGGGGGTCACAGGACTGACCAGGTGCTCACCAAAGGCTGCATCACCCCACTCCACCCGGGGTTGCTGTGACCCGGCCGGGGCATGGATGTGGGCAGAGAGCAATCCAACTTTGCTTGCTGGGCAGTGATAGCAGGACAGGGACTCTGTGCCCCTCCCCGCTTCTACCCGAGGTTTCTTTTCCTCTGACTCACAAATGATGTGGGCTTCACACCTCCCTGAAAAAGCCCTTCATGTTCCGAGATGCTGGCTGTGGGCCACCTTTCCTTAGAGCATTTCTGTCCTAAACAGGGTTTACTAGACACAGGCCTGCCTCGAAAGGAAACCCTTTCTTGGTACATCTCAGGCACTGTCCCGTGTGCCAGTGGGAAGGCATCTGGGGGTGAGGAGAGGGACTGTTCTTTAGTCCCCCCCTCCCCCACTACTTAGTACCACTCAGTTGCCAGTGTTGCCATCTCCTGGGATTGGATCACCTTACATGCAAGCAAGTGATCAAGTAGCTATTAGAGGGTTTTCAGGGGCAAAGGACAGAACATCAAAGTAGCTGAGACTGGAAATTTATTAGCCCTGGAAACCTGGAGGCAGTGCAAACTGCAGGGGTAGATCTGGTGTCATCTGGAAGCCTTGTCCTGTTTTCCTGTGATTCCTTTTTGTGTATCCATCATCCTCAGACTAGATGACATGGTGGCTGGGGGCAGTTAAGAGCCTTAGACCCACCCATGATGATGCTCAGAGAAAACCAGAAGAGGGCAACTCTCAGAGACTCTCCCAGAAGTGTGAAGAAGACTTCCTCCCACCCACCTCTCAGAAAACTCCCCTTGCATCTCATTGGTCCATCCTAACCTAATGTCTGTGAGGAGACGGAGATTACTTTAGACCACTCAGAGTGACCAGGAGCTGGGAATGGGGCGACCTTTTCTCTACACAAACATGAGCTCCTATGAGGGAGGAGGAAGTGGGCATTGGTGCTAGTAGACAGTACCCATTGAAGTAACACTTGAATAATTGAAATCAATACATGTTTTAATCAATAACCATGTTTGTTTCAACCCCCCATACTTTAACTGAATCAATTCTTTTCTGCCTAATCCTAAGAACCAGACTGTTGCCCCTCCTCCAAAGAGCAGAAAGTCAGATCAATGACCTAGATTGCAGACCAGTTGGCAAGACTGGACCAGATCAAGCACGGATTGCCATCTAGATGCCTTAACTCTTTCTCAAGTTACCCCTAAATGAAGGAATGGCTTGTGCAAGCCCCACAGTCAGCATCACCCCCTCACGGCAATTTACTCACTCATTCTACAAGTATGTCTGGACTGCCTACGTTATGCCAGGCACAAGCTAGGGATAGAAGATTCACTGGCAAAACAGTCTGCTTCCTGTTCTTGCAAACTTACCATCCCTACAGTGGATGTTATCATTTTTGTTGCCAGTTGGTTTGGCTGCCTGTGAAGTTTTGCCAAATTTGGGAGTTTCTAGACTCATAAGTCACACCTTCTCAGAAACCAGAACCTTGGTTACCCAGCCTCCTTTGCAGCCCCAGCACAGACATGTGACCTAGATCCCCCCAATTAGATTCATTCATTCACTCTAGAAGGGAGGTACTGGAGTAAGGAGGCAATGCCCATAGTCCACAGTGCTGGCAAGGGTGGAAGTGGAGGTGTCCAGCTTTGAGTAGAAGTGACAACAAGTTTAAGCTCCTGGTCCAAGAAGTGTGATCAGTGGGGAATGACAGCAAAGGTTCCGTGGTGCCTGGTGGCGCAGCAGGGCATCAGGCCTGGAATCTGAGCCTCCAGTCTGGCTCTAGCCTCCCCCCCCCCGCCCCCCCGCCTGTGACTAGACAAGACACCCTGTATTCTTCTAATATTCTTCGATCAGTCAGAGTCGTGTCTATTGCCTAAGACCATGAACCCTAGCATGCCCCATCCTTGGTGAGAGTTCTTCATTGTGAAGATCCCACCCAGGTGGCCCTTCCCAGAATCCCCCTGAGCCTAGGCACTGTGCTGCTGCCTCTGACAGCAACCTTAACAGAGGCACGAGCCCCTCTGCATGTCTCCAGTTCGCCCTCGCTAACACACGCTAAACTTTGAGCTCCCTGGGACCTGGGACCACACCTTTTGCACCACTATGTCCCTCGGTCTAGTTTAGAACCGGGGTTAGAATGGGTGCTCGCTAAGCATTTGTTGTGATGTGATCATTGCCACTGTCTTCATTAGTGACATCAAAAAGCCCACCAAGAGCAGGCTCTGGATTGAGCCACACACACAGAGAATGGCCCGTATCTTGACCTCCTCTTCTCCACAGTCAGCAATCAGGTACACATCCAGGCACTTCAGTGCCCACTGGGAAGCCCTTTAAAGTACCAAAGGGCTGCCCTCTGACCCCTACCCAATTCCCTAATCCCTCCTGGCAGCCTTGCATTTACTCTTCCCAGCACGCTGGTTCCATCTCAGCCTTGCCCCTACTTCCTGCACTGCCCTGGACAGCCTTGGAAGATCTCCATCCTTGGCATGGAGGTGGCCTCCCAAAAGACCCTGGAGAGATATACCCAGATGGGTTACATTGCCAAATCCAAGGGTGTCCTTTATCCTGGCAAGCCCTGCAAACTTGCCCACACACACACACACACACACACACACACACTCTCTCTCTCTCTCTCTCTCTCTCTCTCTATCCCCTCTGCAGGAAGAGCCAGAGGAAATGGACAGGCTTTCTGGAATCAATTTCATGCCTTAGCGTGATAAACAACCAAGCAGATAGCAGCACCCATCAAGAGAGCTAATGGCCTTGGTCTCTGAGTGATAAACCACCCCCTGAAAAAGAAAGCAAGAACTTTCCTCCATGCATCACTCCACCTGGAGCAGACTCACACCAGGCCCAACTGCACTTTCCCAGGTGTGGACGAGACAAGCACTTCCCCCTTCCCCAGGCAGCATACAGCCTTTCATCAGCTGGGGGCCTGGGAGGCAGAAAGCACCTGAACTGTTACCTTAGCTAGCAGTGCCACAGATCAGATAGAGCCTGGCCACCTGGGTCCAAACCCTAGTTCCACTTCTCACTCTCTGAGTGACCTTGGGTAGGCTACCTAAATTGTACCAACCTTACAGGTACTTCTGAAGATTGAGATGCTTTTTGCAAAGAGCACATAGTATATCCTCAATAATCTTAGCTATTGTTATTATTACTATTATTATTATTATTATGACTCCCTGTAACTAGGAAGTTCCTGATCCATCTAACCTGAATCCTACCCACTGCCTTTTAAGGTCATTGCAGCTCGTTCTCTTCCTGATGGGCATGAAACTCAGCCATCTCCAGTGTGATGAGGTAGGAAAAACAATGGTGCTGGAAGATGAAGAGCTAAGTTCAAATCCACTTCATGTCTGTTAGCCGTGGTTCTCTTTATAGCCAATGAATGTAAGACAGATTCTAAATATACAATTACTAGCTGTGTGGGTGGACAGATGTCATTCTGCTCTTGGGGCCACAGGTTATGGCATCCTTGTTTGTACAGTAGAAAAAGAACACGGCCTCCAAAAGTCACAATGAGGGTGAGGTCAGATGCAGTAATATCTAAGAGATGGTGGGTGACAAGGGATGTTAGTTGAACCTGAGCCTGCACATACACTCGAAGAGAGACTACCTAGATGTCTCAGATCATCTATCTGAGACATATAATGACCCTGTTTCTACAACCTTCCCCACCTCATGTCCAGCACAGCAGATCCTTCCATGTTTCTTCAGCCTGAGGATCACATTTTGTTGTTGTTGTTGTGTTGGGTCTTAGTTGCAGCATGCAGGATCTTCTTACATCATGCAGGATATTTCCTTGCAGCCCATGAGTGCTCTAGTTGCAGCACTCAAATTTACTTGCCCCACTGCATGTGGGAACTTAGTTTCCCCGACGAGGGAGCCAATCCATGTCCCCTGCATAGTAAGGCAGATTCTTAACCACTGGACCACCAGGGAAGTCCCAAGGAACACTTATTTAAAAGTGAGAAGCCAATGCCAGAATTTACCAGAAGTAAGTAAAATCCTTGCAGTCTTGCATAGAAAAGCCAATGTCCAGGAGAGGGCGGGTGAGTAGCAACTGACGTGTGCCCCACACTTAGCCGTGAACAAAACTGTTCTCGGGTAGCATCTTACCAAATACTTTCACAGACCAGTTTTGCCCAAGGGGACACTAGCTCTGAATGGGGAGTCAACTTCCCCAAAGTGATAAAGAAGGATGTGAACCCACAGCCAGTCTCCTCCACTCCCTCAGGCTCTCTGCCCTCCCCCCACATGTACTCCTATGCCATTGGAAGACCTCTACTGGTGTTCTAGCTCAATACCTGGCATAATGCCTAGCATAGAGTACTTTCCCAATAATCAATCATCTAATGGTCAAATATAATCCAACTACTTCACCCATGGGGAAATCCATATTTCACCCATGGGAAAATCCAAATTTCACCCATGGGGAACCTGAGGCAGAAAGAGATGTAGAGAGAAACCCTCGGTCACAAAGCTGGAAGGTGATGCAATGGATCCACTAATAGAAGAGCACAAGCTCATCCCAAAATGTCAGAACTAGAAGAATCCTAGAAGGTCATGTGGTCAAGGCCCTGCCCATCCTGTCCTGGTAATCAAAGCCAAGTTCTCCCACTCAGAGCTTGGAGGAGGGGAGACAAGAGGTTTTTGAGGCTGGATATAGTAGATTAATTACAAAGTGTCCCCAGATCCTCCGCTACTGGGATCCATGCAATGTGGATTTGCAGCTTCTCCCAACAAGAAGTAGAGTCTGTTTTCCTTCTTACTCAATCTGGGCTGCCTTTTAACTCTCTTTGACCAGTAGAAATTCAACAGAAGTGATGGTGTCCCATCTTCAAGGTGAGACATCAAAAGACCGTGTGAGCTTCCACTCTCTCTTAGAACCCAGCTGGCGCCATGTGAGCAACTCTGGGCAAACCTGTTGGAGGATGAGAGACAAGTTAAAAAGAGCCTGCTTGTCCCATCTGAGGCCTCGCCTCACCTGCCTGTGGCCAGCTGACCCCCAAACATGAGAAACCATCCTAGATCAACAGAGGTGCCTACTCTGCCCACAGCCAACGACAGATACATAAGTGATTCCAGCCAAGATCAGAATAACCCGTAGACTCACGAAAAATCACAAACATAATTAAGTCACTGAGTTTTGGAGTGGTTTTTTACAAAGCACCAACTAACAGATACTTTGGGCTTGAAGAAAAGATCCCAAGTTGTAGTGCTAGAGAAGTTGAGGTCTGTGTTCCTGTAGGGCCTTGAAGGAACAGGACCGTTTTCTGCAAAGAGCCTGGTTGAGCTTCTATCTAGTATGTCCAACTGCTGGGCCTGGCCCATCCAGGACCAGTGAGGTCAGGTCTAGCTCCAGCCCTACACTTCCCACCCACCTTGGCACCCATAATACCCACCCTTGGCAGTCTCCAGAAACAGTCTGTGCAGGGAGGGCTGTGATGGGAGTGAAGGCTGTCCACAACCTAGAGGGAGCTCTCCCCAAAGACAAAGCCCTGAGGTGGGGTCTCCATGGTGGAGAAGCTTCTGGGACCAGACATCCCCCCACCCACCACCCAGGGGAAGCAATCAGCCCCGGAGGAGCTGAGCAGGCCGCTTGACATTTGATGGGAATCATTATCAGACACTTATTCCCAATCAGGGCTCAAGTGTCTCTGAGGGCCCCTCTGCTGCCTTCTCATTCCAGGGAGCATTAACGAAGGGGCGGAGAGGTGCAGGTCTGGGCAGAGGCCCTCAGACCCACCCCTCTGACTCCAGCTCCCTTCCTGCCTCCCAAGGCCCCTTGGGGCAAGCTAGCTCATGCCAGAGTGTGGAGAGTGGAGGACTCCAGGGTGGGGAGATTGACTCCTCAGTCCTTGGAAAGACAAGACACAGAGGTGTTCAAAGAGATGTATGCAGGAGTCTGGCTCCGAGCTGAAATTCCAGCCAGGCCCAAGAAGGGCTTTGTCTCCAAGGCTCATGGCTCTGGGGGTCCTGAGTTCCCACCCCGGGCAGCCCCCTCCTCCCTCAGTTGGTGCTCCAGGACCAAAGCCAGGCTCCTCCCCTTGCACACAGACCGGAACCCTCTCTCTGCAGCCAGACGGCCCTACTCAGAGAGTGCATGAAGGCCTTTTAAGGCTCTCCTAGGTCTGCAGAGGGATCTTGGCCAAACCACCTAATTTCTCCTACTCCAAAAAGAAGGCAATGATTCCTGCCCTGCCTCTTTGCACAAGACTATTGGGAGAATCTTATTCTTTAAGAAAGCACTTGATAAAGTAAAACGAGGACTGAATACAGCTGTCCCCAGTGGATCATCATCACAACGTGGGCAAGCTCAGATGAGTCAGGTGCAGGCGTGATGGCAGACGAGTGAGTGTGTGCGTGTGTGTCTGCACTGGCGTCTCACTGCGTGCCTCAGCACTCGGTACCAGGATTTCATGGTTTGGGATTGTCTGTGGGCTTTCACCGTCTATGTCTCTATTCAGGCAGTGAATCAACTGTATTGATGTGCTACAGCCTGAATGCAGAGGCAGAGTTTTGAAGTTATAAAAGAAAGGAACCGAAAAAACCTTGAAGTGGAGTTTGATAGTCGAGAGTACACACACACACACACACACACACACACACACACACACACACGTGCTCTCAAGGAACTTAAGGACTCAAATAACCAAATGCAAAAAGTAGAGGAAAAGGTGGGTGGAGAGTCATAGAATAATGGGCCCTGAGAGTCATCAATCCAGAAGGCTTCCTGGAAGAGTAGGTAAAGTCTGAGCTGAATTTTGGTAGCAAGGCTGGACATGCAAGCAGCAGGAAAATGGCTTTGGGAGGAGAATAGAAATGAATGTTTTAAGTATTCTGTTGTCAAATAATGGTAATCATATTTTATCCTGGCAAAGCAATTGAGGATTTACAAGGCTTTTTCACATGTATTTTCTAATTTGCCTCTCACTACAGTCCCCTGAACTAGACAAGTCAGGTTTTATTATCCCCATTTAATAGATGAGAAAACAGAGGCTCAGAGAAGCTGAACGATTTTCCTGGAGTCTCCAAGCTCAGAGGCAGTGGGACTGGCAGAAGTGCCCAGGGTTTCTGACTCCTCCCTATCCAAGTAGCCTTTCCTGTCTCCAGAACCACAGCCCACCACCGAGTCTTGTTCGATCTACAAACTCCTTGGGGCAGGTTCCATGTCTGGGTGATGGACTCTGGGCAGTGCTTGGGCAATTAGCCAGTAGAGGGGAGCGGTGGCTTAAGAGTCAGACAGAAATGAGGCTCGACCCAAGCTCTGCCATGTACCTCGACTTTGGCTTATCAGTTCCCCTCTGAGCCTCTGTTTCCACATGTGTAGAAAAAATTACCATAAGGAGTAAAACAGAGGATGTCCCTGAAGCACTTAGCACTGTGCCTGTCGCATGTATTTCCTCCAATAATAGTAGCTACTGTCATTAACCTCTTGGTTATTCGCTTATGATGGCTGATTAGGAAGACTTTCTTGATGGCCACTTTTCACCCATTTCTCCCTTCCAGGATAAACAGGTCCATCATTCACATGCATGCTGCCCATTCATTACTGTTATGAGAGACGGTCCCCAGTGGACACAAGCAATTCACTTCTCCCTCCATCCACCTAGGCCCACATGTCCTGTCCAGATCCCACACCCTCGAGGGGCCCTAGAGATGCTCCTACACTAGTTGGTCAGGCCTGACCCCTCAGCCACCTGTTGAAATCCATTTCAGTCGCCAGGGCTCTCATTTCTATTAAAACTTCATTTGCCAAGAAAGCAGAAAGGTAATTATGAATCCTAGTCTTAAATCACTCTGCCGCTGAATTATTAAAGGGAAGAATTAAAAATAATCAGGCTTTTTCATTACACTTCATAGCAGGGAAATTAAAGGTGTAAGAATGTATTTTTTCCTCGAATTTAAGTATTCATTTTGGAGATTTATTGGGAAGTTGAAATGATTCCCTGCATGCCCAGCTTTCCCTTTTATAGAAGGGGGAAAGAGAAAAAAAAAACCTTGTAAAATTAAAAGGGAGATAGAGCAAAGAAGGGATTTAACATAAAGAAGTACAACTGAGTGTTTTGCATTTTAATACATTTTTTTCTGCACAATTACACCATTGAGTGATATGGCAGAGAGAGATTAGGCTGTGGTTAATTTCAGATTCTTCGTGGGGAAATAAGGGGGTCTCACCAGCCGTTGGGTCAGAAAAGTATGTGGGGGCATCCAAGCTGGCTCTTCGCATCTCCAAGCCCTGAGAAGCAAGGACCATTTCAGCACCAAGCTTCCTTGCTCTCTCTTTTATTCAGGGAAGAATAGGATGAGCAACCTGTTTCATTTCGCAGAGCGGGAAATCCAAGGTAGCAAGGCGGGGCAAGGTATCTTGGGGCCTTGGACCGGAAGAGGAGGGACATGGAAGAACTTCCCTCAGCCTCCCGCATCAATTCCACGCCCCAGGGTTGCGTGTGAGAAGCAGAACTGTCGGAGCTAGGACGGAAACAGGAGGATTCTAGAAGGCCTGGGAGGCCCTGATGGATGAGACCAAGGATTGATCAAGTCTCTGATTCCCCATTCCCAGCCAGTCCAGGGCATGCAGACCAGACTCCCCAAGTGAAATGAGAAAGGGGTGTAGATGCCTCCTCCCCAGACCAGGTGCTGAAGGAGGAAAGTGACAGCAGAGCCCACCCAGAGGTGACTCATCCCGGGAGGCTTCAGCAGGAAGGGAGCAGGGGAGAGGGGAGAGAGTCTGCAGACAGAGAGGCAGCAGAGGCCAGAACACACCGCCCATGCTTCCCGCTCCACTGCAGCCGGAGACCAGTGCGTTCTCTCCCTTCTGGGGGCAGTGCGACAACAGAAAAGAAGGGACGCCGTGGACACACAAGCATCACAGGCAGCAGCTGGGTAGTCCCAAATGGGACCCCGGGGAGGGTGCCGAGAGCAGCGTTCCCGTCTCTGCTCCACCAGCTGGCCTGCCTCTCGGTGGGACAGCCAAGACTCTATCCCGCGTCCACACAGGCAACAACTGGACAAGGGGAGGGGGTGGGGGGCCTCCCCGTGGATCCGGGCCCAAGAGCCGCTCAGCCACCTGCCCCCCTCCCCCGAGGTGGTAATGAATTGCAGGGAAACGCTGCTGAGAGATGTCAGAACAATTTCTATTAAACATAATTTCCTAATGAAAAGGTTACGAGGGAGCCTGGTGGAGCTAATCAGGATTGAATGCTCACTCCAACTCACTCTGAGGGAGGGGGTTGGAGGCCAGGTTCCTGGTTCCACCTGGTCTGGGCTGGAGGGACCTTATCCAGGGCCAGGTAAGGCCCTGAACAGCCTCAGTGCACCCCTTCCAAGGTCTTGCATGTGCCCATCATCAGGAGCTCGCAGGTGCCAGGCACTGTGCTGTTTTTCCACGTATCATATCCTCACAACATCCCTGCAAAATTGAAATTACATCCCCACTTTTAAGACGAGCAAATTGAGACTCTGAAAAGTCACATGACTTGCCCAAGTTCACCTCTCAAGAAATTAGGAAGCAAAGGCAGAATTTGAACCCTGGTCCATCTGACTGAAAGACGTACCACATTGACCTCATCCCTTCCCACCTCCCAGAGACCGGTCCTACCCCATGGCTCTAAAATCCTTTGGAAGGACAAGGAGCCCTAGAAGTGAGGCGTGGCTGGGACAGTCCAGAAGTGCAGCAGAGGCTTCCTGGCTCCTGTCCAGGTATCCATCCCATCCCATCTCTGATGACCATCTGGATATCTGTGAGTAAAGAAACCACAGTCACAGACTCTATGGGGCTCACATGGTGTCCTGCTGAGCCCAGAGAGGGCATGTTTTTCCATGCAGCCAACTCTGGGGTGCCAACAGCCCTTTGAGTTTGTATCACCCTGAATTGCAGATCTAAATTCCTACATCAGGCCTGTGCTAAGGGTGCGGGGCAGTATGGCCCTAACTAAGAGAAAGAAGGGGGCATTTTTAGAATGTTCAGAGATTCTTACCAAGCCCTCAATTACAAACTTTTCAAAAATTGACCTCTACTGGTGGGAGGTTGGGGACAAGGGATGGAGGAGGAAGGGGCAAACAGGATGCGGATCTGAGACCAAACAGTAATGAGCCCTGTGAAAAATAAAGTGAAAGTACAGCTGCTCAGTTGTGTCCGAACCCACCAGGCTCCTCTGTCCATGGGATTCTCCAGGTAAGAATACTGGAGTGGGTAGCCATTCCCTTCTCCAGGGGATATTCCCAACCTAGGGATCAAACCCGGGTCTCCGGCATTGCAGGCAGATTCTTTACCATTTGAGGCACCAGGGAAGCCCCATTCTCTTCTATTCAGAGACTCCTGATACCACCAGCTGGGGGCAATTTCAGGCACCCTGGGGTTTCACTCTGCCAGAAGTTTCCGCGACTGTTGAGATATCTCTTTGGAGGTAGAAGAATGGTCCAGATATGTCTCTGGAGACAGAGGCAAGTCCTTAGAGGCTGCAGCTGAAAATCTTCCTGGAAACCCAGGACCACCCCTACATCCTGGAGGAGAAGGGCTTGGGCTACAGGAGGGCGTTGGTGAGAGTCTCCTCCCCTGCTTCCATCTAATCCCTTACCTCCCCTGCCTGCTCCACAGTCCCTCCACTCCCGTGATGAGCCCCAGGCTCTGCACCCCACCCCCGGCAGGGTGTATCTCCCATCCCTCATCGCGATGAAGCTGTCACTGGCTGCCATGAGCCTGCCTTCCCGGGACCTTCAAAGCCTGCAACAGCATGAAATATGCAGCTGCCTTCCCCCAGCCCCCACTCCCCGCTCAGCTCCCTCCCTCTAATTGCTCTGCGCAGATTAAACTTGGATGGCGCAGCTCTGGCTGAGGACATCCAACATGAATGAACATTCTCCAAAAACAGTGGAGGCTGCTGCTGCCTCTAGGCAAGAGGAGCTCGCCTCCTGGGTGGCTAAGGTGCTACTCCTCCCCACCACACACACACAATCCCCCTGAGAACATCTCCTCTCAGCCCGTTCCCCCTTAGACTGAAGGCTCCCTGGAAGACAGGCAAGGTTTTTGCTGAGAACATCAGTGGTTCTCAAAAGTGTGGTCCCTGGACCAGCAGCATCAGCATCGCCTGAGGCAGATTCTCAGTCCCTACCAAAGAATTGAGGCCTCAAACTGTGGTACTGGAGGAGACTCCTGAGAGTCCCTTGGACAGCAAGGAGATCCAACCAATCAATATTAAGGGAAATCAACCCTGAATTGCATCAGTTGGAAGGACTGATGCTGAAGCCGAAGCTCCAGTATTTTGGTCACCTGATTGGAATAGCTGACTCATTAGAAAAGTCCCTCATGCTGAGAAAGATTGAAGGCAGAAGGAGAAGAGGGCGTCAGAGGATGACATGGCTGGATGGCATCACCAATGCAATGGACGTGAACTTGGGCAAACTTCAGGAGATAGTGAGGGACAGAGAGGCCGGGCATGTTGTAGTCCATGGGTCACAAAGAGTCGGACACTGAACAACAACCCCAGATCCATTGAATCAGAAATTGGGAATGTGTTGTTTCTGCTCAGTAGCTCTGTCCTGTCTGACTCTTTGCAACCCTATGGACTGTCGCCCACCAGGCTCCTCTGTCCATGGGACTTCTCAGGCAGGAATACCGGAATGGGTTGCCATTTCCTACTCCAGGAGATCTTCCCCACCCAGGAATCAAACCAGAGTCTTTTGCATCTCCTGCATTGGTAGGCAGATTCTTTATCACCAGTGCTGCCTGGGAAGCCCATATTGGGGATGGGGCTTAGCAATTTAAGGTTTGTCCAGTCCACCAGACAACTCTGATTCATTGGTTCTGATTTAAGTTTGAAAAACATTGAACTAAAGACAGGTTCAATCAACATCCAGGCAACATGATGGAACCTCCCTGGGCACCCAAAGCTGTGCTAAAGCTGACAGAGAGGAAAGATACCACCTCCCCCACTCAGGGCTGGCAGTCTGTGATCGATGGGTGGGGTGATAATCAGGTACCCACTGCAAGACCAGCCTGAGAATCCTGGAAGAAGCAGAGCAGGGCAGCTGAATGCCGCAGGAAATGAAAGCTTCATGGTGGAAGGAAATTAAACTAAATAGGGGCCTAAATAAATAAATTGAAACTAAATGAAAATCAAAACCACAATGAAATATCACACCTCATGCCCATTAGCAGGCCAACTATCAAAAAAAGCAAACATTGATAAGGACATGGTGAAATTGAAACCCTTATATTCTGCTACTGGGAATATAAAATGGTGTAGCCACTACAGAAAACAGTGTGACGGACTTACCTGGTGATCCGGTGGTTAAGAATCTGCCTGACAATGCAGGGGATATGGGTTCAATCCCCGGTTAGGGAAGATCCCACATGCAAGGAGTAACTAAACTCATGTGCCACAACTACTGAGCCTGTGGGCCTAGAGCTTGTGCTCTGCAACAAGAAAAGCCACTGCAATGAGAAGCCCACACACCACAACTAGAGAATGCCCGGGCACAGCAACCAAGACCTAGCAACAGCCAAAAATATACAAATAAATAAATTTTTTAAAAAACAGTGTGGGAGTTCCTCTAAAAGTTACAAACAGAACTATCATATGATACTAAACCCTGAGGACATTATGCTAAGTGAAATAAACCAGTTACAAAAAGACAAATACTCCTCATTCCACTTATACAAGTTTCCTAGAGTAGTAAAATCCATGGGAACACAAAATAGAATGCTTGTTGCCAGGGACTGGAGGGAGTGGGGAATGGGGAATTGTTGCTTCATGAGTCCAGAGCTTCAGACTCACAAAATGAAAAATTCTGGAGAGGTGTTGCACAATAATACGATTACAATGAACACTACTGAAACATACACTTAAAAATGCTTAAGGTGGCAATTTTATGCTATGCGTATTTTACCATAATTAAAAATAAAAAATAATAATTGGGACCAAAATCTGGGCAAGAAAAGGAACAATAACTCCAGCAAGCATCCATTTTCTGAGTGCTGTCACAGTCCCCATCTCCTTGGAAGAGAAGTTGAGCAGGAGTGAATATCTGGGCTTCCTAGGTGGCTCAGACAGTAAAGAATCCACCCACAATCCAGGAGACCTGGGTTCAATCCCTGGGTCAGGAAGATCCCCTGGAGGAGGGCATGGCAACCCACTCCAGTATTCTTGCCTGGAGAATCCCCGTGGACAGAGGAGCCTGGCGGGCTGCAGTCCATGGGGTCACACAGAGCTGGACACGACTGAGTGACTTAGCACAGCACACAGGGAGACAAGCCCAGGAGGAGGGGTGCCCCACCCCCATCTGAACACCACGAATGGAGAGCTGGGTGCAGGGCTCAGCTTCTGACCCCCATGCCAGACCTTTCCTCTCACGGTAAAGAGCCCTCCAGGCCCGGGAAGATGCAGGCCCACACCTTGGCAGGATCTTAGGAGTTGGGGGTAGTGTTGGGGCGCCCAGGGGCTGAGCTGGAGGGGTGAGACCACGGCATACACCCCGTTATCACACCTGCAGCCTCCACACAGTCATGATATCAGTGATCCTTTCAGTCTCAACAATGCCTCAGTCTGGAAGACGTGTTATATATTCACCTCAACTACGAGTGATCAGAAAGCCAAGAAACAGAGTTGGATGGAATTTAGCAGAAAAAAGGAAGCAGCCCAGCTTCTTGGAGAGCAGAGTCCTCATCACAGAAGGTCCCTCAGGCTATGAGCAGAAGACCCCAAGGATGGAAGGGGGAGGCTGCTGAGGAGGGGAGGGTCAGTAGGCCGTGGACCCCAGGAACATCACATGCCTTCTCCTGGCTTCTCCCCTACTCCCCTTTTCCATCTCTCTCCTTGGCTTCTCCACGTGGCACACAGGAAGACCTCACAGGAAGAATCAGCTACGGGGTTCCCTTCACCCTCTGAGCTTCCCCCAGTGCCCAGCCTTGAGTCAAGGCAAAGTCCAGACCAGCCTCCAGGGGCCTTCCCAGCCCATCCACCCATCTCAGCTTTGATCAGCCTCTTTTCTTCAACTCCCACCTCAACCCACAACTCGCCCCTCCCAACATCGCATCCCTGTGGCTGGAAAACCCCTTCCCCCCACCCCTGAAGCCCTCCCCCCTCCTCCTCTAGGATCCCTTCCCCAGCTTCAAGGCCTTATAGCCTGAAGACTTGTATACAACTCCCAGCTTCTTCGCCTAGACAAGTCATTTCACCTCTCAGAACCTCAACTTTCTGGGCTTCAAAATGGGACCCCACATCCCCATTCAGAGAGTACTGCGAAGTTTCAGTGGGATGAGCACAGGAGGGACTTAATAGATGGTGATATCATGTCTGATTCTACTGTGCCACTCAGCATCCCTCTCTATTTACATACAAACCAGTTCTTTGTTTTTCCTCCATGAAAGGTACCCACGATCCCCTCCCCACTCACACTAAAGGCCTGATGGACCAGAGGCAGAGAAACACAGCAGGTGGTGGTGGGCAGAATCCAAAGCATTCCATGGTCTACCTCTGTCATTTGCCTTTGGAAAATGATAACAATATCTTCTCCACAGACTTTCCTTCTGGGAGAACATCATCAGTGCTGAGGTTGGCATGAGTTAATCAGCCCCTGGGCTTTTCTGCCAGTGAGGGCACTGAAGGCCAAGTTCCCTGAGAACAGGGATAGGAGGACACAACTCTCTACCCCAATGCAGGTGCTCAGCCATGTTGACAAGGAGAGAGAGTAGCAAAGTAGGGAGGGAGGAGCCAGTCTTCACTCAACCCCAAGACTTTAGGGCTCAGGTGAGAGGAGGGTGAGAGGTCAAGTGCAGACCAATACTAAGGCTGAGGTTAGACGTGAGGATAGTGTTTAAGATTCATCTCAAGGAAGGGATGAGAGTGGAACTGAACTTCAGATTTGTATTGGATTCCAGTCTGCATTCCAGTTAGAGTCCTAGTTAAGGTGAACTCTAAACCGTACATTATGATCAGGTTATTGTTGTCGGGTTAGGCTATTGTAAACAGTAAGACATGAACTAAAATTCATCTTAAAGTTAGGTATGCCTGAAAGTTCTGGGACTTGCAGTAGGGGTCAGATCTATGACCAGGAGGTCTGGAGATGACAGACCTGGCAAGCAACCAGCTGGAGAGATGAGGCCAGCCAGGCCACGTGTGCTAGATGAGATGTGAGGCCAGCACCATAGACAGCTCCAAGGAAAGCATCTTGGGACACAAAGACGCCTGAGACAGCCTAGCTGCCTTCCCCCACCATCCCTCCCGTGACCTCACAGCCTCTGAGATGTTGGCCCACGAGTGACCCCTGAGAAGGCCAAGATAGCACCATGTCCTCCAGGGAGTTTGGGCCTCTCATCTTAAGGTCTTTGCCTTGCCTTCAGAATCATTCTCATCTCATCTATATCCCCTGGGCCTACAGATTCTAACTGAGAAATTTCTGGTTGAGGCCTTTACAAGATGATCATTTTCCTAAAAATCAAAGTTTTTCAAATTCCACTCTTGACTGCCAGATTCACTCTACTTTGTATGACGTAACTCTTGTTCCTCTGATTCTCCTTCCCCAGGGGGAAATCAGGGAGACACCCAGGCCTGTTCCTCTCATCATTCTCCTCTCATCTTTCCCTCATCTCTTGAGCCCTGAGGAGTAGGATGGAGCACAGGGGAGGATCTCGGGGGGGGGGGGGGGGGGGCACAGATGAGGCCTTCAGGATGGTACTCAGGTGAAAACACACAGTACCCAACCCTTCCCTGGGGGACTGAGAGCTGCTCTTCCCTGATTGTCCCCAGACACCCAGCACAAGCCGAATAGATAGAGCAGGGCCTGCTGAAGGACACTGGTGCTGAACAGGCTCAGCCCCAGGCCCTGGGAGGTCTGAGAGAAGGCTTCCAAGGTCTGCCCTCAGGCTACCAACTCAGCCCACAGCACAGGTGGAAGGTCACCAACATGCACCGAGCACCTACTGTATGCCAGACTATGCCTACATTACCTCACCCAGTCATCAAACGAACCCAGTGTAGGTTTGTAGGTGTGACCATCCCCTTTCTACTCATCAAGAGACGGAAAGTGAAAAATGAAAGTGTTAGCTCTTTGTCCAGCTCTCATGTCCAGCTCTTTGTGACCCCATGGACTGTAGCCCGCCAGGCTCCTCTGTCCATGGAATTCTCCAGGCAAGCACACTGGAGTGGGTTGCTATCTCCTTCTCCAGGGGATCTTCCTGACCCAGGGATTGAACCCAGGTCTCCTGCATTGCAGACAGATTCTTTACCATCTGAGCAGCCAGGGAGCATCTGAAGAGACTGAAGCTCACTGGCAAATAGCAGACCTGGGATTTGAGCCTAGGTCTGTCTTGCCCTGAGTCTGTGGGCCCAAGTGTATACTTTTCTCCACCACCTCATGAACTCTGGTTATTAAAGTGGCCTTGAAATCAACTTGGGAGGCTCTCTCAGCCTTCATATCAGATGACATCACCACGTCACTGTGGCCTGGATCGCCACAGACATAGCCATGTGCCCCCAGGGTCCTAAAGGCTGGGAAGAGGGTCCTTATCCCCCTCGAGGGCCCAGAAGTTCCTGCCAGCTGCCTCCTGGAGGGCCGTGGGTCTGTGGGATGGCCAACCAGTTCTGCGTTGTTTCTTCTCTTCCCTTCCCTCCACTCCCCACCCCACCCTCCCCCCACCGCAGGGCATCTTCAGGGCTACGGGTAGAGCCTGAAAATAATCCCTAAGGAGGGGAAATGGGAACATCTGCATCTTCAAGCCCCTATGAGCCTTGGGGATCCATCCACCCCACCCCTTGGAGGTCATAGGCAGGAGGAGGAGGGGATGCGGGGGAAGCACTAGGGGCAAAGGTGTGCCTGGAGAACAGGAAGGTACCAGCCTGGGGAGGCCCTGGGGAGCCGCGAGCCGAGCCTGGCTCCCCTCCTGTCCTTCTGTAGTAATTAACAGGCCTTTGTTCCTGTCCCTGATCGCGTCTGGCAGAGCCTTAATCATCCTCTTCCCTGCAATGAGCAGCCTTCTCATTAGGGCCTTAAGAACCTCTATTATAAACATGTAAATGGAACTCAACGAGGAGGGAAATATTTGACTGCTCCAATTTCCTTTGTGCTGCTGCCAGCTTTGGGCTGCGCACGCCTGCGATTTCACTGCTCAGCAGCCCGGCGCCAGCATGCTGCCCCCACCGCCCCGTCACACCGCTCCATCTTCTCCTATCGGAATTTAATTACCTTCGCTGGCGAATGTTTGGAGAACCTTTCTCCATCAATTGATTCTGAAGTCAGATTTTTATTCTGAGAGACTTAATGGCACTTGGGCTGTTGGGAGCCTGGGAACAGGTGGACCTGGGGCAGAGGGAACTCTTTAACAACGAGGTTAGGAAGGGTCATCTCCGTTATTCCCCTGCCTCTGAGCAGGTTAATATCTCAGCCAGCCGAGCTAGACAGGAGTCTCTCTTCTTTAAGGTCTACAGAGAAGTGATTCCTGAGACTCCTGCTGGTCTGAACTAGAAGTTCTTCCTGAATTCTGCCTGAACCTTTTTTCCTTTTCATTTTTGTCCATGATGAAAATGGAAGAGCCCTGTTAGATAGAAAGCCTGTCCACTGCCTGAGGAATAAGCTGATGGTATGATCAGCACCCCGCCCAGGGTCATGATGGCACTTCCCCGTCACAGGCAGAGTCAGCGCAGCTGCGGGTGAGGGGCGCCCTGAGCATAGAGAACCTTTCACGCTGAAGTCTTCATGTGCCTAAGGCCTTCATCCAGGGATATGGGAGATGCTTGTCCCTACCTGCCCTCCTCTGAATCCCCTTTCCAATCTAAACCTCCATTCTGCTCAGTCTTCAAAACAGAAATCACTTCCCCTCCTCCACAAAGCTGTCCCATACCATTTCTCTCACCACTGACTTCAGAGTTTGTTCATTTAATGATGTCACCTATGTGATGGGTCCCTGTTGACCCTTAGTTGGTCATATGTTTCCCCAATCTAGATAAATTACTCCAAAGTACTTCTCCTTTAGGGTGGAAATTGTCTACACAGATCTGAGCATAGTGCCTGGAACAGAGTAACATCAATAAAACAGACTCAAAGACCTAAATACCAGTCTTATGGTTCAGTTCAGTTCAGTTCAGTTGCTCAGTCATGTCCGACTCTGCACCCCATGGACTGCAGCACACCAAGCTTCTCTGTCCATCACCAACTTCCAGAGCTTCCTCAAACTCATGTCCATCGAGTCTGTGATGCCATCCAACCATCCTCTGTCGTCCCCTTCTCCTCCTCCAGCCCTCAATCTTTCCCAGCATCAGGGTCTTTTCCAATGAGTCAATTCTGTGCATCAGGTGGCCAAAGTATTGGAGTTTCATCTTCAGCCTCAGTCCTTCCGATGAATATTCAGGACTGATTTCCTTTAGGATTGACTGCTTTGATTTCCTTGCAGGCCAAGGGTCAAGAGTCTTCTCCAACACCACTATTCAAAAGCATCAATTCTTTGGCACTCAGCTTTCTTTATAGTACAACTCTCACATCCATACATGACTACTGGAAAGCTTCCGTAAGCTTCTTATCCTTATTCGTGAATGAAAACCACAATCATAGAAAACTAATCGAACTGATCACATGGACCACAGCCTTGTCTAACTCAATGAAACTATGAGCTATGCCATGTAGGGCCACCCAAGACGGATGGGTCATGGTGGAGAGTTATAACAAAACGTGGTCCACTGGAGAAGGGAATGGCAAGCCACTTCAATAGTCTTGCCTGGAGAACCCCATGAACAGTCTTACAGTTACCAAAGGAGAAAGGCAGGGAAAGATAAATTAGGAGTATGAAATTAACAGATACACACCAATGGAAAAAAAAGAGAGAAAACCTGGTTGCTGGGGCTGGCTGGTAGGTAGTTCGGTAGGTTGGTACATAAGTTAGAGGATTGCCAATTAGTGGGGTGTGGAATGGGTTGCTGGAAAAGCAGTCTTGTTCGTTGATGGCTGATTGGCCAATGAACTGATTTGCTGCGTTAGGGGAAGGTGGGAGAATGGGCATGTCAGTTATTACCTAACTGCCTCCTAGCTTCAGATGACTCTTCAACACCTATATGGTGATCATGGTTGGACTCTGTGAATGTTTCTCCTTTACCAGCTGACTTTCCATTACATTTTTTTTAATATTTTAAAATTTTATTTACTTATTTTTGACAGCACTGGGTCTTCATTCCTAGCTGTGGCGAGCGGGATCCAGTCTCCAGTCGTGGTGCACAGCCTCCTCACTGCAGCAGCTTCTCTTATGGAGTACAGACTCTAGAGCGCGGGCTCCGTAGTTGTGGTTCATGGGTTTGGTTGCTCCACAGCATGTGGGATCTTCCCAGATCGGGGATTGATCCCATGTACCCTGCATTGGCAGGCGGATTCTCAACCCCTGGACCACCAGGGATGTCCTCTGTTAAGCTTTGTTAGTAGCAAGGGCTAAGACACAGAAGGAAGAAGGGGCTTCCCTTCCAGGCCCCTGCAGTGAGGCATCGACAGCATACCTTCCCTGAGCAACCCCAAAGGCAGCTTCCCAGGGCGTCCTGCCAGCATGGCACCGCACCAAGTCTTCTGCCATCCAGGGGCCTCACCGTGACTCCCCTTAGCCCAGTGGTGACATCATCAGCCCTGGTTTTGTGTAAGTGGGGGAGGCTCTTCCAGGTTTGTTCCTTCCTTTAACCTCTGCCTCAGCCCTAGAGGCAGTGGCCACTCCCCACATCTGCTATTCTTTTGTTTCCTTAGAGTAAGCAAATCAGTCTCCTATTAAGACAGTAGGTAATCCTTAGTAAGTCAGCCCCTGTTCCAGTTAATAATTCTCTATATCAAACTTTTCCTGTTCACATTACTGTGTAGCTTCTGTCTTCAGATTGGACGGTAAGGTAATGGGTTGACTGGTGAGTTGGTTGATAGGCTAGTTAGTGGGGTGGTAGACTGGTGGAAGAGCAGGTTAGTTGGCAGACGGGTTGGTGGGCTTTCTGGTTAGTTGGTTGGTTGGTAGCTGCTTAGAGGGTTGCCGGGGTGGTATGATGGCACCACGTGTGGTAGGTAATGTGTTGGTTGGTGGTTCCTGGATTGGTTAGTGAGGTGATGGCTTGATTGGCAGGTTGGCAGACTCTGGTGGCTGATGGGTTAGCTGGAGGGTTGGTGCTTTAGGACATGGGGTTAGCACCATGTCATAGGACAGGACAAGACCAGAGGAAGCCCCCACAGTGAACCTCAGCCTCTATTTCTGCCCACCTGCAAGGGCCCATCCTGCCCCCCAAGCTGGAATCCTCACGGCTGTGCCATGCCTACTGGGCCACGTATGCACACAGAAGCGGAGGCTGGGAGGGGGCATCCGGGGAACGTGGAGAATGGCCCGAGAGGACAAGCTCAGGCTGGGCCTTTACCACGCATGCCCCTGCAGTCCCTGACAAGGCCTCCGAGGGACCACCTGACTACCCAGCATCCATGGGCCCTTCCAGGAAAGGGATTAGAACTCCCTGTCCTTCAGAATGGATCTGTGCTTCTGCCCCTTGAGATCCCCTAGACACTGACCCCAAACACAGGCTTCTTTAGGAGCTGAATGACTCCCAACCCCAGCAGCCTGGGAGTCTCTGCTGTTTCTTCCTCCACCCTTCTGCCCACCAGAACCTCCGACCCCGGCCAGTCCCTATCACCCTCCATCCTCAGCGCTCCCTCTGCCCCACGATCCCCACGCACACCACACCACCCCACCCCCCAGCCTGGTGCTGAGGCTTGGCCTGGAATTCAAAAGGCCTTTGTCCCTTCCCACCGCTCCCCGGCCACCTCTCTGGGCCCCACCCTGCTGACTCTTAGGTGGCCTGGCACACACCCCAGCCAGAGGCACCGAGACATTTCTAAATTGCATATTTTGAGAATCAGAGAAAAGGAGATTTCAGAAGGAAATTGCTTTCTCCCCTGCTCAGCCCAGATGGGCTATTTTTTAACTTGTCTTTCCCCCCCACCACTTACAATCTCAATAAAAAATGAAATTATGTCTAAAGCTTTTCCCTGGGTCGGGGCCAGTCTCTAAACCTCTTGAGCCTGGGAGGCACCAGAGAAGGCCATGTCCCAGGGGGCAGGGGGCAGGCACACCACTTCCAGTCCTGCGGATGGGCTCTATTCTAGCCACCCACTGCCCTTGAGCCCAGAGCCAAGCCCTGGGAGCTGCAGGAGGAGGGTGCATGGGGGCGTTCACACACCAGCAGAGAGTGGGCTGAGTTGGGGCAAAGCTGTGAAGGGGGAGGTTCGCTGTGACTCCTGAAGCCCACTCCCCAGCCCCATCCATAACCTCACACTCCGACCTACCACCACCCCTGCCGGCCCCCTTCCCTCCCTCCAGGCCTCAGGTCAGGAGAAAAGCATCTGATTCCTCACATCACTTCAAGAGTGATGGCCAATCTGAAGGCCAGTCTCCAAACCAGGAGGCCAAGGTCCAGCCCAGCTCGGAAAGTCACTTCCCCTCTCGTGACCTCAGTCTTCTCCTGCAGAAGGGGCGTGGTGAACCCTGCGCTGCCGGCTCAGAATTGAGGGCGGCATCGATGCAGTGATGTGTCCCCAGCACCTTGTGAAGTGACAGCCTCCTGTTTCCTGACCACACAGGCCACGCCGCACACCACGCTGAGTGTCTTAAACACTTGGTCTTGATTTGTGTTCAA
Organism: Muntiacus reevesi; assembly: GCF_963930625.1. Classification (NCBI taxonomy): domain Eukaryota; kingdom Metazoa; phylum Chordata; class Mammalia; order Artiodactyla; family Cervidae; genus Muntiacus; species Muntiacus reevesi. The sequence goes on from NC_089257.1 coordinate 61,820,208, forward strand.
AAGAACCCTAGAGAGATTACCCTGGTGGTCCAGAGGCTAAGACTCCATACTCCCAATGCAGGGGGCCCGGGTTCAATTCCTGGTCAGGAACTATTAATAGATCCCACATCTGCAACTAAGAGTTCACAGAAGTCAAGTGAAGTGAAGTAGCTTAGTCGCGTCTGACTCTTTGCGACCCCATGGACTGTAGCCTACCAGGCTCCTCCCTCCATGGGATTCTCTAGGCAAGAATACTGGAGTGTGTTGCCATTTCCTTCTCCAAGAGTTCACAAGCCACAACTAAAGAATCTGCATGTAGCAACTAAGACCCAGTGCAGCCAAATAAATAAAAATAAATATTGGAAGGAAAAAAAAAAAAAGCCCACACCTGGATCCGTTATCTCATCAAAACAAAAAGAATCAAGGCTCAGAGAGGCTCGGGAGCTGCCCAAGGCCACACAGCAGACAAGGTGAGGCATTAGATCTCAAGTGTCTGTTCTTAACCTTCACACGGTGTTGTCTGGTGCCATTTTGTGTTTCTTCATCGGGACTTTGGAAGAACTATCATTCAAAGTAAGCAGAGAAGGAATTTTAGGCTATGCATCTAAGAAAGACGAATACAGTAAGTACTCAATAAGTGGTAGCCACTATTATTATCATTTGAGATAGTCTAGTAGGTTCTTCCCACCCCTATATCTCTTTCTTAGATGCATATCCTAAAATTCCTTCCCCCATGTGCAGATGCTAACACTGAGGCACAGAGAAGTTACTTAACTTGTTCAAAAGTACATGACTATTAACAGCGACCTCTTACAGCCTCAGCAATGGCACCAAGGAAGTTGCTACCCCTACTAAGGCTCCTCTTCTGAGACCACAGGGTATGTTAGGGGGAGGAGGCTAAGGGTCAGGGTGAGACCTTTCAAACAAGAACCCAGAGTGAGGGTGCCTTTGCCTCTGGGTTTCAGGCCAAAGTCCCCTTCTCTCTTGGTCACATCCCTGCCCAACCCCCAAAAGTGTAGTTGTTCAAAGCTGCAGTGATGATGGAAGGAAGATGTGGTTCAAGATTGAGAGACACGGGCACATCTGTGACCCATTGGCCAGCACCCCATCCCCTCTGCCGAAGCCTCCTAATTTTCCCCTGAATGTCCCCCATGTCTGGCTCTCTGTGTCAATTGCTCAAACCCATCTATCCCTTTTCCTGTCCCCAAACTTCAGGTGCAGAGGTCACTCCAGCCCCGGTGATGGTAAGAGGGGGCCAAGGACAAAATGGTCCATGATTTGATCCCGGAATGAGACTGTGAAGCCCAAGACTGGCCAGTGGAGCTGGGGAGGGGAGAGTTTATCAGCAGGCGGTAGGCTGGTGACAAAATACATCGGGGCCAAGTGACTGCTGGGCTGTGGCTAAGCAGATCAGATTGACTCTTAAAGAGGGCCTGTCAGGAGGACTGGCAGGCAGGACCCTCCCCCAGCACAAGAGGTTTGTCACTTCAGCTTCCTCCCTGTGGGGAATCCTCTGTCTCCTCTTGGCCCCCTCTCTCCAGGGAGAGCCAGCCCCACCCCACCCCACCCCACACACACACACACATATGTGCACCCATCCCTAAGCAATAATCTATGTACATCTTGCTGCCAAAAGATTCTGAAGTAGTTTACAAGAATGCGTATAATAAGATTTAACGTATAAATGAATTATTTCATCAAAGCGAGAGAGTAGTGGGGCCCCATCTTCAGCCATGCCAGTGAGAAGGCAGGTCCAGAAGGGACTGAAGGAAGCAGGCGGCAGAGTCACAGAGCTAGAGGTGAAGATGCCAGAGACAGAGAGCCAGAGAGGCGCAGAAGAGGGATCAAAAGGAGGCACTGGCCCCCAGCCAGCCCTGCCTGGTGTCCTGAGCCAGTCCGCCAGACAGCACACAGACCTGTGACGAATGTCCCTTTTCTGAATCTGAAACAAGATTCAGGGAGAAGAAAAGTAGAATAACAAAGAGAGATCAAAGGGGCAGTTTTAGTACTCAGAAAATTCACCAACTTAGCTCTGGGTTTGGGGGCAGCCAAAGCAGAAAGAAAAACAGTGACAATGCCCCCGGAGACCCAGAAGATAAATACTCAGCACTAGAAAACAAACATGTCCACCCAATTTGTCCATTACCGTTCCCACAACACCTCGCGTAGGCCTGGCACACAGTAGGTTCTCCATAAATACACTGAATAAATGAATGAATGAGCATCAGTTTCTCAACGCAGGCTAACGTTTTCCCAGTGCATAGGTCTAAGGGAAAAATTATCATCTGTGGGCCATCCTAAATGGGCCATGGAATACTCTTGGGGGGAATTCATTCATTCCTTCACTCATTCATTCATTCACTCACTCACTCATTCTTTTACCCACTTATTTGTTCATTCATCCAATCATTTAAATCATTCATCCACTCACACATTCATTCATTGAGACTCCACAGCTCCTTCCTCGTGAGCACTGCTCTGGGATGAATCTGTGAACGAAATATTAGTGTTTCCTGCCCTCAGGGAGTTTTCACTGTGTGAGCAGGAGACAAAGGTATACAGTGAATGTGGATAACTGAGTAACCAGCACGTTAGACACTGGGGAAATTCAAGTCCATTGTTAAGGGGTGGGGCTGAGTGCCACTTTGGCAGAGACCTGAAGGTGACAGAGTGAGGCCGGAGGACCCGTGGGAAAGAAAAGGCAGAGTGTGGTCAGGCGGCTGGCACAGCGGAGCAGGCTCACAGAACACAGGGGACACGGGAGGGAGCGGAGACCAGGCAGAGAGGCATGGGCAGGGTGGCAGTTGACGGTCAAAGAGGCTGGATTCCAGCAGTACTGGGGGCTTAGGGGGCAGGCTCTCCTGAAGGATCAGGTATGTGGAGTGAGGAAAGGAGGGGAGTGGGACGCCCCACCTGGCCCTCACGGAGGGAGGGGGAGTTTGGTGCCAGACAGAGCAATTCCCCCAGGCGCTCACCTCAGCAGGCGCCCTCAACCCCAGTCCCAGCACAGAAATGAAGAGCTGGCCACCGGCCTGGGAAAGGACCACAGCCTGCCCAAAGTCCTCCTGAGAGTACTGCTTCCATTCCGGCTCCACACTCTGCCAGGACCTCCAGAGCGCAGCGCATTCCTCTGTGACCTCAAGGAGATGAGGTGAGACGGGCTGGGTGCTGGCCGGAGAGATGTGTGCTCCTGAACACCCATGCTGCTTCCTTCACCCACCTGCCTAGGCTTGGGGGGTGGAAAAAATACAATGACACCTGGTCTAGGAGGAAAATGAAGAAAGAAAAGATGAAGGTAGAAATAGAAGCACTTGCCACGTGCCAGGATCTGTGCCAGGCACGGCCCTCATCCCCCCATCCTGACAACCACCCAGCCACACAGGGACAAGACTGTCATGCCAGCTGCAGCACCCCCCTACACTCACACCCCAGGACACGTCTCCTTCAACCCCATGGGGCCCTGAGCCAGACGCTCCCACCAGGCCTGGCCCCTCTGCCGGCGCCGCCTCTCCAGCTCACTTACTCAGAAGGGCTTCTTGCGCAGACTCTGGAGTCCACGATGGCACAGCGGGCAAGCTGAAGGCAGCGTGGACATCTGTGATGACGCCCTGGGCCAGGCCAGTGTGGCCCAGCTCTCCGGGTCCTAGAACGGGTGAGAGGCAGGGAGGAGGGAGAGGGATGCTGGCAGGCAAAGCAAGGATGAAATATTGATGCTCGTGTCCTGATAAAGCAGAGAACGCCGCTTGTCCATGAATAAAAGATGGGCCGGAGGAGCGGGCCGGGCAGCAGATTAATTAATCTAAGTGAGTGCTCTGCCTTGTGCCATGGGGGAGGGGGCGGCGGAGTAAACAGCACTGCAGGCCCGGGGGGGCCAGCAGAAGTCCTCTGTGCCAGGCAGGCAGCTGGTTACAGCAAGGACAAGAGCAGAGCATCAGCGCCAGGCCCAGATGGACAGGGAGAGGGACAGAGGCAGCTGGACCATCCAGGACTGACCTGGTCTCTCTGCCGCACTCCCGCGGGGGACCATGAGAGAAGGCAGCTTCCAGGGCAGGTGTGGGGTCTCTGAGGTTGGTCGTGGGGGATAACCTGGGACTCCTTGGTCCTTTCCTGCTGCCTCAGTTTCTCCCTCAGGGAAACTGTGAGAACCTGGATAAAAGAGGGGGGAAGGGAGGGAAAAAGTCAGAGGCAGGAGGTCTAAGGTTTGGCAGAGAAAGTTGGGCCCAGGCTGGCATCGCTCCGAGAGAGTTGGGCAGGGATGGAGGACCATGAGGTCTAAGGCCCGGGGAAGGGTTGGACGGTGCTATAGCTGTCACCACCCTCAGAAATGCTAAACCCAAGATCCCCATGGCTTCTTGCCTTCAACATAACATGGAAAATGTGTTCATGGAGAGAGGGGCTTACACCTTCTCTGAGGTGGCAGCGGTGGTTTGACCAGGAGATGGCACTCACGACCTCCACTTGTGTTTGTCTTCCTGTTTGTGGCTTTCGATAAGTTTATCTAAAGGTTACACCAGGACTTTGTGGGAAGGGTGGAAATGTCCTTCGTTACAGTCCTCACCCCAGGGTCCTGCAGGAGAACGTTCCCTCCAGGATCTGAATTGTCCTAACGACACCCCCAGGAGGAGCTCCCCAACCTGACGGTGGCTCTTCCTCCCCCCGCACCAGCCTCAGTGGAACCAGGGGGTGCCTCTTGCTGGGGTCGTCACCCTGGTCTCCTCTGTGTCTGCAGACAACAAGACTGTCCCTGGAACTGTTCCCTGGGCAATTCATCGTGAGCTGCCCACTGACACCTCCTGTGCCCTGTCTCATATTTGTTATTTAAATTTTTTTCACCTAGGTTTAGTCCTGTATCCTTCTGATCCCCATAGTGCCTCGAAGCTCTACACAGGCTCACAGGCACATCACACGATGTCAGAGTAAGTGAATGAACAATAACGGTCCAACCATCTGCCCTCGACCTGGCTGATTTCCATGCCTGGACCTCACACACCTCCCTTTAAGACAGGAACTAGTCCTTACTGAGGGCACCTGTCTACGTCAACCCAGAACCAGGCAGATGTTTTCCAAGCAACAAACCTCCCCCACCACGAGGCAGGGCACATCTCTCCCATTGGACAGATGGTGAAACTGAGGCTCAGTTCTTGGGAAAGTCATCCCACTGGCAAGTGGCAGAGCCAGGAATGGGCCTTGATCTGAGCCTAGGGTCCTTGCTAGTGCCTCCACATGCTGATGGTGAGATGCAGCAGGAACGCAGAGCAGAGGGGACTTAGCTTCACCGCGGGCCCCCCACCCTTTCCCTCCTCCTGCCCCCGCAGCTGCCGAATAGGGTGGGAGCTGGATGGAGCCCAAATGTTAAGGCTCTGGAACTGCTGGACAGGTCCCATGGCTGAAAGCAGAGAGGAGACAGGTGGAGAAACCCCACCCCTCTCCCAGGACCCCGTGAAAGATTCCCCAGGGTCTAACCACATCCACCCAGCTGCCAGAGCCTGGCTGCCAGATCCTGACCCCCCCCTCACCACCACCTGGGCCTGGAGCTGAGGTCGGGCCAGGGCTGGTGATCCTCACCACACCAGAAATAATCACACGTTCACAGGAATCTTGACAGGAGACGAAAAACTGGCAGAAGACTGACCTGGAAGGCACATTCATTGTCACACACATTTTACCAAGGAAACAGGGGCATCTAAAGGAGTGAATCTCTTTCTGGAGGGAAAAAAAGTGGCTGGGAAGCCAGGAGCTTGCCATTTCTGTGGTCACAGTGCCACCTGCTGGCAGCATCTGGCCTGGCTTGCAGGGGCTGTTCCTGTGCTTCAGGAATAACTTCCAGATCACTGGCATTTTTTCATTCATTCACAGATATTTATTCAGTACCTACCATGCGACAGGCATTGTTTCAGGGGCTGAGTGAATAGTAGTGAATAAAGCAGACTAAATTCCCTGGCCTTACAGTGCTTACATTCTAGTGGGGGAAACAGTAAACAAGGCCAACACATAAATATTTATTGTTCTTCAGTCGCTCACTCGTGTCCGACTCTTTGCGACCCCATGGACTGCAGCATGCCAGGCTTCCCTCTCCATCACTATCTCCCAGAGTCTGCTCAAACTTACATTCACTGAGTCAGTAAAAATATACAGCATGCAAGAAGGGTGAGCACCAGGAGAAAAACAAATTAAGAAGCAGGTAGGGAGTGCCCTGGAGATTACAATTTTAGATAGGGTGGTCAGACATGACCCCTCTGAGGCAGTAACATTTTGATCAAAGTCCGGAAGGAGATGAGGAAAGAGCCATGTAGATTTCTGGGCATGAACATTCCAGACAAGTGCAGAGGCCACACTGAGCTTGTAGGGTCTGGGGAACAGAAAAGACCAGTGAGGATTAAATAGAGTATGCGGAGAATGGTAGGAGGTGAGATCAGATCCTGTAGGAGCTTGGAGGCCATTGAAAGGGTGCTGACCTCACGAGGTAGGCTTCATTGCAAGTGTTGAGCTTAGGAATGGCACGACCCAGTTTCGATTTTAAAAGGACCTCTCTTGGCCCTGTGTGGAGTCAAGGGTGGAAACAGAGACACTGATGAGGAAGCCACTGCAACCTCCAATAGCAAGAGGCCCAGGGGTAGCTGAGGCAGTGTGAGGAGTGGCAGGATTTGCTGGTGGGAGAGAGAGAAGCACCATCCTTGATCCCAACGTTCTGGCCTAAACTACAGAAAGAGTGGTATTGTCCTTACTGAGATGTGGGATTGGCCAGCTTGATTGTGAGCTTTGTTTGGAGCTTGCCCAGTCAGAACTGCCCGTTAGACATCCAGAGGGCAGTTGGATAAATGTCTTGAGCTCATGGAAGAGTTCCTGCCGGAGCTACAACAGAGTCATCAGCTCCTGCATGACATTAAAGTCACAAGACTGGATGAGATCCAAGAGAACAGAGAGAAAAATGAGGGGCCAGGGTTTGAGCCCCGAAGCCCTGGGCTAATGAGGTCAGGAAGATGCAGGGAAATGAAGAGGAGAAGGCAACAGAGAGAGGAAACCTGAATTCTAGAATCCTGGAACCAAGGCTAAGAGAGAGGAAGGAGTGGGCTAATCCCCAAAAGGGCTGAGAAGGGTCTACTGGATTCAGAAAGGCAGAGGGCATGACCTTGAGAAGAATGGCTCTGAAATCGGATGGAGGCAAAGGAGTAAATGCAAGAAAAAGTGATAGGAGAGAAACTGGGGACAAGTGGAGAACATTCTCTTGTAGCCTTTTGTTGTAAAAGGAGAAGAGAGATGGGAAGGTAGCTGGAGGAGGGTTGGGTCAAGAGACGTCTGGGGGTTTTTTAAGGTGGGAAAGAATAAGAACCGCTTGGAAGCTAGCAGGGGTAACTGGAGACAGAGAGAGAAGCCTGCTGCAGGAGACATAGAGAAGAAATATGGGAGCACTGCTTTCCAACAGGTGAGAAGGGATGATATCTGGTTGTTCACCCCAGTGAGGTACCACTTCACACCAGCTAGGGTGGCTAAGACCCAAAAGACAGTAATGAGTATCGGTGAGGATGTGTGTAAGCAGCTCTTTGTGGGAAACTTCCCTCAGCAGGAAGTCCTTTGTCTTGTCATTTTAGCAAAACTATATTGTAACTAACTTTAAAAAAATTTTTTTGGCTGCACTACACAGCATGTGGAATCCTAGTTCCCCAATGAGGGATCAAACCCATGCCCTCTGCATTGGAAGTGCTGTGTCTTAACCACTGGACCACTGGGAAGCCCCTATAACTAACTTTTAAACCAAGCACCCCTACGCTCTACTCATTTGCAACCCAAGAAGACCTTTCAGATCTCTTAGTCACTCTATGCCTTGTCTAACTTATTGGTTCTTTCTGTAGATCAAAGAAGAAATGAAGAATAAGTAATTAACAGATGACAAGATCTGTTTCCTAGCTTCCCCTTCAGTGATCTCCCAAACAAACTGTGGGACAAAATTGTGTGAACACGATAACATCTAGAGAAAGATCCCGAGGAGCTGACAAGCCTCCACACAGTGGGGAATGGTGACAACTCTGCCCCCCAAATCGATGATTATCTAGATTACTTCCCTATCTCCCTTTAAAAGCTTTCACAGCCAAGCAGAATCCTTGAAGGTGGTTTTGGGGGGTTGTTCAGTCCACCATCTTCCCAGATCGCTGGCATTCTGATTAAAGGCAATTTTTTCTCATCTGTGAGTATTGATTTTGTAAGCAGTGAGCAACAGAACAGATCCAACTTGATAATGTGGAGAAATTAAAATTCTTGTACATGGTTGGTGGGAATATAAAGTGGTGCAGCTGCTTTGAAAACAGTTTGGCAATTCCTGAAAAAGTTACACGTGGGTGATCCTAGTTAATAAAACTGTATTGTATATTCAGAAGCTGCTTAGAGAGTTGATCATAAAAGTTCTCATCATAAGAAAAGAAATTTCATAACAGTGCTTGGTGATGGATGTTAACTAGACTTGTGGTGATATTTCCCAATATGTACAAGTATTGAATCACTATGTCATACACCTGAAACTAACATAATGGTATATATCAATTATATCTCAATTTTTAAAAAATTTTAAGTTAAACACAAAGCTACCGTATGACCCAACAATCTCCCCTAGGTGTACCAAGAGAAATAGACATATGGCCACACAAAAATGAATACACCAATGCTCACAGCAGCATTGTTCATAATAGCCAAAAAGTGGAAACCCAAATGTCCATCAACTAGTGAGTGAATAAACAAAATATGGTATATCCATTGGTGGAATATTATTCAGTCATAAAAAGGAATGAAGTACTGATACATGTCTAACACGGATGAACCTTGACAACCTTATGCTCAGTGAAAAAAGCCAGATGTCAAAGCCATAGATTGTATGATTTCTGGCTCTATAACAGTCTATTTCTGGCTCTATAATCATTCTGGCTCTATAACAGGTGAATTTATGGACACTAGACTTCATAAAATAGATTAGTGGTTGCCAGGGGAGTGGAGTGGGGCAGGGTAGAGTGGGCAGTGACTGCTAATGGGCATGGGATTTATTTGGGGGTGATGAAAACATTCTGGAATTAGGTAGTGGTGATGGCTGCATACAGAGAAGTCAATGGCACCCCACTCCAGTGCTCTTGCCTGGAAAATCCCATGGATGGAGGAGCCTGGTAGGCTGTGGTCCATGGGGTCGCTAAGAGTCAGACACGACTGAGTGACTTCACTTTCACTTTTCACTTTCACCCATTGGAGAAGGACATGGCAACCCACTCCAGTGTTCTTGCCTGGAGAATCCCAGGGATGGGGAGCATGGTGGGCTGCCGTCTATGGGGTCACACAGAGTTGGACACGACTGAAGTGACTTAGCAGCAGCAGCAGCAGATGGTTGCATATCCACTCTGTGGGTATGCTAAAAAAATATATAAGCATTGAATTCACACTTTAAAAGGGTGAAGGTTATGCTTTGTGATTTTTTTTTTCAATAGTAGCTTTTTAAAAAACAGGTCTTGCTGTGCAGAGTAGAAGGGCTGCCGTGGCCACAGTGAAGAGGCAGAGGACTCAGGCACTCGTGCGGGCGGGTAGATGGGTGTGGCGATGGGTGACAGTGGACATTCTCCTGTGGTGGCTTCTAGTGTCTCGGTGAGACAGGAGGTGAGGTCATCAGCTGAGAGTGAGGAGGCGGGTTCCAGGAAGAGCAAAAGTGTTAAATGAAGAGAGAGGGAAAATGGATGGATCCATTGCATCCAGGGCATTGCAGCGGTGCTGAGGTCCAGGTGAGGGAGGCAGAGGAGCGCTGGGGAGACGGGAGAGCCCCGGCAGCCTTGAGAGTGTGGGGACCTGAGTCCGGGGCCCCGTGCTCCCCACATAACACGGCTCTCCAGGTCCCTGAACACACCGGTACACACATGGAGGTCTGCACCATCAAACCCTAAAGATGCCCACCCTTCAGGCTTCATGATTTTCAATCCGCGTCTCTCACGCTCGCGTCTCTCATCCCTCTTTGGAAATCTAGCCTCAGACACCCGCACGTGGACACAAGATATATGTACAGGATGTCTGCAGCAGCTTTGTTAGTAATAGTAAAAGATTGGAAACAGCCCGAATGTCCATTACTGGGGAAATGGTCAAATACATTCTGGTCCATCTGTGCTATGAAAGCTCTGCAGCAGTAGACGCTGGCGGAGCCTGTGTATTTGACAGGGAAGGATGCAAAGAGGCAGCATCACTAGGTGGGAAGCAGTTACAGAACAATGAGTGTAATATTATGTAATTTTCTCCCTTTTTAAAAAAACAAAAGCGGTATTTATAAGTGTATACATAGGTTATTAAAAGATATAAAAGATCTAGAAAGGATGCAATTTACATTGTTAATGGTGAGTAATCTTGAGGGGTAGGTTTTGGGAAAAGTGTTAAGGAAGGTTTCAGGGATCAAAGGGTTTTAGAGGGGGCATAGATGCTTTTGTAATTTAAAAGGGAAAGATCTGGGACTACCCTGTGGTCCAATGGCCAAGACTCCAGGCTCCCAATGCAGGGGGCCCCAGGTTCAGTTCCTGGTCAGGGAACTAGATCCCACGGGCCACAACTAAGGATCCTTCAGGCCGCAACAAAGACTGAAGATCCCATGTGCTGAAACTAAGACCCAGAACAGCCAAACAAATAAATTAAAATATTAAAAATAAGTCAAAATAGAAAGGAAAGAACAGCTGTGCCCTCCCCACTATCCCTGACTCCATTCCCGCTCTGGGCCAGAGAGTGAGACCAGCGTCCCCCCAGTCTAGTCAGCTATGCTCCTTTCGCCCCTGGAGGCAGACCCCGGGCCTGGCCAGAGCAGAGCGGGTCTGGGCCAGCCTTCCCTCTGCCCGGCCACCCCCACCTCCAGCTCCCAGACTCCCCTTGCTTCCCCACCTCACAGAACTGTTCCCCTCCAGCTGCTTCCCGGGGTTAGGTACAAAAGGCCATGGGAGAAGCCGCCACAATGATAATACCAGACACTTACATAGCACTCAACTGTGTACACAGGCTCTGTTCTAAACACTTCATAAATGAATTCCCAGCAACCCCACGGCTTCCATACACTGATATTACTATTTTCACTTCATAGCAGATTTTTAAACACAAACCAGAAGAATCACGAAAGACCAAGTCCCTTGCCCCAGGTGCTACGGCCCACTGACCAGAGAGAGAGGCTCCCTGGCAGGAACCCATGGTCCAGGCCAGTCTCCTCCTCTGGCTTCCCTCCCCCACAGCTGCAGGTCCCATGATGTTCTGAGCAGGCGGTGTACCTTCCAGGGTGAGGCTAGGGTTTCCTCTTCCCAGAACCCCGCCCTGTACACATCTGGCACACAGGAAGGGCGCGTAGTGTTTCTTAAATTAATTGCTCTGTCCTCCCATCCCCCACTCCACCTTGGCCCCATGGGCTGGGCCTCTCCTTCTGGGCCGTGTGTGTGTGTCTATGTGTTAGTTGCTCAGTTGGATATGACTGTGAACCCATAGACTATAGTCCACCAGGCTCCTCTGTCCATGGGATCTCCTAGGCAAGAATACTGGAGTGACTTGCCATGCCCTCCTCCAGGGGATCTTCCCAAGACAGGGATCAAACCCAGTCTCCTGCATTGCAGGCAGATATATTTACCATTGGTTTCCTCATCTGTAAAGTGAAGGGATGGACTCAATAGCGTCCGACCACCACTTCAGGACTGGAATTAAGGTAAAGCCAGTGCTCATCCCAGCGGGGTGACTGTCAGTGATGGGACGTGGGGGCCAGGGTGGGAAGGAGGAGAGCTTCCTGGACGCCTGCCCTCCTGGGCCTTCAGGAGCTGGGAATGTGGTCTCACCCACCCACAGGCACAGACACCTCACCCGATGTTGCCCAGTTGACACGGCTCCAGAGAATGGCAGCCCACACCCTGCTCCATGGGCTCTGCAGGGGACGCCCTGCCCAGCTTCATGGAAGGTGAGGAGCTGCTGTCCCCGAGTGAAAATCCTGGCACCCAGGCGGCCCGCTGTAGGTGGAGGAGAGCACGCGGCACGTGCTGGCTGCACGCGGCTCCTCTGGCCAGGTGAGCCGGTCTGGAGTCACTCTCCTGTCTCCTGGGGCTGTGGAAGCCCAGGGCCGCCCTCCTACAGTCCTTGTGCATCCAGCCGGCAAGCGCCAGGACGACGACAGCCTGGGGGACAGAGAGCCCGTGGAGGGAGGAGGGAGGGGGCCCGGCACTGCTGTGTGTAGGCACGTTGGCACATTGCTCACAGGGCCCCGCAGGAACTGGCCGCCTCATAGCCTGAGCCCTAGAGAGGCCAGAGGCAGGGCCTGGATCACTGGCTGGGACTGAAGTCAACCCCCGGGTCCCACCCCATGCCCCTCCTCCTTCCGTCACTCCTGGGTGAGCCAGGATCCTGAGCTGGGTCTCAGACGCAGCCACCGGCCCTGTCCACCCAGCCCTGGGCTTCCTTCCTCAGCCTGGAACCGACCCTCAAACTGAGTGTCCTCAGGTCTGTGATCCAATGGGTCCTGGGCTAGATCCCACCAGTGGATTCACTGTCAGCACCTGAGCCCCCAGCCAGTACATCCCCCAACCACCCCCAGTGCCCCTCATCATTCGTAACTGCTCCGTACTTCTTAACAGAGCCTCCCAGCCCCATCACTCAGGGTCAAAGAGCCAGACAACGACAGGCCTCAGCCCTCACAAGAGGTCCAGGTCGCCCATCAGAAACAAACAGGGGACTTCCCTGGTGGTCCAGTAGTTAAGAACCTACCTGCCAAAGCAGGGGACATAGGTTCAATCCCTGGTCCGGGGAGATGCCACATGCTGCGGAGCGACTAAGGCCGTGCATCACAACTACTGAGCCTGTGCTCCAGAGCCTGTTCCACAACTAGAGAAAGCCCAGGCAGCAAAGGAGACCCAGGGCAGCCAAAAATAAATATATAAACTTTTTTCTTTAATGTAATAAACTGGGGAAGGAGGGTTGCTCTGCTTCCTCCATGCACAAGAGGTAACTCTCTGAGTGTTTCCTTTTCCCTTCCCTGGGATAGCTTTTTGAGCTCTCCAGGGGAGACCTGGTTTCTGACACTCTCGCAAGGTACCAGGGAGGTCTGTGGGCCCAGGGACAACTCCAGGCTACAGGCGGACCCATAACCAAGCTGAGAACCCCAGGTCAGCTCTCCCTCCGGCCCGCTCATGCCACACAACCACGCCGAAACATGGCCACTCGGTCTACAAGTGCCCCTGGCGCCCCTGCCTCCACCCGTCCACCCTAGTCCTGGGCTGCCCACAGGTGGCCCCCACCACACAGTGCCAACTCAGAGGACTCAACAGACGCCTGACGGCGAGCAGCCCTTCCCCACCACCTGCCTGGAGCCTGCTCCTGGGCCAGAAGCCAGACAGGGTTTCCTGGAACTTCTGGGGCCTCCGGCACCAACATACGGAGAAACCTGGGGGAAGAAAGATCAGAATAGAAATAGGCAGAACAAGTGGGGGCTGTGGGGAGGAGGGTGGTATCGTGTGGGTCATCCCTGACCCCCCCAGCCCTATCACTGCCACTTGCTGCTTCCCTGCCCAGGCACATGAAAGCTCCTACCCTCCCCTTCCCAGAACAGACACACAAGTGAAGGAGGCAGAACTGCATCCAGGTTACACTCAACCAAGTAGAGGGTGGTACCTTGGCACAGAGGAGGGCCTCATCCAAGACACTGTGAATCCAGGAGGACTTCCTAAAGGAAGTGCTTTCTAACGCCTCGTGGGAAAGACTGCTCCAAGGAGAGAGTTTGTGCAAAGGCCCTGAGGCCGTAGACATTGTGGTGAGGATTGAGGAGAGCAGGAAGGCTCTGCACACAGCTGGCAACTTTAGCTGCCTTAGCAGCCCCGCTCCACACTGGCAGCCGGCGGCTTGTTTGTTCTGCTTCTTAGACATCCGCAGGAATGCACCCAGCCTCCCCACTGGTCCCACGAGCATATTTTGGAAAATCTCTTGTCACAGTCTTCAGCCCAGTCCGAGACTCCTCTGACCTCCGGCATCCCTCTCTGAGGCCACTGCTGGGTGGGGCCTCAGGCCTCATCCCTCCAGGAGTTCCTGACTCATCGTGGAAAAAGCTAAAAAGCCCAGTCTTCTCAAGAATCAGTCTGGCTCTGGGGGGAGGGCAGCCGTGACCCCAGCTCCAGGACACACAGACAGTGGAGGAGGGCAGGGAGCAAGTTAGAGACAGGAAAAGATGCAGAAACGCAGACTGGGGCACAGAGAGTGACGGGAAGAGAGACAGTAACAGGAGAGAGATACAGCAGGCAGCGGCGGCTCACATAAGCCAGAAACAAAGGGACACTCTTAGGTACACAGGACAAGCTGCCAAAGACAGCCAAGGACTACAAAGTCAGCTGATCAGCTGACCTGGAGGCAACCTATGGACCTCAGAACAGGCTGGGTGGGGTGTCGGAAGGCAGCTCCCAACTCCGGGATGGGTCCGCTGCCTGCACTTGCAGAATAGACCATGAGGGGGCGGTGTTGCTCCAGCCACTGCCCCTCAGCCAGGAGTCTGGCCTCCCCAAAGACAAAGGCAGACTGCTTCCATCAGAAGCAGCAGAGAGGCCCAGGCTCACTGAAGGGGTAAGAGATACGGATGAGGGAACCCAGAGCATCCACACCTGACCTGGGGACCCCGCCTCATCCCAGCATCTCCTCAGACCTGCCCCTTCCCTGCACATTCCGCATCACCAGCCTCATTCTACCTTTCCTGTCTCCTGCCTTGCAGCCCCAGAGCATAGAAGGGCAGAGCCAGGAGACGCTGGACAACTTCTCCACCCTTTCTGTAAAGGACATGACAGCCGCTAGGTCTGAGGACTGCCCTTGGATCCTGCCACAGGACCCGGTCCCTTCCTTTACATCTTCCCTTGAAGGCTCTTGGATTCAGAGCATCCCTCACAAAAACACAGAGGTCTTGGCTGAGCCCACACTTTCCAGCAGACTGGAGTGCTGAAAACACAGCTGCAACCTTGGGCCACATTAATAGAACATAATGTCCAGTGGAGGACAGCAGTCAGCAGCGATGAAGTCCAGGCCTCTGGTCACTTCTCTTGAAGGGACGTCAGTAAACCAGCGTGACCCAGGAGGAAGATCACTGTGGAAACATGCTACACATTCAAGATCTATCAGGGAGCACCAACACCATATCAAACACTTGATATATTAAGTGTTATATATTAAGTGATATATTCAGTTCAGTTCTGTTCAGTCACTCAGTCGTGTCCGACTCTTTGCGACCCCATGAACCGCAGCACACCAGGCCTCCCTGTCCATCACCAACTCCCAGAGTCCACCCAAACCCATGTCCATTGAGTCAGTGATGCCATCCAACCATCTCATCCTCCGTCATCCCCTTCTCCTCCTGCCCTCAATCTTTCCCAGCATCAGGGTCTTTTCCAGTGAATCAGCTCTTTGCATCAGGTGGCCAAAGTATTGGAGTTTCAGCTTCGACATCAGTCCTTCCAATGAACACCCAGGACTGATCTCCTTTAGGATGGACTGGTTGGATCCCCTTGCAGTGATATATTAAGTGTTTATTGTATCTTTACAGCAACTAGTATCATCGTATCCACTTTACAGATAGGAAAACTCAGAAAAGCTCTTCTTCCAATGACTGGTGTGTGTGTGTCTGTGTGTCTGTGTGTCTGTGTGTGTGTGTGTGTCTGTGTGTGTGTGTTCAGTCGTGTGTGACTCTTTGCAACCCCACGGACTGTAGCCCGCCAAGCTCCTCTGTCCATGGAGTTTTCCAGGCAGCAATACTGGAGTGGTTGCCGTTTCCTACTCCAGGGGATCTTCCCAACCCAGGGATCAAACCCTCAACTCGTGCATCTCCTTCACTAGCAGACAGATTCTTTACCACTACACCACTATCCTGTAGGCGTGGTATTTCTCGAAGCTCTGTTTCAGGTCTCTCTTCTCCTACATACGTATTTCCTGAGTGGTCACATTTGATCCCATGACCTAGACTTTATTCTCAAGTTAAACTGTGTTCCAAGATCATTCTCCCAGATTTCAGATCAATCTATCTGCTGGCCTTTTCCTCATCTCCTCCTGGATGTCTTCAGGGACCTAACCTTCTATGTGCCCAACGCTGACTCCTGATCCTCGTGGTCTGTCCTCCTGAGTCCAGCCCTGCAGGGCAGCCAAGTCCCCCCGCCTCAGTGGGCCAGCAGAGGGTGTCTGCAGGTCAGCCAAGGCCTTGTGGGGGTGGGGGGGTTCCCGCTGGAGCATGCTGAGCACCACTGAGCACTGCGGTCTCTTTCCTCCTCCTTCCACCCCTCCCACCCCATGGTCCTCCTTCGGTCGCCATGGTCTCTCTTCCCTTCATCTTTGGGGAAATGAAAAACAGCCCTGCGAGTGAGGGATGGAAGGGGATTTCAAGCACAAGCAGGAGAAGGGGGAGGAAATGCACGCACACGGAAACACTGGACCCTTTGTTGGAGCGATTCTTCCCCACAGCCATCCAGGGCTGGGGTTTGGCTCAGCAGGAGCAGCCAAAAAGGGCAAAGTGGCACGAGAATTTGCAGTGAGCAAGTTATTGTTCAGCCGCTCAATCATGTCCGATTCTCTGCAACCCCATGGTCTGCAGCATGCCAGGATCCCCTTTCTTCACTATCTCCTGGAGTTTGCTCACACTCATGTTGATTGAGTCAATGATGCCATCCAACCATCTCATCCTGTTGTCCCCTTCTCCTCCCGCCCAGTGAGCAAGAGGATGATGGAAATAATGTCATCCAAGCAGACGAGAAAGGAAAATGAAGCCAAGGGAGGATTGAGGAGACAGAAGTTCTAATGACATTAAAAAAAAAAAAAAAAAAAAAAAAAACCCTCTTGTGGCAGGAGTTGATAGCAGGCTGGACGGGATAGCTGCAAGGTCACATAGTCTTACTACAGAAAGGGGTGGAGGGGGAGGGAGGGAGCAGGGCGGGGCTGGTTGAGCCTGGGCAGGAATGGGGGCCGTTCCCATTCTCACTGGAGATCCTGGATGCTCTGGGCTTCCCCAGGCCGCTGCCCCAGTCAGAAGAGACAGGGAGGGGCCGGGATGGAGCAAAACTGGCTGATGGGAGGGGCCCAGGGGACTGGAGACCTCTGGCATCATGACAGCCCCTCAGGTTCAGGCGTAGGAGCCTGAGTTAGGAAGTGGAGTGGGCTGGGCTGTCTGGTCCGGGAGCAGGCTGTTGCAGACCCAGCTGTGGGTAAGAGAGAGACAGAGGTAGAGACTAGTCAGTTCTTCCAGGGAGGGGCTGGGTCACTTAACACAGTCGGGAGAGCGAAGGGCCAGGCATGGATGGGAGGTGGGGATCTAACTCCACATGGGGACTCCCAGGTGGGTGTCAGGGGAGGGACCCTCCAGGATGAACCAGGTGGGTAGCAGGTGCCCGTTTCTGCAGGAATGCTGTCTCAAGTCATGCAAAGGCATATGCAGCCTCAGAGATGTTGGGAGCCACTGACTGAATATTTGGATACTGTGTCCAATCTAGAGCCTGTGGGGAGGCTTTGGTTGTCTTCCAGCTGCATCTGCCAAGGCCCAAGGGAAGGTGCTGCCAGGAATGGGTGTGGCAAAGTTTCCCAGCTTGATTCCTCTTCCCTGTCACTGAGCATCTCCCCTTAAAGTCTCCTGGTCCAGAATTACTTGTGAGCTCTACTGTTTGCAGCATCACTGACTCAGTGGACATGAGTTTGAGCAAACTCTGGGAGATAGTGAAGGGCAGGGAAGCCTGGCATGCTGCAGTCCATGGGATCGCAGAGTCAGACATGACTTAGCGACAGAACAACAGCCATGTGCCTGACACCAGGCGCCGTGCTGGGAGTACACAAGCAAGTAAACAACAGCCCTTGTCCTTGAGATACTCACGGTTCTGGAGGGTAGGCCTTCCATCTTCTCACCTGGCACCAACCAGGTGGGAGACAGCATGGGTGCTCCCAGTCTTTGCACAAGCGATTCCCCTTGCTCAGAATACCCTCCCCTCCCCTCCCCACCCCCTCACATCCCTCCCACACATCTCACCTGCTTAATCACCTCCTCTGCAAGTAACATCAGCTTTGATGTCCTTCCATCTGGGAAGACTTCTTGGAATGCCCAGTTATGAGTGCCACTTCCCTGCCTTAGCTGAATTTGTAAAGATGTGGTGCAGTTGTGGTTTGACGGTGTGACCTCCGGAGTCAGAGCCCAGAGGTGGCCTTCGAATCCTGGAATCCTCACTGACTAGTTGAGGACCCTGAGTAACTTTCTTGACTTCTCTAAGTATCGGTTTCCCCATCTGTAAGATGGAGAGGGGGGATTTGTTTTGGTTTTTATTCTTTTTTTTTTTTCCAATTAAGATTTTTCTGATGTGGACCATATTTAGTCTTTATTGAATTTGTTACAATATTTTATGTCTTGGCTTTTTGGCTGCAAAGCATGTGAGATCTTAACTCCCAGACCAGGGCTTGAACCCGCACCCCCTGCAATGGACAGCAAAATCTTAACCCCTGGACCACCAGGCAGCTTTCTTGAGATATAATTGACATAGAACAGTGCTTAAGTTTAAGGTGTACAACATGTGGATTATATGCTTATATATCACCAGATTGACTAGTGTGGCTTAGCTAACATGCTTTCCTGTCAAATAATTTCCATTTCTTTTTTGTGGTCTGAACATTTCAGATCTATTTCTCAGCGCATTTAAGTATCTAATACAGTATTAGCTATAATCCCCATGCTGTACATTGTTGCAGTTGTTTAGTTGCCCTGTCGGTTCTGATTCAGTGACCCCATGGGCTGCAGCATGCCAGGCCTCCCTGTCTCTCACCATCTCTCCAAAGTTCCCCCGAACTTTGCCCAAGTTCACGTCCATTGTATCAGTGATGCCATCCAGCCATCTCATCCTCTGATGCCCTCTTCTCCTCTGCCCTCAATCTTTCCCAGCATCAGGGGCTTTTCCAGTGAGTCGGCTGTTCATGGCAGGTGACCAAAATACTAGCGCTGCAGCTTCAGCATCAGTCCTTCCAATGAGCAGTTGGGTTGATTTCCCTTAAGATCTCCTTGCTGTCCAAGGGACTCTCAGGAGTCTTCTCTAACACCACAGTTCGAAGGCATCAACTCTTTGGCCATCTGCCTTCTTTATGGTCCAGCTGTCACATCTATATGTGACCACTGGGAAGACCATCTAATGCAATGCTCTACACTAGATCCCCCAAATTTGTTTATCCTATTTTGTAATTTTTGAGCTATAATTGACCCCTAACTTTATATTAGTTTCAGGTGTACAATGTAAAGATTCCATATTTGTATATATTGTGAAGTGGTCACCACCACAGGTCTAGTTAACATCCATTACCACACAAAGTTCTAAGTTGTTTTTTCTTTGAATGGGAACTTTTAACTTGCACTCTCTTAGCAATTTTGAAATATACAAAGAGGTGTTATTACCTAGAGTCACCATGCTGTACTTACACCCTCAGGAAGGTTTTAATAGCACCTATTTCATAAGATTATTATGAAAATCAAGTAAGAAATTCCCCATAAAGCAACTTAGCACAGTGCCTGGGAAACAAATTCAAATAAGTATCTAGTGGCTATTATGATTATTTTACTTCTGTAGAACTGATTGCATTAAGCAACAGCCCTGGAGGGTTGGCACCATCACTCTGGTTTATCACATGTGTCTTAGCAAAGATCCTGCCAGAAGCTAAGTGCTCAATATAAGACTGTCGAGTAAAAGACAACTTTAATCCCTTAACTGATACCACTGAACCCTCTACTTCTGGCCACTTCTCTACTTTTTCTGGTTCAGCCTCCTGGTGCTGCAAACTGAGGGTCTAGCTGGCTGGAGACGGTCAGGATGAGAGCTGTGGGAGGGAGGTGTGGCGGGAAGTCAGGGAGAACCACCTGAAGTGCCAGGAACAGCTCATCAAAGACCAGCACAGTCCCTGAGGGACCTGGGGGCTGAGGAGGAGCAGCAACCTGGCCGGGATAGGAAAGTCTCTTCCAGGAAGCATCTTCTCCCCTCCAGGACCACCACCCTCCTCACCTGGGTGCTTCTCAGTCTTGAAGGAAGACCCAAGGTCTTCCTCTTCTGCCCAGCTGGTTGGAAGGCAGGGTGTTGAGGAGTTGCCCTTCCAGAAACAAGAGAAGGAGCACAGCGCGTGAAGAAGCCTGGGGGAACAGTACATAGGTGAATAAAAATGAGAAGCAGCATCTCAAGTTAGAATTTAGGTCCGGGGACCTCCACGCCTGGTGGAAGAGGCTATGGAATCTGGTGGCTCTGAATTCTCCCTAATTGCACTTCTGGCCCCAACCTGCTGTGTGACCTTAGGCAGGTTACTTAACCTCTCTGGATCCTAGCTTCCCCTTCTATAAAATGGATATTGTGATGTGGTAGTAGGGATAACTATCACTGCGGGTCCAGCCCCCAACTCCCACCAGGTTCAAAGGCAGTCCCACAGTCACTTCAAGTGACCATGTGTCCTAGATGGGGTCTCCCTTTTCCACTGAGCTTTGAACCAGCAGATACGGCAGGAAATGGCAGCTGCTCATGAGAGTGTGTGTGTGTTAGGCATACAGTTGTGTCCAACTCTTTGTGACCCCATGGAATTTATACATCTGTCCATGGGATTCTCCAGGCAAGAATACCAGAGCGGGTAGCCATTCCCTTCTCCAGGGGATCATCCTGACCCAGGGATAGAACCTGGGTTCCCCACTGCAGGCAGATTTGTTACTGTCTGAGACACCAGTGAAGCCTACTGCTCATGAGGGCTGAGAGTAAAAGGCCACACAGTGTGAGGGCTGAAGCTTCCAGGGCAGGCTTCATTCCACATGACTTAGGGGAAACGGAAATCTATGTGGGCCCAGCAGGCTGGCTGGAGGAGAGGGGAATGGATGCAGAGAGAAGTAGAGAAAGCAAAAAGGCCATTGCTAGAGCTGGCTTGATATCTCTGCGTAGCCCAAAACCCAACCTGTGGGCACCCAAGCAACAAATACCCTTTGTCACCCTAAGATCAGAAATTGTATCCTGGAAATTGTATCCTGCTCACAGGGTTATCTGGAAATGAAAGCGTTAGCCCAGGGCCCAGCACAGAGTCGGTGCTCCGTGGTGGTGATGATGGTGGTGATCAGAACCCAGAACGGGTGTAAGAAGTCTCAGACAGGCCCCTGCCTGTGCACCCCATGCCTTGGGCTCCCCTGGGGTGCAGGACCAGGGTGGTGGAAGGCTGCATTCACTCAGCCTCCCCATCCTGCTCCTCCCAGCACCACCCCAGCCAAGCCTGGGCACATGGAGGTGCCTCAGCAGTGGGGGAGGTAGAGACCCGCCCACAAGGCCAGCCCAGGTAAGGCTGGAGGTGGGATCGGGAGCTGTGAGCCAGCGCCCCAGTGAGGGACAGTTTATGGTGGCGTTGGTTGAGAGCACAGCTCTGAGCTAGAACGGATGGATTCGACCCTCTGTGTGACCTCAGGCAGCCACCCTAAGCTGTGCCTCGGTCTTCTCACAGTAAAACGGGGATGAGGGCAGAATCCACTTCCTAGGGTTGAGGGGGAGTTAGAAGAGGTCAGAAGACGCCGGTCAGGAGAAGGCAGCAGACAGACAATGAACCCGAAGAGAAGCAGCCAGTTGCAGATGCTGGGTTTGGGTTTCGCTGGAGGAGAGCGCGCCTGGCCCGGGAGCTGGGCTGCCCCAGCCGCTGTCTCAGGACAGCTGCCTCCATCCTGCTCCAGGATTCCTCCAGCCTCAGCCCTGCAGCCCACCTACCCCTCCTTCCTACCTCGAACTCCTTCTGACCTCGATCTCCTGCCATACATCCTTCACGCTTCTGCACAAACATCACCTCCTGGGAGTGGCTACGCTAAAGGTCCTCCTCACCTGGGCCCCTCTGAAAATTCTGTCTCAGATCCTTGGAGCATTTCTCATAAAGCTTTAATCACAGGAAAATCCTGCCATAATGTTCATTCAGACATAGCGCAGTCGGGGGTTTCCTCTTGCCTCCTGGCTACCCACTAACAACCACTCCTGGCAAACAAGGGAATACTCAAGCTTACGTCCTTGGGAACAACACGTCCAGGAAGCAGTCTGTGACCATTCGGGACTTTCTCACTTCAGTGCCAGTCCAGTTATGCATACGGTAAGTCGTACTATTTTACTTTTTGAGAGAGGAAAATCATCCATTTTTGAAAAAACTTTTTACTGGAAGAAAATTGCTTTACAATATTGTGTTGGTTTCTGCCATAGATCAGAATGAATCAGCTACAGGTGCACATGTGTCCCCTCCCTCCTAAACCTCCCTCCCATCTCCCACCCCAGCCCACCCCTCTAGGTTGTCACAGAGCACTGGGTTAAGCACCCCATGTCGACTTGAATCAGGCCAGATCATGAAGTTGCTTTTTTCTTTTTTCCCTCAATTATTTATTTATCTATTTTTGGCTGCACTGGGTCTTGGCTGCTGCTCTTGGGCTTTCTCTAGTTGTGGCAAGTGGGGGTTACTTTTTGTTGTGGTGCTCAAGCTTATTTTTGTGGCTTCTCTTGTTGAGGAATACAGGCTCTAGGTGTGCGGGCTTCAGTAGTTGTGGTGCTGGGCTTAGTTATTCCGTGGCAGGTAGGATCTTCCCAAATTAGGGATCAAACCCGAGTCCCCTGCATTGGCAGGCAGATTCTTAACCACTTCCCTGGACCACCAGGGGAGCCCATCCACTTTTAAAATTCAATGTTTGCTCTATTTCCACTTGCAAAACAAAAATGACGTCTCCAAACTACAAAATTTACTTTGTATTCATTTACTTTGAAAGTCTTTTAATATGTCTTTCTTAATTATTTCATACAGGACGCCTATTAAACCTCTGGATTGGGCTACCCAGCTGAGAGCAGTGCAACTGCTCAGAAATTTTTATAAGCATAGGTACTACATTTTAGGGTTTCCCGGTGGCTTAGCAGTAAAGAATTGCCTGAAATGCAGGAGACAAAAGAGATGTGGGTTCAGCCCCTGGGTAGGGAAGATCCCTGAAGGAGGGCATGGCAACCCACTCCAGTATTCTTGCCTGGAGAGCCCCATGGACAGAGGAGCCTGGGGGGCTACAGTCCACGGGGTCGCAGAGAGTTAGACACGGCTGAGCACGGCACAGCACTACATTTTAAAAATTATTTTATACAGAACTTCTTTTAGGACAGTGACTATCTAAGCCCTCCTTTTCTTCCCCCCCCCCCCCCCCCCCCCCAGGGAGTAGAGAAGAGATCATTCTTTTGTGAACTCTGTTTGGAAAATGTAAGAGAGATGGGAAGGTAGCTGAAAGGGGAATTGGGTCAAGAGAGCTTTGGGAGTCTCTGCTTCTGTGAAGGTCTTATTCATTTTCTCAAGTTGGGCTCCCTCCCACCCTCCACCCCATCCTACCCCTCTAGGTTGTCACAGACCTTGCCTAGCACATAACAAATGCTTTATAAGTCATTTCCTCTTATTATGACTGCATTCGTCCAAAGGAGAGATGATGTAAGCTTTTAAAGGTAGCAGTGAAATTATTTCTGTGGAAGACTGCAGCTGCAGGAGGCTGCGGAGTTAAAAGGTTTTACTGAAGATGCAAAAGCTTGGAGAGAAGTAGGTAAGAGTGCCAGTTGGGAGGTGGATGGGAGAGGTGGGTGGTGGGTATGTGAAATGAAGTAATCATGGTCGACGCCAGCCGTCTCCTGCGATCACAGGATTTCAGGAAGCCCAAAGAGAAAGACCATGACCTCTCTTACTCCCTGGGGGAGCTGGCTCCACAGCTGAACTGCTGGAAGCCCTGCTCTATCCTCACCAGGAGTACTGGGGATGGGCCAGGCTTCCTCAGCCCCACACCATCCTTACCGTGATTTATGGAGAAGACAAACCCAGGAAGGAAGCTTCAATCAAGGACCAGTCAAGAAACACAATCATTTAATGCATTAAACTCTGTTTGGATGATGGTTTCAGGGTTTTCTCCATCACATTTGTATCTTGATTCCAATGGTGTGTCTTTGAGGGAAGCTTCAATAAATAGGTGTCTCTGGTGGTGAGAGGAAGGGATAGTCTGGTTTCTGAATAATTTGAGAAATAAATTAGAATAACAATAATAATAAAAGAACCTAGCAGAATGCAACAGTGGAGACCTTGTCCTCATGGAGGACCTCATGACCTTAGGCTGCTGCCAGAGAGAACACTCCAAAGGAAAAGAACTGCAGGAGGATCACAAATCGAGCTTCCTGCTACCATCTGTGTTTATGTCTTATAGGAGTTTATTTGCTCTTGTCTGACGAAGTTATCCCTCGCGTCCCCCAAGGTAAGGTGATGTCTGAGGACAGAGAAGGTGGAAATAGGTGACCCCTGTCAGGTGTGAAGGGCCAGGATAGAGCTCTGGGCAGGACGGGGTCCTCAAGCTGGCACAGGGATTGGTTTCATGTTACTTTCTGTGTTTTGTTTTGTTAACTGCCCCAATCTTGACTCAGCTGTGTTTGGGGAAATTGAGGCAATGATCTGGATCAGCCACCCAGAGCCAAAGGGGAGTGGCCTTTGGCTGTTTAGTGACAGAGCCAAAGGGAACAGAATCCCAGGGGGACATTGAGACTTCAGAAGCCATTCTTGATCTGGAAGTGGAAGTTTCGCTCTACATGGCTAACCCTGGAGAACTGGGACTTGAATTTGTTCTGAGTCAGCCACACCCTATACAGAAAATCTACTGGCATTCAGATCTGCTCCCTGGCTTACCCCCACCAGGAGATCTCCCCAGGGGTCACTTCATGCAGAGCCTTCTTACACTCCACACTTCTGGAGGTACAGGTAGACGCCCTGCCCCCTCCATGTTCTCCATTAGTAGTAAAATCATCCCATCTTTCCTTCAGCCCAACTCCACTCTGCCTGAAGAGCAAGCCTGCAGACCCCCTAACATGATGGTGAGTGAACCCATTCCCTCCAGGCAGCTCTCCCACGGCAGGACGGTGCCTATCAACAAGGTCACTGTGTTTGTGAGCTGGATTTTCCCTAGACCCCCACTAGGCAAACAGAGATGTGTCTCTTTCCAAAAAAGGAGGGCAAAGGAGCAGTTCTGGGAGTGGGAAAAGAAGTAAGCAAGGCTTAGTTCTCATTACCCCAGGATGTGGTTTTAATTCCATTCTTCTCTTTATGCCTCTACCCCACCCCCCAGCTTATTAAGGGCTCCAGATTAAATATACAAGATGTACTTGTAACGTGGAGACCCTGGCTCAGTCTCCAGAGACTGTCAGGGGAAAGAAAACCACAAATCAAGAAACAGAGAAAAAGCAGTCTGTGACCATGTACTTTCAGGATCTCCTTAGTCAGTGAATTATTTAATAGGATAAATGGAAGGAGGAGTTGCCATATCAACTGGGTGTCTGCAGCTCTGAAATCAGCCTTCTAAACACCCTATTTGCCAGTAGAGCATATTCTCTGTGGGCCCCACACTCATCTGTGAACCTTTGTGGAAGGGCAAAGAAGTGTAGAGAATTTGCCTTTATAGTGTATTGAGGAGACGCAAGCAGAAGGGTCCTTAAGTCACTGAGTCTTTAGATAAGGAGTTGATGCCCTGTATGCTTCTGTGAGTGCTTAAGTCCTGATTGAAAGATGCATCCAGGGCATCAACAGAAGAGCTCTGATGGGACTTCCTGGTGGTCCAGGGTTAAGACTCTGCCTGCCAATGCAGGGGACACAGGCTCGATCCCTGGTCCAGGAAGATTTCACATGCTGCGGGGCAGCGAATCCTGTATGCCACAACTACTGAGCCCGCATGCTGCAACTAACGAAGCCCACGTGCCCTAGGGCTCATGCAACAAAAGAAGCCACCGCAATGAGAAGCCCACACACAGTAATAAAGACTACGGGCAGCTAAAAATAAATTAATTTTTTTAAAAAAAGAAAAAAAGAGCTCTGATAATGTACCATAGAAAAAAATTATCTTTGGGATTTACCTGGAAGCCCAGTGGCTAAGCTTCCACACTCCCAATGCAGGTTTGATCCCTGGTCAAGGAACTAAGATCTCGCGTGCCATACAACAAGGCCATCAAGAAAAAAATTATGTTTCTCCCCAGGGTTTAACCAGGGCCATCAACTGAATAAAGGGCCCCTGGTACCTAGCAGAGTATGAAACATAAATTAACATTCAATAAATTTGTAGATTAATGGTTACACAATGGATGGATGGTGTGTGGATGGGTGGGTGGATGGATGGATGGTGGTGAATGTCAGTCATAAGTATACTGTCCACTTTGCCGCAGTCCCCATCCTGCTCTACTGTACATTCTGCCTGCCTCACTCATTTAACAGTTTCTGTCTGTTTGGTCCCCAGTGTATGTGAACCATTTGCACAAATCCAGTACCCTTACTCTACTGATGAGGAAGCTAAGGCCCAGAGTAGAAATGACCTAAGTTCACACAACAAGTTATCAGCAGAGCCAGGACAGGAACCCCAGTACTACTGGTTTTTTGGTTAGTATGTAGCTTGGTGGGTCTTTTAAATTTTATTGAATGCATGAATATGTGAATTAATTAAGCTTTCATTTTCCCAACTACCTTGAATTTGGTCCCACTGTGCTATAGTGCCATATTAGCTCTACCCTCCATCCCCACTCAAAGCATTATCCTGGGCTGCTCTCCCTGGACCAGAACTTGCCTGCCAATCTCTGTACCCTGGTCCCACTGAGACGAGGTAACTGTACTTGCAGTTCCAACAGTCCTATTTTCTACTGTCAAGTCCACATGTAAGGGATTTTCTACTTTTTGGTTGCCCAGCACCTTTCTCCCCTGCTTTGGTAATCATCTCTCAATGTTCCTTTTCCCCATTGTCCATCTGTGGGCTTTTCCCTGGAGTTGATGGTCATTCTGTTCCCAGAGGTGAGAGGCGAGGGAAGAGGCTGGTTGGCTTAAACCAAGCCACGGAATTCCCTCAGGTCTGGTTCTTCTGCATTCAAAGTCAAAGACTCTGGAGCAGGCAGTCACTGGTCCTCTAGAAAAGAAATTCCCTGGAAGTTGCTAACCACCATTTGGGGGTCATTATGAGAATCTTTATCTGAGAATGGAACCAACAAAGAAGAGGCAGAGTTAGAGAAAGAGAAACCAGGTCCCTACTAAATAGAACCCTGGGTATAGCCTCACTTGAAGTTGACATAATCCCTGGACTATTCAGTTAACAACTCATTCTCTCTCTTGCCTAAGCCAAGTTGGGACAGGTTTCCTGTCCTTTGCAGCATAAAGAGAACTCCTGGGGGGGCAAGGCACTTTCCCAAATATTCTCCTCTAAGGAACAGAGGGTGTGCCAGTCTCAACTCTCTGGATTGCAAGCAATGTATGCAAGTGTCACATGACTGAGCATGCTCTCAGCCAACATGCAGAGGTCTCTCTGCTCTGTACTAGGAACTGAGGTTGCAAAGATGACTAAGACATATTAGCAATCATAGCCCAGTAACAGGGGGATATCTCCTCCTGGAAAAGCAGATAAGACTCAGCAGGGGACTTTCCTGGTAGCACAGTGGATAAGAATCCACCTGCCAATGCAAGGGACATGGGTTCGATCCCTGGCCTGGAAAGATTCCACATGCCTTAGAACAACTAAGCCTGTGTGCCACAGCTACTGAGTCCACACTCTAGACCCCACGAGCCTCAGCTACTAAAGCCTGCATGCCTAGAGCCTGTGCTCCACAACAAGAGAAACCCCTGCTCACCACAACTAGAGAAAGCCTGCGCACAGTAACAAAGACCCAGCACAACAACAACAAAAATTTTGTAATAATTAATTTTTTTAAAAAATTGACAAGTATCTAACCCACAGACAGGAGGACAATCATAATTGCAGAGCTTCTCCCCAAAGAGCAAGGGATCTGAGATCCATTTTGGGCTCCCCAGCCCTGGAAGTCCTGCACTAAGTAGATGAAATCCCAGAATATCTGGCTTTGAAGGTCAGAAGAGCTTGTACACAGCAAAGTTGGAGGACTGTGGGAAAGAGACTCTGTTCTTAAAGGTGCACGCGTGCATGCTCAGTCATTCAGTCATGTCTGAGTCTTTTGCGACCCCATAGACTGTAGCCTGCCAGACTCCTCTATCCATGGGATTTCCCAGGCAAGAATACTGGAGTGGGTTGCCATTTCCTCCTCCAGGAAATCTTCCCAACCCAGGGATCAAACCTGTGTCTCTTGCGTCTCCTGCACTGCAGGTGGATTCTTTACCACTGAGCCATCAGAGAGGAAGCGCACAAAATCTCACATGCTCTGAGACCCAGTGCAGAGGCCTGGGTCATACCCACTAGCTGATCTCAGGGAGCCTTCCAGAGAGGCAGGAGGTAACTGGAGCTCACCCTGGGGACACAGATGCTGGCAGCATCATTTGGGAAGCTCATTCTAGCAAGAGGACACTGGTGCTGGCAAGCTCCATGTTGGACTCCTCCCTCCAGCCTATTAACACCAGGGGCTTACCTTCCCACTAACTGGTTAGCACCAGTCTCAGGACCCCCTGCCCCAGGCCAAGAAGCCAGATCTGCAGTGACCCAGTCCCACCCACCAGCGAGCCTGCACCAGCTCTGGAAAGCCCTAGGCTCCCCTGCCAGCCACACCAGGGCCAGACCTGCCTGCCAGCAAGCAGCCTCCACAGAAGGCAGAGCCTGGCAGCCAACTGGGCCAGGGCCAGCCCTACCCAGCAGTGAACCCACAGCAGTCACCTCCCAAATGACAGAAAGGCCCATGTAACCCATGTACAGACCACTCCTAGAGCATACAACTGACCAGAGGGGCAGTGTGCTGCCAGCCCCCATAGGACACCTCCTACATAAGGCCACTTCCAGATCAGGAAACATAACCATCCCACCTAATACACAGAAATAAAAACAGAGAATCAGGCAAAATAAAGTGACAGAGAAATGTGTTCCAAATAAAGGAGTAAGATAAAACTCCAAAAGAAGAACTAAGCAAGGTGGAGATAAGTGATCTACTCAATAAAGAGTTCAAGGCAATGATCACAAAGATTCTCAGAGAACTTGGGCAAAGACTGGCAAAAGACAGTGAGAAGGTAGAAGCTTCTAAAAGAGTTAGAAAATATAAGGAAGAGCCAAACAGAGCAAAGGATACAATAACTAAAAGAAAAAAATACACCAGAAGGAATCAACAGCAGATTAGATGATACAGAGGAACAGATCAGTGAACTGAAAGACAGAGAAGTGTCTTCCAATCACCCAAGTTGAACAGAAAAGAGAGGGCTTTTTTTTTTTTCCTTTGGCTGCACCAACTGGCATGCAGGATCCTAGTTCCCCAACCTGGGATTGAACACGCACCCCCTGCAGGAGAAACATGGAGTCTTAACCACTGAATTGCCAGGTTAGTCCAAAGAGTTGTTCTTTTTTTTAAAGGATAGTTTAAGAGACCTCTGAGACAACATCAAGAGTACTAACATTTGCATTATAGGGGTCCCAGAAGAAGAAGAAGAGAGAGAAAACTTACTGGAATCTTTCTTGACACTTTCTTGAAACTTTCTTTTTTACTTAAAAAAAAATAACAGCTGAAAATTTTCCTAACCTGGAATGAAAATGGATATCCAGGTCCAGGAAGTACAGAGAGTTCCAAATAAGAGAACCCAAAGAGATAAACA
This sequence comes from Muntiacus reevesi, assembly GCF_963930625.1. Taxonomy (NCBI): domain Eukaryota; kingdom Metazoa; phylum Chordata; class Mammalia; order Artiodactyla; family Cervidae; genus Muntiacus; species Muntiacus reevesi. The sequence continues at coordinate 61,849,737 of NC_089257.1, forward strand.
CCAGGACACATCATAATTAAAATGGCAAGAGTTAAAGATAAAGAAAGAATCTTAAAAGCCGCAAAGGGAAAAGCAACTAGTTATGAAGAGGGGAGCTCCTGTAAGACTATCAGTTGACTTTTCAGCAGAAACTATGCGGGCCAGAAGGAAGCAGCATGATAAATTTAAAGTGATGAAAGGAAAACACCAAGAATACTCTCCCCAGCAAGGCTATGATTCAGATCTCAAGGAGAGATAAAGAAGCTTTACAGACAAGCAAAAGCTCAAACAGTTCAGCACAACTAAACAGGCTTCACAGAAAATGTAAAAGAGGCTTTTCAAAGTGGAAAAGAAAAGATCGCAACTGACGATATGAGTTACAAGAGGAAATATCTCATTGGTAAAGGCAAATATACAGTAAAGGTAGTAGATCAACCATTTATAAAGCTGTTTTCCTACTAGGAAAACAGAAAAAAGGAGTAAAATGATCTATATTCATAAGTAGTAAAAAGATACACAAAGCAAAAAGATGTGAAATATAATGTTAAAATACTGAATGTGGGGGGGGGGTGGATAAAATGCAGGCTTGTTATAATGTGTTCAAATTTAAGAGATCATCAATTTAAAATAGCTATATCCTCTTGGAAACCACAAACCATAAATCTATCATTGATACATACACACAAAAAACAAAGGAATGAAACAGAAAGAGAGCAAAAGCAGAAAGCAAGACCCAAATACATGCTGCTGGAAGAGACTCACTTCAAACCTAACAGCACACACAGACCGAAAGTAAAGAGACGGGAAAAGTTGTTCCATGTAAATGAAAACAAAAAGAAATCTGGGGCAGCAATACTTACATCAGAGAAAATTGACTTTAAAACAAAGACTCAGCCACAGAAAAGAATGAAATCTTGCCATACGCAACAACATGGATGGACCTGGAGGGTATTATGCTAAATGAAATAAATCAGACAGAGAAAGACAATCTACAGATTCAATGGAATCCCTATCAAAAACCAATGATATTTTTTACAGAACTAGAAAAAATAATCATAAAATTTGTATGGAAACACAAAAGGCCCCAAAACCACTTTGAGAAAGCATGAAGTTGGAAGTATCACATGCCCTTATTTAAAATTACATGTGTTACAAAGATATGCCGAAATACGTGTTACAAAAACAGACACACAGATCAATGGAACAGAATAGAAAGCCCAGAAATAAGCCCACACTTATATGGTCAATTAATTTATGACAAAGGAGGTAAGAATATATTAATACAATGAGGAAAAGAAAGCCTCCAGTGTTGAGAAAACTGAACAGCTAAACGCAAAATAATCAAACTACATTACTTTCCTACACCATTCTCAAAATGGATTAATGACTTAAATGTAAGACCTGAAACCATAAAACTCCTAGAAGAAAACTAAGGTAGTACACACCTTGATACCAATCTTAGTAATATATTTTGGATATGTCACCTCAGACAAGGGAAATCAAAGCAAAAATAAATGCGACTAATCAAACCAAAAAGATTTTGCACAATGAAGGAAATTATCATCCAAACAAAAAGGCAGTTTATTGAAAGGGAGAAGATATTTGCAACAGATATATCTGAGAAGATAGTCATGTACGGATGTGAGAGTTGGACCATAAAGAAGGCTGAGCACTGAAAAATTGATGCTTTCAAATTGTGGTGCTGGAGAAGACTGTTTAGAGTCCCTTGGACTGCAAGCAGATCAAACCAGTTGATCCTAAAGGAAACCAACCCTGAATATTTGTTGGAAGGACTGATGGTAAAGCTTAAGCTCCAATACTTTGGCCATCTAATACAAAGAGCCAACTCATTGGAAAAGACCCTGATGCTGGGAAAGATTGAGGGAAGGAGGAGAAGGGGATGACAGAAGACAAGGTGGTTGGATGGCACTACTGACTCAATGGACATGAGTCTGAGCAAACTCAGGGAGATAGTGAAGGACAGGGAGGCCTGGTGCGCACAGTCCATCGGGTCCCAAAATCGACATTTCTTGTGCCTGCATGCTCAGTCATGTCCGACTCTTTGTGACCCCGTGGACTGTAGCCTGCCAGGCTCCTCTGTCCATGGGATTCTTCAGGCAAGAATACTGGAGTAGGTTGCCATTTCCTTCTCCGGGGACCTTCCCGACCCAGGGATCAAACCCGTAGCTCCTGCCACGTCTCCTGCATTGCAGGCAGATTCTTTACCACTGAGCCACCAGGAAAGCTCATCTCATATAAATTAGAATCGCATGATATTTGTCCTTTTGTGACTGGCTCATTTTGCTTAGCATAATGTCTTCAAGATTCATCCATGTTGTAGCATATGTTAGAATTCCCTTCCCCTTTAAAACTGGATAATACTCCATTGTATGGAGAGACCACATTTTATTTATCTATTCATCTGTTGATGGACTCTATTTCCACTCTTTGTCTGGTGTGAATAATCAGCTGCTATGAACATGGGTATATTGCCTTGTCTTTTTTATTTTTATTTTTTGACTGTAAAGGCTTTTCTCTAGTTGTGGCGAGCTGGGGCTACTCCCTAGTTGTGGTGCACAGGCTTCTCATTGCAGTGGCTTCTCTGTAGAGCACGGGCTCTGGGACGTGTGGGTTGCAGCGGTTACATCACACGTGCTCCGTAGTGCGGCTCTCGGCCTTGGAGCACAGGTTCCATAGTCGCGGCACATGGGCTTAGTTGTTTCACGGCATGTGGGGTCTTCCCAAACCAGGGATCAAACCTGTGTCTCCTGCATTGACAGGTGGATTCTTTACCACTGAGCCACCGCGGAAGCCCCTGCCTTGTGTTTGGTGAAGAAATATTCCAATTTTTAAAGTCAGATATATTGAGGTATAATTTACATTGACTCTTTTTAGGTACAACAGTCTATAAATTCTGAAAACACATGCAGTCATACCACAATCAAGAAAGAGCATCTTTTAATATTTATTTTTATTTATTTGGTTGCATCAGGTCTTAGTTGCAGCATGTGGGGTCAGTTCCCTGACCAAGGATTGATCCCCAGTCCCCTGCATTGGGAGATCCAAGTCTTAGCCGCTGGACCACCAGGGAAGTCCCAAGACAGAGCATTTTTATCACTCCAAAAACTTCCTCCCTGGAAAACCCCTTGCAATCCGCATCTGTCCTCTGTCAAGAGTTTTGCCTTTTCCAAAAGTCATATAAATGGAATCATGGCTATCTGAGGAGAGCGGTTTCATTTAGCATAAAGCATTTCAGATTCATTTCAGATTAACCCACGGTTTTGCCTACATTAGCAATTCTTTCCTTTTTATTACCAAGGAGTATTCCATTGTATGGATGTGCCCACAGTTGTCACACAATGACATTCATTGTCAACACTGTTTTCTCAATTGAGGAACATTTGGATTGTTCCCAGTTTTTGGCAATTACAAATAAAGCCACTATCAATATTCACATACATGAATATATTTTTTAAGAACTTTTTTAAAGAGCAGTTTTAGGTTCACAGCAAAACTGAACAGAAAATGCAGAGATTTCCCATATACCTTCTGCCCACACACATACACAGTCTCCTCCATTATCAACACCACCCATCAGCACGGTGCCTTTGTTACAAGTGGTGAACCTACACTGACACCATAATCGCCCAAAGCCCATAGTCTACATTAGGTAAACATAAAGGTTTTTTTTCTTTTTTAAAAAATATTTATTTGGCTGCTCAGGGTTTTAGTTGCAGCACGTGGGATGTTTTACTTTCAGCATCAGTTCAGTTCAGTTCAATAGATCAGTCGTGTCCAACTCTTCATGACCCCATGAACTGTAACACGCCAGGCCTCCCTGTCCATCACCAACTCTCAGAGTTCACCCAAACCCACATCCATCGAGTCGATGATGCCATCCAGCCATCTCATCCTCCATCGTCCCCTTCTCCTCCTGCCCTCAATCTTTCCCAGCATCAGGGTCTTTTCCAATGAGTCAGCTCTTCACAACAGGTAGCCAAAGCATTGGAGTTTCAGTTTCAACATCAGTCCTTCCAATGAACACCCAGGACTGATCTCCTTTAGGATGGACGGTTGGATCTCCTTGCAGTCCAAGGGACTCTCAAGTCTTCTCCAACACCACAGCCCAAAAGCATCAATTCTTCGGGGCTCAGCCTTCTTTATAGTCCAACTCTCACATCCATACATGACCACTGGAAAAACCATAGCCTTGACTAGACAGACCTTTGTTGGCAAAGTAATGTCTCTGCTTTTTAATATGCTATCTAGGTTGGTCATAACTTTCCTTCCAAGGAGTAAGTGTCTTTTTTTAATTTCATTGCTGCAATCACCATCTGCAGTGATTTTGGAGCCCAGAAAAATAAAGTCTGACACTGTTTCCACTGTTTCCCCATCTATCTGCCATGAAGTGATGGGACTAGCTGCCATGATCTTAGTTTTCTGAATGTTGAGTTTTATGCCAACTTTTTCACTCTCTGCTTTCACTTTCATCAAGAGGCTCTTTAGTTCTTCACGTTCTGCCATAAGGGTGGTGTCATCTGCATATCTGAGGTTATTGATATTTCTCTGCCAATCTTGATTCCAGCTTGTGCTTCCTCCAGCCCAGCGTTTCTCATGATGTACTCTGCATATAAGTTAGATAAGCAGGGTGACAATATACACCCTTGACGTATTCCTTTTCCTATTTGGAACCAGAATGTTGTTCCATGTCCAGTTCTAATTGTTGCTTCCTGACCTGCATACAGATTTCTCAAAAGGAAGGTCAGGTGGTCTGGTATGCCCATCTCTTTCAGAATTTTCTACGGTTTATTGTGACCCACACAGTCAAAGTCTTTGGCATAGTCGATAAAGCAGAAATAGATGTTTTTCTGGAACTCTCTTGCTTTTTCAATGATCCATCAGATGTTGGCAATTTGATCTCTGGTTCCTCTGCCTCTTCTAAAAACAGCTTGAACATCTGGAAATTCACAGTTCACGTATTGCTGAAACCTGGCTTGGAGAATTTTAAGCATTACTTTACTAGCATGTGAGACTTTCAGCATGCAAACTCTTAATTGCAGCATGTGGGATCTAGCTCCCTAAGCATGGATGGGATCCAGGTCCCCAGCTTTGGGAACACAGAGTCTTAGCCACTGGACCACCAGGGAAGTTCCAAATGTAACTTTTTAATTTCATATACCTAAATACCTAGGAGTGAATTACTAAGTCATATAGTAAGTATATATTGAACTTTATTAAATTGCCAAATTTCTTTTCAAAAGTAGCTGTACCATTTTTGCATGCCCATCAGCAATACATGAGAGTTTCACTTGCTCGGCATTCTTGTCAGTACTTGGGGTTTTATTCTGGGTTTTGCCATTGTAATAACTGTGTGTAACATTTACTCACTTTGAATGGAGCTTATTGGAGGTTTTTTGTCAAGTCCTTTTGCCTAGTTTAGGAATTCTGGTCTATTTACTAGATTCTTAGCGAAAGGTGTTTAATTTTACAAAAAAAAAAAAAAATTCTGTGTCTATTGAGAGGATCAAAAGGTTTAATTGAATCTTCCACTATAATGAAAGATTTGTTCATGTTCCTTATTGTACTATGAATGATAGACATGACTTGAATCTCTTTGGATGTCGCCTGTCCTTATTTCTTTCTCTTCTCTCCTTCTGACTTTAATTAGATGTTTATTAGACCATCTCATACTAGCTTGTCTCTCTTAACTTCTCAGATTCTCCATCTCCTTTTCCTCTTTCAGACGTCTGGATACCTTCTTCAAACATCTTTCTATTCACTACTTTTTTCTTCAACTCTGTTGAACTGTGTTTTTTTAACCCATCCATTGAGTTCTCATTTCAACAACTACGTTTTTTACTTTGAGGTGGTCCCTTTTGAGTTTACATTCATAGAACATAAAATTAATCATTTTAAAAGGAACAATTCAGTGGCATTTAGGACATTTACAATGTTGTATTAAATAAAATGACTGGATTTGTTTTTTTTATTTCAAATCTGCTTGTCCCTGATAATTTCTTATTGTGTGCTTCTCTTTGTAATTATATTCTTTGAAGCACTGCATTTTTATGCATTTAATTCTTTAAATGCATTTCCTATATAATTAGTCTGTATTGAGTATTAGACTTTCCATTATCTGCTGTCCTTGAAATCTACTGCTCATTGCTGTCCATTGTTTCTGTGACTCTCAGGAATGGTAACTTGGCTTCTAATGGATTTGGTCATCTTTATTCAAGAGCTCATAATAATAATCTGTTAGGGTCCTTTGAGCCTAATGTGAGAAAGTTTTCTTCCAGAGAGGGTTTGCCTCTAGTACTCTGCTCTCTGGAACAAAACAGTCTCTAACTCAATTGAGAGTTTGGCTCAGAAAAGAAATCCAGGATCAGCATCTCCATCTCTCCTTCCAATGTCAGTGAACACTTGATGGTGTTCTCTGAGCTGCCTGTAGTCATGATTCTGGTCCATTCCAGCAATTAAACTGATATTTCTATCTCCACTCTGTGCCTCTGTCTCTCAACTGGCTGTGAATTCAGGCATGGAAAGAGGAATTATTTATTGGCCCCTCTCAAATGTCAAAAGAGCACAGTCAGAAAGAGTTGGGAAACAGAGAAGGAGTGGTGTGCCCACGGACTCCCTCTCTGAGCCTGTTTCCTCTAAAATACAATAAGTATAGTCCTACCTGGGCTGACTAGTCCCAGGGTCATTGTAGAATTAAGTGAAAAGACAAGGAGGGAGACTCTTTGAAAGCTGAAATAATTCAATACATTTAAAGGATTGTTAGTACTGCAAACATCATTATTACTGCTAAAATGAACCATAATAACCAGCACCGGTGTTTCAGCTCCACAGACAGGAAAGATGGAAAATCTTCAGGAGGCTCTTGGCAATGGTGTGGAGACAGAATGACAGCCAGTTGCTCAACTGCAGTTATTTTATTTCATGCTCTTGGATGTGCAGTTCTGCAAAAATGCCACCAAGATAAAGTTATTGAGCCATAATTTTCAAGGTGTCAACTAATGAGCCTGTTATTTTCAGCCTACAGAACCCTCTTTTTACCTGTTCTCTTGATTAGATATACAACCCCCCATATGTCTGCCTCTTAAGATCCTGACAACATGGGTTTTTCTGCTGCATCTCTCAGTAAGTGTTAGAGACAGAACAGTTTAATGGAGAAGCAGGGATGACCAGGGTGAGGTCTAATTCCTCTTTTCTCTGAGGCAATGCCTACCTGCAGTTGTACACTTTATACTTATATGATGTTATATGTCCAATTTATTCAATGTTTTTAGAAGTCACATTCACCAACAACAGCTACTTCATATCATGATAGCTCAACTCCATCTGCCTGACACCTTGTCACCCTGTCTTCATCTTCATTGTTTCAGGATTTAGGCAAGAAGTGGGGTGCTATTTAGAGGGCCTCCTTGCCCACCCACCATCTCCCACAAGTGATTTTCAGCCCTTCCCAATGCACAGTCCCATCTTGGCTTCTTGCTGTCTCTTTCTACCCCTGTCACCAGTGTTTTTCTTCACAAAAACCCAGGAACCAAGTTGGCAAAGACAGCCATCTCCATGGCAGGCAGATACAGGAGAAAATCCTCCAAAAAAGACACATGTTTTTAGTGAGTAGCAGGGGCAAAGAGGCTGTAACACTCACATCCACAGATCCAAACCCCATCTCATTCTTAAAGCCCAGATTCAATTGCATTAACCCTGCTTATAACCTTCCAGTGTGTTATTAAAAAAAGCCTCTTCCGTCCACTATGAAAGCTAGTCCTCATCTCCTTTAAGGCAATCCTGTGTCCTCTCCTCTGTAACACTTTCTGTGTCTCCACTGGGCAGAGAGACATGAGCCAAGGAAGCATATTTAACTGGGGCTTCCCTGGTGGCACAGCCGGTAAAGAATCCACCTGCAGTGTAGGAGACCCCGGTTCGATCCCTGGGTTGGGAAGGTACCCTGGAAAAGGGATAGGCTACCCGCTCCAGCATTCTTGCCTGGAGAATTCCATGGACTGAGGAGCCTGGCAGGCCCCAGTCCATGGGCTCGCAATACTTTCTCTGACTCCCCTAGACAGAGGGACATGAGCCTGGGAAACAACATTTAACCAGTTTCTGTCATAATGGTTTAATGCAAGCATTGCTGATGTGCTTTGATATTTGAGATTCAATGAAATTGGCTAGAATTCCATTCTCACCTCCATCCTTGTCCCTCTAGAATTCTAAAGGGGATATACTGCTAATGCAATCTCTAGTCACCACTGCTTCAGCCCTATTTTGCCTAATTTGTTCAATAAATATGTGCACTGTCCTCTCAGAAAGCTGCCCCTGTTCTGCACTAAATGACCCAGATATGACATTCACACACACAGGCCTTTATATATTTAGTAGATTCGACTAAAGGTTTGCAGGATAGAGTTACATTACAGAACTCAAGTGATTTAAAATGAAATACTAGGCATCCTGTTCTAAGGATTCTATCAAGTCACTTTCCACCTCCCCACTTATTTTTTTTTAATATTTATCTTATTTATTTGGGAACTAAAATGGACTGGAATGGGTGAATTTACCCATTATATTTACTACTGTGGGCAAGAATCCCTTAGAAGAAATGGAGTAGCCATCATAGTCAACAAAAGAGTCCAAAATGCAGTACTTGGATGCAATCTCAAAAACGACAGAATGATCTCTGTTCGTTTCCAAGGCAAACCATTCAATATCACAGTAACCCAAGTCTATGCCCTGACCAATAATGCCGAAGAAGCTGAAACTGAATGGTTCTGTGAAGATCTACAAGACCTTCTAGAACTAACACCCAAAAAAGATGCCTTTTTCATTATAGGGGACTGGAGTGCAAAAGAAGGAAGTCAAGAAATACCTGGAGTAACAGGCAAATTTGGCCTTGGAGTACAGAATGAAGCAGGGCAAAGGCTAATAGAGTTTTGCCAAGAGAACGCACTGGTCATAGCAAACACCCTCTTCCAAAAACACAAGAGAAGACTCTACACATGGACATCGCTAGATGGTCAACACCGAAATCAGATTGATTATATTCTTTGCAGCCAAAGATGGATAAGCTCTATACAGTCAGCAAAAACAAGACTGGGAGCTGACTGTGGCTCAGCTCATGAATTTCTTATTGCCAAATTCAGACTTAAATTGAAGAAAGTAGGGAAAACCACTAGACTATTCAGGTATGACCTAAATCAAATCCCTGACGATTATACAGTGGAAGTGACAAATAGATTCAAGGGATTAGATCTGATAGACAGAGTGCCTGAAGAACTATGGACGGAGATTCATGACATTGTACAGGAGGCGGTGAAAAAGACCATCCCCAAGAAAAACAAATGTAAAAAGGCCAAATGGTTATCTGAGGAGGCCTTACAAATAGCTGTGAAAAAAAGAGAAATGAAAGGCAAAGGAGGAAAGGAAGATATACCCATTTGAATGCCGAATTCCAAAGAATAGCAAGGAGAGATAAGAAAGCCTTCCTCAGCGATCAATGCAAAGAAATAGAGGAAAACAATAGAATAGAAAAGACCAGATATCTCTTCAAGAAAATTAGAGATACCAAGGGAACATTTCATGCAAAGATGGGCTCAATAAAGGACAGAAATGATAGGGACCTAACAAAAGCAGAAGACATTAAGAAGAGGTGGCAAGAATACACAGAAAAAGAGTACAAAAAAGATCTTCATGACCCAGATAATCATGATGGTGTGATCACTCACACTCACCTAGAACCAGACATCCTGGAATGTGAAGTCAAGTGGGTCTTAGGAAGCATCACTACGAACAAAGCTAGTGGAGGTGATGGAATTCCAGTTGAGCTATCTCAAATCCTAAAGTTGATGCTGTGAAAGTGCTGCATTCAACATACCAACAAATTGGGAAAACTCAGCAGTGGCCACAGTACTGGAAAAGGTTGGTTTTCATTCCAATGCCAAAGAATACTCAAACTACCGCACAATTGCACTCATCTCACACACTAGCAAAGTAATGCTCAAAATTCTCCAAGCCAGGCTTCAACAGTATGTGAACCATGAACTTCCAGATGTTCAAGCTGGTTTTAGAAAAGGCAGAGGAACCAGAGATCAAATTGCCAACATCTGTTGGGTCATCAAAAAAGTGAGAGAGTTCCAGAAAAACATCTATTTCTGCTTTATTGATTATGTCAAAGCCTTTGACTGTGTGGATCACAACAAACTGTGGAAAATTCTTCAAGAGATGGAATACCAGACCACTTGACCTGCCTCCTGAGAAATCTGTATGCAAGTCAAGCAGCAACAGTTAGAACTGGACATGGAACAACAGACTGGTTCCAAATTGGGAAAGGAGTACATCAAGGCTGTATATTGTCACCCTGTTTATTTAACTTATATGCAGAGTACATCATGAGAAATGCTGGACTGGAGGAAGCACAAGCTGGGATCAAGATTGCCAGGAGAAATATCAGTAACCTCAGATATGCAGATGACACCACCCTTATAGCAGAAATCGAAGAAGTAAAGAGCCTCTTGATGAAAGTAAAAGAGGAGAGTGAAAATGTTGGCTTGAAACTCAACATTCAGAAAACTAAGATCATGGCATCTGGTCCCATCACTTCATGGCAAATAGATGTGGAAACAATGAAAAGAGTGACAGACTTTATTTTTGGGGGTTCCAAAATCACTGTAGATGGTGACTGCAGCCATGAAATTAAAAAGACACTTGCGCATCGGAAGAAAAGCTATGACCAATCTAGACAGCATATTAAAAAGCAGAGACATTACTTTGCCAGCAAATGTCCGTCTAGTCAAAGCTATGGTTTTTCCAGTAGTCATGTATGGATGTGAGATTTGGACTATAAAGAAAGTCTGAGTGCCGAAGAATTGTTGCTTTTGAATTGTGGTGTTGAAGAAGACTCTTGAAAGTCCCTCAGACTGCAAGGAGATTCAACCAGTCCATCCTAAGGGAAATCAGTCCTGAATATTCATTGGAAGGACTGATGCTGAAGCTGAAACTCCAATACTTTGGTCACCTGATGCAAAGAGTTGACTCATTTGAAAACACCCTGAGGGTGGGAAAGATTGAAGGCTGGAGGAGAAGGGGATGACAGAGGATAAGATGATTGGATGGCATCACCGACTCAATGGGCATGAGTTTGAGTAAACTCCAGGAGTTGGTGAATGATAGGGAAGCCTGGCATGCTGCAGTCCATGGGGTCGCAAAGAGTCGGACACGACTGAACCACTGAACTAACTGACTGACTAGTTCCCTGATCAAAGATCCAACCCTGGCCTTTGAATTAGAAGCACAGAATCTTAGCCACTGAACCACCAGAGAAGTCCCCTTCACCTCTCTGCCTCTTACTTGGCCCTCACTCCTGCCCTCTGTGATGCCCAATTCCTATAGACTTTTCACACAGATTTGTTTTGGTATTGCTCTCCTTTCTCAGGATCCAGCTGATCCTGGCTCTCAGGTTCTCCCATCCCACCTCCAAGTGGCTCATCAAAGAACTTTTCTAATGGATGTAGCTTCTTTCAAATAGCAATTGCAGTGTAGGTTGTAATTGTAGTCATTTTCACTCCATTGTCTATGGTCATGTTTGTTATAATTGCTCATTTTTAAATATTGTTCTCTAGAAATGGTGAGCATTTGGGAGCAGCTAGAGGACAGGATCTGCACAGGTTTTCCTGTTCTTTGTTTAGCAGATAATTTTTTTTTTTTAATTTTTATTTTTCAGTGGGTTTTGTCATACATTGATATGAATCAGCCATAGAGTTACACGAATTCCCCATCCCGGTCTCCCATCCCACCTCCCTCTCCACCCGATTCCTCTGGATCTTCCCAGCCCAACAGGCCCGAGCACTTGACTCATGCCTCCCACCTGGGCTGGTGGTCTGTTTCACCACAAATAATATACATGCTGTTCTTTCGAAACATCCCACCCTCCCCTTCTCCCACAGAGTTCAAAAGTCTGTTCTGTACTTCTGCGTCTCTTCTTCTGCCCTGCATATAGGGCCATCGTTACCATCTTTCGAAATTCCGTATATATGTGTTAGTATACTGTAATGTTCTTTATCTTTCTGGCTCACCTCACTCTGTATAATGGGCTCCAGTTTCATCCATCTCATTAGAACTGATTCAAATGAATTCTTTTTAACGGCTGAGTAATATTCCATGGTGTATATGTACCACAGCTTCCTTATCCATTCATCTGCTGATGGGCATCTAGGTTGCTTCCATGTCCTGGCTATTATAAACAGTGCTGCGATGAACATTGGGGTGCACGTGTCTCTTTCAGATCTGGATTCCTCAGTGTGTATGCCCAGAAGTGGTATTGCTGGGTCATATGGCAGTTCTATTTCCAGTTTTTTAAGAAATCTCCACACTGTTTTCCATAATGGCTGTACTAGTTTGCATTCCCACCAACAGTGTAAGAGGGTTCCCTTTTCTCCACACCCTCTCCAGCATTTATTGCTTGTAGACTTTTGGATAGCAGCCATCCTGACTGGCGTGTAATGGTACCTCATTGTGGTTTTGATTTGCATTTCTCTGATAATGAGTGATGTGGAGCATCTTTTCATGTGTTTGTTAGCCATCTGTATGTCTTCTTTGGAGAAATGTCTGTTTAGTTCTTTGGCCCATTTTTTGATTGGGTCATTTATTTTTCTGGAATTGAGCTTCAGGAGTTGCTTGTATATTTTTGAGATTAATCCTTTGTCTGTTTCTTCATTTGCTATTATTTTCTCCCAATCTGAGGGCTGTCTTTTCACCTTACTTATAGTTTCCTTTGTTGTGCAAAAGCTTTTAAGTTTCAATAGGTCCCATTTGTTTATTTTTGCTTTTATTTCCAATATTCTGGGAGGTGGGTCATAGAAGATCTTGCTGTGATTTATGTCAGAGAGTGTTTTGCCTATGTTCTCCTCTAGGAGTTTTATAGTTTCTGGTCTTACATTTAGATCTTTAATCCATTTTGAGTTTATTTTTGTGTATGGTGTTAGAAAGTGTTCTAGTTTCATTCTTTTACAAGTGGTTGACCAGTTTTCCCAGCACCACTTGTTAAAGAGATTGTCTTTTTTCCATTGTATATCCTTGCCTCCTTTGTCAAAGATAAGGTGTCCATAGGTTCGTGGATTTATCTCTGGGCTTTCTATTCTGTTCCATTGATCTATATTTCTGTCTTTGTGCCAGTACCATACTGTCTTGATGACTGTGGCTTTGTAGTAGAGTCTGAAGTCAGGCAGGTTGATTCCTCCAGTTCCATTCTTCTTTCTCAAGATTACTTTGGCTATTCGAGGTTTTTTGTATTTCCATACAAATTGTGAAATTATTTGTTCTAGTTCTGTGAAAAATACCGTTGGTAGCTTGATAGGGATTGCATTGAATCTATAGATTGCTTTGGGTAGAATAGCCATTTTGACAATATTGATTCTTCCAATCCATGAACACGGTATATTTCTCCATCTGTTTGTGTCCTCTTTGATTTCTTTCATCAGTGTTTTATAGTTTTCTATGTATAGGTCTTTTGTTTCTTTAGGTAGATATACTCCTAAGTATTTTATTCTTTTTGTTTGTTTAGCAGATAATTTTGAAGATATTTACGATTTCCTCCTTGCCATTTCCCTTCTCCCTTTCCTCCAGCCAATCAATAATTCCTGTTCTTCCTTGCTTCTGGGAGGGCAAAGACTGCTAGATGTCATTTTATTCTTAGTCTGGTAGTATCTCAACCCCCACTTTCTGGCTGTGCTCATAGACATCTAGAATCATGACATTTGCCAGCCTCCCTCATTGTTAGATGTGGCCAGGTGACCAAATTTGGTCCATTATGTATGAGCAGAAGTGAAGTGCACTTCAAAGGAAGGGATATTTCCCTCCTCTCCCTTCTTCCTCTATGTGGGCCCAGGGACATGATTGGGAGCGCTCAGGGACCGTAAAGATAAGAGCAACATTCCTGGGAGTGACAGAGCAGAAAATCAAAAGGTGGATCCCCAGCCCCACATCAGCCCTGATGCCCATGTTCATGTTCATTCATGAGATAAAAATTAACTTCCACCATATTTAAGCTACTGTATTTTGGGTTCCACTCTTGAGAATCCCTTGGACTGCAAGGAGATCCAACCAGTCCATCCTAAAGGAAATCACTCCTAAATATTCATTGGAAGGACTAATGTCGAAGTTGAAACTTCAATACTTTGACCACCTGATGTGAAAAGCTGACTCATTTGAAGACCCTGATACTAGGAAAGATTGAAGGCAGGAGGAAAAGGAGATGACAGAGGATGAGATGGTTGGATGGCATTATCGACTCAATGGGCATGAGTGAGTAAACTCTGGGAGTTGGTGATGGACAGGGAGGCCTGGTGTGCTGCAGTCCATGGGGTGGCAAAAGTCGGACACGACTGAGCGACTGAACTGACTGAACTGTTGCAATGAGCATGCGTGCTCAGTCGCTTCAGTTGTGTCCAACTCTTCGCGACCCCATGGACTGTAGCCCGCCAGGCTCCTCTGTCCATGGGGATTCTCCAGGTAAGAATACTGGAGTGGGTGGACATTTCCTCCTCCAGGGGATCTTCCCAACCCAGGGATGGAATCTTCATCTCTTATACCTCCTGCATTGGCAGGTAGATTCTTTACCACTAGTGCCACCTGGAAAGCCCATGTGTTAGAGAAACCAAACACAAATTCTTAACAATATTAATTTCTTAGGGTTGCCATAACAAAATGCCAGAGACCAAGTGGCTCAGACAACAGAAATTTACTTTCTCACAGTTCTGGAGGCTGGGAGTCTGCAGTCAAGGTGTGAGCATGGTTGGTTTCCTTTGACTTGTAGATGGCCGCCTTCTCCTGGAATTTTCACATGGTCTCCCTCCTGTGCATGTCTGTGTTCAAATCTCCTGTCATGAGGACACCAGTCCTATTGGGTTACAGCTCATCGGGAAGACTTTATTTTTAACATAATTATATCTTTGAGGTCCTTATCTGTTACATTGTGACATACCAGGCCTGAGGACTTTAACATAGGAATTTTGCGGGGACATAATTCCATCCATAACGCCAATGAATACAGCACTCTTCCTGTATTCCTGGCTTCTGTTTTCCCAAGCGGATATGCTAGGTGTCCTTGATGGAAAAGAGAGATGCTGGGAAGCATAGAAAGAGAGTCTCCTGGACTCAAAAGAGATTTCCCTTAGCCAGAGAGGTATAGAGGAGGAACTGCCAGCAGTGGGGAACATGTCCTGCTCCCCACTTGCTCCCCAGCCGATGACCAGGTACGGGGTTCCTGTACCTCAAACCTGAGCTCCGGGGGGAGGCCAGCAGCAGAGCAGGCTCAAGGGAGCCTCAGCAGTGTGGAGGGCAAGCGCGGCTGCCGAGAGTCCTGCCTCCTGGTGCCTGGATTCCATATGTGAGCTGGAGTCTTTGTCCTGCCCTGGGTCTCAAGACACCAAGATGACAAAGTTTCAGTTCCCACCAACCAGGCAGAAACCGGACTTGAAGTCTAACTGAAGTTGTTTTAGAGAAAATAAAGAAATGCATTATCTCTTGTGTGGGAGTTTCCCTGGTGGCTCAGATGGTAAAGAATTCACCTGCAATGCAGGAGACCTAAGAGATGTGGGTTCAATCCCTGGGTTGGGAAGATACCCTGGAAGAGGGCCTGGCAACCCACTCCAGTATTCTGGCCTGGAAAATCCCATGAATTTTATTTCTTGTTATCTCTAATTAATTAAATAAAATCAGTGCATTGTATGTACCAGGGCCTGACGAAGAATCCATACACAAGAGCATACCCCATTCCATGGCGCATTTGGAATGGGAACAAAAGCACATACACACATGAGCTCCTCTTCCATCTTTATCCCCCTCAGCCTTCCTACCTGGATGTGACCTGGATGTGTTCCCCTCTCCTGAACTCCAGCGGGCATTCATCCCCTCACAAGAGCATTTATTTCCTTGGTATGTTTGCCTTAAAACTCCCTACAACACCCTGCAGCCTAGACAGGGGCCCTGCTGACGTTTCTCTTTCTTTTTTCCTTTTTGTTTACTTTTTTCTTTTTGTTTTTGTCCTTTTTATAAATTTTTGGTGTTTTTCTAACTGAATGAAATGGGCCCTGGATCAAGGCACAAAAACAAGAAACACAGTCGCTCAGAGTGGAATCACCTGGAGGAAGCTTCCTGAAGGCGGGCGCTGGGCTGGCTCCAGGGAGAGGAGGAAGATGTGGTTTGGAGCAGAGTGGTAGGAGAGATGGCGAAGGCCCAGGAGACAGGCAGCACCCCTGGCTCTCTCAGGAGCCCGACATTAGGAGTGCCGTCCTCCGCCTGGTCATGACTTGTTCAACCGCAGCTGTGACTGACAATATCCCAGGTAGCTGGTTTCCTCTCTGAGGACCTAGTGTATGGGAGGACCCTGAGCACAGCCTTTGGATACAGACCTGAGCTACTCAGGATGCTAGGGTGGAGGCATGAGGCTCAGCCATCAGCCCATTTCACAGAGGACCACACTGAGGTCAGAGAGATGATAGACCTGCCCAGGATTCCCCAGGGCCGAGAACTGCTGGAGGACAAAAGAAGGAGACAACGTGGCCCTAAAGGAACAACAGCATTTGTCCCCAGTCTGAGTGGGACATGTGTGTTGCCATGATTTAAACCCCCACCTGAGGGCATGCCAACTGCTAGGTAAGGAAGTCCAGGCCTGGCTAGAAGGAAGCATTGGAAGAAATAGAAGAAAGTCATGCAGGAGCCAGACCTCTGAGGTTCTATCCTTACCTCTGGCACACTCCAGAGCCAGGAAGCAAAGCTTGACCATCTGTGCCTCCATGCCCCCGTCTCTTAAGGCAAGGCAATAATAGCTCAGCTATGTTTCTGCTCCACAGTCAACATGATATAATGGTCTGGGGATCAGAAGAGACCAGAAGACCTAGGTTTGAATCCCTGCCTCACCCCCAGTATGACTTAGGCAAAGACTGTGGAACTACTGAAGGCTCAGTTTCCTCATCTGTAAAATGGAAACATCTTATCTACTTAAAGAGCTGCTGGAAGGACCAAATGTGATGTTGCCTAGGAAATGGAGCAGGACAGAGATGTGAGCGGTCTGGGCTTTTGGAGTTTGGGGAACTTCACCCTTGTCTCACGTCAAGCCATGCAGACCTTCCATCCTAATCCATGGCTGCTCGCTACCCCCAGCACCGCCACTTCACCAACTCAGGCTGCTGTAACAAACTACAGCAGATAATAGATGAGGGGGAGAGGTGCTTAAACAACAGACATTTATCTCTCATTTCTGGAGGCTGGAAGTTCGAGATCAAAGCACCGACAGATCCCCTGTGTGGCAAGAACCCTCTTCCTGATTCATAGATAGCTATCTTCTCATTGTATCATCACCTGGCAGAGAGAGTTGAGAGAGGACGTAAGCTCATGTCTTTTCTTATAAAGGTTCTGTAAGTATACTAACACATATATACGGAATTTAGAAAGATGGTAACGATGGCCCTATATGCAGAGCAGAAGAAGAGACGCAGAAGTACAGAACAGACTTTTGAACTCTGTGGGAGAAGGTGAGGGTGGGATGTTTCGAAAGAACAGCATATATATTATCTGTGGTGAAACAGACCACCAGCCCAGGTGGGATGCATGAGTCAAGTGCTCGGGCCTGGTGGGCTGGGAAGACCCAGAGGAATCGGGTGGAGAGGGAGGTGGGATGGGGGACCGGGATGGGGAATACGTGTAACTCTATGGCTGATTCATATCAATGTATGACAAAACCCACTGAAAAATAAAAATAAATAAATAAATAAAGGCTCTGTAAAAAGAGGTGACCACACACCTACAGTCAATTAATCTTTGACAAAGAAGGCAAAAATATACAATGGAAAAAAAATGGTCTCTTCAGTAAGTGGTACTGGGTAAGGCAGACAGCCACATGTAAATCAGTGAAGTTAGAACCTTCCTCACACCATACACAAAAATAAACTGAAAATGGATTAAAGACTTAAATACAAGACATAACACCATAAAACTCCTAGAAGAGAACATAGGCAAAAACATTCTCTGACATAAATTGTAGCAATGTTTTCTTAGGTTCAACCTCCCAAGGCAATAGAAATAAAGCAAAAATAAACAAATGGGACCTAATTAAACTTAAGAGCTTTTGTACAGAGAAGAAAACCATCAGCAAAATGAAAAGACTGTCTCGACTGAGAGAAAATGCAAATGATGCAACCAACAAGGGCTTAATTTCCAAAACATACAAACAGCTCATACAACACAACGACCACAAAACAACCCGATCCGAAAATGGCATGAAAACATGCTCACCATCTTAATTATCATAGAAATGCAAATCAAAACTACAACGAGATACCACCTCACACTGGTCAGAATTGTTTAAAACTGAGTGGTATCTGACTCTTTTGCCAGCCCATGGACTATAGCCCTCCAGGCTCCTCTGCCCATGGGATTTTTCAGGCAAGACTACTGGAGTGGGTTGCCATTTCTTTCTGCAGGGTATCTTTCCAATCCAGGGATTGAGCCCATGTCTCCCGCATTGGAAGATGGGTTCTTTACCACTGAGCCACCAGGAAAGCCCCCTGGTCAGAACAGCCATCTTTAAAAAGTCTACAAATAATAAATGCTGAAGAGGGTGTGGAGAAAAGGGAACCCTCCTACACTGTTGGTGGGAATGTAAATTGGTGCAGCCACTATGGAGAACAGTACAGAGGGTCCTCAAAAAACCAAAACTCAAGCTACTATAATCCAGGAGTCTTACTCCCGGGCATATATCCAGACAAAACTATAATTCAAAAAGATACATACAACCCTATGTTCACAACAGCACTATTCACAATAGTCAAGACTTGGAAACAACCGAAATGTCCATCAACAGATGAATGGGTAAAGAAGACGTGGTCCATATATACAACGGAATAATATGCAGCCATAAAAAAGAATAAAATAATGCCATTTTCAGCAACATGGATGGACCTAGAAATCATCATACTAAGTGAAGTAAGTCAGGAAGAGAAAGATGAATGTCATATGATGTCACTTATATGTGGAATATAAAATATGACACAAATGAACTTACCTACAAAACAGAAACAGATTCACAGACATAGAGAATGGAGCCTGCCAAGGGTGGGGGGATGGATTAGGAGTTTGGGTTTGGAATCAGCAGAAGCAAACTGTAATATATAGTTATGGATAAACAACAAATCTACTGCACAGTATATATATTCAATATCCTATGATAAACCATAATGGAAAAGAATATGAAAAAGAAGGTATGTGTATGTATAACTGAATCCCTTTGCTATATAGCAAAAATTAACACAACATTGTACATCAACTACACTTCAGTAAAATAAATAAAAATTGAAAAGAAAAATCGATATTTTTGCAGTGGAGAAAGCTGGCAGCCTCTATCCTAACCAAGTGAACGAAATTCACTTCACCAATAATGGCACAACCTGACATAAAGTGCATCCTGAAGTGATGGACTGAGAGGGCCGAAACACCAGTTCTGTGGTGTTACTGCCTGAGGTGCATAAACTGATCTAATTATGAAGAAACACCAGATTAAATAACAGCAACAAAGTAATAGCCCCCGTACTCTTAAAAAAATGAATTGAATAATGGCAGTAGGGATGGAGAAAAAGTAGGCCAGTTCATGAAATAATTAGAAAATAAATCTAACAGAGTGTTCTCTACTATATGTAGCATTCACTATGATCTCTGTCGGGGTGGGAGAGAAAGGTACACAATTAGAGACCTGTTTATGCCTAAATGTTCTCTTCATAAATGCTCAAGAAACTGGTAACATTGGTTATCTCTGAAGGAGGGAGGTGGAGAATTGGATATGGCGACAGCATGGTTTTTCACTATAACCTTTTCATCCTACTTGAGTTTTTAAAATCATTTAAGTATGTCATTTGTTTAAAGTTGTCTTTGTTTGATCATCTTATTTGTTTGTTTTTGGCTGTGCTGGGTCTTTGTTGCTGTGCTGGCTTTCTCTAGTTACAGCGAGTGGGGGGCTACACTCCAGTTGTAATGCACGGGCTTCTCATTGCGGTGGCTTCTCTTGTTGCAGAGCGTGGGCTCAAGGGCACACAGGCTTCTGGAGTTGCAGCACAAGGGCTCTAGAGCTCAGGCTTAGAGCTCTAAGGTGCACGGGCTGAGTTTTTCCACGGCACGTGGGATCCTCCCGGACCAGGGATTGAACCCGTATGGCAGGTGGATTCTTTACCACTGAGACACCAGTGAAGCCCTAAAGTTTTATATTTTTAAGTTAAGTTTAAAAGGTAGCTCCCAAAGATAATATTAAGTAGAAGAAGACAAACACAAAAGAGTACATTTCATATGATTCCACCTATATACATTGAAAAAAAAATTAATCCGTGTAATAAAAGTCAGGCTAGGAGACTCACATTTCCCAATTTCAAGTCATATACAAAGCAACAGTAATCAAAACAGAGTGGCACTGGGACTTCCCTAATGGCCCAGTGTAGCAGCATGGGAAATGAAGTAATCACGGACGACTTCAGGGATTTTGGCTTAAGTGGTTGTGCTGATGGGGGTCCCATTTATCCAATGGGAAAGACTGGAGGTCAGTTTAGAATATATCAGATTTGAGATCTCCAAGTGGCTACACAAAGTAATAGCTGATCAGTGGGTCGAAGCTCAGGAAACAGTCTTGACTGAAGTTATAAACATGTTCTTCATTTTTGCAAGAGGGAAAACATTTAACAATATAATTTGAATTAGACATTTAGTAATAATATTTAAAGGCACTCAAATCCTAAGAAATTTGATTGATCAAACACATGTAAAATGACATTTGTATAAATCACTCATGGAAGCATTGTTTGTAAATCACCTAAATAGTCACTGATATGGGACTGGTTGACTTCTCAGGTGGCACCAGTGGTAAAGAATTCACCTGAAAATGCAAGAGATGCGGGTTCGATCCCTGGGTCGGGAAGATCCCCTGGAGGAGGAAATGGCAACCCGCTCCAGTACTCTTGCCTGGGAAATCCCATGGAGAGAGAGAGCCTGGTGGGCTACAGTCCATGAGGTCACAAAGAGTTGGACACGACTAACCACACACACACACGGGGCTGGTTAAATAGACTGTAATATGAACACAAATGAACTGCAAAATCATTGATAAGAGAACAAGTCAACATTATGTGTCCTAATATAGAATGCGCTTCAAGAGATATCATTCAGTGAAAAAGTAAGATGCACAGCCAAGTCTATATAAAAGGCTACATTTGTGTGTTCTCCATACTTCTTCAAAAAACAGATTTGCTATGTTATACTCATGGATTATTTCTGGAAAGATACATAACTGCTGGGGCCTGCCCACTGGCTCAGTGGTAAAGAATCCACCTGTAATGCAGGAGCTGCAAGAGATCTAGGTTTGATCCCTGGATCAGGAGGATCCGCTGGAGGCAAGCATGGCAACCCACTCCAGTATTCTTGCCTGGAGAATCCCAGGGACAGAGGAGCCTGGCAGGCTACAGTCCATAGGGTCATAAAGAGTCAGTCACAACTATAACGACTTAGCACACATACATCACACAATTGCTAACAACTGGTAGCAATGACTAGGAGACAGAAGTTGATAAAGATTTACTTTCTACTCAATGTTCTTCCATATAATTGAATTTGCAACAATACATATGCATTACAATGGGGCTTCCCTGGTGTCTCAGTGATTAAGAATCCATCTGCAATGCAGGAGAGGTGGTTCAATCTCTGGGTCAGGAAGATCCCCTGGAGAAGAAAATGGCAACCCATGTCAGTATTCTTGCCTGGGAAATCCCATGGACAGAGGAGCCTGGAGGACTACAGTTCATGGAGTCACAAAGAGTCAGACACAACTTAGCAACTAAACAACAACGACATGCATTACAAACATTTTAAGTGTGTAAATTTTTTAAAACGTGGTTTGGGGGGGAAAAAAATCACTCGGATAGCAGTATGGAACAACACGCAATCACTGGAAGCAAGAGACCCATTAACTGGCTACTGGAATAATCCAAGCGAGAGAAGATGAGTCCCAAGGCTAGAGCTGTGTCAATGAGGATGGGAAGGAAGAGCTGGCTCCAAGAAGCATTTTACAGGTATAATTCAAAGTCGGATGAAAGGCTGGATACGGGGGTGAAAACAAGAGAGAATAACTCCCAGCATCTGGGCTAAGAAGGATTTTGTACTCAGAGTTACTCCACTCAGGTCTATCTATTCCTCCAATAGCTCCTGGAAGGGTGGATGGACAGAGATCTTCCTGGGCAAGCTGAAGAGAGAGGCCGAGGGCATGCCTAGGTGAACTGAGTTCCAGCCACCACCACTGCCTCCCTCCACCCCCCACACACACACATTCTCACCATTACATGGACTCCAGGACTGCACCTCATACTGTCATCAGAGAAGCTGAAACATTAATACATACCTTCCTATATGCAGTGCACTTTGGAAGAAAGAATACCCGTCAACATTCTCCTTCTTTCCTTCATGCCAAGGAGCAGCAGAAATGCCGCCAACATAAAAAAAATACTTCTGTTTTTTTTTTTTTCATTTTCCCCCCATCTAAGAGCTGAATTTCCGCCTCTTAGAGGAAATTCCTCCTACTTTGCAGTATAGCCTGACCCAGAGTAGCTGCAGATGCTCTATTTGCATGCCGCAATTCTATTGGCTGAAGTCAGCTGGCAATGGGATGTTGGATAATTGTCAGCTTCTTCAGAAGGAGTGAGTTTGCAAAGCAGGAGACAATCATTTGCTTACGAGGCAGCTTTGCCAAAGATGTGTCCTGGCTGTGGAAAGTTAAGATGGAGGCGACCTCAGAGAGCTATGGGACCTATGACTACATTTTTTTTTGTTTTGTTTTCCCCAAAAGCCAATAAAAAAAAAAAAATGCTAACTCTGCTCACATTCCACAAGGATGAGTCTTGTTTATCCCTAGGCACAGCAGTACCTGCCAAAAAATTGCTAATTCGATTTCCCTTTACTGGAGAGGCTGAGTCAGGACTCAGTGGGAGCTTTTCTCACCTCTCAGACAGCCCGTGCTGGGCCTCCCCCAACTCTGAGCAAACTGAGCTCAGCCAAGACAAAACCCCCCAAGGTTGCGCCTGAAAGTCCAGGTAACCCCACATCCCACACTCTCAAACATCTCTGCCAGGCGCTGCTGCCCAGGAGATGGACATGAGCAAGATCCCACCAGTCGGCAGGTCCTGACCTTCCTGGGAGATTCCAGCCCTCTGCTTTGGAAACCAGCAACCCACCTCACCACTCCCAACCACCATTGAGAGAAGAGAGTGCCCCCGGTAGCCCCTCGCATACAAGGTTTACATCCTCAGTCTTTCTGACTCACTGCCCAACCCATGACTATATTAAGCATGTATTTTGCTTTCTGTATTCTGATGCTTAGATATCTGGGGTGACTGCCCCTCCCACGGTCTGCTAATTCCTGGAGATAGTAAACCATTCATGCAGCAGTGCACCTTTCAAATATAAAACAACCACTTCAATCAACCAATCTAATTAACCAAGCTAATTCAACTAACCAATCAGATTTGAGGGTGCCCACACCCTCAACCATCTCCTATATCAGCCGCTCACACTCCAGATCGATAACCACCTGGCTTCATCATCTCATAGCCAGGTACCAGCCAACTGGAAACAACCTTGGTGCCCCAGAGTGTCCACTGAGATGATTCAAACTAGCCAATCCTAAACTTGTTAATCTTGCCTCATCTGTTCCTTCCCAAAGAAACCACAAGAAAAACTCTTGCCCACAATTTCCTCTCTTCCTCTGCCTCCTGACTAGTGCTATTTCCCAGTGGGCTCCCCACCACCCCTGCCTCTCGCAATCTTTGACTATAACCAACTGCATTTTCAGTGGTAGTCATCCCCTCAAGGCTGGCCTTCCACACCTAACAATAAAACCTATATTTTTAAACAATGACCTCAGACCTCAGTTCCCACCAGCTTTTAGAGCTGTCCTCACCAGGTAACCTTCTTGCTGCTAAATCTCTTGAATATCTTTTAGTCTTTACTTGCACCACTGACCACTTCCCCACTTCTGGGGTGTGGCTCTCTCCTGGCTCTCCCATCCTTCTGACACTCCTCCTCACATTGCTTTGTGGCTTAAACACCAGTGCTCCTTCAGGTCCTGTCCTAAGTTCTGTATTCTTCTAGGCCTGCAATGCCCCCTGGGTGCTCATCACCCTCTATTTGCCAACACCTACCAAATATCTGCCCTCTACTCAAACCATGCTCCTCAGCCCTAGCCTGGACCTCTCCGCTGCTTATCCACAGGATCTCAGACCCAACAGGGCTGGCACTGAACTCAAGATCTTTTGCCTCAAAGGAGAAAAACAAATATCACATATTAACACATACATATGGAAGCTAAAGTTTAAAAAAAAAAAAAATGGTACTGATGAAACTATTTGCAGGGCAGCAACAGAGATGCAGACAGAGAACAGACTTGTGGACACAACCGGGGAAGGAGAAGGAAGGATGAACTGACGGAGTAACATTGAAACATATACATTACCATATGTAAAATAAATGGCCAGTGGGAGTATGCTGTTTGATGCAGGCAGCTCAACCTGGTACTCAGTGAAAACCTAGCGGGGTGGGAGGTGGGAAAGAGGTTTAAGAAGGAGGGGACATATGTATACCTTATGGCTGATTCATGTTGATGTATGTCATAAACCAACACAACACTGTAAAGCAATTATCCTCCAATTAAAAACAAATAATTTTTTAAAGGACATTTTGCCCCAAACTTGCTTCATCTCTTGTTTCAGAGCAACCACGCCACTGGTAGTTCTTGTCAGACTTCAAACACATCTACGAAGTGCTAAGGTACTATGAATTCTCCCATGTGCGTCTCCTTCATCTCTCCCACCTTGCCCCCCTCCATCCCCACAGCTCCTGCCCCATTTCAGGCCCTCCTCCCCCTCAACCCAACTCCTAAGCTCCCATCTGAGCTGCATCCATTCTTGTGCATCCTTCCAATCCCACACCATCACTTCAGTTTCCCTCCTCTCTCCAGAATGCAAGTCTCATCAAACTTCTCCCTGGCCTCAGAGCTATGACTCCCCACTGCTAACAGGATAAACGCTAAAACCTTTAGCCTTATAAATTCAGTCTCCTGTCATCTGGCTTCTTCTCTCTCCCCCGCCACATCTCAGGCACCATCACTCCGCCCACTCCATGCTCAGACTACTCGGAACTTCAGAGTGTGCCATTTCCCAGACACTGTTAAGGCCTCCATGCCTTTATTTCTGTCAGAAACGCCCTTCTTCTTTCCAGAGAAACAACCACTACTTTCTCCCAAACCCTCCTGGGACTTTCCTCCTTTTTTGCCCAATTAACAGCACCAACAATACTTGATTGCTCTTATTTCTTTTTCTTTTAACTGTATTTATTTTTTGGCTGTGCTGGGTCTTTGTTGCTGCATGCAGGCTTTTCTGTAGTTGCAAAGAGCCGGGGCTATTCTCTGGTTGCAGTGAGCGGGCTTCTCATTGTGGTGGTTTCTCGTTTCACAGCAGGGGTGCTAGGCACGCGGGCTTCAGTAACTGTGACTAGTGGGTTTAGTTGCCCCGTGGCATGTGGGATCTTCCCAGATCAGGGATCGAACTCATGTACCCTGCGCTGGCAGGCTGGTTCTTAAAGTCCCTCTTATTTCTTTTCATAGTCACTCAAAAATATTTACTGAGATCTATTTTGTGCTAGGGCCTGGGGGCCCTTGAGATACAGCAGTAAATAAGACACAGATGCGCCCTCAAGGAAGTGTCTATCACACTAAAACCGTCTGGTGCCATTTCAGGTCTCCAAAGAGCCCTGGCACCACAGTAGTGGCTGGTTTTCCCCAGGCTTGCTGTTGGATACACACAAGCATAGCCTCTTCACTGCCTTTTTATGTTTTCATGCAAGACTTGAACCTGGCCAAAGCAACCCAGACAGTGAAATTCCTTCCTTTTTACACACCATTTCCCTTGTCACCTGCACCAGCAGTAAGATCCCCTCTACTTCTCCAAACACCCATACCACCTTTTAATTAAATGGAATATCTCCTGCCATATCTATAAACAACGTCAGAGCCAATTGAGATTCCGGCCCTCCAAATGTGAATTTCTGAACCCAGAGGGCCCCCCAGTGAACAATGCCTGCAATATAGCTGCCACCATTCCCTACAAATTGGAGTGGGGAGGATTGGGGTGGGTATGAAAATGCAGGATGCCAGCCCCAGATAACTGAGACGCACATGAAACAAGTGAGTTCAGTGAGCTCAGACACTTGCATCTTCCCATATATAGAAGAGCACTAAATTCCTAGAGATAACTGATTTTCCTTGTTGTTCAGTTGCTAAGTCATGTCTAACTCTTTGTGACCCCATGGAATGCAGCATGCCAGGCTTCCCTGTCCTTCACTATCTCCCAGAGTTTGCTCAAACTCATGTCCATTGAGTCAGCGATGCCATCCAACCGTCTCACCCTCTGTCACTCTCTTCTCCTCTTCCCCTCAATCTTTCCCAGCATCAGGGTCTTTTCCAACGAGTCAGCTCTTCACATCAGGTCGCTAAAATAATAGAGCTTCAGTATCAGTCTTTCTAATGAATATTCAGGGTTGATTTCTTTAGGATTGACTGGTTTGATCTCCTTGCTGTCCAAGGGACTCTTGAGTCTTCTCCAGCACCACAAGTCGAAAGCATCATTTCTTTGGTGCTCAGCCTTCTTTATGGTCCAATTCTCACATCCACACATGACTACTGGAGAGAAGAGCACTAATTCCTGGAGATAACTGGTTTTCCTTAATTAACAGTAATCTTTGATGTTCAGACTATCTGCCCTCTTTGTTGTAAACTTCCTTAAAACCCGACTCCTTCCCCACTTCCTTGGAGCAGTTTCTCAGGGCTACCTGAGATGCTGCCTCCCGGGCCTGAAGTTCTAAAACTTCCCACCACATAAACACAACTCTCAACTATCAGGTTGTGACTTTTTTTTTAGTTTAACCATTTTTAGAGCAATCCATGTTGATTGCAACCTTTCCTCCAGTTGCCTGCCACAGGCAACCCCACACTATCTGTGTCTTCCCACATCTGCTTTGCTTTACATCTATGCCTTTGTTTATCCCTTCTCCTCGATGTTCAATGCCCTTTCTTCTCTTCACCTGGTGTACTTGTTATATGTGACTGTGTAACAAACCACTCAGAGTAGCAACTAAAGGCAATAACAATTCTGGTATCAGCAGTTTGGTCAGGGGTCAGCAGGGACAGCTCATCTGTGCTCCATCCAGACTTGCAGGGCTCACCCACGCATTTGCAGTCAGTTTACAGGTGGACTAGGAGTTGGATGATCCTAGAACAACTCACTCAGTGCCTAGCAATTCAGTGGGGCTGTTAGCTGGAGCATTTGAGTTCAGGTCTCCCCATGTGGCTACCCTAGGCTTCTTCACATGGCAGCTAAATTCCAAGAGGCAAGCCCTCATGAAGTCTCTGCCCGAATCACATCTGTTCAGATCCCATTGGCAAAAGAAACCTATCATGTGGCTGAGCTCAGAATCAATATGGACGAGGTATGACTCCCTGGGGAGTCATCAACGGAGTAATGTACCACAGTCTGTCCTCTACTACTAACAGTGTTCTAGGTGGCATCAGTTAGGATTACACATGTGTTTGTGAGCATGTGGCAGGTCAACTTGAGGCTAGCTTATCCCAGATGGTTGTTGAGGCACCTTGGTTCTCCATGTGTTTGCTCAAACTTTCTCTTGTGGCAACTGAATTCCAAGAAGGCAAGTCCCAAAATACAAACACTTATCAAGCTTCTGCTTGCATCACATTTGCTGATAGCCCATTGACCAAAGCAAGACACATGGCCAACTCCAGAGTCAGTGCAGAAGGGGATCACAAGAAGGCATGGAAATCAGGATGGATGATTCATTCAATGTCAGTAATGTAAGAATCTACCATGCTTTTCCCCTATTGCTTTCTAGTTATCTGGTTACCATTTCCATATCCCCACTTGGACAGCCCTTCCAAGGCAGAGACTGTGCTCTACTGATCTTTGTATTCCCAGGGTCTAGCCCCGTGCCTTCAACATCGTGCCTAGAGCAATAATGTCTTTTAATTATTTGATTAATTTCACATATTTTGTTTATTCATTCATCAGTTCATGGACTTTTCTGTTGTTTCCACTTTGGCAATTATGAATATTGCTATTAACATTTGAATAAGTTTTTTGTTTGCACATATTTTTTTTTCTGGTTTCATTCACTTTATTATTCTCTTTATAAAATTATGTGGTGGCTACAGCTGGGTCCTCTGCACGGAGACTCTGGTGTGGGTCTTCACAAGATGGTCAGTAAATTCCTGATATGGAGCTTTGGTGAACACTGTCTCTTTCCAGAGGTCAGGGGTGAGATAACTGGTAGGTCTTGGAAATGGCATCAAAAGTGGCCTTGGCGAAGTTGCCCAGGGTGGCGGTGCAGCCCCTGGCAGAAGTGTAGCAGTCGTCGATGCCGGCCATCATCAGCAGCTTCTTGGGCACAGGGGCGGAGACGCTGCCAGTGCCTCTGGGGGCAGGAATGAGGCGCACCAGCGGCCAGTCACCTTGCAAGGAACCGTGTGGGGCTTGCCAATCTTGTTCCCCCAGTAGCCTCTTCGCACGGGGACGATGGACAGCTTGGCCAGGATGATGGCCCCACGGATGGCAGTGGCTACTTCCTTGGAGCACCTGACACCCAGACCGACGTGTCCGTTGCAATCCCCGATGGCAACAAATGCCTGCAGAGAGACTGACGTGGGTGGTGGGCCAGGGGCCTCCACAGCATCTGTAACCACCCACCACACAGGGTCTGTCGCGTCCCTCAAGGCAGGACTGGCCACCAGGAGGCCATGAACATATTTTTTAAATGAAATAAATATGAGTATTTTTAATGATAAAGGGTACAATTCACAAAGAAGATAGATATCATAAACTATTGGATACCTAACAACAAAGATACATAAAGTAAAAATCAGAAGAAATATAAGGGAAAAGAAAAACTATATCATCATAGTGAGACATATTAACATTTCTCTGAGAATATTTTATCAAGTGCAGAAAAAATAATAGGAGCACCTTGAATGATGCCATTAATAATTTAAATATAATAGATTTATATTTATATTAATTTATATTATTTTATATCCTATACAAATATATTTAAAATTTTGTATCTTATACATTGTTATTAGATGTCCAAAGGACGTTTAGAAAAACTGGCAAAAAGATACACATTGCTATTAATTATTCGAACAAACATTCATGAATAAAGGTTCTTAAATGTTGAAATGTGATCTTCATCGGTGCTTGGACTTCTGCCCTGCATTCTAAGAGAAACTTCTCTTTTTTGTCATGCTTTCCAACCAAACATGCAGTTTTTCAGGGTGTGACCTCACTTGGGGAGTTGGCCTCAACTAGAGATTAGGAGAGGCAGGAGAGTGTCAAGCAGTTCCAAGACTTTTTAATTTCATAGAGACTAGTCATATTTCCAAAGAAGTTTGAGGAGCAACAGAAAATTACCACTTTTATTTTTGTGCCTAGAAGGGACATTTAAAACACACCATCTATCACCAATAGTTCAAAAAAGTAAAAAGGTATAAGCTTAGAATGAGAGTACAGACCATCCCACGGAAGGGCCAGTGTGTAGCCTCAATTAGACCAAAATTAGGACTCAACAGTATGTGTTGTCTTGACATATGGTCAAATTGTGGGGGGCTCAAGTGGTCTAACCACAAATTCTATTTCCCAGTTATTAGCTTCTGTTGATAAGTTCCTCTAGTCAATTAACCATCTTTTTTCCTTTTTATCCCTGAGAATCAGCCTTCACTTCCCTGCCAGTCCACAGAATTATTCAAACCAGTCAATCATATCCTCCTTCGGAAAATGAGCATTCCACCCTTTGGATACCACACAGCCTTCCAGAGCTCCCATTCATTCACTATTCGAATGCAGCTCCTGAGTGGCAGGGCCTGGCATGTGGTGTCTTTCTATGGGCTGTGACTATAGGTGACTAATAAACTGCTGTCAGTCACATTTGTACAGTGTCAGGGGTCAGACATGGACTATTTCTTGCCATATCAGTAAACAAGGATATCAGGTTCATGCATGCTCAGTCATATCTGACTCTTTACCACCCCATGAACTATAGCCCACCAGGCTTCTCAGTCCATGGGATTATCCAGTCAAGAATACTGGAGTGGGTTGCCATTTCCTCCTCCAGGGGATCTTCCCAACCAGGGACTGAGCCTCCGTCTCCCACAGCTCCTGCAGCTCCTGCATTGGCAAGTGGCTTCTTTACCACTACCACTTCTTTAGCCTCAGTCATCAGCAATCACAGTCCTCCAAGGTGAGCTAGTGAGCCCTAAGGGCACTCGGGAAGGAAGAGAATACCTGCCACCTAGCATCAGACGACAGCCACTCCCTATGGTGAGCCCTGAGGAAAGGACGCTCTGGATGTGAAAACACAGGATACTGGCCCCAGATAGCTGAGATGCACCTGAAAGCAATAATTTCAGAGAGCAAGCCCAGACTCTTGCGCCTTCCCATACACAGAAAAGTGCTAAATTCCTTAACTTGAGAATTCTGATTTTCTTTAATGAACAATAATCTTACGATGTTCAGACTACCTGCCAAACTTCTCTATAATCTGGCTCCTCCCCTCGCCTCCTCAGAGTTCTCTCAGGGTCACTTGTGATGCTGTCTCCCTTGCTTGAAGTCCTAAAAATTCCCACCAAATAAAACAGAACTCTTAACTTCTAGGTTGTGACTATTTTGTTAAGTCAACAGGTTTCATGTGTTTGACCATCTCTGAAACCCTAGGATGGGAATCTGGGAATTCTCCCTTATCAACAGAGTGAAGGGGAGGCGATCAAAACAATGTAGCAACTTGACAGGCATGTTCAGAGTACTCCACAACCTCCTTGTCTTTTCCATTTCATCCGGGACCAGTGAAGTCAGTCCAGCAGAAGTCTGAAGACCCACCCTGGAAGGAGTGGGTCTGTACTGTACAAGGAGTCAGAAGATCTGCAGTCTAGCTTGTCTTGGCTGTGTTTCAAAATATTTGTCTGACCTTTGACAGATCATTATCCTTTGGGGGCCTCATTTTTCAGCTACAAAATGACGAGATGGCTTCTGCCACCTTTGTGATTTTATAAAGACAATCAGATGAAATCAGGGAATAGAGTGAATGGCTGGTAGACCCTTTGTTAGCCTAAAGGAAGGTGCATTTTGAGAGAAGCATTACTCCATGTATCTTCAGATGGGGCACGTGGAGGTGATGGAAGAGGAAAGACCTAAGGGACCCGCAGGGCAGCCACAGTAAGTCAGGAAATCTTGCCTTGGTGAATAAACCCTTCCTTCCTGCTTTCAGCACTCCTATCCTGTGCCAACAGAAAATGGGAGTTTTAAAATCTCCTCCCCATCAGGACCCTGTGTTCCATCCCAGCCCCTAAATGGATCATTTGAGCCATTAACTCCATCCAGTCAGACACCTTGGTTTAGCAGACACACGTTGCCACACTCCCCTCCCCTTCCTGAAGTAAAGCGCTTGGGGACCCAGAAAATAGGCCAGGTCCTTGAAACCTTAACAAAATAGCACAGCTAGGCCTTCCATCCAGCAACACTCAGCGACTGGGCCATAGAGTGGGAAACAGTGCACCCAGGGTCTTATCAGACAGAACCCAGATGTTTTCTGTTGTTAAGGGGCCTGTGAGTATCCTCATGTCTTGCCCAAAGGAAAAAAGAACCATCTCCAACCCCATGGGGGTAGGAGGCAGGGTTAGGCTGAAGCAAAAGCAATTAAAGCAACTGTATTTTGATAGGAAAGATCCCTGGATTGAGAACCAGAAAGCTGGTGAACAGGAAAGGAGACAGAGTGGAGTGCCAAGGAGGAGCCTAGCGTGTCCAGAATGCAGCAGGAAGAAGAATGGGAACGATTGAGGTGGTGGTGGAGGTCGGCTGCCAGGGGCAGGACATCCAGGGACTTAAAAATTACCCTCCAGGGCTCTCCTGGTGGTCCAACGGTTAAGAATCTGCCTTGCGAGGCAAAGGACACTGGCTCAACCACTGGTCCAGGAAGCTTCCAGGTTCCACATGCCACGGAGCAACTAAGCCTGTGCGCCTCAACTCCAGAGCCTGCACTCTGAAGCCCACAGGTGCAACTGCTGAGCCCACGCGCTGGAACTAATGAAGCTCGCGGTCTCCAGAGCCGGTGCTCCACAACAAGGGAGGTCACCGCAAGGAGAAGCCCACACACCACAACCAGAGAAGGCCTGCGCGCAGCACCAAAGACTCAGAACAGCCAAAATTAAATCCATAAATGCTTTTCTAAAAAATTACTCTCCTCATCTATGAAAAGGGATGATCTGCAGTTCCCAGGCTGGAAGTCTGGGGAATGTAGACTCGGGCAGCCCTACTACTAGGCTAGGGAAATCCTGGGTGGGCAGGAGCAGCTACTTTTCTCATAAAGTGCTCCAGGAGCTCCTGCTGTTTACCAGAGCCAAGGCTCTGAGGATTGGACCATCTGTGAGGCTTGTTCCAGTTAGAAAGTTGCATCACTCTAAGTGCTGGGAGGCCACCTAACCTCCAAGGGAGGGAGAAGGAGGTGAATCTCCCACTTGCTAGCCCAGGGATGGCTTCCAACAGTACCATTACAGTAATGGAAACTGCCAAGAAGGTGCCAACACTGATCTCTGTGAAGAAACAGGAGAATGGCTAGGCGGGGGGCGGGGGGGGCGGGGGGGGCAGGGTCAGCCCACAGGATGTCCCAACCAGAATTCACAAAGAGGCCACAAGGATGCAAATTAATCAAATAAACCTTTGTTCCAAAAAAAAAAAAAAAAAATTTGGAGACACAAGTCATCAGCACTGGCTATTTAAAAAAAAAAGTCCAAGGGCTTCTGGTGACTTCAAATAAATGGAGCAAGGACAGATGCCCCAGAGGATTAAAAGCATGGTATCTGCTATTCTTTCT
This sequence comes from Muntiacus reevesi, assembly GCF_963930625.1. Classification (NCBI taxonomy): domain Eukaryota; kingdom Metazoa; phylum Chordata; class Mammalia; order Artiodactyla; family Cervidae; genus Muntiacus; species Muntiacus reevesi. The sequence continues at coordinate 61,882,719 of NC_089257.1, forward strand.
AGTGGTCCTGTCTCCTCTCCCTTCCCACAGTTCCAGAATTTCCCCTTCCCCTGGGCTGAGATGCAGCAGTGGAATATAGCTCAGCACCAAAGACTTGGGGCTCCATAGCCCAGGGCGACTGGCCATCTCTCCACCTCTTACCCATAAAATGGGATGAGATGATCCCAGCAGATTGTGGCCATGGATGGAACGGGCCAAGCAGAGTGTTTTATAAAGGGCGGCACCCCTCCTCTTGTCTGAAGGCCAAGGACACAGCACCCAGGGACTTGGGTGGGTGTGAGGGGTAAGAGGGGAACATGAAATTGAGAAGAACCTTCTAGCTGTCTGCACCAGGAGGTGCCAGCCCCTGAGTTGAGGGACACAGTGCCCCAGAGCAGAAAGCCTCTTAAGAGATGGGTGTTTTAGGCTGGGTGAGGAGTTGGGGCAGGGCTGGGGACCAGGAAAAACCAAGTGCTGCCCTTGAGGGCTGCTGCCATGTGGAAAAACACCCCACTATCTTCCTTTGGAGAAAACCTGGAATATTCCAACACCAAACACCTCTCACTGGCTGCTCCCGCGGAGATAGGTTCTAGTGGAAACGGAAAAGAGGAGGCGTGGGCGCTGCCTATGGGGGCCCAGCAGCTGGCTTCCATCCACCATTCCTTACCCCCTCGGTTTTCGCGCAGGCTTCTGAAACCTAGGTCAAAAGAAAGGGTTAAAGCCTTAAAAGGGGAGTGGTCGTGGCGGGGCTCTGGGAGGCGGCTAGCGTTCCCTGAGCGACCCCAGCCCGACCTCCACAGTCCAGAACCCTGCCCTCCCAGACCAGGCCAGACGGCCACAGGATGGGGGCCCCCTTTTGCTGCAGAAGTCCCCTCTTTCACGTCTATCTCGGACCGCCTCCTCCTCCCTCCACCACCCTTTTTCGCTGCCGCTCAGCCTCTGATTGGCCGAGCCCCCGGGCCCTCCCCGCTCCCCCTCTCCCACCCCTGGTGAAAACTGCGGGCGCGAGGCACGGTGCAGCAACTGGAGGCGGCGGCGCGTCTGCGGGCGGCTGCAGCGGCGGAGGACCGGAGGCCAGGTGGGAGCTGGAGCCAGGGCGGGACCCGGGGCGCAGGGATGGATAGGTCACTGGCGCCCAAGCCAGCCCTCCCGACCCGAGGCTTCGGAAAACGGACCGAGGGCGCCCTGGGAAGGAGCTGCGCAGTGCTTGGAGAGGGGCCTGCCTGCAAGGCAGGGGCGGGAGCCGCGGCGCACCTTTCGCCCGCTGGGAGACGTTTACCTGGGACTGGAGTGCTGGAGGAGAACCGGGAAGAGGGCGGCAAGGACAGGCTTGGGTTCTGCTCTCCACCCAGATGTACCCAAACCCAGATCGTAAAGGCGGGGGTCGGTGAGGCGGGGTGAGACTAGGGGAACGGAGGACAGAAAACTGAAGGCAATCTCTACCCTGCGACCTCGCGGCGGGCTGGGTGCGGGGCATCCAAGGAACGGGAAACCGCAGTGCCGCGGGGCCGGGTGGGGCGGCGGGGGACCGGGAGAAAGGCCGGCAGACAGGGGAGGCGAGAACCGGAAAAGGATAAGCGAGGGGGAAGGGGGACCTCAATTGGGAAAGAAGAGACTTGGAATAGGGAAACGGAATAAGGGTGGGGTTAGTCGAATGCGAGCTAGAGCGGGAGGGAGCGCGAAGCCTCTCCGGGTTCTGAGCTGCGGGGACACAAGGCCAGGGAAACGCTAACAGACGGTGCCTCCCCTATAGCGTCCACCCCACCCTTCCGCTCTGCATCCCCTTCCAGCTCCAGCCCCATTTCTTCCTTTCTAGTTCTAGCCGCCTTCCCCCTTCCTCTCTAGATCCCAAGCGCGCCACCCGCCTCTGTAACTCGGTGTCTGCTAATCAAAACCAGATGTTGCCCCCCTCCCCCTTTTTTTCCCAACAGCACCTCCGGGTCCCTTTCGGCGGAGGTCTGAAAGGGAACTGACTGCAGCGCAGGCGCCCGGGGACCCCAGCCTCGCCCCTCCCTCCCCGCACTGGGCAGAGCGCCGGGGACCTGGACGCGACTAGCGGCGCGCACTGCGCACGGGAGCGCTAGCACCCGGGCACGGCCCTCCTGTGGCCTCTCCCTGGCGAGTGCTGCTGCAGACAGGCTAGTCTACCCGCTCTGTTGCCTCGCCAGGATACTGATTGAGCCCAGGCTGCAAAAAAAGATGGGGGCAGAGAGGCTACCAGAAGCGGGACTGGAAAATTGCAGGTCCAGGAACCCTGCCCAGAGAGCTGAACAATAGAAAATGTCTTGGTTCTGATGCAGAGACCACATGCAATAGGAGACCACTGTCACCTTCCTCACACACAACTGGAGACACGTTTAGCTGTGTGCCAAGTGGGGCCCCCCACACACATGACCGACCACCCAACCATCATCTCCAGCCACACAGCTGGTCAGAGATGAACGCTTGTGGATCACTTAACTCTTGAACAGTGCTAGATGTTTGTCATTTTCCTTAAGCCCCATCACAACCCGGTGGGTATCTAAAGCCAGGTTCATTCAGTATCTTTCAGGCATCTGTTATATGCCAGGAACTATTTGGGCATTGGGGAGTTTCTTCAGAATAAGAAATAGGAAGGCCCTGAATAAGGTTTTGTTTCATGGGTAGAGAGTTCTGGTTTTTGCAAGATGAAAAGATGTTTTGCTGAACTTTCATTTCAGATAGAAGGATCCTTAACAAAAGAAACCACAAATAAATACATAAACAATTTCAATATTTAATAGAGGCTTATTTAACTTAATTTTAATATATAGTCATTAAAAGAAAAGAGAAATAGAAACAGTAAAGTAACAGCACATACATCACCAAATTGGGCCAACCAACATCCAGACTTAAACAGCACTGGGAAGTCCCAAGTAACAGCAGTCTGGAGTCCCAGTTGAGAAAGTGTCCCAGGCTAAGTGTCCACTTAGCGGGTGAGACTTCAAATTGCAGTTTTGGGGGTTCCTGCTTATAATCCCAGGCCTTACAGTGATAGCACCATTTGTTTGCATGCAAAAATGCTCTTCTGGTTTTACTTATTTAACCTTCTTACAATGCTGTTTGTTTCACCTTATGAGTCATAGGATTTCACTAGACCCTGGGGGATTGGCCAGACCCTCAGGGGTTCAGGAATTCCAAGACCCACTCTTCTTTCTTAACTTAAAGTGTCGCCTGACTAGCTGTGCTTGCAGGAACGCACAGAATCCGGGCCGCGTCCAGGCAGGTCAGAGGCCTGCTCTCCTGCTTCTGAAGCCTGAACAAGGCTTCCTCCATTTTAATTTCCTCAACAAAAGGGTTCTGGAGATTGGCTGCACTACAGTGTGGATGAACTTAACATTTCTGAACTGTACACTTAAAAACAATTAACAGGGACTTCCTGGTGGTCCAGCAGTTAAGACTCCACGCTGCCTGATGCAACCAATTTTTTTTTTTTAATACATATGGTTAAGATAAATTGTGTTTCTGCAAATTTTATGATAAAAAAACTAGGAGATCCCTGCCTTGGAAATGATCGAGTAAAAGTCACTTATTCAAAGCCACCCAGCTGGTTAATGCTAACGTACACACACACCACAGAAGGGCGTGTTCTCCCACCCCTCGCTTTCCCTGACAGGGAAGAGCTGCGGCAGTGTCACATTCACCGAGGTGGGGAGGGGAGAGGGCTGTAGAGGGGGGCTTGGATGGCCTTTATGGGATGTCTCCCGAGGGCCCCCAGTCCTGGCAGCAAGTCTGGGCACACCTGCCCTACCTCCTGGCTGATTCCCATCTTGTTCCACCCCAGATCCAGGACTGAGCTCTCGGCACCATGAACCCTACCATCGGCATCGCCCTCCTGCTGACAGGTATCGGGCAAGGGATAGGGCTGGGATTCCAAGCTCCCTGGCTGCTTTCTTTTCAGAAAAGCTAGCTTCTTCCTCAAGAACTCAGAAGGTGTAGGTGACTACGGGAGAGAGGGCTTCTTTTATCCCTAAGACAGCAGAGCAACCTAGTTGGTTTTCTGACCACCTGGGACCATTTCTAGAAACACAGTTCACTAAGCCTGCCCCATACTGAGTTGGAATCTGCAAATGCAGATCACGATGTAGTGTCAACTCCCCCAAGATCTCCTGCCCCTGGAACACACTGGCGGAACCCCAGGACTAGAACAGAGGGAGATGGGCTGGGATCTGCAGAAGGGTCAGTACACTGGCCCTCAGGGACCCCTTGGGCAGGGAGAGGTACTCGGCAGCTGACCCTGGTGCCCTCCCTGGTCAGGCCTTCCTCTGCTGTGAATGTGGGTAGGAGGCCCTCTGCTCTATAGTCCTTCCCCACCTTAGAGGGGGGCAGTGCTGGTTCCAGTCTTACAGGTGGCCCGTGGGCAGAAGGTGACCAGCCTGACAGCCTGCCTGGTGAACCAGAGCCTTCGTCTAGACTGCCATCATGAGAATACCACCACCACGCCCATTCAGTATGAGTTCAGCCTGACCCGTGATACAAAGAAGTGGGTGCTCTCTGGCTCCAATGGGGTCACCAGGCCAGAATACAGCTCCCGAACCAAATTCCTCAGCAAGTACAACCTCAAGGTCCTCTATCTGTCCAACTTCACCACCAAGGATGAGGGGATCTACACGTGTGAACTCCGCCTCTCTGGCCCGAATCCCACCGTCTCCAACAAGGATGTCTCTGTGTTGAGAGGTGAGGCAAGCCCCCAGCAAGATCGGGTAGGCAGGCAGAGGCAAGCTGGGGAGGAACGAGCCGGCTGGGGCACCAGGCAGGCCTCTTGGCTGGGCCGCAGAGGAGAGTAGCACCTACGGCCGCCTGTGCCCAGGGGAATCACTACCCCCAGCCTGAATGGAGGAAGGGCTAAGGGGGCAGTCAGACAGGTGGAGTAGTGTGGTGGATGCTTCCCCTATGAGCGTGGGCAAATCACTGGGCCTCCCCAAAACTCCTTCTCCCCACCTGGAAAACAGGATGGCTCTAGCTACCTCACCCGCAGTTTTCTTGTGATGATATGTGTTCAAGGGCTCAGGGAAAAAAAAAAAAAGATGAAAGTGTTAGTCACTCAGTCATGTCCAACTCTTTGTGACCTCATGGACTGTAGCCCACTGGGCTCTGTCCGTGAAATTCTCCAGGCAAGAATACTGGACTGGGTTGCCATTCCCTTCTCCAGGGGATCTTCCCAACCTAGGGATCCAAGCGGGGTCTCCTGCGTCGCAGGCAGATTCTTTACCGTCTGAGCCCCCAGGGAAGCCCTTCAAGGGCTCAGGAACCTGCAAATGGGAAAGATGGTTGGTTCAACCAGGCTGGCCCTGGCTGCAGCCAAGACACCATGGCGCCAGCCTCCCCAGGGGAAAGCGCCCTTGCTCTGGGTCCGGCCCTTCTCCATTTCCGCCCTGCCTGTCCGCCCCGTTCTCTCGCCACAGATAAACTGGTCAGGTGTGGGGGCATAAGCCTGCTGATCCAGAACACCTCGTGGCTGCTGCTGCTGCTGCTCTCCCTGCCTCTCCTGCAGGCCATGGACTTCATCTCCCTCTGACGGCTCGGGCCCACGGGGCACACAGGAAGCCACAAGGCCCAGTCCAGAGATGCTGCTTCTCTGAGTCGGCTAGCCCCCTTCCCCACAACCCCTCACACACCTTGGGGAGCGACGGGGACCCCTCCCCTCCTAAGGGACTCCAGTGCTGCATGCCATTCCCTCCCCTCCGCCAGTGCCACCTCACACCCCCTCTGCCCGCCACTGGCTACTTGTACTGTTTGTTCCAGAGCTGCTTCCGTCTGGTTTATATTTAGGGCTTAACCTTCCTTTTCTTGGGGTGTTTGTGAACGGGGAAGCCAGGGTTGGAGACCTGATGGAGAGTGAGGGGATGGGAGGGGTGGAAGGATGGAGGGGTATCAGTCCCTGGAGGCCATCATCCTTGCCCACAGGCACCTGAGGCCTGGGAGAGCCCTGCATGAGGAGGGAGAGGGTGTGTCTGGCCCAAGCAGCGGGATGGCGCCTGAAGGCCCCGGATGTGGGGGCACCGCCTCGCGTGGCCCATCGCATGAGGAACACCGAGCGTCGCCATGAGCACTTCCTGCCACAGAAGAATGCCATCTTCTTACCCTGCCGAGGGGCCCTGGGCCCGGGGTTTGGTCCAGTGACGACACCGATTGTGTAGGAAGCAGTGCTGATGGGTTGGAGGCAGGAGGAGGGTGCATCACCCTCCGCCACCACAGAGGAAGCTACAGCTGGGAGTCCAGTGTCTCTCACTGGCCCGACCAGCAGCTGGGAAGGTGGCAGAGGAGGACAAGGCCCCTCCCGGGCTTATCCCAAGGTCCTATGAGCTTCCAGAACTCAGGCCTGCTGGAGGCCCTGATGGAGACCCACGGAGTTTGGCCCCAGGGTTTCTCCGGGAGGCTCTTCCCCTCTCCCCCAGCAGTGCCTGAGCCTTCTGACAGCCCCCTGCTCCTTAGGCCTGCCTTCTCAGGGACCTCCGGGGGGGGCCTGAGGCAGGCCACGGGGTGAGACCCTTGAGTGGGACTTATCTCGAGCGATGGCTTTTCCCAGCACCCAGCTCCCCACCTGGCGGCTCTGCCATGTCTCGTGACCGTGTGTAGTGCCAGCACAGCTTATGGCATCTCGTTGAGGAAAAAGAATACTGTATAATAAAACCAAGCCTCTGGAATCTTCCCACCTGTGGGTCTCTGCTTTTCTCCTCTCTCCAGGCCTGCCCGCCCCCCTCCCTTAGCCAAGAGGTCCAACCCCCTGCCTTTTGTCCCCCCCCACCACCTTCAGCAGCCCTTCCTCTCCCCGCTGCCTCCAGGGGTGGACCACTGCACGCCTGGCTTCTCAACCATTCTACCACCACACGTTTGCCCAAAGAAAGGATTATTCCCTCTGTGCGGACTCACCTGCCCACAACACGCTGTGGGCCAAAGGCACTGGTTCTGTGGGCACATGGCACATGGCACTGGTCCAGGATAGGCTAACAAGCACCAGGGTGCAGAGTCTGCCTTTCTCAGATGGGCTTGTTCTCAGAAATGCCCCATCAGGTTACATCTGCTACATGGGAGCTGCCCTCATCCACCAGGGTTTGAGGACAAGCATAAGTCCAGCATGGCCATAGAGAGCACTGGGGTGGGGAGACAACACAGGCCCATCCCGGGCTCCCTCCCCTAAAATCACTGAGTAAAACGCCAACAGCACTCCCTGGCATCAGGGGTTAGAACAGCACCGCAGGGTGGCTCTGGGTCCCAGTGGCTGGCAGAGTGACACAGCTCCCAGACATCCTTCCAGGCTCTGCCAGGGCATCTGGGGGAGGAGAGTGGTGACTACCCAGAATCTGACTCATCTGATATTTAGTGCTGGGTAGGATGATTTTTCGGAGCTTTTGCTTAAAGGCCTAGGATCTAAATTCACGCCACCGACTCCCAAGCCCCTAGTGGCCAGGTTAGAAGAGAGCAAGAGAAGCCCCCAAGGAAAAGAAACCGTGTGGCCAACAAGAAACAGAGACCTACCCACCCCCACATGGTCTGTCAGACATTCAGTACAGGGCGCCTGGCCTGGGCACAGGTCCCTTTTGCTTTGCTTGGTGGTGGTTTCGTCCCTAAGTCATGACCAACTCTTGCAACCCCATGAACTGTAGCCCGCCAGCCTCCTCCATCCATGGGATTCACCCAGCAAGAATATTGGAGTGGGTTGCCATTTCCTTCTCCAGGGGATCTTCTCGACCCAGGGATCGAACCCAGGTCTCCTGCATTGCAGGCAGATTCTTTCCCACTGAGCTAAAAGAGCCTTTAGCAGGGGAAGGGAATTCAAATGCTACACTCGGGGTAGTAAGAGTTCAAGTTGGAAGGAACTTTCTGGAAGGAACTGGGAAGCCAAGCCTCGACTGTGAGAAGCCATGAGACCCTGGCACCTGCGTGAGCCCCCGTGGGGTCTTTGTCACCCTGGCACTGTCCCCCTCAAGAGTTTAGTGCCCCACCCCACAAGGGTCCCTCCACCGCCGTGGGGCGGAGCGGGAGAAGGAGAGCCCAAGGCCCACAGTGAGTGGGGTTAGAAGATACAGAGGCCATCTGAGGGCCAGGGGCTCCCAGAAGGCAGAGATGGAGAAGAAAGGAATAGGCCTGGGCCTGAGAAGGGGCTCAACGACTTAAAAGTCAGAGCTGTCAGGCCTCACAGCACAAGCTGACCCGAAAGACAGGGCTGGGGCTGCGGCGGGCTCTCAGAGGCAGGCTATGACGGCACTCAGCTCCTCTCGGGTCAAGGCAGGAGAGCCTGAAGGCGCTGCGACACGTCCACGGTGACTTGGCTAATAACAAAGAGGGGTAGTTAGGGACTTTGGGAAGGTCGTGTACACACTGCTGTATTTTAAATGGATAACCAACAAGGACCTGTTGTATGGACCTCTGCTCAGTGTTATGTGGCAGCCTGGATGGGAGGGGCCTTTGGGGGAGAATAGGTACAGGCATATGGATGCTGAGTCCCTTCACTGTTCACCAGAAACTACCACGACATTGTTAATCGGCTATACCCCAATTCAAAATTAAAAGTTTAAAATTTGGGGTGGGGGGGGAAGAGGGCTAGGCCCCAGCCGTCCCTGGTTCCTGCACAGATGCCCAGGACTCACCCCACCAAGCCCCTTCCCACTCCTCCTCCCCCCTCCCCCACGCCCCCCTCGGCCGTCTAGTTTCCTCCCTTAGGGCACAGAATGCTTGCTCATGGAAACAGAAAGAAGCTCCTCTCCACACCTCTGTCACTGAGACAGAGGAACATCTGAACATCTGGTGTGAGTGTCTTCCCAACACCCAGGTGCTCCCTCACGAAGGGCAAGGGGATCACCATGGGGAGACGCAGGGACTCTCTCTGGCCAACCAATAAATGTACCCAGCATCCAGGGGACCCATGACATGCGTCCTCCAGCCACCCTACCCCCCCACCCACCCACCGCCACCAGCACGATGTTCCTGTCCTATGTCTGCAACTCCCATGTTGTGATGAGCAGGCTTCTCTACATGTGAAGGAAGCAAGTCCCACGTTAGGAGTCAACCACTTTCTCATCTATCATTAAGGAATCTGTGGGGCTGGAGTCCTGAGTTCTGGCAAAGCGTGACAAAGGTCCTCCCTCCTGCTAATCCAGCAAGGATTCAGGACAAAGGTGGGACTGCCTCCTGCCCAGGGCTCTCAGGGTCCAAATATGCCCACCCCTCGGGAGGATCATGTCCTGTGAAGACTCCCAGAAGGATTTCCCTGGTCGCTCAGTGGTAAGAGAATCTGCCTGCCAATGCAGGGGACTGGGATTCAATCCCCAGTCTGGGAAGATTCCACATGACGAAGGGGAATTAAGCCTGTGCGCCACAACTACTGAGCCTGTGCTCTAGAGCCCTGGAGCCGCAACTACTGCGGCCTCGAGCCCGTGTTCTGCAACGAGAGACACCACCGAGATGAGAAGTTCACCCACAGCAACTACAGAGCAGCCCTCGCTCACCGCAACTAGAGAAAGCCCACTGCACACAGCAGCAAAAACCCAGCACAGCCAAAAATTTTTTAAAAAAAGACTCTTGGGAGGCATCTTTGCCCGGCAGAGGGAAGACCTGGGGACAGGGAAAGTATGGAAATGGGCATATGCTGGGGAGGGCAGAGTAGAACCAACAGGAGAGTTCTGCAGAGGCCAAGTGTGGCTCCACCCTGGAAGGGCCACTGATGGCCGGCCTGGCCCAGCAGCGGAGGTGGGAGTGCCCGGCAGTGCGCATGGTCAGAGGAGGTCATTCAAATAGCCTCTGGTATTCAGTGGAAACCTGAGCTAGAAGATTCTAGTCACTTCACCCTTCAATGCCTCACTTCTCTGATTTCCAAAATAAGATGGAGGAAACTCCCTGGTGGTCCAGTGGATTCCACACCCCCCACTGCAGCGAACTAAGATCCTGCAAGCTTTGCAGCGCAGCCAAAAATAAAATAAAAAATAAAATCAGATGGTAGCACTGGAACATTTATTTGTACAACAAATGTTAAGTACCTAGCTGTGTGAAGAGGTAAAAGACACTGCCCCTGGCTGAAGGAATCTACAGCCCAGTAAGAAGTCAGGAATTGATTTCAACACAGTGATTGTTGCTAGGAGGCAGCAAAGCTGTGGCAGATTGCTTAGTGGTGTCCCAACATGCATTCTCGTCTACTTTCTCAGCAATAGAACCCACAAATTTGAACTAGAATAAAGACCACATTTGATCAGAATAAAGACTACATTTCTCAGCTCCCTTGTAGCAAGATGTGCACATATGGCTAAGTTCTGTCCAATGGAACATTAACACAAAATAATGAGTATAATTTCTATGTATGTATGTTCAGTCACTCAGTCATGTCTGACTCTGTGACCCCATGGACTGTAGCCTGCCAAACTCCTCTGTCCATGGAATTTTCTAGGCAAGAATACGGGATTGAGCTGCAATATTCTTCTCCAGGGGATCGTCTCGACCCAGGAATCAAACTCATGTCTCCTGCATTGCAAGCAGAGAAGTGCTCTTAAATGGAGAATGTGTACTTTTCAACCCTTTTCATCTTCATGCTGGCTGAAATGTGGAGCTGATGGCTAGAACTGGAGCAACCATCTTGGACTCTAAGATAGAAGTTGTATGCTATGCTCGGATTCCTAGTGATGGTAGAGCCACTGGAGAAGCCAGGGAATACTGTGTTGGAGCAACTGTTACTTGGAATTTCTGCACTCACAACTGGACCAAAATGTACCCTTAAAAAGAAGTTGCTATTTAACACAACTTAACTATATGCTTAAAAATGGTTAAGATAGTAAATTTTATATATATTTTTATACCACACACACACAAAAAAAAAGCCAAAAATCAAATTCAGAGAGACAGAAAGTAAAATGGTGGTTGCCAGAGGCTGAGGGGAGGGGGGAGGAGGGATGGGGAGTCATTATTTAATGGGTACAGAGTTTCAGTTCTGCAAGATGAAAAGCATTCTGGAGATGGATGATGGCAGTTTCACAACAATGGAAGTGTACCTAACGCTACCAAACTGTTTTATGTATTTTAACACAATTTTTTTTTTAAGTAAACAAGGGAACTTTCTGCTGTGTTTATGTGAGCACTTACATTTGTAAAATGCATTTTAGAGTCTTAACTGTGTCAGGAAGTAAAAAGGTCAGAGAGTGGGCAGATTACACATAGAAAGAGAAGGTACAGGGGGCCAAAAACTGACAGGCCAGCAGGCTGGAAGGAGCATCCACGTGATTGTTGAAATCATGGATAATGATGGGCAGGAAGCCACTGAGCCAGGAGGCAGCCGTGACCTGGGACCAGCAGGTGGCAGCAGTGAGGAAGGCTGGCAGTAGGCATCCAGAGGCCAGTGGATTCCTCCACAGGGAGGAAGGCAGCAAGGACACGGCCCCCACCTGTTGCGGGTTGCAGTGTTCAGTTCAGTTCAGTTCAGTTGCTCAGTCGTGTGTGACTCTGCAACCCCATGAATCGCAGCACGCCAGGCCTCCCTGTCCATCACTAACTCCTGGAGTTTACTCAAACTCATGCCTATCGAGTTGGTGATGCCATCCAACCATCTGATCCTCTGTCATCCGCTTCTCCTCCTGCCCCCAATCCCTCCCAGCATCAGGGTCTTTTCTAATGAGTCAGCTCTTCGCATGAGGTGGCCAAAGTATTGGAGTTTCAGCTTCAGCATCAGTCCTTCCAATGAACACCCAGGACTGATCGCCTTTAGGATGGACTGGTTGGATGTCCTTGCAGTCCAAGGGACTCTCAAGAGTCTTCTCCAATACCACAGTTCAAAAACATCAATTCTTCAGTGCTCACCTTTCTTCACAGTCCAACTCTCACATCTATACATGACCACTGGAAAAACCATAGCCTTAACTAGATGGACCTTTGTTGGCAAAGTAATGTCTCTGCTTTTTAATATGTTATCTAGGTTGGTCATAACTTTCCTTCCAAGGAGTAACGTCTTTTAATTTCATTGCTGCAATCACCATCTGCAGTGATTTTGGGTTTGAAGGGTAGCCTCCTTCAAAAAGATACATTCAAGTCCTGATCCCCATGACCCATGAATGAAGCCCTATTTGGAAACTGGGTTTTTTCAGATGTAATCAAGCTAAAATGAAGTCATAGAATCATACAGTCATACCATGGACTGTAGCCCACCAGGTTCCTCTGTCCATGGGATTTCCCAGGCAAGAATACTGGAGTGGGTTGCCATTCCCTTCCCCAGGGGATCTTCCCAACCCAGGGATCCTGCATTGCAGAGAGATTCTTTACCTTCTGGGCCACTAGGGAAGCCCATAGGATTAGAGTGAACCCTAATCCAAAGATTGGTGTCCTTATGAGAAAGGGAAATTTGAACAGAGAAACAGGAGACACAGAGAGGATAGCCATGTGAAGATGGAGGAAAGACTGGAGTGGTGCTGCCCCCAGCCAAGGATCACCGGGGGCCACCAGAAGCTGGAAGAGGCCAGGAAGGACCCTCCCCTAGAGGCTTCAGAGGGAGCGTGGCCCTGGAAGCACCTTGATTTTGGACTTCTGGCCAAACGTGTAAGTCTAAAAAAAAAAAACATTTCTGTTGCTTTAAGAGACGGTCATTTGTCCCGGCAGCCCTAGGACACCCAAACCCCACCTCCTAATCCTGAGATGTGTGAGGGATGGAGTAAAAGCAGACTCCATTGGAAGAGGGGAGGGAAGCTCTGGAGGGAAGGGAGATACATACACACACATATATATACACACATACATACACACACACACAAATATATAATTATGGCTGATTCGCATTGCTGTGTGGCAGAGGCCAACACAACAGGGTAAAGCAATTATCTTCCAGTTTAAAAAAAGGCAGATTCCACTGAAGGAGGCCTCAAGGGAAACAATGTCCTCAAAGGACAATGGGTTTCACTGAAGGCCGGCACTTAGACTCTCCAGAGAAAGGGCTGAGAACAAAGCAGAGCTTGTCCACCCCAGAGAAGCGTCCGGGGGTGAGAGGGTTTTGGGGAGGTGGGGACGGGAACTGGCTCAGGCAAGGAGATGCCACAGAAGAGAAATGCTGAGTTCTCTGGACCACTGGTGACTGAGCCGGACAGGGAGGACAGGGCCTGAGGCGCTCACTATGGGATGGTGGGCAGTCAGTTTAATTATGGCCTGACACTTGGTCCCACTGACCTGGGCTCTTGGGGCGTCAGCTGCAGCCTCGGCACATTAGGACACTGCCGCCTCCTGCGGTGGGGCCTTCTGGGACAGCTCCAGCCCCACACATGGTGACCAGCCTCTTGGCGCCTCCGTATCCTCTGATAACGACAGCCAGCCTCACAGCTCTGGGTTCAGGCTTTGGGCTTTAAAGCCTCATGGCTTTCTGCCATCTAGACCCTAGCTGTCCAGTATGGTAGCCACTAGCCACATGTGGGTATTTAGACATAAACAAGTAAATTAAATTTTCAGTTCCTCAGCCGCAACAGCCACACTTCAAGCGCGCAACAGCACATGAGGCTGGTGATGTTCCCTCCTCACAGAAAGCTCCATTGGACGCAGCTGGACCAGGCCAAGGGCAGGAACCATGGTGGTCTGAACCTCTGCCCTTATGAAGCAGAGCTATTCACCTCAGCCAGACTTGTGAAGAGGAGGAGGGCCTGTAATAGGGACACCCCTCAGCCTTGCTCCCTCAGGTGAGGGTCAGCTCCAGCAACGCTCTGAGCACACCAACCCCTCAGAGCCCAGAACACAGTGTCAGGAAACCCAGAAAGGGGAAAGCTTCTCCTCCCTGAGAGTCTAAGACCCATCACCCCCCATTCTTTACTTCCTGTCTCAGCACAGCTAACAGCGGAAAGTCCACTTCCTTCAGAGGCATGGGCTGGGGTACGCCTCTAACCCTAAGAGGCCACCCACACCCAGACTCATGACACACGCCAACTCAGTTCATTTGAAAATGTCTGTGATAGCCGGCCATCTGGGCCCTGAGCAGGCCTGAAGGACATCCACCACCCACCAGCTCCCTCTCACCTTCTAGCACCTCCTGCCCCCGCTCCCCGGGTCCCTGTCTCACACCTCAGACCCAGCCAGGGCACTCGAAACTCAGAGCCAAGGCATACTTTCTCCCCAGCGCCTTCTAAAAAAGCTAGAAGGCCAGAAAACAATTCCCACCCGCCAGATCTAACAACCCTCTCAGTTCAGTGCTCCAGGGGAAATTAAAACCTCTTTGTGGTGATTTTCCCAAAGCAAAGAATCAGTCAGCCCCGGTGGGAAGTCCCTCCCTCTCTATAAACTGAAAATGTGCTTGCAACTTTTTCAAAAATATATTTATTATTTTTATTTGACGTCGCCGGGTCTTTAGTTGGAGCATATGGAATCTAGTTCCCTGACCAGGGAACAAACCCAGGCCCCCTGCATTGGGAACACGGAGTCTTAGCCACTGGACTGCCAGGAAAGCCCCTGTGCTGGCCGCCTTTAAAGGATGGTTTTTCCTGCTTCTCCTTACCAAGGTATCAAAAATCATAGGGTCTGATCTCAGGCCGGCACCCTTTGTAAAGGATTCCACAAAGTCGGCTTGGAGACCATGAGGGAATGAGACAGTGGGGCCATAGCATCTGGAAATCCTAAAGCTCGGGAGACATGCCTGCAGAAGGCACCGAGCATGAAGAGAAACCCTAACATGTCACCTGCATTGAAACCAACTAGACTCTTGAAACTGCAGGGAAACCCCAAAGAAGTGAAACCACCCAGGGATGACAAATAGAAATTATAATATACATATTACTGCTAACTTCAGATTTGTAAAATGTTACTGACACTTCCTTTAGTTCGATTGCTAAATGTTAGTGTTGATTTTAGTCAAGATAAAATATTTATCAGACGTTGGATATGTCACTCAGTCTTTCTAAACTTATTTTATTAAAGGTCTTCAACCATAAAAACTTCACATTGTTTTCCTGAAACCTGACCCTCAGGATTGGGAAAAAAATTTTGCCAAACCAGGAGAAATATGAGAATGAAACTCTGGGAACTGCCCTGGCAATCTAGTGGTTAAGACTTTGCCTTCCAATGCAGGGTTGGGGGGAGCCAAAATCCCACATGCCTCATAACCAGAAAACTAAAACAGAAAACAGAAACAATGTTGTAGCAAATTCAATAAAAACTTTAAAAATGGTCAACACCAAAAAAAATCTTAAAAAAAAAACACAAAAACTTGGAACTAAGAAGCAACGGAGGCAGTAAGAGGGGAACCTGAGGGGAACAAAAGAAAGAGAATAAAAAAGACATAGTCCCCACAAGATGCAGTGAATACAGTACGATGATATTTTCAAATTTTACTTTTGTTGGTTTCCCTTTACCCCTATAGCCTTACTTTAACCAGCCAAAGTTTTGTGCTCATGCCTCAGTAAAAGGACGTGACAGCAAAAACCAGGGGGCAGGGCTTCCCTTGTAGCTAAGTGGTGGAGAATCCAGAAGATCCCACAAGCCGCAGAGTGGCTAAGTCTATGCGCTACAACTACTGAGCCTGTGCCCTAGAGCCCAGGAAACACAGCTACTGAAGCCCACGTGCCCTAGAGCCCATGTTTTGCAATGAGAAAAGCCACCACAAAGGGAAGACTGGGCTCTGCAACTAGAAAAAAGCCCACACAACAACGAAGACCCAACACAGTCAAAAATAAATACATAAGAAAATTATTTTTTTTTTAAAAAGGGGGGAAAATGGGAAGCCAGTTCTGGCCTTTATGCTCCATTAGCCTAGACCAATCACAAGACAGAAAGGACTCACAGCCTGGAGAGAAGGTGTGGAGAAGATGTCTTGGGTAAAGCCAGGCCTCCCATTGGCATGACCACCAGCACCACCTGCATACACAAGCCAGAGGCGAAGCCCAGAGACAGAAAAAAACCCAGAGAAGGTTTTGAGATCTGACCACAAGGGGGCCTACCACCCAGCCAGGGGTAGATCCTAAGATAAAGGACAGGGAGAGGAAGTGACTGCAGAGAGCAGCCTATTTTGGAGAGAGCTGGAACCTTGGAGAGCATTATGCTTTCTCCTGCTATTCTGGGGCCTGGAATAGGCAGAATAATTCTCACGTGTCCAAGATTGACCAAAGGGCAGCAGAGACACATCAGACCTAGTGAGGTCACACAAGCAGGAACCAGGCAGCATACATCCCAGCAGACACTTGGGTGGCCATTTAATATTGGGCTGGCCAAAAGGTTCACATGGGTTCTTCCATAACATCTTACAGAAAAACCCAAACGAACTTTTTGGCCAACCCAATAACAAGGGCCACTTCCTCCAGGGCTTTAGTAAATATGCATGGGACACCCCTCAGAGTTCAGGCAATCCTTGAAGAAAGGAAGGGCAACTCCATCAACGGACTGAAACTCAGTTGTCCACCACTCCAGTTAAATAGCGGCTGGCTCCACATAGAACGGTTTCCCAAGTAGGTCAGTAGGAAAGAATTCACCCGCCAAGGAGGAGACTCAGGTTCAATCCCTGGGTCAGGAAGATCCCCTGGAGAAGGAAATGGCAACCCACTCCAGTGTATTCTTGCCTGGGAAAACACATGGACAGAGCAGCCTGGCAAGCTACAGTCCATGGAGTCGCAGAGTCAGACACGACCTAGCAACTAAACAGCAGCCACACAGAAATGTAGCCATATTACAAAAAAAAAAGTTAGTTTCCTGTATATCTGAGTTGGTAGACTAAGAGAATAGCTCTGTTTGAGAACTATGGGAGGAGGGAAGTTGAAAACTAGCAAATATTTGGTAGTAAACTAGATAGATGATGCCACCATTCATAGATGTGGGGATTAAAGGAAGGGGAGCAATGGAATGGAAAATGGCAAGTTTAAAGGTTCAGACACGATTGAGGTACTGATGTGATATCCAAGGGTATGTCAGGAGGCAGTTGGATGACTATGACCGGTACTCAGGAGTGAGTACACGTTTGGGCATCATCAGTCCATACAAGTAATAGCTGATGGATGAGCGGGAGATCAGAGGAGCTCAGACGCTCACTACATGCCAAGTGCCACTGAAAGCTTTTTGTTTATATGAACTTTTCTTTTTTCACCATGCCATATGGCTTACGGGATCTTAGTTCCCTGATGAGGGATTGAACCTGCACCCTCGGCAGTGAAAGTATGGGGTTCTGACCACTGGACTGCCCGAGAATTTCCTATATGAACCCATTTAGCCCTCAAATCAACTCCATGAGGAAGCAGATACTACCATCCCCATTTTTTTAAATATCTTGATATGCACACACTGCTATATTTATCTACCTATTTATTTTTGGCTGCACTGGGTCTTTGTTGCTACACACAGGCTTTCTCTAGCTGTGGTGAGCGGGGGCTACTCCCTAGTTGTGGTGCCGTGGCTTCTCTTGTTGCGGAGTCCAGGCTCCAGGGGCAGGGGCTTCAACAGCGGCAGCACATGTGTTCAGCAGTTCTGACTTGTTGGCTTGAGGGCACATGGGTTTCAGTAGTTATGGTCCATGGGCTTAGTTGCTCCGGGGCATGTGGGATCTTTTCAGACCACGGATCAAACCCCTTGTTCCCTGTGTTGTCAAGCAGATTTTTATCCACTATGCTACCAGGGAAGTCCCCCATTTTTTGTTATAGTATGAAGATACAGATGTAAAAGTTGCAGGGCTCACGCTAGTAACCAGAGGAATCAGAAGTTACCTCAGGAAATCTACAGTACACAATCTGCAAGTATAACAACCACGGTGCTATAAGCTCTCTGAAAACTGAGAATGAAGCAACACCAGAGGAAAGGGGGAATGAGTAGGAGGTAGCAGGGAGTAAAGGAGAAAAGCATTATCACACAATATGTAGGCAGTCTCAACTTTGCAAGGGGTCTAGTAATCAAGTACGACTGAAAAGGCCCATTGGAGCGAGCAAGCAGAAAAGGATGCCGAGTGGGTGCAGGTGGTTTCCAGCTGTCTGCAGAATAGATGGGGAGGTGGGGAGACTGTGTGCACAACTCTTCCAAGACAACTGTGAAGAGAAGAGAGCTAAGAGATTTAGAGATTTATGGTTTTTTTAAGGGGAAGAATTGGGAGACTCATACGTCAAAGGGAAAGTCGGCAGATATTGTACAACATCCCTTATATGTGAAATGAACTTACTTGCAAAACAGAAAGAGATTCACAGACATGAACTTGCTGGATGGCGGGGGAAGAATGAAGGGAAGGGGAAGTTAGGAGATTTGGGATGGACAAGTACACACTGCTATATTTAAAATGGATAACCAACAAGCACCTACTATATAGCACAGGGAACTTTCCTCAATGTTATGGAGCAGATTGGATGGGAGGGGAGTTTGGGGAAGAATGGATACATTATATGTATGGCTTGAGTCCCTTCACTGTTTACCAGAAACTATCACAACCCTATTAATTGGCTATACCTCAATACAAAATAAAAAGTTTTAAAAATAAATAAAATGGATAACCAACAAGGACCTACTGCACACGGAACTCTGCTCGATGTCATGTGGCAACCTGGATGGGAGGGGACTTTGGGGGTAAAATGGATACACGTGTATGTATGGCTGAGTCCCTCTGCTGTCCTCCTGAAACTACCACAACATCGTTAACTGGCTATACCCCAATACAAAATAAATAGTTAAAAAAAGAAAAAGACAGGACTCCACCCAGGGAAAGTGACTGTGAATGTGATGAGGAAGAATACTGAATGGAAACACTTTCAATCCCTGATTTCCAACCTCAAACCGGTCCTTGAAGCTGCCTAACAACCCTACTGTCTGTCCACAGTTCATACACTCGCCCTCCCACCCACGGGGCCATACTGGCTAGTTCTCTAAGGGTTATCCCTAGACCAGTAGCCTCAGCATCACCCAGAATCTTCCTAGAAACTTAGATTCTCAGGCCCACCCAGCCCTCCAGAACCAGAAACTCTGGACGGGGCTTGAACAGACGCTCTAGGTGATTCTGATACACACTCAAGGTTAAGTGTCCTGAGATGACTAGTGCATCAACACCCCCCAACTTCTCTAAATTTCTATCCCTTCTCCCATCCAGCTGACCTTGCTGCCTAATTCACTGAGGAAAAGAGGCCATCCGAAGAGAATCTCCACCAGGTTCCACCACGTCCATCCATCTCTCCGCCTTGGTGCCCATGCTGTGCTTCTCGTTTCTCATTCTGGATGCACGTTAGTGTCCTGACCAAAGCCAAGCTCTCATTCCGTAAGAGATTCCATCCGCTCATACTTCATCAACAAAGTTGCTCCACTAATCTCTGTCCCGCATCATCTGACTCTACTGGCTTTTTCCCATCAATATATAAACGTACAACTATTTTTCCCACTTAAAAAACTGTCTTTGTAACTCAACAAGACCCCACGGGGCCCTCCCAGCACAGAGCCACCTATATCCTCTGTCTTTCTCTTATTTGTAGAAAATCTTTAGCCTCCTAGGCCTTCCCAAAGAACAAATTTAATCAGAGAAGTGAGAAAATGCAGAATAAAAGGAAAACAGTCAAGCAAGACAATAAGAGTTTATCTATTAAACCAAGTCAAGGGGGACTTCCTGGTGGCCCAGTGGTCAAGACTGTGCTCCCAATGCAGGGGGCCCTGGCTCGGTCCCTGGTCAGGGAACTAGATCCCACACATGGCAACAAAGGCTCCTGCATGCCAAAACTAAGACCTGGCACAGCCAAGCACATTTTTCAAAAATAAGTAAACAAATAAACCAAGTCACGCACTTTAGTTCCTCCTCAAGGGTTATGGATAATATTCTGAGCCATATCCTTTTAGCTGTTCAGCAGATGCTGAAACCCTCACCATGTGCAAGAAGTTAACTACATGCTGACCACAAACACTTAGACCCCACACAGTTGGAACTGAAAATGTGCAACTCAGACTGGGGCTTAAACCCATCGTCTTCTAACCGAGATCACACACTTGGTCTCAGGACTTAACAAAACTCAGGTTATTGATGTCTCATCACAAAAAGAATTCAGTGAGAGACAAAGTGATAGGTAAAAATTGGACTTAGAACACACTCCACAAAGTGTAGGCCATCTCAGAAGGTGAGAGCGGCCTCAGCATATGGTGTTGTCAATTTTTACCTGGGTGGGTAATTTCATATGCTAATGAGTGGGAGGAGTATTCTACCTATTTGGGGGAAGAGGTGGGAATTTCCAGGAATTTAGGCCACCACCCACTTTGACCTTTAGGGTTAGCTCTGAAGGGTCAAGGTGCTGGAGGGTGTGTCATTTAGATGCTAATGCATTATACTGAGCATATAAGGAAGCTCATTTGCCATCACTTCAAGGCAAACAAGATAGGGAAACAATGAAAACAGTGAAAGACTTTATTTTCTTGGGCTCCAAAATCAATTCAGATGGTGACTGCAGCCATGAAATTAAAAGATGCTTGCTCCTTGGAAGCTATGACCAACCTAGACAGCACATTAAAAAGCAGAGACATTAATTTGCCAACAAAGGTCTGTCTAGTCAAAACTATGGTTTTTCCAGTAGTTCATGTATGGATGTGAGAGTTGGGACTATAAAGAAAGCTGAGTGCCAAAGAATTGATGCTTTTGAATTACGCTGTTGGAGAAGACTCTTGAGTCCCTTGGACTGCAAGGATATCCAAACAATCAATCCTAAAGGAAATCAGTCCTGAATATTCATTGGAAGGACTGATGCTGAAACTGAAACTCCAACACTTTGGCCACCTGATGTGAAGAACTGACTCAATGAAAAAGAGCCTGATGCTGGGAAAGATTGAGGGCAGGAGGAGAAGGGGATGACAGAGGATGAGAGGGTTGGATGGCATCACCAACTCGATGGACATGAGTTTGAGTAAGCTCTGGGAGTTGGTGATGGACAAGGAAGCCTGACATGCTGCAGTCCATGGAGTCATAGAGTCGGACATGACTGAGCGACTGAACTGAACTAAACTGAATGAGGCTCAAGGTCCACTGGAATCTTCTGCCATCTTGGACCTAGATGTTTCTAATCAGTTTGTCATGGTGGCTCAGTGGTAAAGAATCCACCTGCCAAAGAAGGAGACACAGGTTCAGTCCCTGGGTTGGGAAGATCCCCTGGAGATGGAAATGGCAACCCACTCCAATATTCTTGCCTGGGAAATCCCATGGACAGAAGAGCCTGGCAGGCTACAGTCCACCGGGTCATGAAAGAGTCGGACACAACTTAGTGACTAAACAACAATAATTCTCTAAAACCATTTAATGTCGGAGATGTCAATGACAAACTGGCACTTGCCATAGGCATTTGCCATCTTCCTCTGCAGGGATTGACTCCCGTGCTGTTGCAGCTGTTGATCTTCCACATGCCCTGAAGGAAGTTCAGGGTGGAAAACAGGAACTAGATACTTTGTGTTCCAGGAAAACTGGCAGAACAGGTCCTTAAATAGATAGATATTTTCAGGAACTGATTTTATGAGCCCAGTCCTTGCATCTCCTCCTATCTAGAAGAGCACTAAATCCCCTCATGGTGACATCAGCTCCTCATGGTTGGCAGAGAACTTCTGCAAAGGAAGTGCTTGATTGTATGAATTCCCCCTTCACCAAAACCACATACAATGACCTCCCTATCACCTCACCTCATTGGAGCAATTTCTCAGAGCTACCTGAGGTGCAGCATCTCGGGCTGCAGTTCTCATTTTGCCCCCAAATAAAACTATTTTGCCCCCAATAAATCATAACTCTCACATTGTGTATCTTTTTTAAGTCGACAGAGAGCTCCAGGATTCAGTCCTTGCACATCTTTTCTTTCCTGTTTATATTTGCTCCCTTGGTGATTTCTTTTAATCTCATAGCTTTAAATAACATCCGTATGCTGATGACTCTCAATTGTATATCTCCAACCCAGATCTTGCCAAACATGTAAATCCAACCTCTTTCTTGGTGTCTTGACACGCCTAATAGACATCTCAAACTTAATACGTGTTATATCAAGTTCCTGATCTTCCCCTCACTCCCAAATCTGCTCCTTCTGTGATGTGTGTGTGCACGCGAGCACGTGCACACTCAGCTACTCGGTCTTGTCGACTCTCTGCGACCCCACGGACTGTGTAGCCTGCCAGGCTCCTCTGTCCATGGAATTTTCCGTGCAAGACTACTGGAGTGGGTTGCCATACTCCAGGATCTTCCCAATCCAGGAATTAAAACCCGTGTCTCCTGGATTGGCAGGTAGATTCTTTACCACTGAGCCACCTAGAACAAAATCTGACTACATGTTGGATCTTTCTTTTACTTTAATCTTTGCTTCCTGTTGCTTTTGTTCACTAACAGGATACTGTCTGTACATAATGGTCTGCAATAGGGAACCCTCCCTTCTGCCTGAAGATTAAACCAAAGTGCCTTTGTTTAGGGAGACATCCGGATCTTGTCCACCTGTGAATGGCTATTAGAAAGAATAAATTAACACATTTCCTTCCCTTTATTACCCAAGACTGGTCATTCCAGGAGATATTTGCAAGATTTATGACCTTTTTGGGCTTTCTAGGTGGCTCAGTGGTAAAGGATCTGCCTGCCAATGCAGGGGACTTGGGTTTGATCCCTGGATTGGAAAGATCCCATCCTGGCAGGCTACAGTTCATGGGGTCGCAAAGAGGCGGACACGACTGAGCAACTTCACTTCACTTCACTTCTTGGAGGAGGAAATGGCATCCACTCCAG
The DNA here is from genome assembly GCF_963930625.1 of Muntiacus reevesi. Classification (NCBI taxonomy): domain Eukaryota; kingdom Metazoa; phylum Chordata; class Mammalia; order Artiodactyla; family Cervidae; genus Muntiacus; species Muntiacus reevesi. Next base: position 61,905,334 of record NC_089257.1, read on the forward strand.
TATTCTTGTCTGGGAAATCCCATGGACAGAGAAACCTGGTAGGCTACAGTCCATGGGGTCACAAAAGAGTTGGACATGACTGAGCATACACACACGGCCTTTTAAAATACCTTACTTCCTCACCTCCTCCCCCTCTCTGTTCTATAAAAGACACCCAGACCCCGACAAGATATTTTTTTGAGACACTAGTCTGCCATCTTCTCTGCCAACTTTCCAAATAAAGTCACTATTCCTCGCCTCAGCACCTTGTCTCCCAATTTACTGGCCTGTTGTGCATGGAGCACAGAGAGCTAGGACTCAGTAAAACTGCCACAGCCTATACATACTCAGTTAATGGTCAGGCCGAAAATTCCTCCCTTTTTCTCATGCCACCCAATCCATCAGGAAACCCTATTGGCTCTGTATTCAAAACATCTAGAATCCAACTGCTTCTCACCTCCTCTCCTGTTACCACACTAACCAGAGTCACCATCAACTCTCATGGGATGACAGTAGTGACCTACTTGATCTCCTGCTTCTACTCTGACTCTCTTCAGATCTGTCCTCCATTCACTGTGGGGTCCCATACCAAGGTCACAGATACAAGACCTTGAACCAAGGCCATCTATGGAATTAACTGAACCCAGCTGTAACCGTTGCCAAAAGCCCCCCTAATCCTTACAGGCAGCTTCCTGACCCCAAATTAGGCAAAAATACTCACCCTAACCAATCACCTAATGCAACCTTTCCAGCAGGAATTTTTTGTCTTGAGGCTATAAAAATTGGTTACTAACCCACAAAAACTGTCAACTCTCCCTGACCTGTCAAAAGGTCAGCCTGCTGCACTTGAAGCACCTTAAACTCACTCCCTTCTGAAATACTCTGTGTCTGAAAATTCTTATCCAACCTAGGCTCAGGCTGCCATGACATACAATAGTTTTAGGGACTCTGTTAAAGGAAATATCAGATCTATGTCCCTCCTCTGTTCAATGGCTCCTATCTCAGAGTAAAAGTTCAGTTCAGTTCAGTACGTGTCCAACTCTTTAGGACACTATGGACTGCAGCACACCAGGCTTCCTGTCCATCACCAACTCCTGGAGCTTACTCAAACTCATATCCATCAAGTCGGTGATGCCATCCAACCATCTCATCCTCTGTCGTCCCCTTCTCCTTCTATCTTCAGTCTTGCCCAGCATCAGGCTCTTTTCCAATGAGTCAGTTCTTCACATGAGGTGGCCAAAGTATTGGAGTTTCAGCTTCAGCATCAGTCCTCCCAATGAATATTCAGGACTGATTTCCTTTAGGATGGACTGGTTGGATCTCCTTGAAGTCCAAGGGACTCTGAAGAGTCTTTTCCCACACCACAGTTCAAAAGCATCAATTCTTTGGTGCTCAGCTTTCTTTATAGTCCAACTCTCACATCCATATATGACTACTAGAAATCTTCTTTCCAGTAAAAGTTAAAGTCACTGAAATGCTCTTTGGATCCAACAAGGGTGTTCCCTTATCTCTTTGACTTCATCTTCCACTCTCTAGCTTGCCCTCTTTCACTCCAACCGCACTGATCTTCATTCTCTTCCTCAAAGGCGGCCTATCTCAGGACATTTGCAGTACTGTTCCCTCTGTTTCAAATACTCTCTGCCCAGACATCCAGACAGCTCACTCCCTTAGCTCCTTTGGGTTATGCAAAGTCACTTTATCATTGGGGCCATCTCTGATATCACCCGACACACTGTATCATCCTCCCTGCTTTATTTGCCTCTATCACTCTGACTGCCATCCAATACTATGCATTTTACTTATTTCCTTATTTGCTTATTGTCTTCTACTTCTACTAGAATGTAAGCCCCTTAAAGGCAAGGACTTTGCCTGTTTTGTTCACTGCTGTATTCCCACTTCCAGGAAGATTACCCAGCATGTCCAGTAGCTCTCTGTAAAATGCAATGGAATGAGGGTCCTAAGGTAAACAGAGTAGGTGGTCCCTGGAGAAAGAGAACTAGGCATGGCTTTCTTGACAGAAGAGAAGCCATTTTTGGCCAAAGCTGTTTTGTCATCTAAGCCTGGCCTCAGCGGCAGCTCTTGAACAGGTCTCAGTGATCAATGACCTTAAGTGAAGGGAAAGAATGCAGAAATAAAGGAAAACCAGTCAAGAAACAATTGCTCAGCTAACTAATAGTAAACAATAGTTTAATAAAAAGAGTCCTAGTACTTCCTCAAGGGATATATATAAGAATCTGATATCAATCTTTTAGTTCAACTGGATCTAAGGTCCTCACCAAGGTAGAGGATAACTATCTGCTGAGACCCTAGACAGGTCTGAATCCAGGGAATGATGCTGACCTTTTCCAACACTCTGACTTCAATCAACTAAGGCTCTCTGTTAAAAAGCAGAGATATCACTTTGCCGACAAATTCCGTCTAGTCAAAACTATGGTTTTTCCAGTTGTCATGTATGGATGTGATAGTTGGACTATAAAGAAAGCTGACCACCAAAGACTTGATGCTTTTGAACTGTGGTGTTGGAGAAGACTCTTGAGTCCCTTGGACTGCAAGGCTATCCAACCAGTCAATCCTAAAGGAAATGAGTCCTGACTATTCATTGGAAGGACTGCTGCTGAAGCTGAAACTCCAATACTTTGACCACCTGATGCGAAGAATTGACTCACTGAAAAAGAGCCTGATGCTGGGAAAGACTGAAGGCAGGAGAAGGGGACCACATGATGAGATGGTTGAGTGACATCACGTACTCGATGGACATGATTTTGAGCAATCGAAGCCTGGTGTGCTGCAGTCCATGGGGTCGCAATGAGTCAATGACTGAGGGGCTGAACCAAACTGAAGTCTGTTAACCTTTGATCCAATTCTCTGCGGAATTCCGCTTAAGCCCCTTCATGAATATGCATACACTGCTCAATCCCTTTCATGAATATGCATGTACTCTTAGCTTAAAACTTCCCCAATTTTGCTGTTCAGGGACACACTGCTTGGGGAAAGATCGCACGTACCCTCCTTACTTGCTGCAAGTAATAAATTCTTCCTTCTCCTGATCTTTTGACTTGGTTGTGTCTTTTGGCTTGACACCCACCAAAAGGGGAACCCGGTTTGGGGGTAACAATAAGGAAACAAAAGAGCTGAGATCTGGAAGACATTTGTCTTGCACAAGAGGGACACAGCTCTCACTGCTCCTGGAGCAGAGGTAAGAATGAATTCAGCTATGTTTGTAGGCAGAACTTTGAGGATTTCCCTCCTGATTGTCTCTAGTTCCTCAGGTAAACAGGAGACAAGGAGGGACTTGGGAGAGTGGTAATGGACAAATGCCAGCTGTAGAGAATAAGAGAAGCAGTTAAGGACACTTGGAAGGACTGATGGTCCAGGTGAAATTGAAAACCTTGGACTTGCCTTGGCACCAATCTACCTGGCCGTGTGGTTTTCTTCACGGTGGAGGAAAGGGGAGAAAGTTATATACACAGAATGAAAGTGACAAAAAATCAAGTTTCCTTTGGCTTTTTCTTGAAAGACAAAAAGAGAATCTCTTCTACTGACCCAGTGCTACCGTTTACCCACTTCAGGAAACACCACCAATCACTCGTCTCATGTTAGTAAAATAAGCAGAGAGTGTCTTAAAGAGCAGAGAAGAAGGGAAGAGGCAGAAGAACTGGCCCTCTCCCAGTCGGGTGGGAAGGAGTTGGAACATTTAGCCTTCCCTAAAAACTGAAAGCTGATATGAATGCCCTGGGGTTCAACGCTGAGCCTTCTCCCCGTGACCCTTCCTCTTTCCCAATACCTTCCAGCTGTCCCGTCGTGTCATATTCAGGTCCACTTCAGGTGCTCCAACCACCCCCTCCAAGCTCCTGTGCCTTTTCTCCACGTGGTTCTCTGTGTATGTCGGTCGCCTGGGAGATCCTGGTTGGGCGGGGCTCTGATGACGTCACAATAGGAGCAAGCCAATCGCCGTGACGCGTCTCGGTGACGCGAGACGCGAGGTGTGGCTTTGCCGGCCCCGGCGCAATGAGGCGGCGGCCCGCTGGGTGGCGCCGATTTCCCGGGGAGGTCCTCTCTGGGCCCCCGGCGGAGGTGGGGTAGAGGCGGGCAAGAGCCGAGGCCAGGGAGCCCTCTGCGTCAGCGGCTGTTCACTGCGCCGCTCCAGTACCAGCCGGGACTCACCCGTAGCTCCATGCTTGTGCCCGGCTCGACTCATCCATCCGCGAAGAATAGGCAGGTACGTGCCACCTGTCGGAGGCTGGGGAGGGGAGGATACGGAGGGCAGTGCCGTTTGAGGCTCCGAAAGTGAGGTGTCAACGACCGCCTGGGCAGAATGGGCACTAGAAATGTAGGGCAAATGCCAGCTGCGCTGAGGATCTCCAGCTGTGGGTGCCAGTTGTGTGTGTGAGCCGACAGCTCAGGGTGCCAGGGAGAGCCATCTGTGTGCTGATCGGCGTGTTCTAAGGAAACGCTGCCTGAGCAGGACCATATCTCCGAGCCCTGTGTGGGATGTGGCGGAGAGTGATGCCTGGACCCTGACAACCCCCTCCCCACGTGTGCGTGGCAGCTTTCTTACTCCCTCCTCTCAAAGCTCCTGGGGGCTTGTCTCTGGTCGGTTTGCCAAAGGGGGTAGGGTTGGGGGGGGGGGGCAGTAGTTAAGTGGAAGAGGGGTAGATTTTCCACCAATCCCAAACCAGAAAGAGGCATCTTTGAAATTCTCACCAATCCCAAACCAGAATCAGGCACGCGATGCTCCAAGGCAAGTAACTTATACTCAACAGCCTAAGGAAGTCCTGCCCAACCCATTCTGGCTGTCCTCTAAGGAGGAGCATCTACCTCCTGACCTGGCCGCTCTTAGAATGGGACTGAGCTGGAGATCCTGCCCATGCTCATCTCCCCAGGCACAGGCAGGAGAAGGTCCCCAGAGTCCTCCACATGTACAGTGGAGGAAGGAGAGCTGGTTGGGCTGGGGCTGGAGCAGTCACCATTCCTTTGATGCTGTAGATGATGCCAGACTGGAGTCGGAATGAGGACTGGAATGAGGGCTGGGGACGAGGGCGTCCTCTGAAGTGCATCGTCAGGACCTGAGCTGAGTCAGTAGTCTCTGCTGAGACAGGGTGGAGGCACCATCCCGGGTACTCCCAGTCCCCAGGGAGAGCCATCGAGAAACAGGAGAAACAGACTGGGAGCTGACAAGAGCACCAAGGCCCGAGAGGTTAAGAATCCTGCACCTTCCTCCTGTGACCCTGCCCAGCCAGCCCGGCTCTGTAGGCTCGGGATCCTGAACACTCCTCCAGGTAGAGTGGAACCACTCCAGAGCAGCCAGGTTTGCTCCTGGTAGCCTGGGGGAAGCTACACTTGCTATATTTTTCTAGGTAGAGAAGGAAAGAGCCCAAGTGGGCCTGGCCCTTCTCTGATGGGTGGACTGCATATCTGGGAATAGGGCAAGCCTCATTTGCCTTGCCAGCTATGGGACACAGATCAGCTCGGAAAACCATGGCAGTTTTCTGACATGAGAACAGTCCCACGGGGTGGCCTGGAGGAACCTTTTTTCCCTAGCAAGGTTCACGCGACAAATGCTACCACTAATTATAAGTGGAAGTATTCGATTTAGTAGTAATGATCATTTATTAAATTCTTACTATGTGCCAGGAAATTAACAAGCATTATTTAATCCTCACCTCCATGAGGTATATCATTATTATTACTCCCGTTTTAAGACTAAATAAGGTTTGGACCACTTAAATGACCACTTAAATGTCTCCGAGGCAATAAAAGGGAAAGACTTGGAATACAAGTCCAAGCCTAGAAGTCCATCATAAAAGAGTTTGAACCGGAAGCCTGAGAGAGGTCCCTTCTGCCTCTCCCTGCCTCTGTGTCCTTGAGCCAGCTCCTGTCTGCCTCCAGGTCCCCTCTACCTCAAAGCTAAAGGAGGTGGACTCGGGCGTCTTCCTCTTCTCTAGTTCTGTGACTGACACCTCCTTCTCCATATTTTTTGCCTAATTCCACCCCCATCCCTCTACCCTCTTTCCAGTTCTGCTTCCCCTTTAGTCCCCCTTCTGTTCCATTTCAAAACGCTCCCTGCAAACAGTCTCCTAGGGTCTCCTTGCCTGGCACCCACCTCGAGAGGGAGGGCCTGCCACTTCCCCTTTAATTCTTCCTGGGCTCAGAATCCCAGCGAGTGGAGCTAGCCATCTCCATGAGGTCAGATAAGATACTATATATATCGAGTCAGTAACCTGAGCCCCGGATTACCCGGCCGAAGTCAGACTCCTGCTTCTGGGCTCGCCGCTGCGCTCCCTGCCCTGCTGGGGAAGGAGAAGCCCCCCAGATCCTGCCCAGTGTCCCCGGACACAGGTCAGTAACTGCCCCTTTGGTATCTGAACTTCACAGGGCTGTTGTCCAGAGGGCCCTGGACTGTCTGTTTGAGGGATCCCTGTCTGTTTGGGGGAACATGTGAGAGGCCACCCCACCAGGCCTGGGAGGTGCTATGGGCAAGATCAAGGGGCAGGACCAAGGGCTGGGAGGCCAGGAGGAAGAAGCTGAAGCCCTGGAGGAGAGGGAAGGAGCCTGGAGCTCTCCCCTTGAGTGGGGGTTCCAGGAGAGTGCCTGGGACAGTCGTTGGAAAACAGAATTTAAGGATTCCAACACTGCCTGGGGGCCCCATATCTTTGCCTTTTCTTGGAGGTCTGATGCCCACCCCCTCCCAACCCAAATGAAGGAGAACCCTAAAGAGACACTGCCTTTAGCCCACCCACCTCTCCTCCTCCAGGCGGAATTCTGGTTTTAATCTCCAGTCTCTTTATCTTACCTCTTTTACCCCCTCCCAGGCCTTGAGTAACTGTTGGGATCTAGAGCGACTGAGAGGGACCCAATCCCCTTGATGACTCCCGGCCAAAGCATATCAGGCACTAAACTGGTGGGTCAAGAGGGTGCCAGCCCGAGAGGTAGAGCCGCTAGCGGCAGGCTGAGGCTCCCAGGCATCTGAGAGCAGTAAACAGAACTCCTGAACTGTGAGAGCACAAATGTTCCCCACCCCAGCCTCCCCCTCTGCCTCCATCTTCCACTCCTGCCAGGACATCCCTCGACCTAGGAGATGACGCTTGTGTCTAGGCAGTGTCCCAGCAGCTGGGCTTGTGGGTGGGAAACTGTAGACAGAGACAGGGCCCCTCTGTCAGCCCACTTTACCCTTCAAGGTCAGCTGTCTCAGTGCTTCATTCCGATGTTGTTAGCAAGCAGCTTTGGGAAGCTCTGAGGTCACCACTGTGACGGTTCCCAAGCACCTGTGGGACTGGCTGGGATTCCCTACTCACCTCCTCGAACACAGATAGGAGGAACCCCCGTGAGGTATATGTCTGAACCCCAGCTAGGGGCTTTCTATCCAGGCAGTGGAGGCCACAGAAGCTGGCGTGCCTTCACCCCAGACAGGAGAGCGGATCTGGGCAGAGAGGGGCCGTGAAGGCTACTGGGATGTTGGGCATCACCCATCCCATACCCTGGGGGCCAAGAGTGCCTGGCATTCCTGGGGAGCAAGTCCCTCCCCTGACTGGGCAGGTTAGGGAGCCCTTCACGTGAGCAGCAGGAAATGACAGTGGCTGACGTAATGGGCTGGGGTGGCCCCAGGAAGATAGGGTTCATTTTAAGCCCTGACTCACCTAGACTGGGTACCCAAGCTGCCAAAGGGTAGGAGGCGGGGGACATGAAGGAGCTTGGCATCACGGGTGAAATGGAGGCCTCCTGGACCATCTCTCAGCAGATCAGCATTGTTCTGGGGCTCAGGTTGCGCCTGGCTTCGCTTTCATTTGCCTGCAGTGGAAACTCGAAGGGCAGCTCCTTTGGGAGTCTGTACCTGCCACGCTGTTTTGCCTAGACGGCGGCCACCTGGACCCCCTCACCCCACGCTGCAGGCCCCCCACCCTGTGCCAGCTCAGGGAAAGGCCTGGGAAGACAGAAGGGGGTGGCGGGTTGGCTTCAAGGTAGGCATTAGCAGACAGAGCCCAGGTAGGTCCCAGTCCCAGTGTGACCCCACGCGATCCACACTACCTTTCCAAACCCTAGCTTCCTCATCTGCATACCGGCATAATAACAGCACCTGTTGCTTAGGGCAGTCGTGAGGATTAAGTGAGTGATTAATACGCGGTGTCCCAGAAGTCTTAGTGCTGATTTAAGCGTTAATAACTTCAGAAATATGAATGCTAAATGCTTCACTTGTCTGTTTCACTATTTAAATTTCTTGTCTATTTGAATCAAAGTATTTTGAATTTCAATTTAACATTTAAAAAAATTAAACCTTCAAATGATGTTTGTAAGCCAGGGGCGTTGGGAAGGCTATCTCAGTGTTGGACTTTGGGCTGCTGGAAAATGACAAGCTGCCTAAGAAATACCCAGTGGGATGCCTGGTCTAGGGGTGCTCTGTACCTGCTGGCAGGGTGATGGCCAACTGGTTCCCTCGTCCTTTCAGGAGGAAGAGTGCCTCCACACCTCCCAAGAAGGGGAACTGAGTAAAACGAGAGGGAAGCAAGGGAAGCCTGGCAGAACAGGGAGGGGCCAAGGGCCCTGGTGAGCCTGGACGAAGGAGGAGGCTGGCAGGAAGGCTGCCCCACTGTCCGAGGTGGCAGGCACCTGGGGAGGTGCTGCCTGGAACCGCATGCCTGTACTTGCCAGTTCTGGGTAAACAGCGAAAGGAGTCGGGCAGCAGGGGCCCCACGCTGGGCAGGGAGGGGCACGGGGGATCACAGCCAATCAGCTGGCCTCCCACTGCCCCATGAAAGGGCCATTCAGTTCAGGCCGTTCCTTTGGCAACGAGGAGACTCGCGGCCATGTGAGTGCCCGTCCTGTCCCTGTCTTGGGCAGCAGAGCTATAGCCAGGGCCGCGGCCCGCTCTCCCGCCCAGGGTGCCTCCTGCAGCCTCCAGGGACAGCCACACCAGGTAACTCGAGGGGCACCAACCCAAGCTGTCTGCCCACCTGCAAGATGCTGGCACTGTCCTCAAGGGCGAAACTAGGGGTTGGGGGAGGAGACAGGCATGCTCCAGGCCTCAGCTGCAGTGGGGACCCTCTCCCCAGACAGAGGAACTCTCTGCCAGATGCCAGCACTGACCAGACAGCTTCCAGGGGGCTGTTCTTGGTGGGGAGGCCTGTCAGTTGTCTGGCAGATTGAAGCAGACAGGAGAGCAGGGTTTAGGAGCCCTCCCGCGAGTGGTGCAGCTCCACTTCCGACCCTGATCCTGCCCAGGGCAACCTGTGGGCCATCCCAGGGCCGTCTGTCCCTATCCGCTGTACCTGTTTGGCCCCAGCACTTCTGCGTCAGCAGGGCCAGGAGAGGTCGCAAGCTTGGGGTGCTGCCTGCAGAATACCAATTCCCCCGAGCTCAAGTGTGGGGGGAGGGGTAGAGAGACCTGGGGGGAGGAGGCAGGAGTTCAGGCCCTTATGGGTGTGGGGGGCATATCCGATTGGCTGCCGGGTGTCCCAGAGCCCAGCTCCTGAGACCTGGAGCCTCTGTGACTTTGAATTATTGATGGAGCTCTCCAAAGTGAAATAGAGCAGGACTGGTCCCACGCCCCCACCCCGAGCCTCTGCCCGCCTCCGCCCCTGGCCTCCTCAGCCTTCTTTCTCTTCCCCCTCTGGACCCCAGGAAGCTAAGCAGATGGGAGGGAAGCCTGTGGTTCCCCCAGCCATACACCTGGTCCTCCTCCCGTTCTCTTTTCCTAGAAAGGGGTAGGAGGTGTGCTGGCCGTGGGAACATGACTGGTTGAGGGAGCCCCCAGCCAGGCCAGGCGGGAATAAGGGTGGATGGTAATTTATAGGCCAGGCCTTTCTGATGTCGGCCTGGAGTGAAAATGGCTAGAGGTCTCTGGTAGAGCCTGGAAGTTCTGTCCTGGGGCCTATATGAAAAGTGCCACCTGCTTACCTCCCACCTCTGCAACCTATCCCATACCCTACATGGACTGAGTATCTACAGCTCTCTGCCAGGCACTCAGCACCTGGGGCTTGGCACCAAGTCCCCTATGCCCTAGTGAGCGAGGCTGCGGCCTAGGGCAGGCTGTAGGCTGCCTGAGTCACTGACTGCCAAACAGCCAGATTCTGCCCATGACCCACTCATCTCACTAGGAGCTGCGGGGAGAACCCTGATGCCTGGGGCTGCGGTCAGAGGCTGGCCCGGCCAGGAGACAGCCAGCCCCAACATTATTATAGGCCTACAAAGGGAGGAGCCGGGCTGCCTGGCAGGGCTGGGAGAGGAGATAATAACCACTGTCTTTGTTGAGAGCTTTCACGTGTTATTATCTCATTTATTCCTCACAACAACCCTGTGAGGTAGGAATCATGATGATTACTATACTGATTTTGCAGGTGAGGAAATTGGGGCTCAGGGAGGTTCAATGACTAGGGCAGAATAACCCAGCTAGTCAGCCACGGGGCAAGACTCCTCTGAGAGGCCTGGGTGGCTCTACACCCCCACCACCCCAGAAGCCCCCAAGAGCCCCTGTTGACCCTCAAGGAAAGTAAGAGATCTTACCTACTCCTCCTCTGCCCTCCAGCTCCATTGAGATAAAGCCTGCAGGTTTACAGTGATGGAGGGACTCTGGGGGTCCCCATGTGAGCCTAAATTTGATGGGGGTGGTGAGTCAAGGTAAAGTGGGAAGGGCACTGGGCTGGAAATCTGAGAGACATGGACACCAGTCCTGGCTCTGCTAGCATGTGACCCTGGGCAAGTCAGTGGCACTTTTCCACTTGTACAACGGAGAACATAAGATAGATGACCCTTCATCGAGTAGACACTCTCATATGCCCCCAGGGCGGGGGAGGGGGGTGGATGTCCTAACCAGTCTTAATTGGCTAGAGCTTGCACTTGGACACAGCTGACTCCAAGTTCCTGAAAAACAGCTCAGGCAAACATCTTACTGTTTAGTCTGAGTAACAGTTGGAGGATGTTGCTACAAGTCCTTTGTAGCAACAATTAAAGCAAGCTTGACAATGAGGGCAGGTGACAGGTGCAGTGCATCTAACTGATAATCACCCTTGTTTCAGCAGCGGGGAAATCTGGGCTAGATTCCCAAACCTGATGTCCCCGTGGTGAGACCTGGCTCTAGCTGTTTCGCATCGGTCAGCTTTGGTGTCCTCTATGTAAAGTGTGGTCGTGGCTGTACACTCCCTAGGCCTGTGGGAAGGTTTAATTGGATGATGAATGTGGAAATGTCCTCTTTCACTTGTGGTAAAATATATTTGATGTGAAAGTTAAAAAAAAAAAAAAAAAAAAAAAAACGTCAGCCCGTTCGGGCTTTGAAAACTCAATTCAGAGGTTCTGTGTTCCTTCAGCAGATCACCCCAGCGGCAAGGACTGCAAGTGGAGACAGGAGCTCTGCCTGCAGTGCAGGATTTTAGCCTCTAGGGGGCCCCCTTTGCACGAGTCATTATCACCATCAGTTTGCTGTGGGTACTGATAGGGGGAGCCCTAGGAGGCCACAGGGCCCTAACTCCACTTAGAACTGAAGGCTTAGGTCAATAAAGAGGGTGGGCTCTACCACACAAGGATCCCCCACAACAGCAGGTGGCCATGTCCAGGGAAGTACTCTGGGACTGGGTCTGGAGACTGAGGTCACACGTTCCTCTCAGCCACTCATCACCACCACCACCCACACCTAAGCCCCTTTCCTCCTCTCATGGGCCTTCCTGTTCCTCATCAGGGATCTGGCTAAATGATCCTCAGGTCATGCTGTCTGAAGAGTGTAAGATTCCCGAAAGATTGCTTCCAAAGAGGGGAGCAGTCTGAACTCTTGGAATGTCCAGCAGTTTTTAATCCAGGGGGTGAGGGTGGTGGCATCCCTCATCTCAGAGGTGCCTGCAGAAAGAAACCAAGGAGAGGAAGCAGATGGGATTTGGGTTGGAATATTACTGGGGGCTTTTTTGTTTTTGTTTATTCAGCTGCACTGGGTGTTAGTTGGGGCACGTGGGATCTAGTCCCCAGACCAGAGATTGAACCTGGGGCCCTTGCCTTGGGAGTGCAGAGTCCTAGCCACTGCACCACCAGGGAAGTCCCTGGCATACTATTTGTTGCTTGAAGGGCTGCAGAGGTGGGGCAGTCCCTGCTCTCAGGCTGGAGGCTTTGAGGGGAGCATCTAGTCCAAGCAGTGCTGAGACTGATTGCCCGTGTAGTTTATGAAAGCCTGCTCAGCTCTGGGGCTCTCCCTGAGGTGTGAATGCCTGGGTGCGAGGAGACCTGCATGCGCACGCACATGCAGAGGTGTGTCCCAGTGGTGGGCCAGTGGCTTTCCTGGAAACAGACAAGTGTGGTCCCTGGTTGAGGTCAAGCCACTGGGGGATGGAGAGCAGGCACAGTGGGAGCAGCCTGACCCCCGGCTGGGCCTTCTGACGACTGCTTTCCTTGTCTTTCAGCCCATGAGGCTCCCAGTCCCCACCGAGCGCCGCCCTGAAGGATGTCCCAGCTCTCCTCCACCCTGAAGCGCTACACAGAATCGGCCCGTTATACAGATGCGCCTTTCACCAAATCGAGCTATGGCACCTACACTCCCTCTTCCTACGGAGCCAACCTGGCTGCCTCCCTCCTGGAGAAGGAGAAGCTTGGTTTCAAGCCCAGCCCCCCCACCAGCTATCTCACCCGTCCCCGTACCTATGGCCCCCCCTCCATCCTGGACTATGACCGAGGCCGCCCCTTGCTGAGACCCGACGTCATCGGGGGTGGTAAGCGGGCGGAGAGCCAGACTCGGGGCACCGAGCGGCCTTCAGGGAGTGGCCTCAGCGGGGGCAGTGGATTCCCTTATGGAGTGACCACCAGCTCCCTCAGCTACCTGCCTGTCAGTGCCCGTGACCAGGGGGTGACCCTGACCCAGAAGAAGTCGAACAGTCAATCAGACCTGGCCCGGGACTTCTCCAGCCTCCGGACCTCAGATAGCTACCGGCTGGACTCTGGGAACCTGGGCCGCAGCCCCATGCTGGCCCGCACGCGCAAGGAGCTGTGCGCCCTGCAGGGCCTGTACCAGGCAGCCAGCCGCTCCGAGTACCTGGCCGACTACCTGGAGAACTATGGTCGCAAGGCCAGCGCACCTCAGGTGCCCACCCCGACCCCTCCCTCACGAGCCCCCGAAGTCCTCAGCCCCACCTACCGACCCAGTGGCCGTTACAGTCTGTGGGAGAAGGGCAAGGGCCAGGCCCTTGTGTCCAGCCGCTCCAGCTCCCCAGGGCGAGACACCATGGTGAGTTTGCCCCTCGGGGACCTGCTGATGGGCTGGGGAGGAAGCCACTGATGAGGAAAGGGCTTCCACCTTGACCGACGATCGCAGGCAGAGGGTTTCCTTCCCAGGCCTCACAGTGGCTGTTCCTGTAGCCCAGGTGGGGACGAACCAGGGGAGTCATCTCAGCACACCTGGTGCCCTCGTGCTTGATGTCTTTGCTCAGGGGCTCTCCCACTCTCCCCAGGAAATGCACTTCACGACCCGTGCCCTCGATGATGGCCCTGCCGTGCTCTTGGAAATGCCCAGCTACCCTCACACACACTGCGACTTTTATCCTCTGCTTTCCCACCCAACATGCCTGAGGCCCCTGCAGGCCCTGCCCCATCCTGGACTGCATGCTGAGGCCCCCAGACCACCAGTGTGCCCTGTGGTAAGAAAGGCCCCCCCGGCCCTGACTGCATCTCTCCTCCTGCTCAAGCTTTTACCTCTCAGTCCAGAGACATGGCTTAATGCTGAGACGTAAGACATCAGAAGAAGAGGGTCTGTCCTCTGGTGGACGCAGCCTGGCTCTGGACCAGGGGTCTAGACAGGAGTAGTTCTTGTGTGTCTTTGGAGAAAATGGTGCAGAACTTCTCGTCTAGGGCTTTAGATGATCCAGTCTTTCTACTCCAATGTGCCTGGGTTCAAATAAGGGAAGAGGCTCTGCTGGAGACTTGAGTGAGGGCTGGCATGACCCACCCACATCTGATCCCTGACACACCTCTCCTGGGGCACTGACTACAATTCTTCCTCTTGTGTAGTCATCAATTTACCCATTGGGTGGTGAGCTTTCAGAGGATGAGAAAGAAATCAAATCTTCAGATCCCTCACTATGTACATAGCTCAGTGTAGAATTCGGCTGACCTGCGTATCACACGGATGACTGGATGGATGGATGGATGGGGGAGTGAATAGATATATGGAGGAATGAATGGATAGATGGGGGAGTGAGTGGGTATGCAAAAGGACAGGCAAGTATATGGGTAGGAGAACTGGGTGTTGTGTCATCTTTATTACTTTATGTGCCCTTCAACTCAGGACACATGTCTTTTAGAAACAATAGTTGTGCCACAGCAAGAAATGCTGCTTAGGGGACTTGTCCAGAAAAATGGAGCAGGGGTACAGGATGGGGGCAGGGCTTTGGGACACAGACCTCGTCATAACTAAAGGTCCTGAGAGGACAACTTGATACCATTGCTTAGAGTCTCAGCCTTGCTGGACCCCCTGTGAAGTGCCATGGGAGATGCAAAAGCTGGTGCCTCCCAGAACATTCAGACCCTAAGAAGGCAGGGCTGGCTACGTTGGAGGGCTAGAGTGGACAAGGAACGGCAAAAGCTGGCCTCGGAGAGAAAGACACATTCTCAGGGGACATGTACTTGGGTTGAAGTGTGATTGGCTGGAACAGGTCTGGTGTTGCTCATCTCAGGGGCAATCAATCAGAAAGCAACTCTCAATGGAGGGGCCTGGGTGTTAGGGGCCTCTGAGGGGCTCCCTCTCTTTGTTCAGAAGGACTCTTTATGGGGCTCAGTGTTCCTAAAAAGTGAAGTCTGCAGACTGACTAGCTCAGAATCATCTGTGCGCTGAATTGTCTGGGGGCCCCATCCAGACCCCCTGGAGCCAAACTCTCTTAGTGATATAGGGCCTGAGACTCTGCCCTTTTTCACAAGCTTTTCAGGTAATCTTCAAGCACACTGAGGTGTGAAAACCTCCCCTCCACAGACTAAACTACAGAGCCATTCTCAGCCCCATCTCAGCCCCAATCCGTGGAGAGCAGGGCCTCCTCCTTCCTACACAGGCAGATCCCAAAGCTCCTTGGAGTCTCCACAGCAGACACCCTGGCCCCAACCTCCTCCCCCAGGGCCAGCCTGAGGGGAATTTTGCAAAAGGACCTCAGAGGAGTGGGCAGGTGGACCCAGGGCAAACTCAGCCACTGTAACATCCCATTTTCCCTGTCCAGAAACAACCCCCAACACACAGGAGTAACCAGCAGCCCTACAACTGAGCTAGTGTTTCACTCTGAGCTCTTCCTCAAGAAAAAGGTCGTCTGAGTTTTTCTGTAACAGAAAAACCCGAATGAATTTCCTGGTCAGCCCAATACTACCAACTGGGAGAGACCCCTCCTGGGCTCAGTGGTGTGAGGCCTTGATCTGACCTCACTCCTCTCCCCTCACCACCCTCACCCCCGCTTCTGGTGCTGATCACATCTTGCTGGGGTGAGAACGGCCCTGTTTGTGGGGCCTGGACCACTTCTTTCTAGAACCAGGTCCAGTTTCTTTTCTGACCTCCATCCACGGCTCTTCCCGTCTCATTCATTCATTTTATGGTGTTCAGCTTACAAGCTGCGTAACCTTAGAGAAATGCGTGAACCTCTGAACCTGTTTGCTCTGTAAAACGAGAGCGGTCATAGTTCCCACTTCAGAGATCCTGGTGTGGAATCAAAGGCTGTAGGCTTGGCACTTAGTAGGTGTTTGATCAATATCAGTCCTCCCTTCTGCCTTCCAGGTGCTCCGGCAGGGGCGGTTGGGGGGGGGGGGGTGGCGGGCAGGAGAGTTGTGAGTTGTGGTCCCTGCCCTCAGGGAAGCTTGGGAAATAAGTTCTAAAAATAGTTGCAACAGGAGGCTGCCCTAGGTGTTTTTTCAGTGTCATAGGTGATGGGAAAGGGAGAGGTCATCCGAGGCTGGGATGAACAGTTTGACCGCTGGAAGAACACTGCCTTTTTAACCTTGGATACCTCTCATGTGAACTGTTACCTCACCCATAAAAGGGAATGGTCATGCCTGCCCTGCCCATCTCCCAGGGATGTCATGAGGTTCAAAGCAAATCATGGATGTGGAGAAATCTGCAACCAGTAAAATGCAATGGCAGAGCTGGCTTAAACTCAAGGGGGAAAAGGTGCTGCTGGAAAAGAAGGGGTCTTTGGCAGCTGACTAGAGTGGAGGGAGGGGACCACCGCTGGGAGGAAAAAGGTGAGAAAGTGCATCCTAGGGCAGGGCCCCGGGTGAGATCCGACTCCCCTGTGGCAGCCCTGGCCCCCCGGCTCTCTGGGCAGCTGACCTGAACTACAGGTCAAAAGAAGCAGGACCAGCTGGGGAGTAGAACAGATCTAACCAGATTCAATCCTCCTGTTAATAGTAACAGCCCACATGAACTTGGAATATCACAGACTCAGCTGAGCACGAGTGAAGAACTGGTGAAAGGGGACAAGAATTCTGAACACCTCCCGTCCATGACTGGCTTGCTTAAACACCGACAAAACGCCAGTCCACAGAGTATGCGCTGTCAGCCTAGGGCAGTGAGGGCTGCCCTAGACTCCCCCTTCAATAGATTGCAGGAGAGTTGTATGTTGGTTCAGAACTGGGGGTTTTTTTGTTTTGTTTTTTTTAAAAACTTTCACTACCCACAGTGGGGACTTCAAGCCAGGCCAGGTGGGTTGGCCCTGCAGAGAGCCAGGGGTCCACGCCCCCAGCTTGGTCACATCCCCCCTCCACCCCACCTCTCTTGTTCCCCTGGGCCTATGGAAGGACAAGCTGTTCCCAATGAGCCCTGCCCGGGCTGCGCTTTAACCCCTACAATCCACGCTAATCCTCCACTCCACCCACTCCAGCTGCTCTCTCCCCTGAGCCCGGGCAGTTCTGCCTGCGAGCTTCAGCCCTGCGCTCACCCTGCCCAGGTCTCCTCTCCCTCAGAAGAGCTGGGAGCTGGCCCAGGGCCCTCCAGAGCACCAGTCACGGGCTGGGCACCTGCTACTCCGATGCGGAGCCCGGCCCAGCGTCTTGCCCTCACACGGCCTCTCCCACACCCTTGCCCTCTGCTCTGGGACCTGTTGCTAGGAGCAGTCGGCCTGGGCACCTGGACTACCTAGATCCTATTTGCCACTGGGGGGGCTGCTGACTCATCTCACAAAGCCTCGGGTTCCAGCTGTTCAGTGACAGGGAGATTATATAAGATGAGGTCATGTGATTTTCCTCTCGGGTGGGACTTTGGACTTGACTGCTGTCAAGCAGTGGGGGGAAGGGAGGAGTTTTAGTCTGAAGTGGAGGACAGCGGCGGCTGTCCTCCGGCTCCTGGGTGAGAAGTGTGACCTTTCCCTCTGTCCCCGGCCTTCTCACTGTTTACTCAGCCACGCTGAACTGCATCCCTGCTGTCCTGTTTGTCCAGCTTGGCAGCCGGAGACCCCGGGGCTTGTCCTCACCCACTCAGCCACCTGGAGGAGGGCAAACTTCCTGGGAGCCCGAAGCTGTGCTCACAGCCTAGGAAGGTCACACAGAGGGGTCCCATGGCTGGACTGATCCTAGCTGCTGAGAAAGAAAGAGCAGTCGGTTTGTAGTCTGTGGTCAGAATCAGCAAGACGCCAATGTCTCAGGCCTTGAAGACCGGCTGTGGGCTGTGACCTGGCTGGTGGCCTTGGAGCCACCTTACCCAGGCTCATTTTCTCAACCAGTGCCCAGCGCCATGCTCCCTGCTTCCTCCTCCACCCCCACTCTGGGATGGATGTCTCTGCGAGTGAGGTCAAGTGGCATGGGGGTGGGCTCAGCAAGGCAGGAGTTCATCCAAGCCTGGTAAAATGTTCCCGGCCTGTGGGAGAGCCGCTCCACTGACCATCCTGCTGCAGAAATGAACATCGCCTTCAGGGCCCAGAGCTGCACACGTTCCCTGCACCCTCTCACCTCAATGGAGACGTAAAACTGGCACCCCACACAAAGACATAAATGGGAGAGGGAAGTGTGTGGGCCTCTGGAATCCAGCTGGTCCAGACCAGATTGCCCAGGGGCTCCAAGGAGCACAGAGCTTTAGGCCTCCTGGGGTCTGAGTGATGCAGGAAGGAGGAGCTTCCCAGGGACCTCGGTCCAGCTGGCTGGCCCTCCCTCCCCAAAGGCACTGGAAGGCTGAGAGCCGAACCCCTAACAAGGACCCTGAGCCCCCACCAGTTCAGTCAGACCAACAGTCTGTCCCGTCTTGCGTGGGTAATTGCAGGTGCGTGCCAGAGCAGGGTTTAAGCCATGTTTCTAAACCTGGGACTGGGCTGCCCCCTAACAGCTGAGAAAGCAAGATATTTGCAGTCTTGTCTTCACACAACTAACCCTGACTTTAATTTATTTAAATACTCCATCCGTGCCAGGGGGGATTTGAGGGGAGAAAATACCAGCGGGGGAGGCAGGTCAAGCATGGGGTCTGAGAGATGGCAGTCTTGGGCTCCAGCAAGGAGTTCTGCTCAGGTTAGCTCAGTGTGTTTGAGGCAAAAAGTCACGGAGCCAGAGCCAGATTCAGATCCCTGAAGACTGTATGCTTTGTCCATGCCACTTCAGGAAACGGCATTAAGGAGAAAAGGTCTCACGGAGTCTTGAGAAATGACCACAGTTCTTCAGGGCCGTCTCCAGCAGCCATCACACCTGCCTGACGAGACTGGACCCCATGTGAATTTTCCCCAACCAGACTTCTCAAAGGGCACCCATGCAAGAGCCTTCCCCAGCTGGGCCTCCCTCCCTGCTCCCAGCAATGCCCCTGACCTCCTACATCCCAGGAAAGAGGGGGAGAGCAGGCTGGCAGAATGCCATGATGCCCCCGGGGTAGCTGGCCTACGTCATGGGGAAACAGGTCAAACGCTCCAGTGGGTGACCGCCTGACAGCACTTCCTGCAAATCACTTACTCAACGCGCAAACCCAGACTTACCCCACCCTCTGAGGCTCAGTGGGACTTCCAGCACCGACTGGTCTGGCCCCCTTTCGTGATGAGCCCAACACCTCTATTAAGCACCCACTAAGAGAACTCACAGTCCTGCCCTTGAGGTATCAGTGTGATGGTACAATCAACACACAAGCTCAGACCACTTACAGAAGTCTTAGAGACATGTATAAGACAAAGATATACATAGTAAGACAGATTGGTATGGTGGAAACTGAATGCTAGAAAACCGAGAGTATGCTATGCAGTAATGGAATGTTTAGAACTTGGAGTTCATTAGAAAAGGCTTTGTGGAAAACATGAGTTTTGAGCAGAATTTACAAGGAGATAATTGCCAGAGAACAGGAAGGGCATTCTAGAATCTCCTGGTAGTTGTTACTAGCATGGGTTTTGCTGTAGGACCCATGTGGGTTCAAAGCCCCACACTGCCATGTACCAGCTCTGCAGTCCTGGCAAGTCATTTGAACTCTCAGGGCTTAAGATCCTTCATTTAGAAAACAGAGGTAATAGTTACTGCGTCACTGTCACTGAGTTGTTATGCAAGTTAACTGGCATAATGTATATAAAGCACTCAGCAGTGCCTGGCATTTAGTAAGTACTTTACTGGTGACAGTTTTGTTAAAGGAGAGAAGGCATGTGCTAAAGCAGGTTGATTGGCAGTGAGGATTAGAGAAGAGTGAGGGTGGTGACCATGGTGCTATCCAGCCTAAGGACCACAGCCTCACAGATAAGGCTACCTAAGGCTTCTGGACTGGCTGGAAGAGTCAGGTGTGTCAGGGCAGGGGAGTGATGTGATGAAATGCAAGCCTTGCTGCAGACAGTGTGGGACTGGCTCAGAGGAGTGTGGTTAGGAAGAAGGACCCATGGAGGGAAAGGTGGTTGCATCTTGTCCAGGGCCCAGCTCTGATCCCGGCAAGGACAGTGCACTGGGAGATCTGCGCTTCTAATGTCGCTTACCACCTAGGAGGATGCCCTGAAGCCCCTGCCTCCTGCCCACTCCTCCCACCACTGAGGCGGGAACACGGGGGCGACCGTCTGTGCTCCTCTCTCAACAGTACAAAAGTGCTGTTCTGTGGGAGGCCTGGGGTACAGCCATACGTGTGTCCTGGACACACTCCCCATGTGGCTGCGGTTGTGTGTGCAGTGCGCGTGTACATGTGGAGATGAGCAGGCCAAGAGGAACAGGAGGCCACAGATGAGTAACAGCACACACTGCTGCCTCTCAGAGTATTTTTAAATGCTAAAAATACTGGCTAAAAATAGCCCCAGCTCCAAACAAGATACTTTCTCCAGGCAGATTCTGTGTGGGTCCCTGATAGGTGAGACGGGTGGAGCAGCAGGAATAAAACCCAGAGACCTCTGATCTCCAAGCATTGCTGCCCTTAGGGTCAGAGAAGGACACTCCCCTCCACATACCAAGGGAGCACCAGTTTCCCCACCAGCTGTGGCTTTCTTCCCACCTCCCAAAAACAAATCAAAATCTGAGATTCTCAGAGAGATGGAGTTGGGTAATTGGGTAGATGAGGTCAGAAAAATGTTTCTTCCTGGGGCCAAAAGGAACAGTGACCTGTTGTTGTCATGTAAAAAAATCTAGGCATTGCCTTTCCTGATAGTGGGCCAAACTAGGACTGGAGGGAGGAGGGGAGTTCGTCCGGAAGCAGTGGAAATCTACCTTCGGGCCCTCTTACCCTCACGAATTGGGTGGATATTGGGCTCCAAGAAGGTCTGAGTCGTCCCCTCCCACCCACACGCCCAGAATGTTGTGCAAAAGTTTGTGGGTGGGTGCATTTTTGCCTGAAAAAAAATGAGTACAGGGCTTTCATCAGGTTCTCAAAATGATCTGCAGCCCTCCAAAAGTTAGAAATCTTTCGCTGCCTTCGGGGAAGCTCACCCGCTGACACTCGGCCTTGGAGACGTGTCCTCTTTGGGCCTCAAAGGCAGTTTCTCCCGAGTCCCAACTGGAGGTGGTTCCCGGGCTCCGCGCTCCGGTCCTACCCGCCCGGGTCCGGCCCGCCCTCGGGGACTGCAGGTCTCGGTCGCGGGCTGGCCCGCCTGGTCCCGGGGGGCTGCGGGCAGCTGGGCCGGGGGTGGAACCGCGGGAGGCGCGGGGGCGCGGCCTCCGGTCCGCGTGCCGGGGCCCGGGGGCGGGGCCGAGCGGGGCGGGGCCGGCTCCTAGCCCCGCCCCGACGATGACGTCGCGCGGCCTGAGGCGCCGGCGGGGCCCCGAGTCGGCAGGAGCGCGAGAGCCGGCGCCGGGGCGGTTGGCGGCTCGTGCCGGGGAGGTTGAGGTGCGGGAGCGCGCGGTCGGCCCGCCGGAGCGGTTACCGCCGGGCGCCGTGGACGGCGTGCTGTGGCTGCCTGGGCGTCCGGGCCGTGGGACCTCGCGGTACTCCCCCGCGCCCTATTGGCCAACGTTAGGCGAGGGGCCGAGCCCGCCGCCCGCCCCCCAGCATGCGCACCTCGTACACCGTGACCCTGCCCGAGGAGCCCCCCGCCGCCCCCTTTCCCGCCCTCGCCAAGGAGCTGCGACCGCGCTCCCCTCTCTCCCCTTCTCTGCTGCTCTCCACCTTCGTGGGGCTTCTGCTCAACAAAGCCAAGGTACGCGGGGCCCTTTTCCGGGACCCTCACGCCGAGGGCTGGGGTTCTGCTTCCTTCCCGGGGTGCCCCCCTCCCACCCCCTTCCACCGCGCGCCCGCCCGGCCGGGGCACAGATTCTTCCCAGCCCCCACCCCTCCTTTCCCAGGGTCTCCCGACACGGAATGCCCCCTCCCCAGGTGATCTCACGCTTACTCGCGGCCCCCTCCCCCTTGCTGAGGTCCCTGCCCCCCACCCGTGTCCCCCGAGCCCCCCTGCCCCCTCCCTCTCCTTGACCCCAGCACCAGGTGGCTCTTGGGCTCGTAATTCCTGGCACCTATCAGGACAGGTGCAGAAAAGCGTAACCTTGACCAGTTCTCGGGGTGTGAGAGAACGGGCAGCTCGCTGGACTCTGCGGGCGTGACTCCTCCAAGGCTAAAAGCCAGCTAGAAAGGCTGGTGAGAAAGGGACCGCCTCCCCGTCACTCATCGCTAAACGCCCTCTCCCAGAGGGTGGGCAGCAGGGGTCCTTTGACCCCACGAAGGGCAAAGGAGTTGCAGACAGGGAAAGAGGTCAACATCCCTTCCCTTCCCTCCCCTCCCCTCCCCAGTTCAGCTAGGTGGGCACTGGATCCCTTCAATGATGTAGCTGCCCCAGAGTGATGCTGGGGCTAAAAGCTGGGCACTGCCCCCTCGGGGAAGGGAGAAGGGGCCAGAGCTTGACAGATCTTATGTAACAGCACAAGCTCCCGTATTGGCAGTGCGTGCACTGCCCCGTGCCAGGGCCACACCAGGCTCCTTGGCTGCAGCCAGGACTCATGGCTGACCCTCATGGCACAGGTGAAGTTAGCCGGAAAAGCCCTTTCCTGGGGTCTCAAGTGTGAAGACACAAACCTCCATCAGCCTTTCTTCTGTGGCCCGTGTTCCCAGATGTTTCCTCCATGCTCACATAGCGGCAGGGCTCTTGTTCCTTCAGTGGGTGGTGAATGCTGTCTGTTTACTAGCCGTGGAGGTGGCACCTGCCTTCTAGAACAATGGCTGCTCCTGAGTCGAATTAGGTCTTCTGATGGCTAATTTTAAGGAAGTTTTTGCCCCGAACTTTTCTCAGCTCTTTGCACTTGAGCTCCAGCAGCCCAGCTGGAGTCATTTCCTTCTCCTGCTGAGAGGCTGGCGTGCAGGGTCTCTCCCAGCTTCTCCAGTTTGGGCCTCTCCCTGTCAGCCCTGAGGTAGGATTGTTTTCCCCGTAAGAAAGGTCACTCCTGGGACATTTTGTTCCCCTCTGGAATGGAAACTGCTGACTTTCCCTGGAGCTCCTGATTTCCTATTCATGGCAGAAGAATATCTGGCTGGGCAGAGAACAGCCCTGCTCTCCCCTCCACTCCCACCCCCTGACTCTTGATACCCATCCGCCTTCTACCACAGAGTGCTTGGAAATTGGCAGGCACTTTCAAGCTCAGGAAATTTTAGACAAAGGCACAGCCCCCACCCCCAGAATTAAGAGGGTCCTGGCGAAGAAGCCTTAAAGGAGCCTCCCACATCTCTCCACCAGCCAGGCCAGACATAGGGTTAGATTCTTAAGAATAGTAACCCCGATCATGACCTGTTCTTCCTGACCTGCCTCCGCTGCTTCAGAGAGGGAAGTGTCAACACCACAGGAATGCTTCATTAGAAAGATGCCTCCAGCCTCCCATTGCCGCACCCCCACTGGTGCTATGTGACTGCTATCTCAGTCGAGGGCCCACTTTGGTGGACAGTGACAGTCATCAGCGGTAGAAGGCTTTGTTTCTGTGGCCTGTTTAGACAGATGTTGTCTGAGGCATGAGGGGCAGGTGGGGGAGGGGTGCGGAGTAGAACTGATAAAGCACTGCTGGAAAGAGGTGTTCGAGTGGGTATTCTCGGGGAGGAAGAGCAGGTATGCAGGTGTGGGCAGGCTTTAATGTTTAGTTCCAAATGAGCAACACAGACTTCAGTGTTTCTCTTGAGCCCCAGGTCTACTTCAAAAGGCTGATAAGGTCTTTGTCCAGGGAATTATCTCTGTTGTGGCCCACTGACTGGAACATCAGGGTTTAGATTGTCATAAAGGTAAGATTTAAATGTCGTGTCTGGGACCATACACTGCTGATCTTCAGTGATGCTTGTACCCCACCTGCTGCCAATAGGCTTTTCTTTCTAGCTGCAGGTGGACAGCAGGTCTGCCTGCTGCTTTAGGTATTTCGCTCCCTACCTGTGAGTGTTAGACCTGATAACTGGCAAGGAGGGATCGTCTTACTTGTGGGGGATCAGCAGGGCAATTCCTGAGAAAAGCCCTCCTTCAGCCTGCCTCTCCCCACCCCACCCCCTTATGCTGACAACCTCATGGGCTTTGAGCTGCTGACAGCACACGGCATGAGTAATTTTAGCTGAGTTATTTCAGGCTCCTGTTCTGATCAGGGTTGAGCTGGCCCCACGCATGCCCCAGCCAGTGTTGCTCCAGAGTTGCCTGCTCCCGGGTCCCCTCCCCGAGAATGTCGGTAGCAGGCTCATCTGTATGCTGATGCTTTAACCCTTTGAGCTGGAAGGTTATCTGACTTCTTGGAGGTTGGGCCAGGATTAGCCAAGAGACCTGGACAAACATTGCTCAGAGTCCTGTTCACTCTCCCACCCCCTCACCAGCCTCCACAAGAAGAACAAGAGCTAGAGTAGCACCTTCAGCCAGGTGCTGACCTCTGCTTGGCCGCAGGCTGCCATCAGAAGGATTCCCAGCCAGTGGCCGATCAGGATGTTGAAACCTGAACCAGGAGGGAGGATTCTCCCAGGCTCTAAACCGCCCTCAGGAGCTGAGCTCAGCTGGAAGGAATTCCACCTGTCTCTGGCAGTTCAGAATGGCAGGCCAACTGGAGATTTTCCCCAGCTGAAGATCTAAACTCAGTTTGGATGTTTTGTCATTGAACTTTTCAAGACCTCCATGAAGTGCTCATTATGACAGCTGCTTTAGATATCAGACATCTCAGAGTACAAATGTAGGTCATTTGAGAGAGTGCCTGGATTTGGGACCTGAAGTTTGTCAGAATCAGGTATATGAATTCCTAGCCTCCAGCTTCTAATCTCCAGTCTCCAATATGGCAGAGAATGAAAAGTATTAACATAAAAGATGGGGGGAGTAATTACATGTCAGTTAAAAAAAGCAAAACCACATAAGTCAAGAAAAGAAAGCAAAATCTTGAAGAATGTTTTTGTCATGTGTTGAAATGACAGGCATTCCATACCCCCTTTTCCTACAATGTAAGTAGATTAAAGTTGAAGAGAGGATCATGTGTGTGGCCTGAGGCTAGTGGCTACAACTGGCAGAAAGTTGCAGAGAGAACCTAACATAGGCCAGGCCTCTTCCTTCAGCCTGAATATGCCTCCTGTTCTTTGCTTACAGAATTCTAAGAGCGCCCAGGGTCTGGCTGGTCTTCGAAACCTTGGGAACACGGTGAGTTCTCCCCAGCCCACTTTTTTCCCGAGGTGGGACTCAGTCCATCTCAACTGGGACTGTAACCAGATGACCCTGGCTACAGCTCACTCCCTACCCCCAGGCCCATTGGTACCTGCTCTTCCTGGCTGATGTTTTATGGAGTTGCTGGACTCTGCCTTACCCCACCCCAGCAGGAAGCACTGCTGAAGGGCAGTCGCCCTTTCAACTGATACCTCAGTCACTTTCCTGGATCCCTCTCCCCCAGGACATCCATCACTTCCCACTCACTCTGTGCAGCTGCCCGACACTCTTTTGTACACCTCTGTAGTAAATAACCAGTTACTTCACCCATGCCAGCAGTGGGGATTTGCCTCACTTCAACACTGTGACTTACAGAAAGAGGGACCTGAGGCTATGGGAGGCTTCATTTGTAGGCCAGGTGTACCAGAGGGCTCTGAGTGTTAGGTAACTAGACATGCCAGCCCGGAGTCTTTGTTCCGCTGCTGATGTCCAGTGGTCTCCCGCAGTGCTTCATGAACTCCATTCTGCAGTGCCTGAGCAACACGCGGGAGCTGAGAGACTACTGCCTGCAGCGGCTCTACCTGCGGGAGCTCAGCCACAGCAGCCGTGCCCACACGGCCCTCATGGAAGGTGAGGGCCTAGCCCTGGATGCTTTTCTACGCTACTGTAGGAGTCGAGGGTTACATGCTTCTCTCCCATTACTCTTCCTCTGGCTTCTTTTTGTTGGGACTCTACAGAATAGAGAAAATGGCTCAGCTATCCTCCACGCCCCCCCTACCCTTTTCTTCTTCCTATAGAGTTTGCAAAACTAATCCAGACCATATGGACCTCATCCCCCAATGACGTGGTGAGCCCCTCTGAGTTCAAAACCCAGATCCAGAGATACGCACCGCGTTTCGTCGGCTATAAGTAAGGGCCTTGGGGACGTGTCCCTCCCCAGGGTGGGTGGCGACAGTAGCAGATTCGAGGGACCAGAGGTGTCGCTTACTTCCTTTTCTTCACGTTCAGTCAGCAGGATGCTCAGGAATTTCTTCGCTTCCTTCTGGACGGGCTGCACAATGAAGTGAACCGGGTCACAGCGAGGCCCAAGTCCAACCCTGAAAACCTCGACCATCTGCCGTAAGTAGGAGGAGAGGGCTGGGGCCCGAACTATGGGAACTTCTTTGGGGATAATGATTTCAGAAGAACTTTGAATATTAAGGATTTAGATGGCTAGGTCTTTACACTTATCATGGTTTCAGCTCTGACCCAATTGTCTTCCTCTCTTTGGGTCCTAGTGATGATGAGAAAGGGCGCCAGATGTGGAGAAAGTATCTAGAACGGGAGGACAGTCGGATCGGGGGTAAGTGCAGGCAAGGGGGCCGGGGGTGGGTTGCCTGCCTTCCCTGTTAACTGCTTGGCCTGAGCAGAGCATGAGAAGCCCATTCTCCCAGCATCCCTCCTGCTTCCCAGTGCCCAGGCCCCAGAGGACTGAGGTGGGAGCAGTGAGAAAGGAGACATGGCGTTTAAGCGTCGTGTATCTGTCTCTTCCCCAGATCTCTTTGTTGGGCAGCTGAAGAGCTCCCTGACGTGCACTGATTGTGGCTACTGTTCTACGGTCTTTGATCCCTTCTGGGACCTCTCTCTGCCCATTGCTAAGGTAGGCACCCCTGTCGCCCCAGTTTTGAAACTCTCGCTCTTACCCTTTCACTTCGTTGACCTCTGACCCCTCGCTTCTCTCTCCTAGCGAGGTTATCCTGAGGTGACGTTAATGGACTGCATGAGGCTCTTCACCAAAGAGGATGTGCTTGATGGCGATGAAAAGCCGGTACATCACCCTCTGTGGCAGGGAGGGCACATCTCCCAGAGTCCTCTTGGGGGCGGACCAGCCTAGAAATTGCTGCATTCGGCCGTTGGCCTCACCCATGCGTCCTTCCCAGCTCTGTCCTGTTATGTCTTTCAGACGTGCTGTCGCTGCCGAGCCAGAAAACGGTGTATAAAGAAGTTCTCCATCCAGAGGTTCCCAAAGATCTTGGTGCTCCGTATCCTTGAGATGGTCAGGGCAGGGGCTGACGTTAGAGAGTGACTGAGCACAGGGGGCCAGGTGAGGGCCGGCAGGGTAGGACGAGAAAACACGCTGGGCCCTCCCCTCCTCTGCCTCCTGAGACGTGTAGCGCCCTCAGGGGCTCTGTCTCCTGTGCTGACTCTGCCCTTGACTCACACCAACACCAGATCTGAAGCGGTTCTCAGAATCCAGGATACGAACCAGCAAGCTCACAACATTTGTGAATTTCCCACTAAGAGACCTGGACTTGAGGGAATTTGCTTCAGAAAACACCAGTAAGCATTTCTCAGCTGGAAGCACAGAACCAAGGCACGGGTGTCTGAGCTGCAGATGGGAGGCTCCAAGGTGGCGGGAAACTGCTGAGGAGAGAGAGGTGGAAATTGGGAGGAGACGCAGGACTGAGAAGGGTAGAAGGGGAGGGTGCAAGGGATACCTTGGGGCTTGACACCTCAGGCTTCCTCTTCAGACCACGCTGTTTACAACCTGTACGCTGTGTCCAATCACTCCGGAACCACCATGGGCGGCCATTACACAGCCTACTGCCGAAGTCCGGTGACAGGCGAGTGGCACACCTTCAATGACTCCAGGTGAGACCGGCCTCGGGCAGGGCTCCCGGCTGTCAGACACCCGTCCCTCACCCAGGAGCGGTCAGGGCCAGAAGGTGTGGAGCTGCCCACTAGAAGGCTCTCCAGGAGATGGCCTCGGGTGTCCAATAGGTCAGAGACGGGCCCTCCTGCTGCCCCAGCTGCGTGTCACGGGCCCCCCAGGCCGCCAGGCTGACCTGTCCTGCTCTCTCCACAGCGTCTCCCCCATGTCCTCCAGCCAAGTGCGTACCAGCGACGCCTACCTGCTCTTCTACGAGTTGGCCAGTCCGCCCTCCCGCATGTAGCAACAAGGAGCTACATCCCATCCTCCCTTCCCCGTGGTGGCCCCACAACCTAAGTTTTTTTAAAAAGACCAAAAAAAGGCAAAAAAAGTCCTGACAAATAAGAGGAAAATAAAGGAAAGTGAAGCTGCAGAGCAGGAGTTGCTGCAGCCTGGCCGGAACCTGGAGTGGGGAGCCCAGTGCCCCTGAGCCCCGCCTGGTAGGGAAGATTGGCAGGATGCAGACTGAGCCAGCACAGTGCCCTTGGCTTCTCATGTCTGCATTTGTAAGCGTGTGGTTCTTTTCCCGTGTGTGATAAACCGCAGCCCTCTGTGGGGAGAAGATCTTGTCCAAGGGCCCACTGGCCTCAGCCCAGCCCCGGCCTCCCGAGAACACAGCGCCCTCTGGAGCCTGCTGGGAGGATCGCCGCCTGGAACGCTGCCCATCTTTGCCTGGACCCGGCTCACCCATGAGCCAAGAGCCCTCTTAAGGCTGCTAACTCCAGGGGGACAGATGAGGGGACGTCTTTGAAAAAAGCTGTTTTTGATTTTTAAAAGCCCAACTTTTTTTTTTTTAATTACTGTAACTAAAGTTTTCAGACTGGAGATGCTCTCTTTCACACCTCTTCACAGCTGGGATGTTGTGCTGGTCATTTTTTTTTTTTTAATTCCTCAAGTACAACTTTTCTAGTGCTAGCCCCCAGTGGTGCTAGGTGGGAGTTGGCCGGGCCCAAGCACAGCCACAGTAGACCTGGGATCTGACAGGTGTTGTTTTTTTTTTTTTAGTGTTTTGGATGGAATCTAGTTGCCTCCAAGAATTGTGCCTTATAGTGTTTGGGGACCAGGGGGTAACTGCCCCTCCCTGAAATATCCCTCAGCCCCTTCCCTTTTCCCCAGTGCCATGTCCAGAGCTGCCAGGGAGCTCGGGGTCACACCCACAGCCCCTGGCTCATTTCGCATTGCAGTGACGTGAAGAGAAGAGTAGGTAAAAGGAAATTCTTCTGATAGTGTATCAAGTTCTTCCTGCCAGCTTCCTCTAACCCAACCCTGGTCTGCTCCCCAGCTGTTGGAAGGATAGCATGAGCCCCTGACCCTTGAGCTTCTCTCACCTTTAATTTATTCCCCCTTAACTTGCTCCTTCGCCCCAGCCTCCCTGCCCCGCCCCCATTCTCAGAGCCTCCTGACATAGGCCCTTTGGACCGAGTTTCTCAGGGATGCCCATGCCACCCCCAGCTCCCCTTGGCATCAGTCTGCAGTTCAGCCTGGGAGCTGGAGCCTGGGTGTCTGGGGACATCTTGCCTCAGTTGTATGGTTCTTCCCCAGGGGCTTGATTTTGCTCTTAAGTCATCGGGCAAAACTCTGTGTTGTCCCAGAGAGAAAAGCGTTGAGCACCAAGGCCTGGAGCTCTGTGCGTGGCGCCCCTTGCACACCCACACAGCCGGGCCCTGCCTGTGCCCCTCGAGGGCAGAACTCTCCCATGCTCCCAGGAGGCAGCAGAATAAGATGCCCTGAGTCTCACTGGCCTGACACCCTTCTCCAGGGAAGACCTGTGAACCTGAGCCAAAGGGCTGGTGTATACACTTGTTTACTGTGTAAGCAAGAGTAGATGAATGTGTGATGTACAGTGGAACCTTGTACAGAATAAATCATAGCTTTGAGAAATAAGCTGATAAGTGATGGAATCTTGATTTGGTAGGGGTCCAAACCCAGGAAGCGCTCCTAACCTATCAGTGACCAGATATTTTACTGCTTCAACCAGGTTGTAAATTTCAAGTTCTGGAAAAAAGTAAACTACCTACTTTTTAGCTTAAATTTCTCAATTCTGTTTTTAAAAAAAAGCCAGAATAGTACATATTTTGAGCATGATATTCCTCATCTGAATTCACCAATATTTTAACTTTTTGCCACATTTGTCTATGTATACACTATTCTTTGGGGCAAAACATTTAGGGGGCGAGGCATCATATTACCACTTCTGAACACCTCAGCGTGTTTCTCCCATTTAACCACAACCCTGGCTTCACACCGAGGAAATCATCTCTAACAGACCTCTCTCTAAATGGCCTGTTTTTTAACTGCTGGTATGGGCACCCTGGTGGTTCTCTATTGACAACTCGGGTCCCTCTACAGACCCATGATGAGCCAAGACAGGTCTCCAGCAGAGGCTGAATACAGACAGCACAGTTTGCTCTTAGAGCAGATTGGCCTATGCCTGGGTGTGGAGTGATCAAGGCCTGGTCCTCATATGAAACATCTCCACTTGCCCCACTAGTACCTGGAAACAGCTGCGTTTACATTAAAAGTGTTTTCTAAATACTGTTTTCAAGACATCACTAGATTGAGCTTCTTGAAGGAAGGACCTCCTTGGCGGCCCCAGGGACTTGGTTCCTTGGGTTTTCTCTTTTTCTGTTCAGATTTTCCATTTCTGTCACCAATCTAGAACTTGGGAAATTTAAGTCTCCACCAGGTGAGCTTAGAGTGTCTTAGTGGGATTTTTCCCGGTAACAACCACCACCCATGATCCAGACACAGAAATCAAGGCCTCCCTCCCCCTCCCTCTCTGAGACAGTGGCACCTGCTGTCACACCTCCTGGGCCAAGACAGAGGTATGTCTGGGCATTTGCCGAGTAGGATCGAAAACAACAGTGACTCAAGGCAGACATTTCTCCCAAACATGCACTGAGGGGCCTGACCTAGGAAAGATAATTTCCCCCAAACCACAAGTGAACAGATTGACCTTCCAAATGGAAACATTAGGCTTAGAGCAAAGTGGATGGCTGAGCCCCTAATCCATGTAAGGTGCTCTACCTCTTCTGTGACCAGCTTTTCATGAGAGGTAGAAGTCACCTGTGTGTGGTGGTGTCTACTGGGGAACAGACAGACTGTAGGTAAGGCCCCCCGAGGACAGGGGCTCAGCCCAGCCCGTCCTGTACTTAACCTGTGCTGCTCTCTCATCCCCGAGGCAACAGGCCCTAGTGCTGCACAGGCCCCAAACAGCCTATCGCCACGCTTCCTCACCCGTCAGCTTTGCCTCCTAGCAACTGGGATTGCGGTCCCCATTCTTTGCTGGCATCCCAGCAGGCCTCTCCCTCAAGGAGAAGCTCCCCTTGCTCCTGCTCTCGTGTGACCTTGAGCAAGAACCTCCCTCTTTCTGGGCCTTGGTGTCTCATCTGTGAATTAAGGAGATTGGACTAGAGCTTCTCAAAGGTCTCGACTCAGCTGTTCTCACTCTTAAGTCATTTTTTCCCTAAATACAAGTCCTACCTCTGGTTCCCTGATTCCATTTCCTAGAGTCTATCTGTTTCAAAGGAGCCAGTGCTCAGAAAATGCGTTCTGCTTTCCGTTGGGGTCACCTTGTCCATGTTCTTATCTTGCCAGGGAAGACACGAGCTCTAGACCACCAGCCTCAAGTTCACCAGCTGGTCAGTGGCAGGGACAGTACGCAACTCGGGGATCTTGACTCCCCAGCAGCTCTCTTTCCATCTGAGTGCTCTTCCTTTTGGCCAAATAATTGACAGCATTTTTCAGGGCTTCCTGCAGCAAATTGCCCAACCCTGTGTTCAGCTGAGCGGAACAGTTAACCTGGGAACTCACTGACTTTACACATTTGATACATGCTAAGTCACTTCAGTCATGTCCAACTCTTTGTGACCTGTGGACTGTAGTCTACTAGGCCCTTCTGCCCATGTGATTCTTACACGTTCATACAGCCAAGAGCAAACCAGCATGATCTGTTGCATACCTGGGCCCACACACCTCTGAGGGTCCTGTCCTTCACTGCTCTAGAGACACAAATGAGCATCTGGGCAGAAGGCAGGGGGCAGCAGAGAGAATAGCATTCATAGTCCAAGCAAAGTACTTCATTTCTCTGGGCTTGTTTCTATCTCTGTAATCTGTGCACAACAAGAGCTACTCAGAATTGTGACTGTGAGAATCTGGCACATAGTAGGTACTCAGTAGATGTCCGTTTCCCCCAGCCTCACCTCCATTTCCAGGACTGTGCCATCAACACTCCATAAGATTCTCATAGCGAGTGATCCTTGGCAAATGCCGAGCTCCCCTGGCCTCTCAGAGTGCTTCTGACTTTTCAGGAATGCAATAAGTATAGTACAGCATCGCCCAAACCACACAGAATTGGTG
Organism: Muntiacus reevesi; assembly: GCF_963930625.1. Lineage (NCBI taxonomy): Eukaryota > Metazoa > Chordata > Mammalia > Artiodactyla > Cervidae > Muntiacus > Muntiacus reevesi. Next base: position 61,937,284 of record NC_089257.1, read on the forward strand.
ACGCAGAGCACTGTCTGGGCATTCCAAGGCCAAGGGCTGAGCTCTTCTGGTTTCCTGGTAATCGGTGTGACCTTCCTTTTGGAGACCGCAGAGGGTGGGCTGGGATAGAGCTGCAGTCGTCCTGGCTCCTAGAGACTAAAGATCCAGGAACCAGAGGGGTGAGTCAAGGGTACAGGAGGCAGTGCATAACGAGAGGAGAGTATTGGACAGGCTTAGTGAAGGAGAATTAAGTCCAAATGCACGCCTAGAATGCTGGCCCTGGGAGCAAGCAAAAGGAAAGTCTTCAGAGGACAAGCCTGGACAAAGACAGGTAGGGTGGGTACAGTGTGTGCCAGGGACCAGAGAGAGGCTGATCTGGCAGGAGTGGAGGTCTGGGGCCGGAGGCCCAGTTAGGAGGGAGAGCTAGTGAGCCAGAGTGTAGAAGGTGACAGCTAACTTCAGCTGGCCTTGCCCTTCCTGGTTATGGAGGGGCCACAGAGAGCCAAGCAGACCAAGCTTTGGCAAGAACCAAAGCAAAAGCCCAGTGGAGCTTCCAGGGGTCTGGAAATCGCCTGAGCAAGAAAAGGGGTCACTTCCCCCTTTGCTTGTTAGTTTTATCCACAGTGGCTGGCATCAAAGTCCATGCAGTTGCCCCCGTAGGGGCAAGAAAAGGGAGGGCTGGAGACACAAAGTCCTTGCAGGCAACGAGGAGGTGGGGACATCCCTGAGAAGGAAGAGGCAAGAAGGCCAAGGCCTGGGGCCTGCAAAGGAGAAAAGGAAGCCCAAGAGGCAGCCAAGAATGAAGCAAGAACCCGGGACTCGAGCCGCCAGCAGAAAGCCTCCCCCGGGCCTCAGGGCCCAGGCCTCCTCCGCACACCTGGGCTCCAGCAAAGGCCGCCTACGGGGCCCTTGCCCACAGGCCCTCTCGCCCCCACTATTCTACGTGGTTTGCAGAAAAACTTGGAAGGAAAGAAAAAAATAAAAAAAGAAAGGAAGAAAAGGAACGAAAGCTAAAAATTCAGAATCCAATAGACCCGGCTCTGAAACCCAGCGCTGCTCCTTGCCGGCTGTGTGACTCTGGCGCCCCAGTGACATCTGGAAAATGGGAACAAAAATGCCTCCCTGTCCTTGCCTTGCGGGGCTATTGTGAGGGTCAAATGAGCCAATGAGTGAAGGGTCTAGGTTCTGTTTCTCTCGTCCGTTCACCCAAGCCATCTTCCCACCCTGCCCTGGTGCCTCGCCCCCCTTACCTCCTCTCCTAGGAACACTTTCACGGAGCAGCCAACTGCAAGGGGTGTCGTGGAGGATGGCTGTGGGCAAGGGCAAAGCCAGAGAGACGCTTCCAGCCCTGGCTGCCTCCCCCTTGCCTCCTTGCTACCACTTCCCCACAAACAGGGACTGTTCTGAGACCCGGTTCTGACCAAGCCACTCCCTGCTTAAAATGGGTCACAACCCAGGCTCCTGAGGCCCACAGTGCTAAGCAGCCCCTCCTTTCTCGAATCCCTACCCCAAGTTTTACCTATTAGAATCTTTTACAGTCCTCTCACTTTTTTCCAATTAAAAAATTTTTTATTTGGCTATACCAGGTCCTAGTTGCAGCATGGTGGGATCTAGTTCCCTGATCTGGACTAGAACCCAGGCCCCCTGGAATCTTATCCACTGAACCACCAGGGAAGTCCCTCAACTCTCTAACTTTAGACTAAATGTCCACCTCTTCCAAGAAGTCTCCCTGCCTGTTATAGCTATCAATATTTTCCATGCTAAAATTTGAAAGGAATATAAATACTTATTAATTTTTAAATAAAATTTTAAAATAACAGTAAACCTTTTACATGCTAACATAGTAACATTTTCTTTCTTTTTTTGACTGCACCACATGGTTTGTGGAATCTTAGTTCTGTGACCAGGGATTAAACCACCTGATCAAACCAGTGACCCCCTACAGTGGAAGTACACAGTCCTAACCGCTGGGCTGCCAGGGAATTCCCTTAAATTTTTTTTTAATTTTTATTTTATTTATTTATTTATTTTTTAGTTCTACCACTTTATTGCTACCAACCCAACTCCCTCCACCCTCGTGCACACATGCTCAGTCATGTAACCCCATGGACTGCAGCCCGCCAGGCTCCTCTGTCCATGGACTTTTCCAGGCAAGAATACTGGAGTGGGTTGTTAAATTTTTTTTTTTAGACTACATTTTCCAAAACAAAAAGAACTTAGGAAGAAGGATAGTATTTACATTTTTGCAAATCTCATTAACACCTGGCTGGATTCTCACCTGCTTCACATCAGGCAGCCTGAGCTGTGTGCTCAGGAATGAAAGAGAGAAGGACAAATAATGCCTGTGTTATTTATGGACAATATTTTTGACCTTTTAAACCCTCTAAAAGCAGTCCAGCCTTAGGACCCAGAAAAGCCTTCTGCCCTAGACAAAAGTGCCCCAGGGCCCTCCATTGGGTGAATGGAGAGGAGCTGGGAACTTCCCTGGTGGTCCAGAGGTTAAGATTCTGAGCTCCCAGTGCAAGGGTCCATGTTGGATCCCCGGTCAGGGAATGAGATCCCACATGCCTCAGCTAAAGTGACTGCATGTGTCAATGAAAATCAAAGATATAGTGCAACTAAGACCTGGCACAGCCAAATAAATCTTTTTTAAAAAATAAAAAGAGAGACACAGACTTAAGAAAACAAACTTATGCTCTCCAGGGGGAAAGGGTAGTTAGAGAGTTTGGGATGGACTGGTACACACTGCTATATTTTAAATGGATAACCTATGAGGACCTACTGTATAGCACAGGGAATTCTGCTCAACGTTCTGTGGCAGCCTGCACAGGAGAGGGGTTGGGAGGAAAGTGGATACATGTATGTGTATGTCTAAGTCCCTGTGCTCTTCACTGGGAACTATCACACTGTTAACTGGCTATGGTGGTGGTGAAAAGTCGCTCAGTCATGTCCGACTCTTTGCGACCCCATGGACTGTAGCCAATAGGCTCTTCCTCTATGGGATTCTCCAGGCAAAAATACTGGAGTGGGTTGCCATTTCCTTCTCCAGGAGATCTTCCCAACCCAGGGATTGAACCCGGGTCTCCCGCATTGTAGGCTTTACCACTTTACCGTCTGAGCCACCAGGGAAGTCTCCAATACAAAAATGCTTTTGGTGTTTAAAAAATTAAAATTAAAAAAAATTAAAATAAACAAATAAAAAGAGAGAGAGGAGCTGAATGTGTGCATGTGAGGAGAGCTGCCTCAGGATCACAGACTCAGTCTCCTCTCTTCTCTCCCCACTAGGTTCCTCACTTAGTTCCCCTCTGTCACAAGCCTGCCTCGGGCCAGAGTAGAGGCACAGAGGTGTGTCTGAGAAAATGTGTGTTTTGGATTTTCCCAGTTCAGGGTTCAATACCTGTCTCGGTATCTCACCAGCTGTGTGAACTTGAGGAAGTTACTGAACCTCTCTGAGCCGTAGGCCATCATTTGTAAAAGGATTATGCAGTTTCACAGTGATTCAAGGAGAGAAACCGCACTTAGGATTTCTCACCCAGGGCTAGTATGTAACAGACATTCTACAAACAGTAGAAAAAAAATACGCTGCTCCCCCACCTCCTGCCCTGCCCGACTCAGCCGGAGCATGGCCGAGTCAAAACAGATTACAATCCCTTTCCAGTCTCCCTGCGGACAGCTGCGCCAGGCGGGGATTTTCCAGGAGAACTTTGCTCCTGGAGAGAGAGACATGGAGTGATGTAGTTTGCAGAGGGCAGATTTTCTATCCTGCAACAGCAGATGGCACCACCCACCAGAATTCACAGCCCATCTGAAGGGCCTGTCCTGACCCTGCTCAAGGCCTCAGGCACCTTCTCCTCCTCTGTCCTTTCTCCTGCAGCCTGAAGTGGCCCAGGAAGAAGCAGCCAACCCCTCAAGTTCACAAGCAACCCCTACACACCATGTCCTGCCCACACCATGTTCTTGTCCCTGGGCACCCAGGTGCTTTAGGGGGACTTTCAAAGACCCAGCTTGGGTAATGCCTCAGTCACCCTGATGCCAAGAAGCAGTTGTTGTTTAGTCGCTAAATTGTTGTCTGACTCTTTGCGACCCCGTGGACTGAAGCCCACCAGGCTCCTCTGTCCATGGGATTTCCCAGGCAAGAATACTGGAGTGGGTTACCACTTCCTTCACCAGGGGATCTTCCCCACCCAGGAACTGAACTCCTGTCTCCTGCATTGGCAGGCAGATTCTTTACCCCTGAGCCACCTGGGAAGCCTAGAAGGAGCAGAAGGCCGCTGTTTTTGTCCGGGGTCCTCAGGACTCACAGGCTTTGAAGCTGTCAAGTCCTCACACCTGGCTTTGAAGGCTCCCTCATGCTTGCAAAACTGCCCCACTGCCCCCCTTTCCTCCCAGCACTCACTCAACACCTCAGTGAGGTTAAGAAAGGGGGTGACCAGCTCCCCATCACAGCCCACACAGAGCACCCAGCTTCCTCTGCAGGGTGCCCTCAGTCATGGCCTGTGCCTTTAAGGACCGCTGCTGTGTGCCAGGGTCTCGACTTCAGCATCCTCAGCTGAGTTGGATTAAGGGACCGTTCCATGCCCTTGCGAATTCCTTCTGGCTGTTGTCCCTTCCCCCACACGGAGACGGAATAGCCAGCAGCCTGAGCCAGTCTGCCTAAGGCAGCAGGAGAGCTGGTCTAGCCCGACTGCCCGCAGCCTCAGGGAGCAGAGGCTGCCCTTTGAGAGGGGGACTGGGGCAGGAAGTAGGCTCTTTAGGGCCTTGTGCCGTCGCAGGGACTCCAGAAAGCCATGCAGAGCCTAGAGCCATGAAGGACTGCTCAGATATCGTCCTCTGTGTGGAGACGACAGAGCTGAGCAAGGTAGGGTCACCAGGGCCACTCCCGCAAGACCCAGACGCCTGCCCAGGGCTGCCGTGCCCCGTGCACAGACCTGCCAGGCAGCGCTGCCACCGGCCCTCAGCCCTCAAATCTCTCCCTCCAGACTGAGTTCTGCAATCCTGCTTTCGAGCCTGAATCAGGGCCACCCTGCCCCCTCCCCGCCCTCCGGGAGGATGCCAACTGCAGCGTCCGAGCTCCCTGGCATGGTAACCATCTCAGGGGGTGACCCGGGAGTAGGACAAGAAAGGCCTGGCAGCTGAGGGTGGTAGGTGAGGGACGCCCAAGGGAGAGGGTTCTCAAAACCCTGCCCTGCCTGTCTCCAGGTCGGCATCCCCGACGGCTGCAGCCGGACTGCCGCTTCTCCTGGCTGTGTGTCCTTCTGCTGGCCGGCCTGCTGCTCCTGCTGCTTGGGCTGCTGGTGGCCATCATCCTGGCCCGTAAGTCCCCAGGGCCTGCTGGAAGAAGGGCTTTAGGATGAGACTCCATGAGCTCTACTGCCCATGCCCCGAAGGGATCCAGAACCTCTGAGCTCCTCCCCCATCTTGTCACCTCCAGAATTGCAGGCTACAGCCCCACCCGGGGCCACCTACCATCCACTGCCTTCCCGAGGCCTCGCCACCATTGACACTACCCCTGCCACTTCCACCACCACCTCCCAAGCAACTGGGACCCCTAGAGGGCAACCGGAGGTAGGAGTGAGCCTCGCACCCCAGTCTGGTGAGTACTCAGGGCTGATCTTCCTGGAGAGGGGCCCAAGATGGCAGGAGAGGGGTGTGTAGGAAAAGGCACCTTGAGAAAAAAAAAAAACCTCTCTCTTCTTTTGACTTCTGAATGCTAACCTCCATCTCTGCAGCCTGTGGAGGCCTCCTTCCCGGCCCAAGGGGCTTCTTCAGCAGCCCCAACTACCCAGATCCTTACCCACCCAATGCCCACTGCGTGTGGCATATCCAGGTGGCCACAGACCATGCAATACAGCTCAAGATCGAAACGCTCAGCACGGAGAGTGTGGCCTCTTGTCTTTTCGATCGCTTGGAAATCTCTCCTGAGCCTGAAGGCCCCCTCCTCAGGTAGGTTCCTCTGTCCCCAGAGATCCAAAGCCCCACTCTCTCACCCCTGTCCTGAACGACTGTCTGGAGGGCAGAACCAGGGAGGTGCAGAGGGAAACTCTTGACTGGGAGGAAGAAATGGAGAGACTTGGCCTCTGCACCCAGCTCTGCCACCATCTTGCTATATGACCTTGGGAAGGTCACTTCCCCTCTCTGACCTTGGCTTCCAAATCTGGAAGCTGGAGCTCCCACATGTCTTTCCCATGAATCAATGCTTCAAGGATGGACAAGCAGGTGCCAGGGAGGTCACAGCTCTGCTGGGAAGAAACGGAACCTTTTTTGACACATCGTTCCCAGGATGGGGCTTCAGGAAAGAGGACCACAGAGCCCAGGCAGGCTCCACTCCCGCTGGCCCTGAGCTCTGAGCCGCCATCACCCCCAATCTGGCTTCTTGCAGAGTATGTGGGAGGGTGCCTCCCCCCACACTCAACACCAATGCCAGCCGCCTCCGGGTGGCCTTCGTCTCTGACAGCAGTGTGGAAGGATCTGGCTTCCATGCCTGGTACCAGGCTGTGGCCCCTGGACACGGTGAGTGTTCTCACACCAAATGCCCAGCTACCCATCAACCAGCCACTTTTCTCCCCTCTAGCCGCTCCCAGCCCTGCAAAAGGGGTAGAGCTCTAGAGGGTTCTGAATTCAGATGCCTACCCCCAGGGAGCTGTGCCCACGAGGAGTTCCCCTGTGACCATTTCGTCTGCTTGCTGCATGACTCGGTGTGTGACGGTTTTGCCAACTGTGATGATGGCAGTGATGAGACCAACTGCAGTGCCAAGTTTTCAGGTACAGGTCCGATCAGCCTCGGGGCAGGTACTGTCTGATCCAAGTGCAGTCTGGACCAACACCCCCCCCCCCCCCCCCCGGCCTGGCCCAGATCCAAACCTGCCTGGTCATCCTTCTGGCCCAGAACTTGTTTCCCATGGGCACAGCCAAGACTCTTTGCCACTGTCACTGCCGGACCTACTAGCCAAAGGCACAGATCCTGGTAAACTCATCAGCCTCCCCCTCTCCTCTCTACAGGGTGTGGGGGAAACCTGACTGGGCTTGAGGGCACTTTCTCTGCTCCCAGCTACCTGCAGCAGTACCCTCACCAACAGGTAAGCCAGCCAGCACTCCATGGGGAGGGCAATGGGGCATACATGGGCACACCTGAGCATTGGGGTTGGTGCGATGGAGAACAGCATGGCAGATACTCCTTGTACCTGGACAGACCAGAGATCAAGCAGACAGGAAGGGGACATTATTAAGTGCTTACTAGGCACCAGCTCCCATGCTGGGTAAGCTTATCTCTGAGACCAGACAAGTTAAAGGCCCTTCCGCAAATGATGATGAGAGTGGTATGGACCAAGCACCCCCACCTGCACCCGGGGAAAGCCCGTCTGGAGCTCAGCCTGGGGACCCCGATTGGGACAGGAGAAGGAACCCATAAATTACCCCACCTGTGCCTTCCCCCAGCTTTGCACCTGGCATATCTCAGTGCCTGCTGGACATGGCATCGAACTGCTCTTCCACAACTTCAGCCTGGAAGCTCAGGACGAGTGCAAGTCTGACTACGTGGAGGTGTACGAGGCCCACAACTCAGGGGCCCTCAGTCTCCTGGACAGGTATAGGGCAGAGCCACGGGAGGAGCCAAGGATACAACCCCGCCTCCACTGCCTGACGTCAAGGCTGCCCACAAATTACCACACCCATTCAGTAGCTTCGCTGTCCTCTTTTGCACCAAGCTGGAGGTCTCCTCACTGTCACACTTTTTTAAAAAAGCCTTGTCCTTCCGCACCTTTGTACCTGTCCCTCTTGCCTTGACTCCTTACATTGCTCCTCCAGGAAGCCCTCCCTGGGCCTCTCCCACTCCCAGTTCTCCTGGGTCCGTGTCCACTTCCCCCAGAATCTTCACTAATTTTCCCCAGATTGAAGTGGCTCAAGTTCAAGCAGTGTGTCTAGTCCTTTGTCTACTGAACACGGGTGTCTTCCTCCCATGAGTCAATGACTATGCCTCCCATCCCCTCTGGCATCGTCCAGAGCACCTGGCTCCCGCACCCGCCCCGGGCCTGCAGGAGGCCTCGCGCATGCTCGCTCAGCCAGGCGGCCCGATGCCAGGACCGCTGCCTGCTCTGGACAGGTTCTGCGGGGCAGAGCCGCCCCCGCGTCTCGTCTCCTCGCACCACCAGCTGGCAGTGCTCTTTAGGACAGACCATGGCTTCAGCGTTGGGGGCTTCTCAGCCACCTACCGGGCCCTCAATGCCACAGAGAGTAGGTGGCCCTGGGCACTTGGGTGTGGGCGGTAGGGGCGCCTCCAGAAGAATGGGGAAGGGTTCTAGACCCTGGTCTGTGCACAGTGAAGGCCATGGGGATTCAGACATGTCCCCCTGTGCCTGCAGGCCCCTGTATGCCCGGAGAGTTCCCCTGCCAGGATGGAGGGTGTGAGAGTCTGCAGTGGATGTGCAGCACGTGGCGAGACTGCGCCGATGACAACTGCAGCAGCCCCTTGTTCCCAACCCCAGGTGAGGAGCCTGCCCCAGGGCACTGCGGGCAGGGCTGGCAGACCTGGGAAGGCTGGGTGCCCATCCAGAGAAACCCACGAGCACGTGTCTAAATAGTTACCCCATCCTTCCTGATGGGGGCTGGGGGCCCCCTGTTCAGACTCTGGACAACTTCACCAAATCCTGAAGGGATTCTCCCCCAGCCATGGCAACAGTATTTAGAGTTACCCCGAAAGCAAATGGGAATCTGGGAGACAATGGTTGGGGCTTCAAGAACCAGTCTGGCCTTTGCCACACAGAGAGGTCCACCTCACAGATGTGGATGAGCCCGGGGGAATTCCTTCCAGATGGCTAGTGGTTCTGCCAATGTTGGTGACCCTTGCTTCCTGAGATCACAGAGGTGCCTGCATGATGCCCGGAGCTGGCGAAAGATGCTTGGAGTAGGCTCCCAAGAACAGGAACCCTTGACATGTATATAAGGCACCTCTCCGTGTTAGCTCTTTTGATTCTCACAATGGCAACCCACTCCGGGATCTTGCCTGGAGAATTCCATGGACAGAGGAGGCTGGTGGGCTACAGTCCATGGGGTCGCAGAGTCAGACACAACTGAGCGACTGACACTTTCACTTTCTTTCCATATTACCTCCTTTGGTTCTCACAACAAGCCCCATCTGACCCATGAAGGGTGATTAGGTGACTTGTCCCCAGTCACACAGGCAGGGAGTGCTCCCCAGGGTGACCCTCCCCTCCCCTCCCTGCAGAGCTGGCCTGTGAGCCTGTCCAGGTGGAGATGTGCATCGGTCTGAGCTACAACACCACGGCCTTCCCTAACATCTGGGTGGGCATGACCACCCAGGAGGAGGTGGTGGAGGTCCTCAGAGGTTACAAGGTGCTCCAGGCAGAGATAAGGAGGAGCCCCCAGGAAGGGAGGGAACCTGGGGAGCCGGGTGCCTGAGGGCTCCCCTCTTCCTTCCACAGAGCCTGACAAGCCTGCCCTGCTACCAGAATTTCCGGAGGCTCCTTTGCGGGCTGCTGGTGCCCCACTGCACCCCACTAGGCAGCGTCCTTCCCCCTTGCCGCTCTGTCTGCCAGGAGGCAGAGCGCCAGTGCCAGTCTGGCCTGGCGCTACTGGGCACCCCCTGGCCCTTCAACTGCAACAGGCTGCCTGAGGCAGCTGGCCTGGAGGCTTGTGCCCAGCCCTGACCCTGAGGCGGGGCCCTTGCCCTCTGTTACACACCCTCTTTTGCCCATCAGGGTGGGCAGGCAAGGGGGCAAGGGAAGGGGCCCAGCATGGAACTCTGCCCATCCCCCCACCTCGGGGTCCTCCCAGGGAGGGGAAGAGGAGTCCTCAGTGCCTCTGGTGGGGCCCGCCCACCCTGCCACATCCTGGCCTATGCCTTTACTTTCCCCAGCTGCTGCAAACAGCTGGCCTGACTCCACTGACAATCTGGAGCCCTTCTCACCCAAGTGTCTGACCTTGACTTCCTGTCTTCTGCCTTTCCCATCTCCCATCTGGTTTTTCAGGCTCTCTACCACCCACCTTCTGACATTTTCGTTTATTCAACAGAAAATGTCATCTAGAGTCTAGTTATGTGGCCGGGCCTGTTCTGAGCCCTGGCCATCCAGTTGTCTACTGCTGCTCTAGAACCGTCCACCCTCAGTTCTCAGCTTCTATTTCTCCTGGATTTATCCTTGGTCTCTGCCGCAGCATCATCTCTGCTTCCAGCTCCTTGGAGCTATGGATGCTCTGAGCGTCTGTCTCTCACAGTTCTGCCTCTCTGTGTCCGCCGCAAACCTCTCCCTCCTCTCTCCCCCAAACTTTGGCCGGCCGCCGCGCGACACCACGAGTTATTTCCCTGCTATTTCCCGGCCTGGGCTCTTGGCCCCCGAGCAACTGGTTTCCTCTTGGAGTCTGGGAGGAGCACCGCGGAGCCGGCAAGGAACGAACAGGACCAGGGAGACACCGGGGGCAGGGGGAGCCTGGCTGGAGCGAAGCGCAGGGAAGGCAGCGCTGGGGTCACCTGGAGGGTCTGGATTAGCGAGAGCCCCGAAGGCCACGGAGACAGCGAGCAGCCCCCGGCGCCGGGAGGGGCGTGAGTGGGGCGGGGAGATGGGGCTGGGGGAGGGGACTGTGGGAAAGACTGGGCGCCGGCCGGGGCTGGAGGAGGAGGGAGGTCCGGTCTGTCCTTCCCTCGGCGCGAGGCTTTAGAGGTTCCCGGGTTTAGGGACCCCTCTTCTTCTTCCCCACGCGGTCACTCAGCCTCGCTCAGGGACACGGCAGTGGGGTGGGGACCGAGCCGGCCGCGCCGGGAGTAGGGATCGAGACAGGTCCCAGGATTCTTGGTCCCGACTCCCGTCCTGCCCGGCCCACAGAAGACCAGAGGCCCGCGGCGTCCGGGCTCCGCGTGCCAGCGCCATGAGGCCACTCCTCGCCCTGCTGCTCCTGGGCCTGGCGACCGGCTCGGCCCCTCTGGACGACAACAAGATCCCCAGCCTGTGCCCGGGGCACCCGGGCCTCCCCGGCACGCCGGGCCACCACGGCAGCCAGGGCCTGCCGGGCCGCGACGGCCGCGACGGCCGCGATGGCGCGCCGGGGGCTCCGGGAGAGAAAGGCGAGGGCGGGAGGCCGGGTAAGCGGCGCCTCGGCGGCGATCGGTGGGGACGTCCCAGTGAGCGCGGCCGGGCTCTTGCCCGCGGGGTCCCGAGCTAGCGGTTCACGCCAGGGGGCGCCGCTCCCGTCCCCGCCCGACCCCGTCGGCTCCGGGAGCGCGCAGAGGAGTGACTCAGCGGGGGAGCCGGAACCCCTGGGACCCTCAGATCCGCCCCGAGCCCTGCAGGAAAAGGGGATGGAGGCCCTGGGGCGCAGGGCGGCCCCAGACGGGAAGGAGCGGCTGGGAGGCTGAGGGAGGGTGCGGGAGGACCGCGGCGGGCGCACCCTAACCGCTCTGCTTCCCTCCCCCCCCAACCCGCAGGCCTCCCGGGGCCGCGTGGGGAGCCCGGGCCGAGAGGAGAGGCGGGACCCATGGGGGCAACCGGGCCGGCGGGCGAATGCTCGGTACCTCCGCGCTCCGCCTTCAGCGCTAAGCGCTCTGAGAGCCGGGTGCCCCCGCCATCGGACGCGCCCCTACCCTTCGACCGCGTGCTGGTGAACGAGCAGGGACATTACGACGCCGTCACCGGCAAGTTCACCTGCCAGGTGCCCGGGGTCTACTACTTTGCCGTCCACGCCACCGTCTACCGGGCTAGCCTGCAGTTTGATCTGGTCAAGAACGGCGAGTCTATCGCCTCTTTCTTCCAGTTCTTCGGGGGGTGGCCCAAGCCAGCCTCGCTCTCCGGGGGCGCTATGGTGAGGCTGGAGCCTGAAGACCAGGTGTGGGTACAGGTGGGCGTGGGGGATTATATTGGCATCTATGCCAGCATCAAGACAGACAGCACCTTCTCTGGATTTCTAGTGTATTCTGACTGGCACAGCTCCCCTGTCTTCGCTTGATGCCCACTGGGAAGTGAGCTCATGCTCTCTCCTAGGGGAGGAGAGAGTGACACCTACGGCCCCATCACCCGGGAGGGCTGGCCCCCCTGGAATGTCCTGAATGACTGCAGAGGTGGGGTGGGGGCCTCTCTGTTCTGCTGCCCGCAGGGAACGGGGATCAAGGCTGAGATCAGGGCTGGCAGCATGGGGCAGTAGCTGGATTTCTGCCCTAGATCAAAGGAGTTCGCTGTTCTGGCAGGTTTAGTTCTCCCCAGTTGCTCTGGCCCGGGACCCCAAGGTGCGGTGCTCGCTTCCTGGTCCTCTGTCTCTCTGGGTCTTCCCTCATCCCTCCTGCTCCTGGGCACTTTTTCTCAGAGATCATTCAATAAATCTAATAAAACCCTCCTGCTGGCTTCAGTCTTTCTTTACTGGTGGAAATGCTTTGATTCCGAGAATGGGGAGACATGGGAGAAGGGTGGAGGGAGAGGGTGCTCAGGCAGAAGGGAGGGCTCTGAGGCTGGATGGAGCTATGGACCAGGAGATACAGAAAACAGGCCCAGGTGATGAAGAGGCCGGTCCACGGAGCTGCCCCCCAAGCGGTGTAGGTTATGAACAGGGGCGCCCTGCTGGGGGTGGTGTCCTGGTGGGGGACTCCAGCCACCCAAGAAGGCACACCTTTTTCTAACTCAAAGATGTCATAAGAACTGGCTGGACCTTCAACACGCACATCCCTGCCCTGACCAACAAAAAGGAACTAGAGATTTTCACCCATTGCTCCTCTGGCTATGTGCCTGTTTCCTGGATGACTGGAAGGCTATTTGTCCTCGATGCCAGGGGAGTGGAGTGTCCCTGGCTGTCTAGAGATGTCATTTTCGGAGATGGCCACAAGGGGGCGCCCCAGTTCCAGAATGCAGCAGTGACCCCAGATGGCTTGAGGTCCTGGCTACTAGGGCGATTAGGTAGAGGAAGGGTTTTGAGGTCTCCCAGTAGGATTCCAGATGGGGGTGGGGGATAATGGGGTCATTTGCTCCCAGCTCAGGAAGTTTATCTTCTCTCATAAAATGTTTATCCTCACATTTAACAGAGACTGGAAGGAACTAAGCCTCCCCTTTGTCAGCTCCCCCTCCAGGGTTGGGGGAAGGGAGGCAGAAAAGCCCTTCCTCAGGCCTTTCCACTCCAAGGTGGATGTGGGGAATGCTCCCTCACTGTGCTAGGCCGCGCCACTAAGTCTGAGGCTAGCCGCAGAGCCCCTTCAAGTCTCCCCGCCTTGTCCCGCCCCTAACCCAATGACTAACAAACCTTGGCTTGCCAGGCCCACATCAACTCAGGCTCTCAACGCAAAAGTGAAGGGGCCTCTCCTCAGCGTTTCCTCCTGACCTACCCCTTTCCCCCCTCCCCTCCTTCCAGAAGGTTGTCCCTGGCATTATGCTCCTACATTTAACATAAAATTATGGGGTAGTGTCCCACCCCCCCACCCGTTTGCAGGTCATGTGAGAATTGATATGACGAATGGGGACTGGGCCCATTAAATGAGCTAGAGACAGGCCTCCCAGCTCTCCAAGAGGAGGCCCCACAGCTATACTCCAGCCCATCATAGCGCCACTCTCTGTCAAGAGACACAAAGAGAAGCACCAACTCCTTCAGGGATCTCAGGGTAGATTGGACTCCAGGCAGCAGGAGCCACAAGTGCTCTCCTGGAAAGTGTGGCACTAGAGGAAAAACTTGCTCAAAGGGTAAGTTCACATTCCTCTCTCCGAGGGCTCAATTCTGGCAAAATGGAAAAGATAGGGCTATGCTTAGTCGCTCAGTTGTGTCCGACTCTTTGCAACCCCATGGACTGTATGTAGCCTGCCAGGCTCCTCTGTCCATGGGGATTCGGGACAGAATACTAGAGTGGGTTGCCATGCCCTTCTCTGGGGGATCTTCCCAACCCAGGATCAAACCCTGCAGGTCTCTCACACTGCAGGCAGATTCTTTACTGACTGAGCCACCAGGGAAGTCTGGAAAGGATAGGGAGAGCTTTCCAAAAGCCATACATATGAGAGGGCACAAATTGGAGAAGGTAAAAGCAAATCTAGCCACACAGGGCACGGGCTCTCCCCAAGGCACCCTTTCTCAGCTCTTCCCCTGCCAGTTCCATCAACTACACTTGTTGGGACTGAAAGACCCTGCTGGAGCATCCATTACCATAACCAACCACTGACCCTTGCAAAGATGTACACAGAGGCCATCAGAGCTGTAACACAACTTTATTCATTGGATCCTGGGCCAGGCGGACCCCTCAGGGAGCTGCATGCCCCTCAGCCCTGGTTCCTTCTGTATTTGGACCCTAGTGAAATGTGCAGTCTGCCCTCCCCAGTGGCAGGGAGAGACGGACAGAAGGGGAATACCATTTTTGTCTCTGTGATGTGGGTAGTGAAAGAAGAGGAATAGAAATCTGGTTATCCCTCCTGAGGTTCCCAGTGGTGTCGGGTATCAGAGGGCACATGGTCCCAAAGCCAAGTGCAAACATACACACATACACACACACCTGGGGGGTAATGCTTGATCCCAGTTGTCGGGTCAGGTAAGGAGGGAGCCTTGTAAGATCACAACAGGTAGAAGCAGCTCAAAGGGCACCTGAGATATACTACCCCCAAAGCCTGCCAGAGCATAGCAGCTCCAGCTGAAAGCAAATGTTCAAGATCATTCTAAGGCCCTTGAGTTGCCAAAATACCCAAATGACATTGATGTGTGTGGCTGAAAAAGCTGGGAAGGAAATGGGCAGGGAGCAGGGAGAGAACTTACAAATCCGGAACAGAAAAACCAGAAGCGAAGTGGGGGGGAGTCCCCAACGCTGGCATCAGGGTGGGCCCTGGCAGGCTGGAAGGGAGTCCACAGTGAACAGTCTCCAGGGCCTTGCAGAGTGACACCCTCGCCACCCTCGGCATCACAGGGACACACAGGGTAAGGAAAAGCTGTTACCCTGCCCCTACCCAAGTCACAAGTGTTCCAGCGTTTCCCATTTCAATGTCCTGGAGATGCAGCTTAGAAACTCAGCACGATGACTGTGGGGGCAGCAGGGGATGCAGGCCGGGACCCAGAGATCAGGTGTGAACGCTGTCTGCGCGCAAATGGCTGCGTGGAGCATGGAGGGGTGGGCAGGAGGGAGGGAGGAAACCTTCAGAGGTAGACGTTGAGGGTCTGCAGGATGCCCCGACGGCACAGTGGGCAGTTGCGGTGGTAGACGGGGTGGCGCATCAGGATCTCAGTGCAGGCCTGGCACAGGCACAGGTGCCGACAAGGCAGAAGCAGCACCGTCTTGCTCTGGTCCTGGCAGATGACACACTTCTTCCGCTCCTCCTGCTCCTTCAGCAATTTCCACGGGTCCTGCCCAGCTACAGACTCCTCCACGTTGAGCCTCTCCCGGCCCCGGGCTGCCGTCACTCTGGCCATCCTGACCTCCTCTTCTGCCTCCGACTGGGGCCCAGTTTCAGGAAGAGCATCCTGTCGCCATGTCCTGGCTGAGGGCAGCCTCCTAGGGCCACCCTGGGGGGCTCCAGGGGCCCCTCCCCGGTTTGGCCAGCTCGCCAGCTGCAGGCTACGACTCCAGACTCGGCGCCAGGCCTCCAAGCCCAGGACTAGCCGAGAGAGACGCACAACATCCTCTCTGAGCCGGTGGTAGGATGGCCGGGCATGGAGCTGACTGAGCACCCGGGTGGCCAGCCTCAGGGTGAGGTCCGGGTGCAACAGAGTCACTGTCACTGCCAGCACACAAGCCAGCAGCACCAGGCCAGTGAGATTGACAAGCACAAAGCTGGCCAGGAGGCGGGCAGCTGAGGCCAAGAGCTCCAGCACTAGCTGGCAGGGGGTCCAGAGAAGGATGGACATGGCCACGGCACTGCTAGAAATGTGGGCTAGGAAGGCAGCCACTACATCTGTCATCCTCCACAGCGGCCCCATCACTGCATCCCACAGGGCCAGCACGAGGGAGAAGAAGTTCTGAGTGCCGATGAGGCAGATGTTGACCAGGCTATTGATCACGTAGGCCACCAGGCTCATGGTGATGGCACAGACGTCACAGATCTGACGCAGCAAAGCATGGCCATTGGAGATCATATTGAGGACACCTCGGTGGAGGATCTCCCGGCTCCTAAGCGCCCCATGGGAGGCCAGGTGCCCCAGGAGCTTTAGGCTCTCCAGGCCAGAAGAGCAGCTGTACAGTACTGCAGACAAGGCCTGCAAGCCCCCACAGGTGAAGCGGACCATAGCTTCAATCAAGGCCAGAAGTGAAAGTAAGACTCCTCGGCCCAAGTGCAGAAGACTAGTCAGTACCGTGTGTGGCAGGTTGTAGATGAAGGCCAGGAGCCAGGCCAAGGAAGCCAGGAGGGAGGACACCAGCAGGAAGTTGAGATCCAACACCAAGGTCAGCACATCCAGCAACAGGCCCACCCCATTCACTACCAAGTACACAGCCTCCATGATAGGGCTATGGGGTTGGTCCAAGAGAAGTCTGGCTCCCGGTTGAGGGGGGTGTCAGGGTTGTCAATATTTGGGGGAAAACGGGCTCCGGGATTAATCTGGAAGGGAGGTGAACGGTCTCTCCAATCTGAGAGAAGCTGAGGAAGAACTGGGTTAGAAGTGGAGTCTCAGGGGAGGGAAAGAGGGCCAGGTCTCCCAGTTTTGAAGGCGATCTGTTTGGGAAGAAAGAGCCCAAACATCTCTAAAGTGGAAGTGATCCCGGGCTGGAGGAAAAATCTCGGCTTTGGAGGCCTGCTGGTGGCGTACCACGGCCGGGCAATGGGTCAGATCGAGAGGAGACCGGGAACGGAAGGGATCGGGCCAGGCCGGGGCCGGGTGGGGGCGGCGCAGGCTGGGCGCGAGCTCGCGGTCCAGCTACGCAGGTGCCCCTGTCCCCTCCCGGCCCCCGTTCTCTGGGCTCGCGGAGCTTTGCGCCCAAGGGAGCAGGAGGGAAGGGAGCGAGCCTCAGCAAACCCCAGGCGCGGCCTCTACTCCGCTGGGCGCCGCCATCTTGTGTGAGAAAGGGTGGGGCAAGAGGCAGGCAAGGAGGGAGGGGCGACGAACTCTGGCCAATCGGTGAGACCCAACCACAGGAAACGTCGAGCGCTCACTGGTCCGTTTGAACGGCGCCCAAACACATTCAGTGCTTTACAGCGGTGGGGCGGAAACAGATTGAAATCCCCGCCCCCTTGAGGCGGGGATTGGTCGATTGAAGGGCAGAGGCGAATTGCCCCAGCCCCGCCCCCTAAAGGAGCAGGACTTTGTGTATGTGTGTTCTGTGACTCAGTCGTGTCAGACTGCGACTCCACGGACTGTGGTCTGCCAAATTTCTCTGTCCATGGGATATCCTAAGCAAGAATGCTGGAGTGGGTTGCCATTTCCTACTCCAAGGGATCTTCCTGACCCCGGGATCGAACCCGCCTCTCTTGAGTCTCCTGCATTGGCAGGTGGATTCTAAAGGAACAGGACTTCGGACTGGGCTAATACGGGCGCTGTTCTTTCTCTTCTCCTCCAGCCATTTTTTTTTTTTTTTTTTTTTTTTTAAGTACGGATTGGTGGTCACTGTTCTGAACCAGGCTTTGGGATTGCCGCAGCCAGACTCAGTCCCTTGTCCTCCTCCATTCATCCATTTATTCCGTCGTGTATTGAGCTACTACACATGCACTGGGGATGCAAAAAATGTTTAAGACCTGCCTGCTCACAAGCAATTTAAGGGGAAACAGATTGTGATAGGGGATTCCCAAGCTGCTATTTCCAAACTGTTTCCTCAAGCTCTGTCACGTTTTCTCAGCATCCTCAGGAGATTACCTCATTGTCGGTAAGAAAAAGAGGTCACAGGCCGGAAATAGCTCACACTCCTAGCCCAGGCCCTATTCATTTGTTTACTTAAACACTCTAGTTAGATATCTGCCTGGGCAGCCTTAGTAGTGACCTCAAAAATTTATCCCTTTTAAAAATATTCAAATAATATTTAAAATATCTAAGATCCTATCCCAAATATATTGAGAGCCTGGTGTTCTTTACTAAAGCCAAGAATACTTGGGGGTCTGAGCCTTCCCCAGGCCTCTTTTGCTTTAATTTCCTGCTTCCATTTGTCCACTGAAAACAATGCACAACAAGAAAGTTGTGAGTTAAGTTTTACTTAGGGTAAAACAAGGACTATAGGCCAGCAGACAGCCTTTCAGATAGTTCTGAGGAAGTGCTCAGAAGAGGTAAGAGGGGAGGTGGATATATATATATATGCAATTTTGGTAGGTAATCAGGCAGACGTGCAATTTCACACATGTTTTTACAGAAGGCTGCTGCCGGTCACAGGAAGTTTGCTGCTAGTCGTGAGAAGCAGATGTCTCAGTTAATGATTGTAGTGCTTTTCTAGATATAAGAAGGTGCAAGAATTTGGGTTCATAAAATCTCCTGAAAATAACTGTCCAAAGGCCTGTTCTGCCTGTTTTTCCCAGAGCACAGAGTGCCTCATTCCTGCTCTTGGCTCTGAATTCCCTTCAGGGTATGTCAACATTCAGTGACTGGTGGCTAGTGACAGTCTTTAGTTGGCACATTAAACTCTTCATCTCCACTCTGGCCTGGACTTCTTAAACTGTCCCCATCACCCCACCCTTGACACTGCTTGAATCCTTTCTCTCCCAAAGGACCACTGATTCATGACTGAAATATTTGCACACCAATTTTTATAGCCTCAAGACCGAGAAAATTCCTACCAGACGAGTGGCATTAGTGATTGGTTAAGATGCTATGGGCATTTCCTTGGTGGCTCAGATGGTAAAGAATCTGCCTGCAACGCAGGAAATGCAGGTTTGATCTATCCCCTGGAGAAGGGAATGGCTACCTACCCACTCCGGTATTCTTGCCTGGAGAATTCCAGGGACAGAGGAGCCTAGCGGGCTACAGTTCATGAGATCACAGAGTCAGACACCACTGAGCAACTGACACTTTCACTTTTTAGGATGCATTGAGTGGGTATTTTACCTAATATGGGGTCAGGGAACTGACTGGTTTAGATGATTTGAAGGCTTATGGCAGCAGTAGATATAGGGCTCCGTCAGTTCCAGAGATTTCTGTCCTGTGACCTTGGTATAGGGCTCCACACCTCTGAACTGGGTATAAGGCTCCACAGTTTGCTTTCACCCTGACCCCTCCACCCTGTTCCCTTCGAGTAACACCCTAAGCCCCACAAATCACAAACACACTGAAAACTGTTTTCCTCTCTCAATCGGCATCCGAGGCTTGGCACTGGTACAGGAGAACCCAAACCCTAAACATCAGCTCTAGTAATAACACTGTTCAGGCCCAGAGAAGCACTTCACATCTCCTAACCCATGTCCTGGAAACATGAGGTGACTGTATCCAAATGCCACAAAGTTCTATGGTTTGTGCCAGGGGAGGATTTAAGCCACTGAAGCACTTAGGGAAGAAAAGAAATACATTAATTAACTAGTCAAATCCTCTTGCTTTTCCTCCTGTCCCAATTTATGGTTCCAGAAGTACTCAGAAATTAATGTGGTATGTGCAATAGTGGCTGAGGAACATTTGTCATATTAATTCATATTTTAAAAAATTTGTCTATGTATGAGTCTAGATGAAACAGGCTCGCAATTTAATTGGTTTTAGTCCTGTTCTAATTTATGGGAAGGACTGAAGAAAAGCAACTTAATGATTTTAGGCATTGATTTAAAAGAATGTTGAAGGCAAGTTGATAATGTGATTGACATGGTTAGGAAAAATAAAGATGAACAAGGTAATTTTTTTCACTGAAAATCCAGAAACATTTTTTGTGCCATATGCCAAGTATGGCATATAGTTATTTGTTACTATGACCTGACCTCAATTGTGATCATCATGGCTTTCTTTGGAACATTAAAAAGATTATATATAGAATTTTCTGGACCTTCCCAAAGATGAAACATCTTAGGAAAACACATGTCACGTTTGACTTCACAACACTCTTGGACACATAATGAGAATATTGGCTAAATGCTAATAAAACAAGTAGACTTAATTAACACATGATACTAAAAGAACTTGAAGAGTTAAGCAAAACAACAGAAAACTCTCAAATAAAGAGTTTCCACATGGTCCCAAGTGGAAAATGAAATTATTATTGAAAGTGTGCTACCCACAGATATTTGAGAGGGACTGTTTCTTATTATTAATAATATTGACACAAGTTTAACAAATCTAAACCTAAGTTTGACCGTTTTAGTTTCTTTCTCACAATTGATGAGCTAATACTAATACATTATTATTACTAACTGAAGTCCATAGTTTACATTAGGTTTCACTTTTAATGTGGGACATCCTATAGAGACTTCCCTGGTAGTCCAGTGACTAAGACTCCAAGCTCCCAATGCAGGGGAGTGGAGTTTGATACCTGATCAGGGAACTAGATTCCAAATGCCACAACTAAAGATCCCACATGCCGCAATGAAGACCCAGCACAGCCAAATAAATAAATAAAAATAAATATTTAAAAAAAAAAAACCCTGAAATCTGCTGTAGATCCTATGGGTTTTGACAGATGTATTATACCATGGTCTACCATTTACAATATCATGCAAAGTATTTTCCCTGCCCTAAAAGTCCCCTGTGCTCCACAGGGATGACCCCTTCCTGCCTCCCCTCCAGCCCCCCTTCATGGCCATCACTGATCTTTTTGCCATCTTCTTCGTTTTGCCTTTTCCAGAATGTCAAATCACTGGAATCATGCAGTATGTAGCCTTTTCAAATTATCTTCTTAGCAATAAACATTCAAGCTTCCTCCATGTCTTTTTGTGACTTGATAGCCCACTTCTTTTTAATCCCCGCATAATAATCCATTGTATGGATGCAACTGCCAGTTTGTTTATCCATTCTCCTATTTTAAACAACATCGTGATTGCTTCCAAGTTTTGACAATTATGAATAAATCTGCTATAAAACTCCATATGGAGGTAGTTGTGTAGAAGTAAGTTTTCAATTCATTTGGGTGAATACCAAGGAGTGTGATTAATGGATCTTATAGTAAAGGTATGTTTCACTTTATAATGAACTTCCACACTGTTTTCCAAAGTGGCTGTGCCATTTGGCAATCCCATCAGAAATGAATGAGAGTCCCTATCACTCCACATGCTCTGCAGTGCTTGGAGTTGCCTGTGTTTTTGAACTTCAGCTATTCCGATAGGTGTGCATTGCATCTCACTGTTGTTTTAATTTGCAATTCCCCAGGTTTCCTTGGTGGCTCAGACTGTAAAGAATCTGCCTGCAATGCAGGAGACATAAGAGATATGGGTTCGATCCCTGGGTCGTGAAAATCCCTTGGAGGAGGGCACGGCAACCCTCTCCAGTATTGTTGCCTGGAAAATCCCCTGGACAGAGGAGCCTGGTGGGCTACATTCCATGGGGTCGCAAAGAGTCAGACACGACTGAAGAGACCGAGTACAGAATAGCACTCCCCACTGCTGAACTGTGTGCTTAAAAATGGCAAAGGAGTTAAATTTTACAAACTTTTTAAAATCACAATTAAAGAAACAAACAAAAAACCCTACCTGTGCGTTTACCCTTTGACCCAGAAATCCACCTCTAAGAATGTACCATTAAGACACTTTCAACAACATGAAAATTTACTGTCACATTATTTATAATTGCAAAATACTGGAAATTGTTTTTGGCCCCGCCTGTATGGCTTGTGGAATCTTAGTTCTTGGACCACAGCAGTGAGAGCTCCAAGTCCTAACCACTGGACCGCCAGGGAATTCTCTTGTGTAATTTTGACTTTTAGAAGCATGTTAATCTCCTACACACTTAAAATATTAAACTAAATCAAAATATGAGGAAAAAACAAACCAAACTGAATGCAAACAGAAACAAATGAACCCAGCTGAATTTCATACGAGTGATATAACCACATAACAAGGAGGGAAGTATACCCTATGTCTCAGACGGTAAAGAATCTGCCTGCAATGCAGGAGACCCGGGTTCCATCCTTGGGTCAGGAAGATCCTCTGGAGAAGGGAATGGCAATCCACCCCAGTGTTCTTGCCTGGGGAATCCCATGGACAGAAGAGCCTTTGGGGTCACAAAGAGTAGGACATGACTGGACAACTAACACCACACCATACACCCTCAGCCTGGGGGAAGTAAAGACCTCTTGAACTCACTTTACTAGGCTTAACTTTTGTAGTGTACGACAATTTTGAAATATTTTGGGAGCCAGAGTTCTTCATTTGGAAGAAGGAAGACATAAATATGGAATACAGGAAGGCAAGGTAGAGAACCTGGTGAAACTGGATCAAAATTGTGTTACCAGTATAAACTCATGCTTTCTATAATAATAATATATATATTAGATATACTATACATTAGCTTAGGTGTATTATATACATAGTATATGTGATTATGTGTGTCCATTGAAAGAACCTAGAAGCAATAAAACCCTAGTAGCAAGAAGCATACCTAGTACTCAGATGTTGGTTTCTACCATTCCCCACTAAAAGAAACAGGGTTCCTGGGGGAAAGAGTTGATTATAGTGGCTGAGACAGAGAAGGTAGAAGGTTGAAAATTCTGCCAGAAATAAAGTAGCGCCAAAAATTATGGGGCAGGGGCCAGCAGACTGGGGGTGGGGGTGGCTGTGTCAGAGGATGCAGAAGCCAGGTCAAAGGTGGCCACATCTGGGTTGATTTCAGCATCAAAATAAATAAGGACAGTAATGGAATAAAACCCACTGAATAAAACAGGAGTCCATGAGTCCAAATATGTTACAAAGAATATAAATAAACAAAAAAATTAGAAAGGAGGGCTCTTGTTTACAATGGAACACTGACTGATACAGAAGGAGGGAGGCTGACGGGAGAAAATTATCATTTCAAACCATCATAGCTACTTCCCTAGTGGTCCAGTGGGGAGTACGCTGCACCTCTAATGCAGGGGGTGCAGGTTCAATCCCTAGTTGGGGAACTAATGTCCCACATGCTGTGGGGTGTAGCCAAAACTTAAAAATATATATAATAATAAATAAAACCATCATGGTAAAAATTGGTTCAGACCAGAACTATTAAGGGATGTTAACGTATGTATTACTTATACCGTATTTCAGCCTGGGTTGCATAACCCTACTTCATGCACAAGATTACACCAGACAAATCCTGATTGGCAAATATGAAGGCAATGTATGAGGAACCATTGCAGATTACAGGGAAATAATGAGACCTGAAGACTAAAGACAGTAGAGAAGCCTGGACTGCATCCTGTTCTAGAGGGAGAAGACCAACACCACAGTGAACGTTTGGGGCTCTTGTCAAACTGGAATATGGATTATAGGCTAGAAATGTTTTGTATCAATTTAAATCTTCTAAATTGGATAACTGTATTGTGATTATATGGGACAATATCCTTCTTCTCAGGAAATACTGAAGTATAAAGGGACCTAGGAGCACACCGTATGCAGTCTACTTTCATGATTTAGAAAAATTATACATATGTACACACATCAAATAAAAAATTTTAGTTAAAATTTAATATAAATTTTAGTTCAGAGAGAATGAAAAAGCAAAATCTGGGGAATTCCCTGGGGGTGCGGTGGTTAGGACTCTGAGTTTTCACTGCTGAGAGCGTGGATTCAAATCCTTGGTGCAGACTAAGATCCCACAAGCCAGCTAGCATGGCCCAAAAAGAAAAAAGGAAAATCTTTGGCAAAACATTAATCATCTTTGATTCTAAGTAAAGAGTATACAGGGAGGCTACACTATCTCTGCAACCTTTCTGAATGTTTGAAATTATTTCGAAATAAAGTTAAACATATAAAAAGAGAAGCTAAAACAAGGAAATAAAAATGTTTGCAAGGGCATAAACGAAAAAACTTACATGCAAATAATCCCCACACTAATTTCTCTTGAAACTAACTCTGGCCAAGTTCGAATAACAGCTTCAGTTGCAGAGAGATTTTAAGAAATATAACAAAATAGTACTCTTTGGTGTTTTTTTAAAATAAGAGCTCAGCATTGAATAATTTTCAATCAGTAAAATTTAAACACCAAATGGATCTAGATATTGCTTTAAAGACTGTTGAAAATTATTATGATAAAGATTTACATGATGAAAAAGTATTTTCAGGGATAAAATATTTATTATCTGTGACTCCTTTATAATGTTTAAATGTGAGGTGCAAAATTTATGATTCAATTCTGAATCCAAGTATTGTTTTAAAATTGTTAGTAATAATTTCAGTTTGGAGCAGCGTTTCTCTAAATTGAAATTTATTTTTTAAACAGTTAAAAACAACAACCCAAGAAAAGTAAATTAACTAGGCATCCCTAGCAATAGAATATGCATTATGAGATTTTTATTATACAAAGTAACTAGGGGTTTTGCCAAAATGAAGACAAGAACATTTTATTTAATGGAATATTATATAATAACTTATGAGTTGCACATGACTTTATTAACCATCCAAACATTGCTGTCCCTTCTTGAGGATACCCAGGCAAGCGCAATGAAGATTAAATTATCTTGAATATTTTGCTGACTTTAAGTCATAAAAAAACTTGTGGCATTACATATCTTTTAATTTTGTCATTAGAAAGGTTATTTGTCAAGGTAAGAGGGCAGAGCATGTTTAAGAGTTAGCTAACCTTCAAATAATTCAAACAGCGTGACATACAATATGTGAACCTTCTTTTATATCTGACCTGGCCACACAAGTATTGAAGGTTTTGGTTCTTTATTTCTATTTGAAAGTATAAACAGATGTTGATCATATAAAAATATTTGTCTATTATACAAAAGGTAGCATTCCACATATAGCATTGTATATCAAGCTTTTAAATTTAGAACTATATTCTACATCAACCATACCTCAATAAAAATGTCAATGACCCTCAAATAAATAAATAAAATTATATTCCAGTGATCATTCCATATCAACACATAGGGTGTCCTTATCCTTTTAACTGTTGCATACTATGCCACTTAGTGGAGTTAATTCAAAGATTGTTGATAGGGGGCTCAGAAGTGTTGTGTCCCATCTCCAGGTGGATGTGGTAAGGAGAGAAGGCTGCCAAGAGAATCTCAGTCATGGTGAGTGACATAAGGGACCAGATTCCCCCCAAGCTTATGTTTTATTCTAGTGTGAAGCTTTTATGATCAGATGGATTGGCATGTTCAAAGTTAAAATAAGGCCATACCCCAGGTAGAGTAGGTATACCCCAGATATAGCAGCAACCTCCCCAGAAGCAACTGGATGTTTCCAACCTCAGTCACCCAAGGGAGAGGACAGATCTGGGAGGGGAGACAGGACCTTAAAAAGTGGAACCTTTGGGGGGACTTCCCTGGAGGTCCAGTGGCTAAGACTCCATCCATGCTCCCAAAGCAGGAGGCCTGGGCTGATCCCTAGTCAAGGAGCTAGATCCCAGAAGCTGCAATTTTAAAAAGATCTTGCACGCTGCAACTAAAAAAAAAAAAAGATCCCACATTTAGCAACAAAGATCTCTCATGAGGCAACTAAGACCTGGCCCAGTCTAATTAATTAGTTAAAAAAAAAGAAGGAAAATGAGACCTTTGGTTCTGTCCCTCTGTGCCTGAACTCAGATGGATCTAAACTGATTGGCAGGGATTCTCCTGCTCAGAACCGTTTATACACACCCTGCTGTGCTAAACCATTTATCAGGGTCTACAAATCCTCTGTAATCTGGCCTCATCCCTCACTACATTCATTCCTCCCTTGCAGGATATGAACCAACCACTAGTCGTCTCCTGCACAGAGGATGCTACCATACCCTATTTACCTGGCTACCTGCCATTATCCCTTAAAATGAAGCTAGGTGTCAACTCTTCCAGGAAGCCTTCCTTGGCCACCTAAGGTTGAGTTAAGTAACTGTTCATATGCATTTGTGCACCCTAGTACTTGCACTTTATATTCTAATTGTTTACTTGTCAGTCCCCCTCACTAGGGCTTCCCCAGTGGCTCAGCGTTCACAAATCTGCCTGCCGTGCAAGAGAGGCAGGTTTGATCCTTGGGTCAGGAAGATCCCCTGGAGGAGGGCATGGCAACCCACTCCAGTATTCTTGCCTGGTAAAATCCTGTGAACAGAGGAGCTTGGCAGGCTACAGTTCATGGGGTCACAAAGAGTCGGACACGACTGAAGCAACTGAGCATGCACTCCCTCACTAGAGTACAAATCTCTTAAGCCCATGAACCTTGTCTTAATTATGATCCCATCCTCCGCCCCCAAGCTTAGACACGACATCCTAGTTCAATGATGAGACAGAGAAGGGAGCTGCCACAGTGCCCTTTTCCTTCGAAGCAAACCCTCTCTGTCCACATGTCACCTCTATTTGTACCACAGTGTTGGCATCACTCAGGACGAATTGAAATGAAGCCTAAGACTCTGGCTTCTCCAACTGATCAATTCTGTTTTTCCATCCCCCCCATCCTACCTGCTTTCCGTGAGATGAGAGAACAATTTAAATTAGGGGCACCAGGGGGCGCTCTCAAGCAAGAAGAAATAGAGAAACCCTTCAGTTAAGTTCAATCGTTCAGTCTTCTGACTCTGCAACCCCATAGACTGCAGCACGCCAGGCTTCCCTGTCCATCACCAACTCCTGGAGCCTACTCAGACTCATGTCCATCCTGTCCATGATGCCATCCAACCATCCTCATCCTGTGTCATCCCCTTCTCCTCCTGCCTTCAATCTTTCCCAGCATCAGGGTCTTTCCCAATGAGTCGTTTCTTCGCATCATGTGGCCAAAGTATTGGAGTTTTAGCTTCAGCATCAGCCCTTCAACTGAATATTCAGGACTGATTTCCTTTAGGATGGACTGACTTCCTTTAGGATGATTTCCTTTAGGATGGAGAAACCCTTATAAACCTCCATCCCAATTTCATCACATCATTGCTCAAGAACTTACAGTGGCTCCCCACTGCCTCTTCTATCTTAAGATCCAAGTTCCTCCCCCATAACTTTACCCCACCTCATCTGCTCACCCTCTACCCTCTTGAATTTCTAGCTAGCCAAGTAACACTTTATTTTAGCACCAGCTGTTTGCATAAAGGTGGTGCCAATACGTGGTAGCTGAAGCTCTCCTCAAGAACAAACAATGAAAGTGAAAGCGGTGAGCTGGCTATGCAAACAGCAGTTCATGTTTGCCAGCCTCCCCACATCAGCCTGACCTTCTAGCCAGATGCTGATGCTGAAACTCTTTAATACAGAAGAAGCAGTTGTCACTGTGTGTGTCCCCTTCTTCATCCTCACCCTTCCTGTCCTTGTTTGTACCACTTGCTCTGCTTGGAATGATTTAGCCTCACACCTCCCCTATCTACACTTGACTTTTCACTAGAGCCTCCACACTTCCAGAAAGACTTCCCTGGCTAGTGCAGGCGCCGTTCATATAAGCTCCCTCTTCTGAATCCCTGTTGCATTTCCTGTTTATACCACATAATTCGTTGGTATTCAATCTGCTGCTTTCTTTTCCATGATGTGTTTACTTAATGCAGCTGTAAATTATCACAGGTATGGGGCCCAGCTTTGGGAGTTGGATCAATCTTCGTTCAAATTTTAGTTCCTTGGAGTGATCAAAAAGTTCTGGAACTAGACAGTGGTGATGGTTGCATAACATTGTGAGCATGCTTGATGCCACTGACTTGTGCACTTAAAGTGGTTAAAAGGGTAAATTTTAGGTTATGCGTATTTTACCACACTGAAAAAATGTAGCTCCGTTACTCACAGGCTGTGTGACTTTAGGTCGTGTAAATTTTCACTTCAGTTTCCTCATTTTTTGTTGCAAAGATCAAGATAAACATTAGCAATGAAAATGACCCTTAAGTCATGGGCTGAGTTGTACAGCCCTGTGAAAATATTAGCCATGAGCAGATTCTTCTCTCATTCTGGGCACTGCCATGTCCCTTCTCAACAGTCACTGGTTTGGCCACATGCCCAAGATGAGTTAATTAAGTGGCAAGAGATCTCAAAGCCACCAATTCCTTCATGGAGTTTACAGCTGGGTGTTGGAGACAAGCGCTTCTACGGTGGCTCGGCCGGTAAAAGAATCCACCAACAATGCAGGAGATGTGGGTTCGATCCCTGGGTCAGGAATCCCCTGGAGGAGGGCACAGCAACCCACTCCAGTATTCTTGCCTGGAGAATCCCACGGACCGAGGAGCCTGGCGGGCTACAGTCCAAGGGGCTGCAAAGGGTCAGACACGACTGAAGGGACGGGGCAACATGCATGATCACACCCTGGAGACCAAAGCAGAGCTAGCTCTTTCTAGTGTGATTGGGAACGAAGGCAAGGTGCCCGCGAGAACACAGGCTCAGTCTGACCTGGTCTGGGGATTTTCTCTGACTCCAAGTCCTGTGTTCTCTCCACTTTTCAAGGTCCCTTGAGGCCGCGGGCCCTGGGATGTGGGTCAGCGTCCCTCTCCCCCCAGCTTGCTGTTCCCTTCCCCCCACCTCTCTGGCAGCCTCCAAGGCCAGCTGTGGCTACAGAAGGGGCCACAGGCCCTGCCAGGGTGCAGTGGAACACGGCTCCCCCCTGGTCTGGGGTTCCCCCAGTTGTTCAAAGCTCTGGGTGTCTCCAGGGGTGGAGCAGAATCTGGGGTCACTAGGCTTCCTGTAGGCTCCTCTCGGGTAGATGAGCTAGCCCTTCCTCAGGGACATCTCAAAGTCAAAATTTAAACAGTTCTCTGGGGACACTCCTCCTCCTGAGTGGTGGTATTTTGGGGAGCGGATGTGAACTTCCCCGAGGGGAGAGATGTAGGCTCCCAGCGTCCGGCCCTTTGCCCTTCCCCTTGCCCACCCCCCCCCCCCCACTCGCTCCGTTCTCCAAATTTAGGATGGGAGGAAGAAGTGGGAAGACGTTTGGGTCCTCAGAGGCCGGAGAGCAGAGACCCAGGACCGGAAGCGAGACAATCCTTTATCACAGCTGACAGGAGCCCCCAGCCCTGCCCGGGGCTGAAATCCTGGCTGGATCATCCTCCCCTCCCCTCCATCAGAGGTCACTGGGCTCCGGGAGGCAGCGCTCAGGGACTCCCCACGCCGTCTGGCTCTCTGGCCAAACTCCACCCGACTCCCACCCACAACTCAGCTCCCCCTCCGTTTCCCAAAGCAGAGACTGAATCACCTCCACCAGCCCTCGCTGGGAAAGGCCTGGAGACCGGATTCAGGGCTTCCGGAGAGCCCCCAAGGTCCCCTGCCCCAGCCCCTCCCCGGCCTGCGGCAGCCTGAGCATTTATGGTAATGTTTGGATTGGGGCGAGCTCGGCGAACGCCCCGCCTCCCCCGGGCAGGACCTGGGATCCCCTGGGCTGAGGCCCTGCGTGCTGGAGGCCAGCCCACGTGGAGAGGACCCTGGGGTCGGAGAGGACTAGAGGGGACAGTCCAGGCCCGAGGGATGGCTCAACAGGGCTGGAGACCAGGACAGGAGGGAAGGGTCCCCCTCCGCACACCGCACTCACTGCGAACTCTCCCTCTGGTTTATGGGTCCCTAATCCCCAGGAAGAGTCCCCCTGCGGCCACATCCTCTTTTCCCTCTCTCCCCCACCCCCTTAGCAGGGAAGGGGCTGAGAGGAGAGGCCGGCAGATCCCAGGGGAGTCGCTGGAATGCTGGGAGCCTGGGAACGGACCCTGCAGTGTCCCTGGGAAAGCCAGGCTGTGGGAATCCCATCCACAGCCCCCTCCCCAGGATGCGACACCGGATGCCAGAGACAGATCCCACCTCCCCAAGAGGGGGCTTCTGTGAGAGTGGGAAAACCCCCCTGTCCCAGCCCCAGCCTGGTTCGACCCCGGAGTTCAGTAGGCCAGCTGTGATGGAGACGCCCCCTCCCGCGCCCTCCTCTCCCCCGCCGGCTCCGATATAATCCCAGTCATTGTGCCACCACCTCCCCTCCCCCGCCCCTTCTCTGGACCCCTGTACAATGGGGCCTTTGCCTCCTCCAGCACTCAGGGTGGAGATGAACTCACTGACGGTTTCTCCAAGTTTAAAAATAGCCCCTCCCATCTCCCCCTGCCCCACCCACCACCACTGGCACAAGTCACCCTCCTTCTCTTCCATGGCATTTCTGGGGCGCAGCTCAATCCAGGGCGCAGCTCCTTCCTGCCTGGAGTCAGGTGCGAAGGACATGGGTGAGACCACGTCCGGCCAAGACAGGGGCCGCTTCCCCCTATTCAATCTCTTCCCCAACATTTTCCACCCAGCCCCCCAGTATCCGGTTTCCTGGCCCAAGATTGCCTCAGCAGCTACTGCCCCCCACCCGCCTCCAACCCCGTTTCTTCAGTCCCTGAGCACAATCCCCTCCCAGCTCAGACTCCCCGACATTGGAAAAAATTCTCCTCCCTCCCCTCCAAAGACTCAGACTGAACCCTATTTTTAGGCCAGGCCGGGAGGGGGGATTCCCCAGCCTCAGTCACTGCCAATATTGCTGGCCCACCCCCTCCACCCCATCGCTCCTTCTTACTGCAGATGTAAACTTGCCTTTATCAGCTTCCTTCCTCTGCTCAGCCCGTCCTTCTCATATCCTCCTGGTTAAGGCTCCTCCACTGGAGAGGGTGGGTGGGGGACCACTGTACCCACTATGAGAGAGGACTCCTGGGTTTAATCTCACCCCAGCAGGACTAGCCCCCCGGGGCAGGACTAGCCCCCCGGGGCAGGACTAGCCTTGTCTTTTTACCTCCAGCTCCATATGGGGGGTGGGAGGGTCCCACATCGTACAATGAAGTGAAAGCCCCCACTCACCCCGGAGACACCAGTTGAGGAACTCAGACCGTGGCCACCACCCCACACAGCCTCAGTTTCCCTACCTGTGGTCAGATTTATGCCCAAGCGACGCACCAAGGGCCTTCTGCACCCCCTGGGTCTGCCGTGGGAGTGAAGAAGGCAGCCTTCCTACCCATTCCTTCTGGACAGGAATGAGGCTGGGAACTTAGGGCTCTGGTCTGGGGCTCTGCTGATCCTGGCCTGCATCTGGGCAAGGCTGCCTCCACTGAGTCCAGGCACAACAGTGTCTGCAGATGGAAAGCCCACAGTGGCCTCCTTGCTGGACCTCCATCCTCTCTCGCTGAAAGTTCTTCTCCATCTGCTTCCTCTCTTTCCTGCAGCTGTGGACGCTCTAGCTTCTGGCATCTCAGAGACACGGAGATCCCGATCTCAGATACCCTCCGCCTCCTGCTCCTTCACCCTATGCTGCCATCATTCTGCTTCCTTCTGCTTCCAGTCTCCTCTGAAGCCTCTCCAAGGACTTGACCTCTTTGGTTTGAAATCCTAGTGGGCCCTGCTCATGAAGCCTTCTCGAGGTTGTCTGCCCCCTGACCTCTGCCACCCACTCCCTGGCAGCCCAGATCACCCTAAGCTACTGGCTTCCCTAAAGGACAGTCTCTGTGCTAGTTTGGTGGGGACATGTGGGACATAGATGTCACCCTGGGCTCTACCCTCACTTCTCTTTCACCGCAGAGGCAGCTCCACCACCCCCTCCTAGCTTCACTCTTCTCACAACGGAAGAAGGATTCTGAACTGACCGTCCTTGGTGGTTAGCTGGCTTTGCTCTCAGGCTGGAGAGAGGAGAATGATTAGTTAATGGTGTTAAGAGAAGGGAAGGGGGGTGGGGGCAGGGAAGCAGAATACCATGCCCAGCTCTGAGCTCGCCAGGGCAAACAGCATCCTTCAGCCATTCCCACTCATGCCCCTGCAGACAAAAACAAATGCATCCATTCCATTCTGGGCCCTGGGCCAGTCCATACATTCACTCTGGGGGATGAGGAAGCACCATCCTTCTCTCACCCCCCACCCCCACCCCGGGTTCCAGGCCCCTGACTTGGCCTGCCTGGCATGGCCTCTGGCTGAAAATTAATGGAGACAGAGGAGGAGATCAGGAAAGATCTGAACGATGAGGGCTGATGTGGCTCAAGAGTCATCTCGGCGTCATCAAAACGCCATCCTGGAGCATCCTCTAAGTCACCTGCCCATCTCCGGCATTTGCTGCCTCACCCTGCTCCTCCCCCAAGCAGCGGCAAGGCTGCCCTGCCTAGGACAGGACTCTATCCCAAATCCAGGCCCCCTTTAGACCTTCCCAGTTAGACGGGTCCCAGCTGATGTGGATCCCTTTCCCAGGGTCAGGGAGCTGGGGGTCTGTCTCTGTGAGACAAGAATCAGTCTCCCTCCCCAGAGCCTCAGTTCAGGTTCAAGGGGCCGGAAGACCCAGGCATTGGGAATAAGGGGAGATGCAGGTCCCCTCGCCTCGCTGAGACAGATTCCACTTGGGCAGGGCAGCCTGGAGTCAATTCTGATTCCTCCTCCAAAATCCCCACCCTCAGCTGCTGGGGGGCCAGAGCCCTGACACAGGGGGTCTCTTCAACCCTCAGCAACAGCAACAGGTAAGGTGGGGGGAGCAAGCTGGAGACCTTGTGCCCATTAACACATTTCCCCCCATTCTTTCTTCATTCAGGGGAAACTGGGTCCCGGGCTGGGTTCAGTGAGTGAAGCCAGCAGGGGCAGAAACCTCAAGATCCGGGCTGGGTGGGACAAGTGTGACAGCTTCGGGCCTGTGAATTCAGCCCCTCCCGGCTTCCTCTGGTCTGAGACTTGCAGGAGCTGAGGGTGAAGGGTCCACCCTTAGCGCACCGTCTCCACTCCCCACTACAGATGCCTCTGGGTCTGTCGGCCCCGGGCCCAGGGTTCTTCCCTCAAAGCGGCCAGGACTGCAAGGCCTGGGGGCAGTGCCAGGCCGGCGGCCGCCGCAGTGGTGCAACCGTTCTGGGAAGCCCTATTTCTCTGGGGCAGAGGTCCGGGGGAGTGGAGGAGGCGGCGGGCAGAAGAGCTTAAAAGGGAGCGAGGCCCCCATCAAGGACACCAAGGACCTGCCAGTGGCTCCTCCGCCAGGAGGTCCCCCAGGGCTACCCACGGGCTGGCTGGGGCTAAGCGGGGTCTGACCCGGCGGGACTCCAGCATCCGGGCCAGCTTCTCCCCGCAGCCGCCTCGGAGACACCTGTCACCGCCCCCTGTCCGTTCCCTAGCGGGGGGCTGGGAGGAAGGCTCCGGCCTAACCCCGCGCCGCGCTGTTCCGCGGCGCAGCTCCGGGCATCTCGGCGCCGGGCCCGCCCCCTAGGGCTGCGGCGCGCCGGGCGGGGGGTGGGCTGCGCGGGGCGTGGCGGGAGGCCCGGGCGCCCGGGCCCCCTCCCCCGCCCCCCTGACGTCAGCCCCCGGCGGCCGCGAGCTCCCTCACTTGGCTCTAACCCTCCGGCCGGGAAGCATGGGACGGTCCGGGCTCATCTGCGCTTTCCTGCTCGCCGTCTGCTGCTGCTCTCGCCGCGCCGCGGGTGAGTGAGCTCGCTGGAGCCCCGCACCCCGAACGGCCCGGCCGGGCGGCCTTCGGCGGAGCGTGCCGGGGAGCAGAGCCCGCATCCCAGCAGGGGCCGGGGCTTTGCGCGGCGGCGTGCGTTCCTCCTCTCGGGGTCCCCGGTACCCGGCGCCTTGCGCGCGTACAACTCTTCTTTGTGGCCAGTTTGCGGTCTCTGTTCCAGACCATCCCGGGAGCAGGACTGGGGAGACGGGGAGGGGGCTTCTGCCTGGAGCGGGAAGGGGTGGAGCAGAGTCCCTTCAGGCGCTGGGGAGAGCTTTTCTTCAGGTGCTTTCTCGGGGGCGGGGGGCGGGGAGCGTGATTGGAGCCTTGGCGGGAGGGGCAGCTACAGCGCATCCCCAAATCCTGAATTCCGCGCCCGCCTGTTGCTGGAAAACGCAGCTTTCTTAGCTGGAGGGGGTGCACCGACCCCTCCCTCTCCCGCCTGGGCTTCGAGCCAGGCTAGAGGTGAGCGAGAGGGGGAGGTATGGCGGCTCCCGCCCTGCCAGGGCGTTGGCAAAGGCAGTAGCGCCGTGTGGGTCCCCTCGCGCCTACCCGGGTGACGGGGTCACAGGTGGCAGGGAATGGGGATCGCGGAGTCCCAGAGTGCGAGCGCCCCAGACTTGTTACACCTCCCGGAATGGGACCAGATTCAGGTGGGAAAAGGGCCCCTGCACCTCGGAGTTTTTCTCTGAAACCGCCCAGGAGCCGGGCGCTCCCGGGCTCACCCTGCCCTTGTATGGCCGCAGTGGTGTCGCTCCTTTCTCTTGGCTCCGTTTCCCGGGTTCTAGCCGCTGGCTGGCTGGGGAAAGGGAGGTCTGGGCAATACCCAATGCCATGGCTTCGTGCCCATGCCAACAGTATCCCTGGGGTACTCTCAGTTGCTGCCTTCAAAGCCTTTCTGGGGGATGGAGGGGAAAGGGCTGCATGGGGCTCCAGTGCTGCAGAAGGCCCAGCCCCACCCTGCCCCGTTCTTCTAGCGCTGGGGAAACTGAGTCAGGGAGCTGAGGCTTTTGCTCTGGGCTGAAGACCACCCCATCTGCCCTCATTGTCTGGGAGCCAGCTCAGGGCAACCACCCAGGCACCCGAGTCCAACCAGATGGTATGGAGTGACATCACCTCCTTGTGGGGCGGGCAGGACACTGGCACCGCTGACGTCACTCTTGCCCACTGCCTGGCCCTTGCCCTGACCCCTGCCCCCGACCCCAGGGAGAGATTCTGGCCCCTCCATGACTCTGACCCCTCCTGTACTCACAAGACTCCCAGGATGGGGTCCCCTGAGAGTGTGAGAATTCACAGAGGTGCTGCTTACAGAGTAGGAGATGGGGGTCTCCTGACCAGGGTTGCCCATTGGGGTCTTATGGGGGGGAGCGTTGGGGGGCAAAGGGTAGAGTAGTGATGTCTTACCCTGGGTGTGGGGACAAAAAGGGCCTGTGTGCCCCGGCCTGGCACATGCCTTGCATTCCCACACTCTGAGCTCACCCAGCGAGGAGGGGGCCTGGAAGGAAAGGGGCCTTCCTCTTGGCCCACCCTCTGCCAGCCTCATCTGAGAGTTCCTGGTGCTCAGGGTCTCTGCTCCAATGACCAGAAATGTCCAGCCCCAGCTCCCTTGAGCCAGGAGAGGGCCGGCCCGGGGTTGGGGGGAGTCATACAGAGTGGTTGAGGCTTAGAGAGGACAGCGTGCCCTTCGGACCCTCATTGAAGTGGCAGAGAGAACAGCTGCTGCGAGCGGGTGTGAGCGAAGGGCATGGTGAGCAGCTGGAGCTCACACAGCTGCTGGTGCCGCCTCCCGCCTCCCCCCAGGTGTGCCCGGAGAGGCCGAGCAGCCGGAGCCCGAGCTGGTGGAGGTGGAAGTGGGCCACACAGCCCTTCTGAAGTGTGGCCTCTCCCACGCCCAGGGCAACCTCAGCCACGTGGACTGGTTTTCTGTGAGTGCAGCAGAGGGCAGCAGGGGCGGGAGGCCCTGCCCTTCGTGTAGCCCCAGGCCCCTCACCCCCGCCCTGCTGCCTCCGCTCAGGTCCACAAGGAGAAGCGGACGCTCATCTTCCGTGTGCGTCAGGGTCAGGGCCAGAGCGAGCCTGGGGAGTACCACAACCGGCTCAGCCTCCAGGACAAAGGGACTGCTCTGGCCCTGACCGGCGTCACGCCCCACGATGACCGCATCTTCACGTGCCAGGGCAGGCGTCGGGCTCAGGAGCACCGCATCCGGCTCCGCGTCTACAGTGAGTGCTCCGTCCGTGCCCTGTGGGCAGCGTGGGGCCCGGGAAGCGGTGGTCCCACACGCCTCCCTACCTCTCTCCCTTACAGAGGCTCCAGAGGAGCCAAGCATCCAGGTCAATACCTTGGGCATTTCTGTGAACAGTGAGGAGCCTGTGGAGGTGAGGTCTGCTGGGGTGGCCCGGGGTTGGGGGAGGCGGGTTGGCAGGAGCTAAGAGGGGGCAGCTCGGCCAGGTCACAGTCAGGAAGCCTCATGCCCTGTCCTTCCTAGGTTGCCACCTGCGTCGGAAGGAATGGGTACCCTGTTCCTCAAGTCACCTGGTACAAGAACGGCCAGTCGCTGAAGGAGGAGAAGAATCGTAAGTCATCCTCTCTGCCCTGAGAAGCCATGCTTGTGGCACTATATGGGGACCGCTTTGCACTCTTACTTTGTTTTTTTGACTGCACTGTGAGGCATGCTGGATCTTAGTTCCCCAACCGGGAATGAAACCCATGACCCCTGCCTTGGGAGCAAGGAGTCTTGAGTCACTGGACCGCCAGGGAAGTCACTATTGTACTTTTTTTTTTTTAAGTACACAAGCCATCCATGAAAATATTATCATTAGAGTTCAAACTGTACAGAAAATCTAGAAGGAAAATTTCCTTCCTGCCCCAGACCCCTCTCCCAGAAATATCTCTGCTGTCAGTGTGTATATATTCTTTCAAGCCTATTTCTAGGTCCTTACTCACACATGTAAATATATCTAGGACTATATAGGGTTTTGTTTTTTATTACTTAAATCAGTGGTTCTCTTCTAAGACTGATCTTGCTCTCCTCTGGGACACTTGGCAGTGTCTGGAAATATTTTTGGTTGTTGCATATGGAGAGATGCAACTGGCATTTGGGGAGGGGGGGCGTGCAGTGAGGCCAAGGATGCTGTAAACATCCCACAGGGCACAGAGTACTGGCTCCAAATCTCAGTAGTGCTGAGGTGGAGAAACCCTGATCTGAATGGCACGGCCTGCCCTACACTTTGTTTTCCTTTTGACAACAAGTCCTGGAAATCTTGCTGGATCGCTCTATTTAGATCTACCTGATTGTTTACCTACTGCCCAGCACTTCACATGGCTGAGCTATAATGTAATATATAATATAGCTATAATATGATCTAGCTAACCATTCAATCTGGTTAGTAGACGTCCAGAGTATTTTCTCTTTACTTTTAAATCACTGCAGTATTATTTGCACACACCCTTGTATGAGTGCCCACGTGTGTTTGGGGTAGATAGCAAGCAGTAAATAGCTGGGTTGAAGGGTTGCAGGTGGCATTTGTAATGATCCACGGCCCTCTACAGGGTCTCCCCACCATTCCTTCCCTGACCCAGGATACCACAGGGTGGGGATGGAGGCGGAGCAGAGACCCACCGAACCCTTCTCCCCTTCCTCCCTGACCAGGGGTCCACATCCAGTCATCCCAGACAGAGGAGTCCAGTGGTCTGTTTACCTTGCGCAGCGTTCTGCAGGCACAGGTGTCCAAGGAGGACAAAGATGCTCAGTTTTACTGTGAGCTCAGCTACCGGCTGCCCAGTGGGAACCACATGAAAGAATCTAAGGAGGTCACCGTCCCTGTTTTCTGTGAGTACCACCCTTCACAGTGGGGTTGGGTCCTGCGAGCTTCTGCCTGCCCGGCACAGAGGCCATTCTTGGGCTGAGAACTGTCCCCTTTGCCTGTACAGACCCGGCAGAGAGAGTGTGGTTGGAAGTGGAGCCTGAGGGGATGCTGAAGGAGGGGGACCGTGTGGAAATCAGGTGTTTGGCTGATGGCAACCCCCAGCCCCACTTCAGCATCATCAAGCAGGTGCAGGACCCTCTCTTCTGGGTGGAGGTGGGCATGCAAGAGTGGCTGGAGGTCTGCTCTGATCACACCCTCGTCCTCTCCCAGAACCTCAATACCAGGGAGATGGAGGAAGAGAGGACGGATGACAACGGGGTCCTGGTCTTGGATCCCGCCCAGAAGGAGCATAGTGGCCGCTATGAATGTCAGGGCCTGGACTTGGAGACCACGACATCGCTGCAGAGCGACCAACAGGAGCTGGTGGTGAACTGTGAGGGGCTGGGGGCCCAGGACAGGGGGACCAGGCTGGGGCAAGAGGGAATCCAACCCGCCCTGTCCTGCCTGACCCCACTGCTGCACCCCCAGATGTGTCTGATGTCCGGGTGAGCCCCGCAGCCCCCGAGAGCCAGGAGGGCAGCAGCCTCACCCTGAACTGTGAGGCCGAGAGCAACCAGGACCTTCAGTTCCAGTGGCTGAGAGAAAAGGTACCCAGGTGGACCCAGGGCTCTGGGGGCATGGGTGGGCCTGGGAGTGACCTCTGACCCATCTCTCATCTCAGACAGGCAAGTTACTGGCAAAGGGGCAGATGCTCCAGTTACACAAACTGAAACGGGAGGAAGGGGGAGGCTACCGCTGCCTGGCCTCTGTGCCCAGCGTTCCCGGCCTGAACCGCTCCCAGCTGGTCAACGTGGCCGTTTTTGGTGAGGCCCTTGAGTTGGTTGGTGTTTTCAAGCTCTCTGGGGGCCAGAAATCACCTGCTGCCCTGGGGCGCTCTGGCGCGGGGAGGGGATGGTGGGCTGGCAGAGTGTGCTGTCTCAACCCGCGCTGCCCTCATGCAGGGCCCCCGTGGATGGCATTAAGGGAAAAGAAGATGTGGGTGAAGGAGAACTCGGTACTGAATCTGTCCTGTGAAGCCTCGGGGCACCCTCGGCCCAGCATCGTGTGGAGCGTCCACGGCGCAGTGAGTGGGCGCATGGCAACCTCCCAGGCGCCGGGCCATCCCCTTGCAGGTTCTGCTGCCACCACCCGACACCCTCCCACCCCTGAGCCGCGCCTCCTTCCTTGTAGGCAAGTGAGCAAGACCAGGGGCCGCAGAGTGTCCTGAGTGTCCTGAATGTCCTGGTGACCCCAGAGCTGTTGGAGACAGGCGCTGAGTGCGTGGCCTCCAACTCTCTGGGCAGAAACACCACCATCATTTTCCTGGAGCTGGGTAAGGGCCGGGTCCTGCAGAGGGGGCGGGGACCAGCCCACGTCGGGCTCATTCTTCTCCCACCCCTGACCCCAATCCATTTCATGTCTTCTACCCCAGACTCCAACAGAACCACCAACCTCAGCACCTCCACCGTTAGCCCCCCTGCCAGAGCCAACGGCACCTCAACAGGTGAGCTAGGCTGGACCGGGCATCCTCATTCTGCCCTGCCCAGCCCAGGGGAGCCTTGGGCAGCTGCCCACCTTCCATCAGCCCTGGACTGGGCAGGGCAGTGATGGTAACGTGACAGCTTGGGGCAGGGAGTGACTCCGAGTGTCTTTGTGGAACAGAGAAGAAGCTGACAGAGCCCGAAAGCAAGGGTGTGGTCATCGTGGCTGTGACCGTGTGCGTCCTGGTCCTGGCCTTGCTGGGCGCTGTCCTCTATTTCTTCTATAAGAAGGGCAAGCTGCCATGTGGACGGTCAGGCAAACAAGAGATGTAAGCACGATACCTGGCATCTTGCACACCCACCCCCCATCTCATGCTGCCAGCTTGCTGCCTCCTCGGGGACGTTCCCCTGCCAGCCCCCGGCCCACTAGCCGGTTAGGAGCAGGAGCGGGACACCTGCTTTCCCACCACTACCCAGCTCCTTCCACCACACCGCTTCCCTCCTTCCCTGTTGCCCTTCCCCGAGCTGGCCCAGAACACCCAAGGGCCCATCATCACCTAGTGCCCTGTCCCTCCTGACAGCCCCCCTTCCCTTGCCCTCAAGTTGCCAACCTCTTGCCTCCCTCCCTCCTCCCAGCACGCTGCCCCCGTCTCGTAAGAGCGAATTTGTAGTTGAAGTTAAGTCAGATAAGCTCCCAGAAGAGATGGGCCTCCTTCAGGGCAGCAACGGTGACAAGAGGGCTCCAGGAGACCAGGTAGGAGGCAGTTCCTGTGGCCAGAGCCTGACAGTCTTCAGGGATTGGGAGCAGCAGGGGCTGACGGTTGCTGAACACTAACTCTGTCCTTCATCCTTCCCCATCTCCAACGGGGAGCAGCTCCCACCTCGCCTCCCTAACACTACTCACAGATGGTAGGGCCAGGCAGGTGGCTGAGGGACCCCGGAGAAGGTAGCCCCCAGGACCAAGAGCAGGACCCTGTCTATCACCACTTCCTGAATGGCGCTGGTGGCTCACATCACTAGGTGTGACGCGCGGCCCAGTGTGATTTGGGGGTCTCACCTCTCATTCCCTGCCCTGCCCGCCCCCCCGCCCGCCCCCACCCTGGCTTCTTCCCTCCAGGCACTGCACCTAGTTCATCAGCTGTGGCTTCAGTCCCTGCTCCCTCTTAGCGCTGGCACCTAAACCCTGGTCTGTGTCTCTGAATCCCCGCCTCACTTCTGCTCTTCATCCGTCTTTAGGGAGAGAAATACATCGATCTGAGGCACTAGCCGCTGAATCACACGGCTCTCCCCCCACTGCCTGGAACCTCCTCTGTTCCCTGCTCACCTTCCTCCCCAGCACTCAGGATGGTCGCCAAAGCCTCTAAAGTGGACTACTGAAGTGGAAAAGATCCCCCTCCAGCTTACCTGCAGACCCCGTTTCAGAGGGCACGTGGGCTAGGACCCAAGCTGTCCAGAGAAAGACCTCATGTGGCCCTGGAGGCCCCCTCCTTGGGGACCTGTCCACCACGGTCTTAATTTGTTGAGACCACGGAGGAGCCTCAATATCCCAGAAATGCATAGGAGAGTTTCTTATAGAACTTGTTTTCTATTTACACATTATGGATGTTAAGTACCCGTCTTCTACCAGCAACCAAATTAGGTAGCCTGTTTATCTTGAGCTGACTTCCTGGCCCAGGGCTGGCTTCATAATCCAGTCATACAGCTGAAGTATGGTTGTGGTGAGTCCAGGCCTCTCTCTGCGGGTGAGGGTCACTGCTCATTTCAGTTCTGGGGAGACCTCCCCACAGTAAATGGAAGCAGCTGCCTGCCTGCCTATGGAGTCGCTTTTGCGACATTCCTTTCTTTCCCTGGGCAGAAGCCAGGACCTGGTGGTGTTCCTTACAGGATAGTCAGTGAGGATGCCAGGCACAGATTTCCAGAGTGAAGGCCCTTGGGCCCGAGCACCCTCATTCACTTGGCTCCCCCCACCCGCTCTAAGAACCACATTATGACTGAAGGCTGGGGTGGGGGCTGGAGATGAGGTCCAGATTGTCCTTTACAAGGGTTAAGGCTATAAAGTTATATTAGCACCAGGGTCCTAATGGGAGAATGGTACTTGGAGATGAGAAATGGGCCTGGCTAGAGCTTTGGGGCGTGTATGTGTATCTGCGTGTGTGTGCGTGCGTGCGTGTGTGTGTATATATATGGTTTTGTTAGGTTGTAAATTTGCAAATTGTTTCCTTTTTATATATGTGTGTGTATATATATATATATGAAAAATAAAGCTTAATTGTCCCTTAATCTTACACTGTTTTTTATTCATCATGGGTACCACAGCAGCCTGGGGCCTGCAGAGTTGGAACCACGCCAAAAGGAACAGAGTGCCCTTTGCAGCTGGGAGCAGGGACCAGAGGTCACCTCTGCTTCTCAGCAGAGGGCTCGAGCTCTAACACAGAGGATAAGCTTGCTCCTTAGCAGCAGAGCTGCCCTGATCGAGGCAGCTTACAGAGCTTGGTGAGCTGTCGGCAGGGAGTTTTTGCCCCTTTCTTGTCACTCAAACGGCCCTCCAGGTAGCAGAACAAGACGTCTGGTGATGAACTGATGGGGTTATACATCTGGCCTTGTAGTTCCCCAATGCATTACTCCCTGACCCACGAATGAGCAAGAACTCTGGTCTGCTACAACAAAAGAAACTTTATTTAAAAATATTTTTTACAGACATGGGTGCCTGAAAAAGCTCTTTAGTTAACTGTGTATGGAAGTGAAAAAAATTAATAAATAACATTAGTATAACAGAACCTCTAAACATTAATACATTGGCAAAACAAAATGAACTTAAAATGAAAATGACTCTTAAAGCTCTGCTATTCTCTGTAAGAATATTTACCTTCTGTTTTATTCTTTACAGGTGAGAATGATTAAATACTGCTAATATAATTTTTTTATATTAATGACACATTTTTAAAATAGTCCACAAAAATCTCATCTAAGGTTTCATTTTGTTTTATTTTTAACACTGATATACAAATGGGACTCTTCATTCTGGAGAAAGCATCAAGTTCTCTCCAGCCCCACCCAGGCCAAGAATGTCAAAATCCTGAATAAGGAGGACTTTGAAAAGAACTGTTTCTATCTCCCAATTCTTTATTAAGTTAAAGGCAAGGAAGAACTGAGAAGAGGGAAAGAGACAAGTAAAACGTCATTATACAGAAAACTTTTGTTGTTGAAACCTACAGTGGCCACCATACTGAGGACAGGCTTCTGTTCCGGTACGTGGTCCGTGCCTCCCTGCCCAGGGGAAAACTCGCCCCTGCAGAGGCACTATCTGCTTAATGCTCTACGTCTGAAGTTTTCAAATGAAAGGAAAGCCAAGTCTTAAGAGAGAGGCAGGAGGTCTAGGCCAGTTCAGGATCCAGCATAAAGACAAGACAAGACAAACAACCTCCTCTTCTCGGGAGTCCACTCTACACTGTTCAATGCCGCTGGGTCACTGACAGGATTGGGAGGCTGGGTCACTTGAAACGGTCCAGAGGATACCTGGCAGTCATGGAACATTCTGTCTCCTGCTGAATACAGAACATCCAACCTGACAACTAAGATTCTGACCGGAGCCAACGAAATGATCCTGGGGTACAATGCTCATTTCTTCCAACTCAGCACTGTGGCTGGAGAAGGGACCGCCGACCTGCTGCACCTGGGTGCCACCTCCCCGGCCGCACGGAGACACGTCCTCTCCCCTAGACTGGAGAACTAATGACCCTCAAGGTAGAGGAGCTAAGACTCTGGTATTTCCATATTAAGTCCTAAAATGCAGCCTGGGATACAGTGCTGCCTTAGAAAGGCACAAAATGTTTGGTTTTTTTTTTTTTTTCAGTGTGCTAAAAATTGTTTTGTTTTGAATAAAGCAAAAAGATATATAAGGTTAAAAATACCAAGTCACCACAGCCAGAAAGCAGGGGGAGGAGGTACCTCCTAGCTGCCACGCCCCTGCCACCCACTTCGGCAGGAGGCCAAGGCCAGGACACCAAAAGAAGGCTGAGGCGGGCAGGTCGGGAGGCATCCCCTCTGTGGGCCTGGCGCCTGCAGGCTCACTCACCCCGACAGCAGAAGGGAGAAGCCAAGGAACAGAACACACAGGGTCTACAGCCGGTAAGCAGTCCCCTGCCTCATCAGCTTCCAGACAGCCATAAGCGCAGCTTCCTCTGCCACAAAGCTCGGTCAGAGGGAGGCAGGGAGGCGGGGAGGCGGGAACCGACACGCGGGGCACATTAGCACCTACGTCGGAGCGCTGGGTGCAGGCGCGCACACACACCCCACGCGGGGGCCCAGCAGGGCAGCAGTGCCAGGCCTGGGGAGGCTCAGACAGCCTGGACCGAGCAGACTCCCCTGGCCTCCCAAAGTGACCCAGGGGCAGAAGGAGGATATGTGAAGGGCGCCTCTCACATTTTGGGGACCGAACAAGAATCTGAGGCAGGGCGATGAGAACTCTGATTTGTTCCACTGTCAGATCAGTAGGTTGGCGTTCAGCCTCCGCTCTCTACACACACAGGGAGTGGTCGGCTACATTTTTCTCAAGAACTGAACAAGAGAAGGGGCAGTGAGATCTCCAAACAGTTGTTAGTCTGTTAGTCAACAGCTGGTCCTTTGGCACCGTGCTCTCCAGAAGACTGCCAGGGGGCCTCTAGGCAGGCCTGGCTCTCCCCACCCCGACTCCCCCACTCACTCCTGGGCTACTTTCCGGAAACAAGAAACATTGGTGCTCCCCCTCTGAAACCAACCCAGACTTCCTAGGACTAGGTGAAGGCAAATGGCACTGCTGTCCCTCTGCCCCTGAATTCTAGAGCCTAGAAGGGAATTTCAAACACAGGCCCCAGCCTTCACCACAGGCCTCAGTGTGCATCTTTGGATTATGAGGCGACTTCGATGTACATCAGATGACTCCAGTAGTTTAAAAAAGTTGTAAGTAATTATGAACTGCATTAATAACAAGGGACAGGGTCCGGGTTGAGAGAAACAAGATCAGAAGATTCAGGCAAGCAGAAGCACAGCTTTAAAAAACCAACAAACAAAGGCTTTACTACAGGACGACAAAGGAAGCAACCGGACAGAGAGGACAGATGCATCCTGTCGACAGTGCTCTCAGTAGAAACTCTCAACTGGAATCTATACCTAATTCACATCCTGGCAACTGTCCCAATGTCATAAATTCTTACTGCAAAGTAGTTTCTGAGGTACCACGGACCTCAGTGATGCCTAAGGACATCACTGCAGAGGAGAGACTAGATGAAAGGGTAGGGAGGAGGACATGGAGGGACTGAGGCCACGGGCCTGGAGAATGAGCATGTTCTCAGCACTAAAACCTGAAGAGAGCCCAGAAGTCAACGGGCAGGGGCGACGGGGGATTTGTGATCTGCTCTCTGAAGAAAGTGAAAGACAGCCAGAAACCTGAGATTAAATGAAGGCTAAGAAATGTCACCCAAGAACAGACTAGCTCTGGAACAGGAGAAACAGGTCCTGAAGAAAGAGGTAAGAAATCTTGGATG
Source organism: Muntiacus reevesi (assembly GCF_963930625.1). Taxonomy (NCBI): domain Eukaryota; kingdom Metazoa; phylum Chordata; class Mammalia; order Artiodactyla; family Cervidae; genus Muntiacus; species Muntiacus reevesi. The sequence goes on from NC_089257.1 coordinate 61,981,416, forward strand.
CCAGGACTCATAAAGGAAAGAAAAACAGGCAATAAACAGTGAAGGTAACCCAAGTTAACGTTAACCTAATCGCTTCTTCAATGTCCCAGACACAGTCCCATGCCTGCCTTTCCCCTCTCAAGAAAGCAGTATGGTAAGCTTGGCTACTAAAGTATTGGTTTGGCCAAAAAGTGCATTTGGGTTTTCATGTCATGACATCATACACAAAAGCTGATGGAACTTTTTGGCCAACCCAAAACGGTTTAGGGTCTCTCTCACCTCCAGTCAGAACCTCCCACTGCCCCTTCTTCCCACCTGAACTAACCTGCGGCTGCCGCCCTGTGTGGCAAAGGCGGACTGGCTGGGTGCCCATACCTGATCAACATGCTGGGCTGATGACAGTTTTCCTTGAGAATATGAACAAGAGGAGCTGGGTATCTGTTAAAGTGATGATCCCTAGAACTGGGGGGCCATGAGGACTTGAGGACTAGGGTACTGATTTCACGGCCACACATTACTGACAAACAGATTTACTTGCAGGAGAAAGATCGAGTTGCAAAGTTTCTCAGCTCCATGCAGAATCAACTGTACTGCTTCACTGGGTTCTGGGAGATACTCTGCATCCTGATGACTCCCTCCTTTCTTCTGCCTGAATTCTTCTGTTTCTGGTATCCGAAGGACTGCTCAACAGGACGGTCAAACATACAGTCTTGACCTTCTTCCACTGCCCTCCTCCATGCATTAAGTGGCAACATGCATTTCTAACATGAGGCTGCTAATGTAGACTGAGATCAAAGTAACAGCAATGCTTTATGCTGAGAATACTTCAGATCGAATTTCTAGGGCATGAAAATCCAGGAGGAGAATAACGTGTTGACCCTTACACTAAGTTCCAGGGTCTCTAAGCTCCATACTCCTAGAGATACAGGCTGACATTTTTAAGAACTGAGTTCATCTACCTCACTGCCTGGCTCTTGGGAGACCAAACAACTGGTGGACGATCAGGACCCAGAGACAGGCACTCATCCTTCTCTCACAACTTTGGCTCTTCTAAAGAGACATAGGATTAACAGGAAGGTTGTGGAATGACTGAAAACCAATTCCACACAGGATGGGAGATGGTAAGAGGTCCCAGAAGGGTCATAAGAAAACTTCCTAATAAAGGGGAATAGGAATACAAGCAGCTGAGTAAAAAGATCAAGAAAGGCACTGGAGTGGAAAGGGGACTGTAGGCAGATGCTTTCCTTAAACATTTGACTGCTCTACTGTCCAACTCTGAGCCAATGAACAGACCCATCACAGAGACTATAAACACATAAAAATGGTGGGTAATCCATGAGACTTACATGGAGGAATCTCCCAGACATTATCAAAACTATAGGAAGATAACAGGGGTTAAGGGGAGCATCTTGAACTGATTCTTAACCAGGACAGCTCTATAAGGAAACGTATGTCTGCACACAGCTGTGACTATAAACTGCACGATTGAATTGGGAATGGGTATTTTAGGGCCAAATGCACATGCTAGACAGTCCAAGTACAATTCCTCAACATCAGTAAACCGTCTTGCGGTGGCAGGTGAGAACACAGAGCTGGCACTTGAGGCTCATGGTATTCACTCATAACCACCTGCTGAACGAACACACACTCTGAGAGCCAGGCCAATGGTCAGAATATCATTATTCCATGGGCAGTGGTCACTGCAGAGTCAGAAAGGCCAACAGCAAGAGGGGAGATTTACAGTTTGGGAAGAGGGCCTGTACCCCTCTGCCTCTCATGACGTGAGGTAGGAGAATATTCTGCACTAACACTACTGCTGGTCACATGCAAAAAGGTCTAGATCTTGTTAAAGGGAACATATAGCTGGTCCTACTTTGCAAGCAAATATAAAAAATTCATGTGTGAGGTTTCTGATTGAACCATAAAATATATTTTACTTTTCTAAAGAGGAAATAAATATTTTAAGTATGAGAAATAGCAACTCCCCTAATTTTTCTTCTAAATCCACAAAACAGCTAAATGATACTAACAGTACTATACTACACCCTGGGCCCTGGTGTGAAGAGTCTGCATGAGAAGCAAAAGAACAGAAGGATGGCACAACACGCAGAGCAGGGTTGGGGGCATAGAGAGAGTAAGGGGAGAGAATGGCCACCCACAGGTATATAGCACTATTGATATAAATATTAACAGATAAATGCTGAGACGACAGACTGCCAAATCTATTATTTACCTAAACGGAGGTATATCACTGAGCCCACAGGTTTTTTCCACCTTGAGAACCCCTGACTTTAATAGAAGGAGTATGGCAGGGGCAGTGGATGAAACAGCCAGCCAGCATCAAGGAGGGCTGCAGAAAGCAGTCCAAGGAGACATGGGGAAGCAGGGTTGAACCGAAGAGCCTAATGCATTCGAGAATAGGGGAAACAGCAAAGTGGTTTTTACCTTACCTGATAGCTAACAGAGGGGGAACCATTTGTAATTTAGAGGGAGAAAGGGGATGTGGCTGCTCCAAATGGCAAAATTCAAAGCCCACTTGTGAAAGGGCAATTTAGTTAAATTCAGAGCAGAACCAAAGAATTAAAAACTGCCACATGAACTGAGGATGAAGAATGGGTGACTGGTGCCTCAAAGGAAAATTTAAGAAATTATGGTTTTGGAAATATCCTCAAACAAGAGCCATGCGAAAACTTGCCTGAGGCTCATCTGGCAATCTCAGACTCAGACCCAGGCATGAACTCAGAGCACCCAAAGGAACCTCTCACCGAAAGGTCTGAGACTCTGAGTGCCCATAGACAAACAACTGACAAGCTAAGAACCAGGCCAAGCAATGGTGCATATGTTCAGCACCGAGTTTGAGGGCTGACCCAATGAACCACACAGGTACTCAATGAACTGTTGAGTACTGAATGACCCAATGAACCATTAAGAAAAAAAAAAAAAGGATAAGCCTGCCTTTAGCGTATATAATTAAGGACATAATCTTCAAAGAAGACTTTGCATGCACTTTGAAAAGACAAAGGACTTGCAGAACCACTGCTTTGTTCTCTTGTCAGATCTTCAGACTATAGGTAGTATCTACAGATAAGGAAAAACTCCAGCAGGCAGAGGTACGCAGGCTGCTGCCATGTTTTCTAGTTCTTCACCTAGGCCTTCCACATCTAAACAAAGTTCAAAAATGAACGCTACCACAAGTGAAACACTATACCAGCTTTGAGCAGGAGACACTAGGTTCCTCTTTCCGACTCTCTGTCGCTTTCCTCTGCCCTCTCCACCCTGACTGAGGCCCTCCTGCACCTGCTGGGGGCTGTGTCATTTCTGTCATAAAGAGAAGACAATGTGTAACCACGGCAATTCAGCAAGAATCCCCAAATCGTCCACTCTGGAAATGTAAATGGCTCGGAGGCAAGAGGAGAAAAACAAAAGATCTAGGAGTAACTGAAAGCCAAGAAAAGAGTTAGAAAAAGCTTTAAGTCCAATTATGATAACGTGGGAAAGAAAATAGATGCAAAGTCATTTCTGTTTAGATTGTGAGACAAACCAGGTTTTAGATTGTGAGGCAGGTGGGTTTATCAAGGAGCAGGCTTGTTTCTGACCAGGAGGAAGGTTACCCACTGCCAGGGAAGTCAGTTAAAAGGCTCGGGCTGGCAGCATCTACAGGAACAGACCAATGAACTCTGAGTCTTCTTTACCAACTGGCAAGGGCACAAGCTGGAGGGCCTGTCAATGTTGTCTGAGTGCAATAAAGGCATTGATCACACCAGTGATGTCTAATGACCGTGGGGAACGCAGTCACTAAAGAGTATCTGAGAGCTAAAGGGAAGAAGAAAGGGGATGAGGAAGAAGAAGGAAATGCTACATTCCCAAAGCCATAGGCACAAAGAGAAAAGCGAGTCGCCAGGCAGCACCAGTGTAGGGTTGGTGCTAACTGTCAGCAGAATGCTGTGCTACCCTGGAGTGATACCCTCAACTCCTTAAAGAGCAAAGAAAAAACTCACCTCTGAAAATATAACCTGGCTCATCATCACAGGGAGACACCCATATAAGCTGAAATTCACTGGGAAGAAAAGCTCAAGAGAGAAATCCTTATTGTCTGCTGTGTGCATTTTATGTATAACAAGGTACAGAGCGTGTGAATGGAGCTTCCTAAGTGCTTCATGGTATTTGGGCCAGAAAGCCATGCTGGAAACAAATGTTTTCCCCTTCCCATTAAGTAGAAAATCTCATGATCTACATTAGAACACATACCTGGCACCAAGGCAACTGGCTCCCGCAGACTATTCTGGGGAGAGCATGGAATGTATCTGAAGGCCTCTATCTCATATCAGTCATTATGTAATTACGATAATTAAAACATCTTTTTAAAAACAGATTCAATGTTCCTATAGAAACAGTGCTTTGGAGTGACCAGTGTTCGCTGCGAGTATCAAACAGGACCATAATGACAGAGCGACAGTACTTTTTTCCCACCTATCTACCAAACAAACCAACACCATCACACATTATAAAGAACATCCTATAAGCGGCTTGGCGTCAGTAAGGCTGATCACAGTAAGCCCACTGCCAATGACGGACACTAAGGAGCAGGAGGGCAGAGGAGACAGGGAGAAGACAGAGCAGGGGGTGGGGAGGCGTTCTAAAAATACAAGACTTCAGCTATGCACATGACAATCCAAGCCAAAGGGGAGTGTTTGAGTTGTAACACACGCTGGGGTTGGGGAGAAAACCACAGTAGATGGGAGTCTTTAAGATTCCTTCCTAAACCTCTTGTGCTAATTCCCCGCCTGGAATTTACACACACAGCAGGTTAATCTTATAACCACAGGACACACACAACCACAGACAGACAAACAAAACGCATACAACCATATCCTTAACCCAAGAAAGTCTTAAGTCCTCAATTAGGATTTAGAGCACAGTACTTCTGCTTTCTGGACTGTTCCCCAGGTAGGCTACTATTTCATAAAAATCCACACTCTTTCCAAGTGGGAACTGAAGGACACCTTCAAATGCACTCTTAAAACATTAAGAAAAGAATCAAGCCTCCTAGCTGTTCCGTCCTCAGTCCACTGCTTTGAAATCTTGGAACCACAGATGTGATACCCCACAGACAGGGCAAGACCTCACTGTGAAGTTTCCAAAGGAACCTAGCCGCCCTTTAGGGTGCTACTTGAGCGAGAGCTCCCGGCTCCTCGGTCCTCTAAGCTGCGGCAGGGAGGGGGTGTGCTAGGTGGCAACATGGGCCGGAGAAGAAATAGAAACGAATTCCCGGAGGATGTTTTTGGCCATTTCAATGTTGTTGTGGGCAATGACCAAGGCTTTCTGAATGTCCTGATAGGAGTAGCCCTGACTCAGGAGGCTCTCGATCTCGCTGGAGAGCTGCGGGGAGGCGGCGGCCGAGGTGGCAGCACTGCTCTGCTGACAGCTGCCTGCTTTCCGTTCAGAGTTGATTCTCCGAGGGAACGGCTTGGGTGGCCTCTCAGGAACCTGAGCACTCTCAGTGAAGTCTGGAAGAAATCGGAAAGAGAATATTTGCAAATCTGGGGGCGGGTGGGGGTGGGAAGAAAGCCTCATCTAATAACAGTGTGCTAGTATGAGATATTACTGACCCACTGTCAGTCGGGTACATGTGTTCTTCAGTCACACGGCTGGGTTTTTACAGCTTAAAGAGTTTTAGCGTACAGCCTTCCTCTCATGGCAGGACAACCTTCTACAGACACCACGCACTTGCCCTACCAACGGGGACCATGCTGCCCTGCCCACACAACATCTGCAACAGGCTTTACACTGAGCACCAAATTTTCACATGCATTACTGCCTGAATAAGTCAAAAAACATTTCTGAGGGGCCAGAGCAGACACTAGATTTCTCCCTTTACAAATCAAGGAACAGAAATAAGCCGAAGTCACAGTGGAAAAGCATTAAACAAGGCTGGGTGGCAGGGGATCACTGCCTGTTTGGGCAATGGATGCCATGTATCTTTTTTCACCAGCTGTCCTAAAGGCTGTCTTCCGTTAGTTACTAAAGTGACAGAAACTCTGGCCGCTGCGTTCCCAGGCGGCCACAGGTGCAAGAAGGACAGCCCTTAACAGTTGAGGTCCAAATGTGGGCTGGCTCTAGGCCCACTCAGATGCTTTCCAGAGGAGTACGCCTCCCTTCCAGCGGGACAGGGCCCAGAAGTCAGGAATGTGTGCTCCAAATCATCAAGCTGAATTATCACTGTCAACACGCATGCTCAGATGAGCCAGAAAGCCTACTACTCCCAGCATAGGCAGAGCCAGGGTGTAAGGAATACCTTATTTCTAAGTCAGGCAAAATTCTCAAGAGTCTAAATCAACTTTAACTTCCCAATTTGGGTCCCAGGACCAGCTTTCCTCCCACTGTGGTCCACTCCTTTCAGCTACTGACTTACTGTCACTAGGAAGTCATCTCTGTCTTGGCATAAATAGGGAGCCACACAGCATTTCTGGGTAAACCTGAGGGAGCCTGGAGACTCACGTGTGGGGGGATCACCTTCCAGGGACAGCCAGCCAAAGGAGGAACTGGCGTTGGAGATGTCAGAGAGCGTGCGGCGGGCCAGCACCACAGGCACGGGTGGCTTGGGAACATCATACCCGTCCTCTTCATTTTCTGATTCCTCAGGGCCGGTGTTGGCATGGGCTGCAGCCAAATTCCCTTCACCTAGAGAAAAATTTGTGCAGTTATCCTCTTTATCTAACGTACTTCTCTGTCTAACATTTCAGGACAGGGACATCCACTCATCGAGCATATATAGCATCAAACAGTTATTGAATATCCATTATGGGTCAAACACTGTGTGGCCCTGTGGGTAGAAATAAAAGAAACAAGGAACCAAAATCTGTACCAATCCTGCAGCTCTATTTTTCTAAATATGTCAAAAGCTACCCTGGCCAAGGTTAACGGCCACTGAAATCCAAGACTCAAGCACCACTTTACAGCATTCAGTCAACATTTTCATCTGCATTTCACCTTGGAAGATCAGCCAAAGGGCCCTGTTATATGTACTGCCTTCTTGAACTTTCAACTTGGTAAGCTAGTTAATATGGGAATGGAGTATTCACCACCCACACACACAAGAATTTCATCAATGTTGAAAAGCAATGGGAGTAAGAGGGAGCTAGCTGCCAGCACTGCGGGTCCAGGCCGTATAACACAAGGGCTGCCAGGCCCTGGAAGGATGAAAAACCCAAATGGAACTAGCTGTGTGAATGAAAAATAAAAGAGAAGAAAGGCCTTTACTGCCATAGATCAAAGATACTTTGCAAAGAAAATTATTTAAGAATATTCCACTTAGATCAAGCTCTCATTGGCCAGACATTATCAGCTCATTCCTCCAGCACATCAATGATTGTTAAAGCAGCAGAACTGGGGACTTCCCTGGTGGTCCAGTGGCTAAGACTCCATGCCCCCAATGCAAGGGGCCCAGGTCTGATCCCTGGTCAGGGAACTAAGATCCCACATGCTGCAACTAAGAGTTTGCACACCACAACTAAAGATCCCACATGCTGCAACTAACACCTGGCATAGCCAAATGAATAAGTAAATTTAAATAAATAAATAAAGAAGCAGAATGACTACTCACCAAACGTACCACTCTCTGTGACAGATGGCGCCACCTGGGACTGAATATTATACATGGCTTCGTATGTACAGCTATCGATCTGCTGGTCACAGTCACACGTTCTGGACCGGAAGGAAAGTGGCATAATGATCTTCAGAAACAGAACTCTGTTATCTGCAAACTTAGCAGGAGTCACTTATTCACAACTTCTCTAGATCCTGATTCTATCAAGATAACACTCTCCCTTCGCCAGTGTCACTACTAGTAAATATCATAAGATTGACTCCTATTATGAGTAACAGCTGTGTATGTTTTTGAAATTATTGTGATGCTCAAGAAACATTAAGTAGAACTGCTTACAGCTGCAAGAAGCTTAAAACATTAGCGGCTACACACATCTTTCTGCTTTATTTTTGGCTGGATAACGCTATGTGCAGGCAGCAAGCCAAGCAGGTGAGTGAGTTGGTATCAACTGAATTCCCAAACAGGACTGTTGTGAACCTACCGTGAACTCTGCGCTATCTCTGGAGGCCACTTCACTTCTGGCTTTTGAAGTCCCAGGGGCCTAGAGGAAGGAGTCATATACTCTGTATCCTCCTCATTTTCACACTGCTCCCCAGGGGGCAGCTTTGGCACAGGAAGAGGTCTGGAAGAGGAAGAATAGAAAAACAGAAAAAGAAAACAAAAAGAATGAACTGCTTTGCAATTACCTGAAAAAATTTGAAAATCACTGTGGCAGAAGAAATATATAACATCCTCAGATGTTCAAGATACTCCCAGTAAAAAACAGCAAGCATGATTCTAAACACATAAGAATGGCAATGAGTATATTACCTATTGCCAATTACTGTCTGACTCTAGGTGGTAAGATTCTGCTAACTTTCTTTAGCATTGCTCACCTGTGTTTTTAAAATATTCTTATAACACATACTATTTTCATAAAGAGAAAAAGGTCATTAAAAGGGTAATCCAAAAATTTTAATTACAATTCTTTTTGTTGACACTAATAAAAATATAAAACTGCACCATTTATTCATTAAGCATTTTGGCAATACATACTTTAAAACATTCACATTCTTCTGTCACAATAATTCTACCTTAGCTGCATCTCTGGCTATGTAGAAAGATATACTGAAGTAAAATCATTACATTAAAAGCTTTTAAACAAAATAAATATCCAACAACAGGAATGATTAAATATATGATGTCATAAATTTGCGGGAGATAGTGAAGGACAGGGAAGCCTGGTATGCTGCAGCCCATGGGGTCACAGAGAGTTGGACACAACGGAGCAACAGAACAGTCACATTATGTAATAATATGCAATCGTTAAAAGTGAGGATTTTGAAGAACTTTTTAACTGAAAGGAAGAAGTGCCCAATATATAATGCTAAGTTTAAAAAAAGGGAAAACATAAAACTATATTGATCTAAAACATACATACATTTTACATGTCTACCCAGCCATGACCAAGTAACAAGTATAGTCTGACCATCTGCCTAGAACAGCCAGCTATAAAAGCAGGAAACTATACAAAAGAAAGAAGCAGAGGCATATTCTGTTTCCAGAGGCAAGGAGAATACACTGCATTAAGCCCCATATTAGGAGTTCTGAACTTGGGCTTTCAATGTAGATTTCAACAGACTGAGGAGAGAGGGATTGGAATTCGGGAATACCACGATGGCCAAGACACAAGGAGTCAAAAATCCTGGAGAAGGGAACGGTAGAGACACAGGTTTGAAATGCTGCCTGCAATTTTCCCTAGAGCTACTGTGAATCCTTAAACCATGTATGCATGGGACAACATTCTGAGAAACCAAGCAAAAAGCAGTAGTACTTTGGCTGTCTTGCCAAACTCAGAGACAAAGTTGAAAGTAACAAATATGGCCTTTAAAATAGTTATAATTTATATGTTCAAGAAAAAAGAGAATTTCATTAGAAAGCTATATATTGAAAAGTCTAGAACCTAAAAACATAGTATTTGTTAAGATGGATTCTGGGGCAGATTAGAAACTGGGGAAAAAAAAAAAGATTAGGCAAGTGAAGTAGAGTAAGAACTATTCCAATTCAAGTAAAGAGAGGAAAAAGAATGGAAAACATGGAAATGAGCAAAAGAGCTATACGAGGTATGATGAAAAGGCGGAACTTCCAGGTAACTGGAGCCATAGAAGAGAGAGACTGCACAGTTTCAGTCTATCTGAAGAAACAGTACACGCTGGAAACTAACACAACACTGTAAATCAACTATACTCCAATAAAAGTTTTAAAAAGAAAAAGGAAATACTGGCTGAGATTTTCTATGCTGATTTTTTTTGCGGGAGTGGGGGCAGGTGGAGAGAAGGGGGCTGCACTGCACGGCTTACAGGATCTTAGTTTCCCAACCAGGGAATGAACCCAGACTCTTGGCAGTGAGAGCACAGAATCCTTACCACGGGACCACCAGGGAATTGCCAGTGGCTGAGATTTTCTAAAACTGATTAAAAGCATCAAATGGCAAAATCCATAAACTCAAAAGCCTTAAGCATAAATATAAAGAGAACTACATAGGCACATCATAGTAAAACTGCTGGGATCCAAAGACAAAAGGTGCTGTAAGCAGTCAGGAAAGAGACCCTACCCCTGAAGGAGCAACGCTGCTCTCATTTTCCAACAGACACAACACAAGTCAGAAGGTGGTGTGATATTTTTAAAGTGCTGAAAGACACGGGTTTGAATTGCATTGGCCCACTTTTATGCACATTTTCCCCATAAATGCATGCTATAGTACTACACAATCCACAAAGTTGGTTGAATTTGGATGCAAAACTGTGGATACAGAGGGCGCACTGTAGTTATATCTGGATATTCCAATACATAGTGGGTTGGTGCCCCTAACTCCTGAATTGTTCAAGGATTGACTGTACTATATTTAGTAAAAAATATCTTTAAAAAATGAATGATAAAAGATATTTTTAAAATTTTTTTATTTTTTTTGATAAAAGATATTTTAAGTCAAAGAAGATTTAAGTGAATCCACTAATAGAAGATACACTAACACACTCTCCTCTTTCTCTCCCTCTGTTGCTCGAAAGGAAGTTATTTAGGCAGAAGGAAAAATATTTCAGATGGAATGATGGCAAAGCAGGAAGAAATGAAAATACTAGAGGATAAATATATGGAAATTTAAATGTCCTTGAAGTGTTAAGAGGCCCTGATTCCAAGTGGACTCTAATGATCATGAGTCAAGGGTATATGCTGGAATCCTGAAGATAACTGTTAAAAGAATATAAGGAGAGAAATGGTATAATAAAAAGTATTTTACTCCCAAAGAAAGAAAATTGGAAAAGAAAAAAAAAATGAGCAAAGACAGGAAAAATGGGGGAAAGGGTAGGGAATAAATATTTTAAAACAAAAATGCTAGACTGGATTTAAGGGGGGAAAAAGCCGAGAAGTATATCTATATATACTGCTTACAAGAAACATACCTTCAAACACCCCTTCAGCAGGAAAAGTTGAAAGTAAAAGGATGGAAAAAGATCAAGCAAACACTAAAAGAGAGCTGAGTCCAGGGGTTAGGACTCTGATACAGACATTTTAATATAAGTCAAACTCCAGGGGGTCACAAAGAGTCGGATAGGACTTAAGCAACTGAACAATAACAATAAAGCAGACTAAGGCTGGTTTGAAGCACAATCAGAGAGTAAATGGAGTAACAAGAACAATGATTATTTAGTCAATAATTCTAAATTTCTATGTGCCCTGATTACATAGACTAAATACACATACAAATGGACAGAAATAAACAGAAAAAAGAGAGACCCCCAATTATAGGTGGAGTTATTAAAATAACGCCTCTCAGTATTTGACAGAACATGTAAATTTTAAAAAAAATCAGCAAGGAGATAGTACATTTGAATACAATTAACAAACCTGACATATACAATGTTGTGCCCAACAACTGCAGAATATCCATTTTCATAAAATTAAGGTGGTAATAACACATACGGAATTTACCATAAACTAGTCAATAAGGAAGGTCCCAAAAATAGCACAAATTTAAGTCACAGGGTATAGTTTCTGACCTCACTGGAAGGAAGCTAGAATGCAGGAACAGAAAAATAACTAGAAAATCTTCCAATATTTGAAAATCAAGGAACATATAAACAACTGATAGTCAAGGAAGAAATCACAAATGGAAAATCATCATATAATTTGAAGTGAATGATAAAGAAAACATGACATATCAAAATTTGTGGTTTTACAGCTACAGCATCTGTTATGGACTGAATGTTTGTATCCTTCCCAAAACTACTGTCTTGAGGCCCTAATCCCCAGTGTGGCTATATGTGTGAACACTGAGCATCTGAGGCAGTAACTAAGGTTGGATGAGGTCATAAGGATGGGCCCCAACCCAACAGGATGGTGTCCTGATATGAAGAGACACCAGAGAGCCTGCTGGTGCTCTCTATACCTCTCCCTCAACACATGTATGAAGGAAAAGTCATGTGAGAACATAGTGAGAAGGTTATGCAAGCATGTGAGCCAGTAAGAGATTCCTCACCGGAAACCAAATATGCTGACATCCTGATAGACCTTGGACTTCCAGTGGCCAGAAAGATGAGAAAATTAAATTCTGCTGCTTAAGCTGCCCAGTCTGTATGCAGTATTTTGTTATGGCAGCCTGAGCAGATTAACAGAGCACCCAGCTCGTGGAGCTAGAAAAATAACAAATAAAGCCTAAAGAAAGTTGGAAGAAGAAAATATGAGGAGAAAGCAATGAAACAAAAAACAGATACTCAACGAGGATTCTGGGAAGATAGTAGAAGTTGTCTGAGGTAACCATTTTGGAACTCCAGAGTCTGCTGAAGGCTTGTAACTGCCAGGTAAAGGTCAGAATGCTAAATTGCTATTAATTTCAGTTCTTAGCATAGTAGCAGCTATCCATTCCCAACCCTTGTCACAGGGCAGGCAGCTGTACAAATGTTCCTGGAGCAGCCTGCACATAACATTCAGAAGTCAAGGTGGACAAAAGGACTCAGCCCCTCAAATGCTGGGAATCTGTGTTCTGATGACAGATTGCTGCTCCTGTTCACAGAGGTGCTCACAAAGGGGCAGGAGAAGCAGCCACTGCTGCTGCACCTCCCTGCATTGTAAATCCCTCCCACTCTGGCTGAAGTAACTTCCATGAGATTTAAAGGAAGATGTGGAGAAAAATGAGAAAACCATGTGGAACAAAATGGAAGTATCAATAGAAACAGAAAAGCCTAAGAAAAAACAAAAAAGAAATTCTAGACTGAAAAAAAGTACAAGTGAAATGAAAAAAAAAAAAAATCACTAGAGGGAGTCAAAGGTACACTTGAGCAGCGAGGAGAAAGAATCAGTGAACTTGAAGAGAGAACAATGGAAATTATCAAGGCTGAGGAATAAACAGAAAGAAAAAAAGACTGAAGAAAACCAAACAGAGTCTAAGGGAGCTGTGGGACATACCACCACCAAAGGACCAACCTACACACTGTGGGAGTCCTAGTAGAAGAGAGAGAGAAAAGGGGCAGAGAGAATAGATGAAGAAATAAGGGCCCCAAACTTCCCAACTCCATGAACACAAACATCTGAGAAGTTCAACAAACTCCAAGTAAAAGGAACTCAAAAAGACTCACACTCTTAAAAGACAAGATAAAGAAAGAAGCAAACCATCACACATGAGGGATCCTCAATGAGATTATGAGCAGACTTCTCACCATACACTTTAAAGGCCAGAAGACAGCCGGCTTATATATTCGAAATGCTAAAAGAAAAGAAGCTCTCAACCAAGAATCCTACACAGGCATACCTTATTTTACTGCACTTCAGAGACGGCATTTTGTTGTTGTTTTCTTAATAAATTGAAGACCTGGGGCAACTCTGTATCGAGCAAGTCTACTAGCACCATTTTTCTAACAGCATTTTCTCACTTCATGTCTGTGTGCCACATTTTGATAATTCTCAAGATATTTCAAGATTTTTCATTATTATATTTGTTACAGTGATCTATAATCAGTGATCTCTGATATTACTATTGTAAAAAGATTATGACTTGCTGAAGGTTCAGATGATGGTTAGAATTTTTTAGCGATGAAACATTTTACATTAAGGGGTGAGTGTGTGTATATATATAGGACACAATGCAACTGCACACTTAACAGACTACAGCATAGTGTAAACATAACATTTATATATACTGGGAGACCAAAACCAAAGAATTCAGGTGTCTCACTTTATTGCAATATTCACCTTCATGCAGTGGTCTGGAACCAAACCACAGTATCTTTGAAGTATGCCTGCATCTGGTAAAATTGCTTCCAAAAGTGAGGGAGAAATCAAGATATTCCCAAATAAACAAAAGCTGAGGGAGTACATGACCACTAAACTTGCCCTGCAAGAAATGCCCAAGTAAGTCCTGCAGGTTGAAATGAAAACACTAGACAGTAATTTCAAGCTGTATGGAGAAATAAAGACTTGCATAAAAGTAAATACACAGACAGTTATAAAAGCTAGTATTGTTATAAGAGTGGTTTGTAACTGTACCTTTTTTTCCCTACATGATTTAAGAGACATTTAAAAGGAAAAAAATTCATAATTAATAGTGTAAAAGCCAGTATTACTGTAACTTTGGCTGGTTAACTCCAAATCTCTTTTTCTGCACAAATTTTAGGAAACCAATGCACTTAAAAGAACTAGATCATAATCTAGTTTAAAAGTACTAGGGGCACACAATATATAAAGATGTAATTTAGTGACTCAACAACCAAAGGGGTGTGGTGGAGCAGTAAAGGAGCAGAGTTTTTACATGCTACTGAAGTTAAGCTGGTATAAATTCAAATTATACTGTTATAGCTTTGGGATGTTACATATAATCCCTATGGTAACCACAAAGAAAGAATCTATAGAATATACACAAAAGGAAATGAGAAAGGAACTTAAAACATTTCACCACACACACACACAAACCCAAAAACTAAACACAAAAGAAAGTAATGCAGGAAATGAGGGACAAAAAACTACAGGGAATACAGAAAACAAACAGCACAATGATAGAAGTCCCTCCATATCAGTAATTGCTTTAAATATAAATGAGCTAAATTATCCAATCAAAAGACAGAGACTTTGGATTGGATTAAAACACACAATCCAAGATATGCTATCTATAAGAGACTCATTTGAGACTCCATGACACAAACAGGCTGAAAGTCAAAGGATGGATTAAGTTATTCTGTGCAAACAGTAACCAAAGGGGTGCGGGGAGGAGGGAGCTATGCTAATATTCAGACACAATAGACTTTCAGTCAAAAAAGGTTACAAGGGACAAAGAACATTATATAAACTGGAAGATTTGACAATTATAAACATTTATACACCTGAGATCAGTCCTGGGTGTTCACTGGAAGGACTGATGTTGAAGCTGAAACTCCAATACTTTGGCCACCTGATGTTAAGAGCTGACTCACTGGAAAAGACCCTGATGCTGGGAAAGATTGAGGGCAGGAGGAGAAGGGGGCGACAGAGGATGAGATAGTTGGATGGCACCACCGACTCAATGGACATGGGTTTGGGTGGACTCTGGGAGTTGGTGATGGACAGGGAGGCCTGGCGTGCTGTGGTTCATGGGGTCACAAAGAGTCGGACACATCTGAGCGACTGAACTGAACTGATACACCTAATGACAGACCATCAAAATATCTATACATGAAGCAAATCCTGAGAGAATTGAAGGGAGAAACAGACAGTTCTACAAAAACAACTGGAGATTTCAACACCCTACTCATAATCATGGACACAAAAATCAAATATAAGTAAAGAAACAAAGGACTTAATACAATAAACCAATTAGATGTAATAGACAAACACAAAAAACCTCTACTCAACATTAACAGCACACACGCTCTTCTCATGTACAAACAGGACACCTTACAGATGGACAATATGTTATGTTAGGCCACAAACTAAGTCTCAATAGATTTTTAAAAATATCATACAAAATATTTTCTCTAATCACAACAGATAAAGTTACAAATCAATTAAAAAAAAAGTAACACTGAAAAGTCCCCAAACTGTGGAAATTAAATGGTATACTCCTAAATAACTGTAGCTGAAACCATCCTGGCCCCATTCTGTGAGCTCCACCTTACACCCGCAGTCCCACGCCTTCCCCTTCTCTGTGACCGGGCTTTAGCCTGCTCACAAGGAATATGCCCAAGCCAGGTGAGTTCCCTATCAACTTTTACCTTTGCTTCATCTGACATGAAAACTCGAGGAATACCTTCAGCTGACATAGATTAATGGTCTGTGAGGAATAATGGCAAGAGATTCTCCCCCCAGCTTGCCCCACCCGGTTCCTATTGCTGCAGACACACTTCTCCTTTAGGACTCAGATTCTATCTTTAGCCCCTTTATACTCCCTTGTTCCCCTTTCAGTGACGTGCAGTGCAGCTCCAAGTGCCTCTGGATGGTTGTCTGCCCAATACTGCCTATATGTAAGTTTCCCACAATACACTCCACATTGTACCTTATTTTGCTTTTTTTTTTTTTTTTAGAAGGTCTCAAAGTTCCTTCTCATTCTGTATTGTTGGAAGAGGATGTTTGCTATGACCAGTGTGTTCTCCTGACAAAACTCTCTTAGCCTTTAATTACCCTGTTTCATTTTTACTCCAAGGCCAAACTTGCCTATTACTCCAGATATCTCTTGACTTCCTACTTTTGCATTCCTACTATGTACATATACACAGAGAAAATAATGGAAAGAAACAGTCCAATACATGATAATTTTTACATAATAGAAATACAGGTCAATTTTTATTTTCTTCTTTACAACCCTCTGGGTTTTCTAAATTTCCTATAAACAAGTTGTTTGAAAGTATCAACTCCACTGTATGAAATACAGTTTTAGTAAACTTACCTGGCAGCCAGAGAATAAATGGCATTGGCAGATGCGGAAGGTTTGATTTTGGGATGCTCACACTCTGCACCTGCTAATGGGCTGCTATTCATATTCTGGAAAGAAGAGAGTTTAAAAAAAAATGCTCTTAATATAGCTAAGCATCTCCTCTTATTTAATCTATTCAAAATAACAAGAACAGTCATATAGACAGAGACCTCATCCTCAATGCCATGCTTTGGGCTTATTATATGTGACAAAAGTATAGTTGAAGGTTCAAATATAAGGGTTAGGGAGGGTAGATCTAAAAATGAGGCAATGAAATGAGGGGTTTTTTTGTTTGTTTTAATTCTAGAAAGATCTGAGGAAACTGGTTGTCTGCACAATTACCATTCTAGCTTTAAAAATCTACACATTTTCCTATATTAATGCCGCTGAAAGTCAAACCTAACCCACTCTCACTAACTTAAGACTGCCTATACCACAAACGCCACCAAAATGCTAAGTTACCTTCCCCTTTCCCTTTCCACCATGAAATGCATCGTTCATTTAAGGACCTCAGCATTTCTCAACTTTACCCTCCAATTCCATCTTCTTCTTGGGTTTGTAACTGCCCACTGGCCAATTCTTCCTTTAATGGCTCATGTCAAATTCAACATGTCTATCCCTAGTTAGCCAGGTTAAAAACCTCTGCGGTGTGTGCATATGTGTATATATGTACATGCGACCTCTCATCCTTTTTTCCACCGACCAACTGCTTTCAAGACTCACTGGGTCTTTGTTCCATGCTCCCTGAAGTCTCTACCTAAGCAGGCTCCCCCTTCTGTTCCTGGACCAGGAGTCTCCCTCTTGTTTACCCCGTAACAGTTATGTGGGGCCCCTCTGTGATTACAACCACAGACTCTCCCAAACTCATCTGCTTTCCCTCCACCCCATGTTGCTCCAAGTCTTTGCTCAGAAATGTATGTCATCCCTTCATGTACCTCCCCATCCCAGATCCAGCTTTCTCTACACCATTTTCATCCTATGTTTCTCCACAGCATTCATCAGCATCCAAAACTTTTTATATTTTATAGTTTATCTTGTTTATTTCCCATCCTTGCTCCAGTAGAAAGTAAATTTTTTGAGGGCAAGATTTTTTGCTGAGTGCATAAAGAACCAACAAAAGAATGAATACACCTCTCCCACCCCCAATTCTATCCCTTATCTCCTGCTTATCCAATGGACTGTTAACCAGTCTTTCTTCAATCCATTCTCTTTCTAATCCATTCTGCATACTATTCCTAAATTCCTCTCTCTCTCTCTTTTTTTTTTTAGATTCCTGTCTTTAAGCCATCATTTTGGTCACATTACTGCACTAATTTAATCTTCATGTACTCTTCATTTATACCAAATAAATTCCAATTCTTCTGGGAGGGTGCCCTCTAATTTAGCAACAATGTTCCTTTCTAGCCCCCTTTCCTACTCTGATACACAAAACTCCTCCTCTCAAATTAAACACTTCTTATTCCACAATACATCTTAAGCATTTCTGTCATTGTAGTCTATCTTAAAACAGTATCCACTTTGGAAAGAATACTTCAAATTCAGATGCCACTCTTATAAAAGCCCTCATGATTGCTCTATCTGGAAATAATCTTTTCTTTCTCTAAAATTAAAGTGCTTTCTATTCATACAACTCATGGCAGAAATATGCTTATTGCATTTATAAACATATTAATAGATATACTTCTTGAAAATAGGGATTATATTATTTCTGAATCCAGTACAAAACATAACATAGAACATTCCCCATCAATGTCACCCACAAATATTTGTTACTAAGATAAATAATTTCAAAATGAGGACTCACCATGGAGGTATCCAGATTGAATGAGCTTCCGAGCCTAGGCACATCAGCTCTGGGCTCCATTTGTGAGGGCAATGAAAACGGAAGTGAATGCCGGTTGGTTAATTCTCTCCCTGTCCAGGGGTCACTAGGGTTTGGGGCAACTACTGGTACTTTGGGGATTGGCCGATGTAGCCATGACGCTTCTCCAATGCGGCCAGAGGGGACAGGGGGCAGTTTGTCTCTGGATGGACAGTCACCCGGTGTACAAGGCAAGGGGCGTCTCTGAGGCCGGGTTTCTGCTCCACCAGAATACGGCCGGTCTGGAGGAGGTGGCGGTGGAAGATCTCGAAGAGTGGGAGGTATTGGTAATGGTTTGTCCTTATGAAGAGAGCCAGGAGGAGCCTATGGAAGCATGATGGAAGCAATCAAATTCCACTAATCCACAAAAAAGAATCAGAAAAAACTGCAGAAATGGATAATGCTTTACCTTAGAAGCAGTTCCAAGACCAGAAGCACTTGAAGGGATAGATATTCGCTGCTGTAAAAGGTCAAGTCGTGGTGGCACTGGGGGAAGGGAAGCTTGTGGGGCCATGGAGAATGGAGAAGGAGGTCGTTCCACCTAATACAAGTAACAATTTCCTAACAGGTTATTCTTGTTTGGAGAAGGGGTAACTATCAACTCCTAAAGCTGTAAACAAGTGCAATATGAACAGTGAATATAGCAATGAGCCTGACTTTGGCTTACGGAAGCGCTTTCTGAATTATTTTTATGTTACCATAAGAGGGCGCTCTCAATCACAAAAGTATCATAGATACAAGCTACAAAGCTTATATCTAGAAACTACTGTGCTGTAAAAAGCTTCCAAGCTTATAATTTTTAAAAACTTTACGATTTCCCATCTCTTAATCTTCAGAAGAAAAAAAATCTTTTCAAGATTAAAAAAAGAAAGTCGTACTAAAAGAAAGGGATACACATTAATCTCTCAACAAATCATATAGGAAAATAATGCTTAAGGAGCAGAATGAAGAAAGAAATCAAAGTAAATAAACTCTCCAGAGGTTATTATGATTCAAAGAAAAAAAGAGATTTATAAGATAAAGTGATCGATGGTATTATTAAAAAGCATCTTGTGTTCTTCCAAAGAAATGTTATTTCAATTGAGTAATTAAAAGGGATGATATTTTTGTCAATTTGTATTCCGAAAATTGTGCCAAATCAAAAGAAACAAATAAACGTATAACCTTTTCCATTTCCCTGCCCACAGCAGGGTGATGAATAGCTGATAAGCTTGTCCAAGTAGGCTGTCAAGAGATATACGAGAATTTATACAAAATACTACTTTGCATTTCCTGAAAGCAAAACAGATGGAAAATAGGCAAATATGTATTACAAGCACTTATGTAAAATGACAGAAAAACAATCATCTCCATATTAAGTCCTATCATTAATGCCAGGATGGGAATAAGGGAAAAAGCCTGCGTTACAGGTTACTTGCTCTGACTCACGCTTAAGAACATGGCCTCCACGTCAATGAAACGTGAACAGCGCAACACCTCAAGGGTTAAGAAAGTGAAAAGTCACACTTACTCTCCCTCCATCATCAATATCTAAGTCAGTCACTATATCTTCCCTGGTGGCTCAGACGGTAAAGCGTCTGCCTACAATGCGGGTAGACCTGGGTTCAATCCCTAGGTCAGGAAGACTCCCTGGAGAAGGAAATGGCAACTCACTTCAGTATTCTTGCCTGGAAAATCCCATGGACAGAGGAGCCTGGAGGGCTACAGTCCATGGGGCCGCAAAGAGTCGGACTGAGTGACTTCACTTTCTTTCTTTCTTTCACTGTATCTTGTTATTTTTCCACAAAAGAATGGCATATCTATATTTTCCTTTCCATTCTACTTACCAACCTCAGACCTAATTTATCAAAACCACCTTCTAATGATTCTCAGCTTTCTAGTTTCTTATCTCGCTAAATCATTTTGCTCACCATTACCAGTTTAACCATCCTTAAATCCTCACTAGCTCAAAAACCATCCACCAGTAACTCCTACTTTCCCATGTCATAAAATGTCAACTTTCCTGCCTGGCTTTCACAAGTCTAATTTGGTCTCCCTAACCAATAGCGTTTTCTGTAATTCTCTATTTTGGAATTCCTACCTCCTTAACTTTCTTCAAGTTGTTTCTCAGTTGGAAGGCCCTCTCTGCCTATCTTGATCCACTCCCCACCATCCATCCCTCCTTCTCATCCCTAAAGGGCAGAGGTTTGAGCTAATCAATCATATTCTTCAATTCATGCTTCAATATCATAACCAATCCCTAAAATGTTCTTTTATCTCAACATATAATAAAGTTCCTGAAAAGAATAAAAGCACATACGAGGAAGAAATTACAAAAAAAAAAAAAAGTATTTCCAAGACCTAAGGGATATAAATATCCATATAGAAAGTGTTCATTACATAGGTAGCCCAAAGAAAGAAAAGAAACCCATAACCAGCCAAACAACAACACTCTTAAGTTTTCAGGGAATCAAGGATAAAGAAAATAGTCTAAGGCTTCTGAGGACAGAGAGAAAAGAGGCATCAAAGAGCAAAAATATGCTAGAAACTAGAAGTTACTGAGGCTGTAACAATTCAGAGGTGAAGTGTTCTTTCAACCCAGTAAGTCTATATTTAGTCAGCTTGAGGGTTGAATAAAGACATTTTTAAGATATCAGATGTCTCAAAAATTTCACCTCTCACCTCTTCACAGAAAGCTATTTTGAGGGCATACTCTACTCAAAGAAGGAAGTTAAAGCAAGAAACAGAAAAACATGGGAGTTACGAAATCCAACACAGATGAGAGGCAATGAAGTCCCATGATGATGGCAAGGAGAGACCTCAGGGTGACAGAATGCAGCACACTCAGTGAAAAACCAGTCTACAGTGAGGCCAAAACATGACAGACTCCCACACATCAGTATACTACATTACATAACGTCTACTTTATTAATACATGCATAGAATTTACTCCAGAGAAAATTATATCAAGAGGATGTTTGGTAGTGACAGGTACAAATTGAGAACTAAGGAAATAAAAACAAATCAATTATTTCAGAAAAGTGGAAGGTTGTAAAACAAAGCAAAAGTAATCACATTATAGTATAATACTTGAAACGATAGGGAGCAAGACTCATTTAAACACTGCATACTGACTGAACCAAAAAACATTCCAATTAACTACAGTCGGAAGTTAGGGAGTAGGAAGGAGGAAGATAAGAGATTTAAATCCTTTTCTAAATATAACTAGTATCGAAAAATCAGGAGAAAGCAGTATAGCCTGTGGCTAAGGAACAGCTTTACGAATGGAAAAATCTGAATAGGACATGAGCTAGAGGAGATGGAAGTAGATAACCGACATTTTTAGCAATTCTTTTAAACTTTAAACAACAACAAAAAAACCATCTGTATTTATCACAAGGATATTTTTAAAAGTAGATTCACTATTTTAAAAACAAATCAAAATTAAGCAACAAAACAAGCTACTGGGATGTGACAAAGCAAGTACTCTCATAGTCGCATATACTTTAGGAGTGACCCTAGGACAAAAAATACAGGTAATAAATTTTAATGTCTATCCAAAAAAAGAAACATTTTTACTCCAATATTTTATCCATAAAAAGTAGATAATGAACTATAAGGTACAAAGAATAAGATGAAACATTCACATAGAACCTACCTTTCAGCTAAAAAATGAAATACCATTGCTTTCTGAAATTCTCATATGCCCCACCACTAATTATATCCCTCTCCTCTCTCAAAGAGTTTAAATGGACATACTCTTATCTAGCAATCTGACTGTTAGAAATTCACCCTACAGACAGACTTGCAAAAGAACGCCCATAAGGGTCAGCTTCAAAAAATTAAAAATGTACTACTCAAACAGTCCAGATTTCTTCAACTATCCATATAGCATAGATATATTTATCAATTCTTGTTTCAATGTGTTTTTAATTCCCAAACATCCAAAGTAATTACTATGTGCTCAATTGTGAATAGCCAATTACAAATGAGAGGTGACTCTTGCCTTCTAGGAACTAATGGGAAATGATTATTTTTTTGGTCACACAACATGGTGTGTGGGATCTCAGTTACCCAACAAGCGATCAAACCCAGTAGTGGAAGCAAGGAACTCTAACCACTGCCATGGAATTTCCAGGAAATACTTTTAATAAATTATTACCAGGTGGCAGACATTCTATGGCAGACATTTCACAGTATCCCAGAAACACTTAGCCAGACCTAGATTATATTTGGGTAAATATGTGTGAGTTAGGGGTAGGAGAAGCAGGGTATCATCTGGAAAGATTTCTCAGGATATGAAAACTGAGGTAAATGACATAGAAACTATCAAGACAAAAGCATGGAGAAATCTTTGATGATTCAGTTTCCACAAAACAAAGTGGAAGGATTATCAGGGCAAAGTGCCTAGAACAGAGAATGTACTTACTAACCCATTAAGTAATGAGAAATCATTAAAGAGCATGAGGCAAAGGAATGAGACGATCAAGGTGTGTGTTGTAGATCAATGACTCTGGAAACAGGGAGAACCTATGCTTCTGAGAGCCTGAAATAAGGCAGTGGCATTGAGGACAGAAAAGAAGAGACAAACTGGACACAATCCTTGAAGAGAATCCAACCCATCTTCTCAATATTTATTGAGCACCTACCATGTACCAGGCAGTTGGGTGCTGATATAAAAGAAAGATTCTTTTGTATCAAAAAATGCCTCCTATCAAAGTTGTAACAGCCTAAACTAGAGAACTAACAGCATATTAGAACCTTTGTCTGCCCTATATTTATAAAAATCTTCGGTGACTGCCTTACTTTGAATTAACGAATAAACCCCTGTTTTATCCTACCACTGATATAAAAGAATCTGGTCACATCCTTTCTTGGCCTTTACCTTTCCTATCTTTTACTAGGGCCTTTCTAGTTTGTTTAGTCTCTGTACGGTACCTCCTACCACCCTCCAATCACTTTAGTTGCCATTTATTTGTTAACAAGGCCTCGTTTCTCCTGCCTAAACCTAACTTTCCATTGCCAAGACTCCACTAGAGAAAAAAACAAGGAGAAAATATTCTAGTCACAGTAGCAAGACACGGTCCAATTCTTTTACTCCCCCTTCATTTTCTCCACAAGCTTTCTGAGTAGAACCCACTTCTAGGATACAGACAGTAAGAGCATGGGCCTGGAAGGCGGGATGCCTGGCCACAGATTCTGGCTCAACTTACTAGTAGTGCGACCTTCAGCAAGTTCCTTAACCTCATTGCTTCTTGATTTCTTTAACTGCTGAATGAGGATAATAATAGCATCTACTCATAGGGTTACATGAATATAGCTAAGTATAGGATTATGAATTAAAGCAGTTAAGTATTTAGCATGGTTCTCTTTCACATGGTAAATGTTCAACAAATATTACCTATTATTACTCCTTGTATTTTAGATGTTGTTAAGAGTTCTACTGCTTTAGGACACAGCTGATGGTAAGATTTTGCCACAGTCTATTAAATTGTAGACTTACCTTGGCACCAGCCAATTCCTTCATCATGAAGAGAGAATCATCAGCTCGTTCATCATCATCATCATCATAATTTGGGGAGGGAGCTCCCTCTGCTCCTTGCCTCAACAGGCTGCCACTTCCTCTAGGATCAAAGGGATCAACCACAATGGGCTCAGTACCTTTAATTTCACATCGGCAGAAAGGACAGCCCTGGCCTTCTGATTCCTACAAAGGAAACAGGAGATGGTGACAGACACATCTGAAAGTTCTTAAAATATTCGCCTACTAAGAACACAGTACCTAAAAATGAAAAAAGCACCAAAAGTTTAGAACCTACCCCACAGACAAACCTTTATATCCATAAAGGATATACAACCCACAATTCTTCACTGTGATTACTGAGCTGAGAAAAAGCATGGTTTGGATCCATACCTGCCAGGATGTTAGACAGGATGTGCACATGAGGTGGCCACAGGGCTCAATCTTCACATCTTTATCATTCTCAGCACATATTTTACACAGTTGGAATGTGGAGCCCATCTCACAGTATAATTCATATTGCTCCTTTGATTAAAAAAGAAAAAGAGATTATTCAGTTTGTTACAAATATTTGTTGAATGAATGAATGAATGACTGCAACTATATAGCTAAAAATAGGAAAACTGAAGATGGTTACTTGTAATACTAATCTTTGCCTGGAAACAGAGTATCACAACAGGTGAACAGGTGAACAGGTAAAACAGAAAGCACCTAGTCTTGGTCCTATTTTAAGAAGCAGGATTTAAAAAGAGAACACACACACATAAATTCACTAATCTAGTCCATGGTTTAAAATTTTAAGTGATCCAATCACTTAATATAATTCTGTCAGTTCTCCAGAGCAATATACAGAAGCTTAGGTCTAGCAATATGGTTAAAATGGAAAACAAAACTCACCTGGGTCACTTTGATGTGGTCTTGAGGAGTTGGCTCACATAAGCCTGTCAGGTCGGGATTCTGATTCCGTCCATCAGGAAACAAATAGCTGTAAAAAGAGTAACCAATCTGAAGTCAATTTATCACTGCTTACTAGTACAGACAAATGTTATCTAGGAATTCTCTCACTCTAAAAGGGTAATTTAGGAGAAGTGCAAAGAGAAATTTTATTAGTACTTCAAAAAAATTAAATAACACAGATCAGTTCTAAGAAGATACTCTTCAAACACTGATATTCTTTATCCAGGGTGTCACAGGCTCTATTTTAATCAAGGGGTTGACAAGCTGTTCCTGTAAAGGGCCAGTTAGTAAGTGTTTCAGGCTCTGCAAGCCACATAAGTCTGTGTCACATATTCTTCTTTGGGTTTTTTTTAAAACAACATTCTGAAAAGGAAAAACTATCTTAGACACAGACTAAAAGACCTAGTCTGTGCACCACAATTTACCAACTATTTTTATCTGTGGATGACCACAGATTAAAGTGTGAATTCTCAATTTAAAAAAATGACACTTGCTTCAACCAAAGACCTTAAAACACCCTTGTTTACAGATTTAACACTAAGAGACACCAATTTGAAAGAAAAATAACAAGAAGCAAATTAAGCCACTAAGATCAACTACCAGGAAGCTTCTAGCATCAAACTGTTCTGCCATCTGGTGAAGTACCCCTTTCAGTTCTAACATTACTGTAGAAAATGATGTGTAATGGAAAATGGATTTTCCTAATCACTTTAAAACACATGTAGTTTTCTTATACCTGGTCAACTGTTAGTATTTTTAGTGCTTACCAACTGATAATCAATTTGAATTCCCAAAGGAATAGGAATCTCTGCTAAATATAAGCAGAGATAACAAAAACCCATAGCCTGAAGAAATTCTGCTGAATTAAAATAAAGTTAGGATGAAGGCCACTGAGCCTGCTGCCATCAGGAACATCTAAGTCATCCTAACTGTGCCTAGTCAAATAACTGGTAACATTTTCTGCTACTTGGTATAGAAATATATATTTTAAAAAATATTTACCTATTTATTTATTTGGCTGAGTCAGGTCTTAATTGCAGCACGGGAGATCTTCACTGTGTCATGAGGGATCTTTCATTGTGGCACTGAAATCTTTAGTTGTAGCATGCAGACTTAGATGCTCTGCAGCATGTGGGATCTTAGTTCCCCAACCAGGGATCGAACCCGTGTCTCTTGCACTGCAAAGCGAATTCTTAACCACTGCACCACCAAGTGACACAGACTTATGTGGTTTGCAAAGACTGAAGAACTATTTACTATCTGGCCCTTCACAAAAAAAGCTTATCAACCCCTTGATTAAAATAGAGCCTGTGGCACTGTGCCCTGGAGAAAGAGTATCAGTGTCTGGAGGACAATACTGATGTTGACAGTATTGTAGTCACTCACTCATGTCAAGACCCCTTGTGACCCTTTGGACTTTAGCCCACCAGGCACCTCAGTCCATGGGATTCTCCAGACAAGTGGGCTGCCATTTCCTTCTCCAGGAGATCTTCCCAACCCAGGGATCAAACCCATGTTTCGTGTCTCCTGCACTGCAAGCAGATTCTCTACCTGCTGAGCTCTAGGGGAGGCCCCTGTGTTTGGAAAGTACTGTATATTTTAAAATCTAATATAGACCTGAAAATAAGTTAGCATGTAGGAAAAAAAGAAAGATAAAATCTACTCAGGGTAACAATGTTAATAGTAGAGGCAAAAATAATTTCACTCAAGGAATCCTTTTCAAATAAAAACAGAAGTCCTACAGAAGTTGAAAATTCAAACAATACAAGTTGTTAATATGTTTCCTGAATCTTAACCTGTAGAGGAAACCCGGAATAAAGTCATTAATGATGCAGTTTCACAGTCCTAAGTTCCTAGACTCTAACAGATGATAAACAGTAGGTACTCACAAGCCTTCCCTGAAGCCATCAATCAGCGCTTGGAAGAGAGGTTTATTGTGAGGGATTGTCTGGAGAATGTTCCCATCAGCAGTGACATACCCAATAGCCCACTGACCCAGACGAGTACAGCTCAGCCGGAAAATGTAACTGAAAACAGAGAGAAATAAAACCTTGATTACACATGCTTGCATTAGGATGGAAGATGAGACAGAGACAAAATTCAAAAATACCATCAATAATAGATTTTTCAATGACTTCACACCAAAAGTAAAAGACACAAAAGCTTAATTCTTAAGTGGCTTGAAAGCATTTATCAAATCATAGTATCTGAATAAGTCAATTCCTTTGATAAACAGACAATCCTATCACAGAAATGTGGCCACCGGGGAACTAGTAAAAGATCATGTTTCCTCCTTTTCAGCAAAGGTCACAGAATAAAATTCAGGTGAATAAACTTCTTTGCTTCATTCCACTGACCTGCCAGGTTTGTGAATGAATTTCTGGAGTCGAGCTTTCACTTCATCATATGTCAGGAAAGCCATGTAACCAGGATGAGTTACAGCAAGGCTATTCCAGTTCCTGAGCAAAGAGGACCAGGGCTAAGGAAATAAGAGATTCAATCAGACCATCTGGCTCCAAACATACAATCAGCCTCAGAGGTTAAGCAACAGACAAAAACAGAGAAAACAGGGCAAGGCCTGATGTGCAAGTAAGTTCCAAATAAAGGTTTATGCAAGGTAGCATATACACACATTATTTTTAGAAAAGGAAAGAAGTTGCAAACCATCAATACGTCTCAATATTAGTCAAGAATTTTAATACCACAGGAGAAAAAGCTGGAAACATACATAAATGTCTAGTAACTGAACCCAGGAAGTATATTATACCCACTTTTAGAGTAAAATACAACCATTAAAATGATGCAAAGAAAAAAAAATGATGTAAAAAAGAATATTTAATAAAAAAAGATTATAAATATGAGGGGAATAAGCAGATTATATAGTTACTCTTTTTACAACTATCTATATAAATATAAAATACAGAGTAGTTTTAACCTTTTTTAAACTATAGTTTCTAGAATAAAAATACTTTTATAAAAGGCAAACTCCCAAATGTCCAAATGTTATTTTTTCAGAAGGTTTCCCTTCAGAAAAGTGGCAATAATTAGTTCAGCCAACATTTTAGCATCCTACCTGAAAGAGTCTTGTAAAGATGTCGAATTCAAAAACTGAAATATAATCATTGCAGGTCAGATCAATAGTAGATTTCAGAGCCATGGCTTCCAGCCCAGAACTGATGGGATGTACTTCATGAAGGGCCTGTCTGAAGCTCTTCCAAGGGACTATTGTCCTAGGATGCCGGTGGGGGTGGGAGAGAAGGCACAGAATAAGATAGCAGATAATTCCAGGCACTACTACAGTCAAGGAAAACACAGTCTCTTTAAATTCTTAAAATCCACTTTAATTTTCTTAGAGAAACTGAATTATATTTTACATTGATAATAGAAAGGGTATAAATGATACGTTTCTTAACTTGCTAATGAGTAAATTAATAATAGAAACATCTCTTCCCACTTTTCTTTGGCAGAATGCCACAAGTTAATTTCCTTTCTCACCTTCAGACATTTGTTGTATTAGAGAAGCATGAAGAGAGATGAGATTATCCTTTTAGTATTAGAGATGTAACCTGTGGCCAGATCTTCATTCACATAGTGTGTTTAAACTAACCTTTTAAAAGCACATAAAATACTCTGATTCTTTTGAAGAACCCACACTATCAAGGACTAAACTTGAGGAATATAAAGCTTAAGGTACAGGAAGAAAAGAGTTTTGATACAGATGAAGAAGAAATTATTTAACAAAAGAATGATTAAACTCCAGATGTGGCTAGCAAAGGGTACTGTGGGATTTCTATTTCTCAAGATTTAAAAATAAATAAAATAAAATCTCATTTTGTTTTTATTTACATGCCTTTATGTATTCACCTGCCTGAAAGTAAGAGATCAAGTGGCAATTCAAACTCTTTTCTAAAGTAGATAGTTACTAAGTTAAAGTAACAAAGTTAAACTCATGCCTATCCTCTTCAACTAGGTTTTTAAAAATCACTAATTATTCTATATCTGATGTTTAAACACAACTTTTTAAAATAAAGCAAGCATTTAACATACATAAAATCAAGACACAGTATATACCTGAGACTAACTTAACAGCTTGCATCAACTATATTGCAATTAAAAAAAAAAAAGCATTCAAAGAGAGGCTTACATTAGGATCTGTATATTCAACTGAAAAATTTTATTGTTTTCTAGTTTTTCAGTTCTTTGATTTAAAATTTCAGAATATATTCAAGAACATTTATATTAATACTTAGAAACAAAAACTTGACTTAAATCATGGGCTTCCCTGGTGGCTCAGTGGTAAAGAATCCATCCGCTAATGTAGGAGACATGGGTTCTATCCTTGCTCCTATTCCAGGAGGATCCCACATGCTGTGGAGCAGCTGGGTCCCTGCGCCACAACTACTGAGCCTGTGCTCTAGAGCCCGGGAACCTGAACTTCTGAAGCCCTCATGTCCGAGAGCCTGTGCTCCACAACAAGAGAAGCCATTGCGGTGAGAAGCCTATGCCACCACAATTAGAGAGTAGCCCCTGCTTGCAGCACCTAGAGAAAAGCCTGTGCAACAGCAAAGACACAGCACAGACAAATAAAAAGAATTTTTTTTAAAAAAGGACAATACAGCAAAGTGAAAACACAAGCCACAGACTAGGAGAAGACATCTCTAATGTTAGTGACTAACAAAGAATTAGTATCTTACAACGGGAAAAAGACAAGTCTACAGGAAAATAGACAAGTCAGGAATAGAAACAGCCAAGTCAGAAAAAGAATCTAGACAGGTGACGAATGTGAAAAGGTGCTCAAGCTCCCTTGTCACTAGGAATATAAAGCAAAATATGATACCAATTCATATTACCAGTGTTAGCCAAATTGCAGAGCTACTAGAACACGTGCATACTACTTACAGGAACAGAAACTGGCACAACCACTTTGGAAGGCAGTTAGGCAACGTTTGGCAAAGCAGAAGATGTGAAATCCCCTGACTCAGCAATTCCACTCCTAAGTATTGAGAAACTCTTGCATATGAAGGTAAACATAATTTTGTTTTCTGCAGCACTGTTTGCAATAGCAAATAATTTGAAATGTATGTGTTCATTAACAGCATAATGGATGAGGAAAAAAAGAGAACAGCATGGGTTTCAACAGAACTGCAAAGGTCTATCTACTTCTTTAAGAAAAAAAATGATCAGAGCAAAAAAAAGAAAAACTAGGTTAATATTTACCAAAGTTGGGAGTAGTTACACATATATTCATTATTTTTCTGTTTCAAACTAAACAAAAACCCAAAACACAAGCTTCAGTTCTTCATAGTTCAAATTCATTATTTTGACACTTACTTTTCCCCAAAAGCTTTCCTCCAAAATTCTGCAGCATCTGCTTTAGTAATCCGAAACGTGTCTCCCTGAAAGAGTCCACTTGGGAAGATTCCTTTTAGTTCTGCCAGCATGTGGCTGAAGATCAGGGACAGTTTGGTCAGGTTTCGCCTAAAAATGATCAGAAGTGCAATGGTTAAATGAGCACATAAAATTATTTTTATTTTAAATGTGCTGAATCTACTACACCAGATGTGTGATTATAATGCAAGAAAGACTGCTGCATTCACTAAAGTCCACTCCTTTTCCTCTGTTCAAATAGGCATTAACAGGTAAATAAGAAAAAAATAATTTTAACAGTAATCTATTTCAAGACTTTTAATCTTAAATTAATCAGGCCTAATAACTGAGCATAAACTTCTATGAACAAATCTACCTTTTTAGGCTGATAGGTAAAAGAGGACTCAACCAAAAAGCGTGAGAAGTTGTACACTGCTATAACCATTCACTCACAAAAGAGATGTTATAAAAGCAAAATATATTATTTCCTGCTTTGCATAAACTAATCTGGATGTTTAAATTATCCCAACTCATCTAAATTAAAAATCCTCAATAAAGAGGACTATTTAAATATCCAGAACAAATATTTTCACTAATCAGACATAAAAGAGATAAGTTTTCCTCTTTAAGGAACTTCTTTTTATCAAAAACTAAAAGCTAAAATCCAAACCATTTAAAAATTTCTAAATAAGTGCACATGCTACTACTGTATTTTAACAAGTTAACTTTAGCCTGACAACCTCTGTTTAATGGTTGTGGTTATAAAGCACCAGTTCAACACACCAGATGATGTCTCTACTTTCAGGTGTGTGCTTAATTCAGATTATCTCGGTAATCTTTAACGGTACTGCTACAGAACAAGATACAGATGTCTTAGATATTGCTATTCACCAAATCAGCTACTATTACAGTTGTCTATTTTCCCTTGCCTCAATAATTAGTATTTATGTACTAAAAAGTCAATTCTTGTCATACAAGTAGACAATAAAATTTCAAGTCAATCCATGATCAATTTTATTGCCTCAAAATTCTCTTTAACACAGATTTTTCTTTTCACCATTGGTCCCATCTTTGTCCTTCCTGGATAAAATGCTGCACCAAGTCCCTGCAGCCCTAACTTTTCTGCAAATACTTCTGAAATCTTTCTAATCAGCTTTTCAACAAATCAGCTTCAGTTTTCTGGTATCTGTCTTCTAGCACTTGTATCAAGTTTTCCTCTTTCTAGTTTTCCTATTTCTGAAAGCACCGAACAAGTGATAAAATCAATATTCACTGAAGTCAGTCTAAAATAATCCATATGCCAAATAGCTCAAGTAAGTTGTAAAGTTCAAGTAAGTAAGTAAGTTGAAAAACACAATCACTTATCCAATCCCTAAACTCCAGTAATTATCTTCCTCTTGGTACTTTGAGAGCCTTCAATTGTTGCTGGTTAGGACAGTTACTATTTTAGTAAACAGGAAACACACACAGAGACTATTGAGATATATATATCACAGATAATATGATAGAAAATCTGCACAGCACAAATTATTCCCAATGATTTCCATAAGTTTTCAGCAGGACACCAGACTGCACAATGCACTAAACCTTAATATTTATGTAACATTTTGCCAAATGTTAATCTTTAAAGATAAGCAAGAGAGAGTCCTGATTCCCTTAAGATGTGCTAAATTGCTGAGAACTATGTGTAAAAAACTATGCTAAACAGTACAGCAGAGTAACATATATGATAGAAAATACACATATTACAAAGTTACACCAAAGATCTTTTTGGAAGAAACAGTTTGAATCCTACATCCTCCTGAAAATGTCTTTCCTTAATTTCTCCAGTGTCATCCTCACTTGCTTCTACTACTTGCTTTTGTTCTTCCTTTGGTTTTACTTTCTATCCTCCAAAAATAGCTATTTCTCAAGAATCTGCTCTGAACTGAAGAATCTGCTATTTCCTTTCTTTCTCCATGCACTCTCTTGACTCTTTCTTTGCTAACTCAAGGATTCAAAAACTGCTTTGCAAGAGATTCCCAAATCTTAGGCCTTGGTAGCTTTCCAACTGCCTATTGTATTTCTGCAAACAAATGCTAGCACCTCAAAGCAACATTCTCAGACTTAAACTAACCGTCCTTGAGTGAGGTGTTAATAAATTTGGAATTTGAGATTAACAGATATATACAGTTCAGTTCAGTTGTCGCTTAGTCGTGTCCAACTCTTTGCAACCCATAGACTGCAGCATGCCAGGCCTCCCTGTCCATCACCAACTCCCAGAGCCTACCCAAACCCATGTCCGTTGAGTCAGTGATGCCATCCAACCATCTCATCCTCTGTCGTCCCCTTCTCCTCCTGTCCTAAATCTTTCCCAGCATCAGGGTCTTTTTAGATGAGTCAGCTCTTCGCATCAGGTGGCCAAAGTATTGGAGTTTCAGCTTCAACATCAGTCCCTTCAATGAACACCCAGGGCTGATCTCCTTTAGGATGGACTGGGTTTGATCTCCTTGCAGTCCAAGGGACTCTCAAGAGTCTTCTCCAACACCACAGTTCAAAAGCACCAATTCTTTGGTGCTCAGTTCTCTTTCTAGTCTAACTCTCACATCCATACATGACTACTGGAAAAACCATAGCCTTGACTAGACGGACCTTTGTTGGCAAAGTAGTGTCTCTGCTTTTTAATAAGCTGTCTAGGTTGGTCATAACTTTCCTTCCAAGGAGTAAGCATCTTTTGATTTCATGGCTGCAATAACCATCTGCAATACTACACACAAAATAAACAGCAAGGATGTACTGTACAACAGAGCTATATTCAGTATCTTGCAATAACCTATATGGAAAATAATCTGAAAAAGAATATATATATAAAACTGAACCACTTTGCTGTACCCTTGAAACATAAATCAGCTATACTTTAATCAAAAAACTTGTCTTCAGTCTATTCCTACACATGTTCAATCACACCACATATAACTAATTACCTTTTAAGGGGAGGAGGGCACAATTTCAATAGTACCAATGAGACAAAATCCAGCTAAGCTTTGATTTTTAGACTTTCCACTAACCTGGGTCTAACCTACCTTTAAAACTAATTTCACTAGCATATTCCTGCCAAACTGAATATTTTCAGTTCAGTTCAGTTGCTCAGTCATGTCCGACTCTTTGCGACTCCATTGACTGTAGCACATCAGGCTTCCCTGTCCATCACCAACTCCCGGAGCTTGCTCAAACAGATGTCCATTGAGCCAGTGATGCCATCCAACCATCTCATTCTCTGTCGTCCGCTTCTCCTCCTGCCTTCAATCTTTCCCAGCATCAGGGTCTTTTCCAGTGAGTCAGTTCTTCACATCGGGTGGCCCCAAAGTATTGGAGTTTCAGCTTCAACACTAGTCCTTCTAATGAATATTCAGGACTGATTTCCTTTAGGATTGACTGGTTTGATCTCCTTGGCAGTCCAAGGGACTCTCAAGAGTCTTCTCCAACACCACAGTTCAAAAGCATCAATTCTTCAGCGCTCAGCTTTCTTTATAGTCCAACTCTCACATCCATACATGATCACTGGAAAAACCATAGCTTTGACTAGACGAACCCTTGCTGGCAAAGTAATGTCTCTGGTTTTTAGTATGCTGTCTAGTTTGGTCATAATTTTTCTTCCAAGGAGCAATCATCTTTTGATTTCATGGCTGCAGTCATCATCTGCAGTGATTTTGGAGACCCCAAAAATAAAGTCTGTCACTGTTTCCATTGCTTCCCCATCTATCTGCAATGAAGTGATGGAACCAGATGCCATGATCTTAAGTTTTCTAAATGTTGAGTTTTAAGCCAGCTTTTTCATTCTCCTCTTTCACGTTCATCAAGAGGCTCTCTAGTTCTTCCTTGCTTTCAGCCATAAGGGTGGTGTCATCTTCATATCTGAGGTTGTTGATATTTCTCCTGGCAATCTTGAATCCAGCCTGTGCTTCATCCAGCCCGACATGTGCATGATGTACTCTGCATATAAGTTAAATAAGCAGGGTGACAATATAAGCCTTGATGTACTCCTTTCCCGATTCTGAACCAATCTGTTGTTCCATGTCCAGCTCTAATTGTTGCTTCTTGACTTGCATACAGATTTCTCAGGAGGCAGATCTCTGGTTCCTCTGCCTTTTCTAAATCCAGCTTGAACATCTGGAAGTTCACGGTTCACATTCTGTTGAAGTCTGGCTTGGAGAATTTTGAGCATTACTTCGCTAGTGTGTGCTGCTGCTGCTGCTGCTAAGTCGCTTCAGTCATGTCTGACTCTGTGCGACACCACAGACGGCAGCCCACCAGGCTCCGCTGTCCCTGGGATTCTCCAGGCAAGAACACTGGAGTGCGTTGCCATTTCCTTCTCCAATGCATGAAAGTGAAAAGTGAAAGTGAAGTCACTCAGTCATATCCGACCCTTTGCGACCCCAGGGACTGCAGCCCACCAGGCTCCTCCGTCCATGGGATTTTCCAGGCAAGAGTGCTGGAGTGGGTTGCCATTGCCTTCTCCATCGCTAGCGTGTGAGATGAGTGCAATTGTGCAGTAGTTTGAGCATTCTTTGACATTGCCTTTCTTTGGAACTGGAATGAAAACTGACCTTTTCCAGTCCTGCCACTGCTGAGTTTTCCAAATTTGCTGGCATATGAAGTGCAGCACTTTAACAGCATCATCTTTTAGGATGTGAAACAGCTCAACTGGAATTCCATCACCTCCACTAGCATTTCTATCCTTTATTGTGCCTATCTTTGCATGAAATGTTCCCTTGGTATTTCTGATTTTCTTGAAGAGATCTGTAGTCTTTCCCATTCTATTGTTTTTCTCTATTTCTTTGCATTGATCACTGAGGAAGGCTTTCTTATCTCTCCTTGCTACTCTTTGGAACTCTGCATTCAAATGGGTATGTCTTTCCTTTTCTCCTTTGCCTTCAGCTTCTCTTTTCTCAGCTATTTGTAAGGCCTCCTCAGACAACCATTTTGCCTTTTTGCATTTCTTTTTCATTTTACCTTTTCTTATACATACTATCCTAATTCACTTTTTCATCTCTGAATCACTATGCATTTGTTCCTTAATTTGAAAAAGACCCTGCTTAAATGTCACTTTCCTAAGAGGCTAGATAGAAGTAACAAACTTTAAAATACCCTGAGTATTTTCACTGCACTTCTTCTCCATGTCATCTGAACCCATCCTGTACTACAGTTATCTGTGTACATGAGGGCTGAATTCATTTCTGATGTATATTTATATCCTTCTGGCATCATTTCTAACCTTTATTACACCTCCAGAAAATATGTGACTGCATACTATGTGCTAGGCACTAGGGATGGATACAACAATGAACAAGACAAAAATTCCCAGTTTTAGAGCACTCTCATTTCCTTGGTATCAGGGTTGTATGAGAAAAAGGCTTTGAAGAAAAACAAAGCAGGGTATGCGAAGAGAGGCCTGTATGGTTGTTATCTTTAGAGAGGATGATCTTATGGTCCTCTCTGAGAGGTGATTTTTCAAGCCAATTCTGAAGTGACGGTAGAAAGCCAGTCTTTGGGTGACTGGCCCACGTCGACATCTTTGACTTTTCAAATAATTTTCTACTAACAATCTACCAGGTATGCAGTACTATGCTGGATCAGAGATAAAATACATGAACCAAAATATAATGGGCCAAAAAGCTATTTTAATTTGTGGAGTAAGCCACAACAAGGAGAAAGTTATTGACCACAAGGATATAATGGCACCAGGTGCATAAGAACAATCTGAAGTACTGGCTGAAATAGTTACTGAAAATCAATTTAAGACATTTTCCTACTCAAGGATGCATCCCCCAAAAAGCCAGCTTATATTTCTTAAAACCACCAGAGATGTGCACCATAAGCATCACACTTCTTAAAAGGAAAAAAAAGAAACTATAAAAGCCCATGTATGGATCAGAGTATTTGGTAAGTGGTCGTGAGTTGCAGTTCTATTCAAAAACATTTTAAGGCAGTAGGCCTATGGTTCAGTGCCTTCAGGGCAGAATTTAACCAGCGAAATCCGTCTAAACTTGTAAACTTAGAGCAATGAAGCATGATGGATATTTGGGCTTATTACAAGCTACCAATTACATTTCAAAATTCTGTCAGCAGTTACTTCAACTTACACAATGTGTTCTGACATTTCTCCAAAGATCCACAGAGTAACACAACTATTCAATTTTCCTTGTAAATGCCCTAAAGACAAAACTTGTCTTTCTTAACTTTGAGTGGTAGCAAAAGCTTTTCTTTAATTCAGTATTTGAAGGCAGTTATTTTTACTACCCTTAACACTAACCTTCACATCTAAGTAACTATAAACTCTACTCTATAGCTTCCATCTTTCTCTTCTCTTTTCCTCTCACAACTTCCACAGAATCAAAGGCTGATTCAGTATGCAGTGTCAATTTTTAAAAAGGTTCGGGACTGGTGTGAGTTCTTCTCCCCCACCTCAGGTCCTACTCTAAAAGCCAAAGTACCTTTGTACCTCAGGCCTAATGTAATGGTATACATTTTTCCATGTATACTTTCAGCTAAAAGGGACTAAGATTTATGTATCACCAATACATAAGGATATTGAAAATTAAATGATCATTGTTCCTGTTTTAGCTTCAAAAGTAAAAAGATAAATACAACCTGACAGAAACCACAATCACCATTTCTACAGATCAAGCAAGACAGTGTTGGAAAGTAGCCTTTATAGGAATATGAAACAAACAGAAAACTCTTTAAGGGATGCCAACCAATGAATTTTCTATTACACAAAATACTAAAACACAAGCTGCCATGTTACTCTTGGTCACAAAGTACTTTGCAAAGAGGAAATGGAAAAAAGAACACAGTATGGGGAGCTATATTAACCCTCTACATTAAAGTGTACCTATTAATGTTTAAGTTAAGTACAGAGAACAGTACCATTCTTTTTTGTTACAATGAGAATGTTCCATCCCAAAAAAAGTTTCAAGAAAAAGACTTTTGAGAAATTAATATTAAGAGATTGAGATCTTCTAGAAAAAAACTTAATGATGACTTACAAAACAATCAGTCCAATGTACTCATAAAGATAGTCTCATGGTTACTTTTTCTGAAACTACACTTTGATAGTCAACTGCTGCCATTCAGCAGCTAAAGTGTATAACTGACAAGCATGCTCTGTTTATTCTTTCCACAAAAGAGGACTTGAAAATATATATGATAATAGTCAAGATGACTCGGGACTTCGCTGGCAGTCAAGTGGTTAGGACACCATGTTTCTTTCCACTGCAGGAGGCACAGGTTCAACCTCTCCTCAAGGAACTAAGATCCCACATGCTGTGTAGCATGGCCAAAAAACAGGGGAGGGGGAAAAAAAACCAGGGGGAAAAAAGACAACTAGAAATCTAAAATGTATTTCCTGGTCTCCCATTAATTTACTGTGTCCTGCAACAGTTATTTAAACATTCTGAGCCTCCACCGACTCAAATGTAATATAAGGAAACTGGAACCAATTACTCCCAAAGGTATCTTTCCACTTACAAAAATGTATAAATGTATGCTATTGTCACTGATTTGAAACTGGAAAAGAAACCTTAACTTCAGCAGTTTAACTGCATAATAAGATTGAAGAAGTCATGAGAGAAAGAAAGCCAGCACTTTACCCTTATATGACAGAGGGCTAGAAATTATGCCAAGAAACAACAATTTTTAAAAGCACATTTCTGCCTGCAAAAATTTAATAAACTCACATCTTATGGAATTTAAAGTTACTTGTATGAACCATATACGGGAATAAATTAAAATACTGTTGTCTACTCTAGTACTAGGGGTCTACTAAATTCCAGAATATGTACTGAATTATTTCACTCAAAGAATTTTATCATTTCTGAAAAAAAAACATAAAAAATCATCCCAGCTAAGTGAAAATACTGTCACATGTGAAAATGGTTCAAAGACTCAGAAGTTTTATTTTTAAAAAGCAAAGAAAGTCGAACTTTCCTCTTGAAAACAATAATTTAGGTAACTGTAGCATCTAGGTGATAGGTACATAATTATTGTAAAATTTTTCCCAATTTTTCTGTATGACTGAAGAATTTTATAATAAAACATTGGTGGGGAAAACCCAAAAAATCTATTTTAATAATATCTGTAGACCCAGTGATCCTATACTTCCCAGGGAGTAAATTTCAGAATGATTAACACTTAATACAATGATTGACAAACAAGCTGCACACCATTATACAATACCATTTTGGAGCAGTAAAATATTTCCCAAATAAGGTCACAATATAACTCACTCTGCCACTCAGTCATGGTGTGAGCTGTAAAACCTACACAGATGATGAGAAATAATCATACTGCTCAACAGTGACATGATCAATGTTTTTAAGTATTTCATTTACTGGTACCATTTGAGGGATAACTGTGTTGCTTTTTTTATTCATTAAACTCCAAAACTTTATATGCAAACACTGGTGTCATCCAAAGAACGCTGAGTGAGAACATACTGAGATGACATTTATAACTCAATAGCAGCATCCTCTGCTCACAGTAATCAGCTTTAAAAATAGATACAACGGAACTTCTTTCAGCAAAGCTTCACAGGAAGTCAATGAAGTACTGTTTAACTCTTATCTGCTTAAGTTGCTTTAAAAAAAAAGGAGGGAGGTGAAGCAAAAACCATCACCTATTAAAAAAAAGTACTAAGCCAATGTCTAAAAATATCAATGACCTTTTTTACTTAACACATATTAAGTGTATTTGATAATATACTAATGGTCATGCTTTTGAGACCCCCTCCAAGTTACATGGTAACAGATTAGAACAGTATTATTCAGAGCATTTGGAGGCACTTCATAGAACTTTAAACCTAAAGAAACAGTAATCTCATTCACCAGGTAAAGGGGAAGGCAGCAGCCTGCAAAAGAATCTCCAACATGACCCTCTAATTCTATTACAACCTTAAAACATAGACTCAATCTCCTTAATCTCCCTGTACCAAAATCCTCAATGATTTACCAATAACTACCAAAAACGTTCAAGTTACTCTACTTATAAGTCTAAGCACGCACAGTATAGTCCTGATTCACTTTTCCAGACATATACTACTCAGTATTTCCCAAGCCCCAGACCTATGGTGGTGGTGTTACATCAATAATCTATGTCTCTCTTTCTCTAGTACTTAACATTAAGAGTTTACTATGTATCAGATAGGCTCTTCCGCTGGCTCAGGCAGTGAAGAATCTGCCGCGTTGGATCCCTGGGTTGAGAAGATTCCCTGGAGAAGGAAATGGCTACCCACTCCAGTATTATTGCCTGGAGAATTCCTTGGACAGAGGAGCCTGGCAGACTACAGTCTATAGGGCCTCAGAGTCAGACAGGACCGACAAACCAACACTTGGACTTTTTCAGGTATCAGATACTTTGTTAAGCTACATAAGTACTTCATTTAATTCTCATAACAGTGCTTTGAAACAGAAATTACTAATCCTATTTTACAAGGAGAAACAAAGACTTTAGTAACATCAAATAAGCTGTCCAGGTCACAGAGCTAGTAAGGGATAGAGCAGGTCTGTGATTCAACAGCCCTGGCTTGCTGGTGTGATACATATCATTTCCTTTCCAATGACTATGGTTACAGAAATCTTGCCCATTCAAAATTCATTTTAAATGCTATCTTCTCAGAAATGTATTCCCAGTCTTCATTTAGTGTCTACTTTCAAACTCAGAAATGGCAATCCACTCCAGTATTCTTGCCTGGAAAATCCCATGAATGGAGGAGCCTGGTGGGCTATAGTCCATGGGGTCACAAAAAGTTGGACACGACAGAGTGACTTCACTTTCACTTTCAAATTTCAGACACACCCCTGCCATGCCTCACAGCTTCTTGTTCATACTCTGTACTGGCTTCATCATGTTCGTACCAGGTGTCTTATTCCCCAACTGGATGACAACTCCTTAAGGAAAGGCACAATGAAGGTGTCTTGTACACTATCCCCTGCAGTTGTGAGCACACTGCCTTGCACTTAGACATTCCATAAATTTATAGGATTGAAAAATATTCCTCATTTTTTAAATAAACTTTTTATTGTGGGATTTTGGATTTACAGAAAAGTTGAAAAGATAGTACAAGGCATTCCCCCATATACCCTTCATTCAATGGTTTCCATTAATAGTACCATCTTATATTCCTGTGGTACATCTGTCAAAACTAAGAAACTGTCAGCTATTAACTAAACCCTAGACTTTATCCAGGTTTCACCAGTTATTTTTTCCATTAATGTCCTTATCTATCCGGGGATCTAATCTAGGATACTACATTATGTTTATCCACACATCTCCTTAGTCTCCCCTGGTCTGTAATAGTTCCTCAGTCATTCCTTATTTTTCATGATCTTAACTGTTTTGAGGAGTACCAGTTATGTATTTTGTAGAACGTGTCTCAGTTTCTATTTAGCCGATGTTTTTCTCATGCTTTGACTGGGGTTATCAGCTTTATGGTCACAATACCACAGAGGTGCCTATCTCATCACATAATACTGGAGGGTACATGAAGTCCCAAGACATCACTGGTGATGTTAACTTTGACCACTTGAGTTAAGGCACTAAGGATTCGCCATGCTTCTCCACTTACTACTGGAAAAGATTTATTTATTTTTTCACAGATACATTCCTTCTTTCCTAACTCATGTAAAACAGGTCACTTATCCTTGTCACTATTTTTAAATGATTAATGTGATATTCTCATTAAAGCACACACTATAAAGACACAGTATTTATAAGTTAGTATCTTTGGCTTTTAGTGCATTTGGAAAAAACAAAACAGCTTAAAACTCATTGAGAACATTTAGCAAATGTTCACTAAGTTACATTAACTTAAGGTACTATCATCATTATTTCCTAAAGAGGTCAAGAATATAATCAGATTTCCCTATCTTTCAAAATAACCTCTGAATTTACTCAACCCAAATTCTGAAAGGTAACTTTGTAAGTTACATACACTGGAGCATCTGTCTGCAGCTAAAAGCAAATTAACCCTGAGAACTGATTACTATTTCTCTATGTGTGCATGCTTTGTCGCTTAGCTGTGTCTGACTTTTTGTGATCCTATGAACTGCAGCCCATCAGGTTCCCCACCCATGGGATTTCTCAGGCAAAAATACTAGAGTGGGGAGCCATTCCCTTCTCCAAGGGGTCTTCCTGGAGAAGATGCCCTCGAAGTATCGAACGTTCATCTCTTGCACTGCAGGCGGATTCTTTATGGTCTGAGCCACCAGGGAAGCCCACTATTTCTCTACACCAGTAACTTAAAGAATATACAAATACATCCGTAATATAATACAGAAATCTCCAAGACTTCTCATACCCCTCAACAAGTGACAAAAACTACCAAGCACCTTCAGAAGTTTTATCCCGTGAACTTAAAAAAAAAAAAACAACTTTAAAATATACAGATATACAGACAAATTATATACCAAGCAAGAGACAGCTCTAATAGAATCTAATCAAATACATAAAAAGCATATCAAATTGTCATTAATTATTTAACTCCTGAGTATATTATTTATCAGACATCCATTTCCATTTCAAATATATGGTTTCCTAGAACAAACGCTGAGTAACTACAAGATTGTACTGTTCTCAAAAGTTGGGAAAGAAAAAACTTTCTATATCTACTGAATCTCCTCTATGTGGAGGCATCAAAATCAGAGAATCTTTATCACTGCCATTTTCTGCAATGTATTTTCCATGAAAAATAATTCTCCTCAAGTTCAAGAATCTGTGTCTGTACAACTCTGGTGTTAGTATTTTAGTTAGTAGCATTTAATTAGCATTTTACAAAATTTAATATGGTTTTATTAAAAAGCTAAAGATAAAGACAACGCCAGATAACACAGGAAAGAAGGTCTTCCTGGCCCTGAACAGTTATGAAAGCAAACTCACACATTTAGGCAAACTTTGCTGAGGATTAAAGTGTCAAAAGAGCATGGGTGGGAGAAC
Source organism: Muntiacus reevesi (assembly GCF_963930625.1). Lineage (NCBI taxonomy): Eukaryota > Metazoa > Chordata > Mammalia > Artiodactyla > Cervidae > Muntiacus > Muntiacus reevesi. The sequence goes on from NC_089257.1 coordinate 62,023,570, forward strand.
CACTAATTAAAACTAGTATATTTTAGGAGGCTTCTTGGACTTTAAAGAATAGATGGGATTTCAAAGACAATATGGGAGGGCAAGGGATTCCAAGTCAAGGTAATGACCAAAGCAAAGACTCAGCAGAAAAAAAGTTCAGGGACTGGCAAATAGATGGACATGGGCTTCCCAGTAGCTCAGTGGTAATGAATTCATCTGCAATACAGGAGACACAGGTTCAATCCCTGGGTCAGGAAGATTCCTTGGAGAAGGAAATGGCAACCCACTCCAGTACTCTTGCCTGGAAAACTCCATGGACTAAGGAGCCTGGTAGGCTACAGTCCATGGGGTCACCAAGAGTCAGACACCACTGAGCGACTGAGCATGGGCTAGAATGTAGAATCATGGCAGCATGTGATAAAACTGAGTAACACTGGCAGGACTCAAAATGTAGAGACTTAATTACCATGATGAGAGAGATTACAGATGCAGCAGGAAGTCATTAAGGGTTTGGAACTGAGGAGTGACATCGAATCTGTTTCAAGGTCATAAATGACAGCAGTATGCAAGATGAAACAGAGAGGAAATGACAAAAAGCAGCAAGCTCAATCAGGACAGTACTGCAGTAGAAAGGTAATGGGAGCCCAAAAATGGGCAGTAAAATAAGACAGACTTTAGAGAGACTGCAGAAGTAAACCAAGAAAATGAGATGATTAGTAGGAGGGAAGAGATGATGAAACAGCCTGTGCAGCTGAGACTAGGGTCTTAAAAATAATATATTAATAAAGCTAATTTTTTTTTAAAAAAACTTTTTGTTTTTTTATTGGGGTATAGCCGATGAACAGGCTTCCCTTGTGGCTCAGCTGGTAAAGAATTCCCCTGCAATGCAGGAGACCTGGCTTCGATCCCTGGGTTGGGAAGATCTCCTGGAGAAGGGAACGGTTACCCACTCCAATATTCTGGCCTGGAGAATTCATATACAGTCCATGGGGTCACAGAGAGTTAGAGGACTGAGAGACTTTCACTTTCTTACATAGCCAGTGAACAATGTTGTGGTAGTTTCATGTGAACTGCGAAAGGCCTCAGCCATACATATACAATAAAGCTAATATTTTTAAAGGGCTTACTATGTGTCAGGCATTTTATATTTTTTATTATTTAATTTTCACACACAATCCTCTAAGACAGATTCTGCTCTTATTCCCATTTTATAGATGAAAGAAACCTTGGCTGAAAGAAATTAATCCAAGAGTCAGTCTCATAACTAATGCCTGTCACCACTATATACTACTAACCAAGGGAACTTAGAGAAGAGGAAGTTGGTTTGCTAATGAAGAGGACACATTCAGTATTTAGACATGTTGAGTGTGAGATGTCTGAAAGATATTACTATGGCCTGTCTAGCAGGAAACTTGCGATGGAGGTAGCAAGTAGGGAAATAGATTTGTGAATATCTGTATAAGGCCATTGACACTGTTGAGAATAACCTATCTGCTAATTCACTCACATGGGATAATCAAAATGAAATGGAGCTTTTATCAAATCAACATACTGCACACCTTAAACTTATATAATGCTGTATGTCGATCGCATCTCAATAAACTTCCAAAAGTTTAAAAGAAACTGAAACAGTTTTGAAAAGATTTGGCATTTCTCCTTTTGAGAGTATGGGGGTATGTAGGATGGAGTCAGAAAAGGACAGAAGTGGCAGGCTTCTCTTATTAAAAAAATATGATAGTGTGTGTGTGTGTGTATATACACACACACACATACACACACACATCACCCTAAATATTTGCTCCAAAGAAATTAAAATATATATCCACACAAAGACTTGGACATGAATGTTCCTGTTAGCTGCATTTATAGTAGCCAAAAACTGGAGACAACTAAAATGTACATCAATGGATAAACAAATTGTGGTAAACCCATATAACAGAATTCTACTTAGCAAACAGAGGAATAAGATACTCATATGCAACCTGTGTATGTGTGTATATATATGAAATTATTTTATAGATCCAGTGACTTTTTATTTCCACCACAGTTCAGTTACTACCTTAGTCCAAACAACTACCATCCCTCTCAGATTACTGCATCTGACCCCTGACTGGCCATCTTGCTCTTTCTGCATTGCCTGGCAATGAGCTTGACTAGGACCAGGGGCTCCTCCTAACATGCTCCCAAGGAACCTCCACCTCCAAAGTCTCTAGCGACCAGGCGGCTGGTTCTCAGCAACTCCTATACAAAGGTGGCACCAAACAAGCTCTTTACCTCACTTATCACACTGACCCCGAAAACCAGAATGCAGGGGTGCATGGGGAGGCTGCGCCCCCTTCCTGGACTGTGCCTGAGCGCTTCTCTCCACAAGACACCAAGAAACTATGGGTCTCTATACAGGCTCATGCTTCCACCTGTGAATTCAAGCCTGATGTTCACCTAGAGTGCACTGACAGTAAGATTTCAAAAACGCTTGCGGGGACTTCTGAGGCGGCCCAGTGGTGAAGACTCTGTGCGCTAATGCAGGGGGACTTGTTCAATCCTTGGTTGGGGAACCAAGATCTCACATGCCGCACCACATGGCCAAAAAGCAAAAGTTAAATTAAATTTAAAAAAAAATACTTGCTGAAGACAGCAAAAGAGACACAGATGTAAAGAACAGACTTTTGGATTATGTGGGAGAAGGCGTGGGAGGGAAGGTTTGAGAGAATAGCACTGAAACATGTACATTACCATATGTAAAACAGATGACCAGCGCAAGCTTGATGCATGAGGCAGAGCACTCAAAGCTCTGGGACAACCCAGAGGGATGGGGTGGGAGGGAGGAGAGAGGAGGGTTCAGGACGGGGGACATGTGTGCACCTGTGGCCGATTCACGTCAGTGTATGGCAAAAACCACAATACTGTAAAGTAATTAGCCTCCAATTAAGATTAATTAATTAAAAAAAATACTTGCTGAATGAATACGTGCATAAAGAAAATTTCAATAGCCTTTGAATCATGCCATTTCTTTTTTAAAAGTAATGACAAATATACATGACATAAAATTTATTACAACTATTTTGAAGTGCATATGTACATTTCTCTTAACATTTTTCCCCCTCCCATATTTTTTCAGTGAGTGTGTATCTCTAATTTTTAAAAAATCAAATACTTAGGTCTTGTGGTATTAAGCAGTGCCTTAATCACTCAACAAATCTATGCAACCTTAATCTAGTAATAAAAAATAAAATAGGTAACATTCAGTCATATACAGCCCTAAAGAGCTCTTCACAATGTTTCATGTCAAAAGAACTTAGCTTGGGGCTTCCCTGGGAGCTCAGTGGTGATGAATCCACCTGCCAATACAGGAGAGACAGGTTCAATCTCTGGTCTGTGAAGATCCCACACACCACAGAGCAACTAACAGGTCCACGTGCCACAACTACTGAAGCCCGCGTGGCCGAGAGCCCGAGTTCTGCTACAGGTGAAGCCACTGCTGCAACTAAGAGTAACATCGCTCATTACAACTAGAGAAAAGCCCACGCAGCAACAAAGACCCAGCACAGCCATAAACAAATACATAAATAAAATTATTTTTAAGAAAACAGAGAACTTAGTTCAAACTCACTGTTAACAGAAATAATGATGAAAGATTTCCTTTTCTAAAAAGCCACTAAAAAAAAAAAGTGGCTTTTTAGTCAGAAAGAATAGAAGTTAGAACAGAAGAATAGAAGAAAAGGGATCACTACAATCTGGCTCAACGTTACAGGGTAAATAAAACATTCAACTAATTATTTTTAATGTAAATAAGAAAAATACCATAAGAATAAGAATGAAACAAGTTAAGAAATAGTAACTCTGAATACTTAAATCATTTAGATATATTTTATTAGATGCTAAGCAGGATGAGTGTTTTGCATGTAAAAGGAGTAGAGGAAGGGTTTAAACAAAGAGGAAAGAAAAATGTTAATGGGAGTTTTTTATTCCATTTCTTTAACAAATATATAGGGTTTTAAGCTTTCCGAACAAAACATACACTTCAGGTTCAATGAGGAGCAAGTAAAACTAAAATATATATATATATATGTTTCCAGGATTCAAGTTCACTATGTTTCTAACATTTTCATGCTACTAGGTATCTCTAGCAAGCATTTGCTGCTTTGTATACTACAGTCTGGCAAAAAAGACATTCTTGTAGCCAGCTTTTGAGCTTGTTCTTTAAGATGTCCTAATTTAAATGCAGTTGTAGACTTCACAAGTATTATGGTTTTAGAGCAAGTCTTGGTTGGCACTATTAGAGCAAAGTGATTACAAAAAGGCTTTCGTGCATTCTACTCAACATTCACTGCTTACTTCTCTATACTGCTCTGGTCTTATAAAAGTCATCACTGATTCTTTGAGGGGAGGCAAGGGCCAGGGTACCTTCATATTCCCTCTCTATCTGCATAATCAAGCCTATGTTCTGTTAGAAATATTCTGAGTGAAATTCTCTTGCTATCTATGTGAATACCTAATCCTGTAGTAAATCACAGTATTGAATATTTGCCTGTTCAAAAGACAGGTCTATTAAAATGTTTTAACTTCCCCAAGTTTATGTAGTTTACCATTTCATATACTACTTGAAATATGGCCTCTAAGGGATCATTTCTGTAATGTGAAATGAAACACGCAATCATTATTCCTTTAAATTCAAACCAAGATAACCAAAGTAATTGTTAATAAACACTTGGGAGACTAGCTTAAATTAAAAAGGCCCTGGCACTTAATAACTTCATACATTTGGGTAACATAGTCTAACTTTCTGAGCCTTGGTTCCCACATCTATAAAGTGGAAAACACATAAAGGCAAAGGTCATGCTCTTTCTGTTCAACATAAAGGAGAGAGTGCCCAACTGATATGTGTGGTGAGACAGGGAGTGAGTAAAGAAGATTAGACCACATTTGAACTTTTCAGGCATACAGCAATCACATGATAAAGATTAATGGTATCTGAATTTGGAAAACCCAAACACCAAATTAAATTTTAGACCGAGACTCCTACTTTCAGCCAAGATGAAATTTGCAGGGACTGGATATGCCCTCCCTGAAAGAACTAAAAAACTGGACAGAATATATAAAATAATGGTTTCCAGACAGTAGACATCATGCAACAGAGGACTGTTCCTAAGAGAGGGGAAACAAATGGAGATGAACTTTTAGGACTGATTACACTTACTGCCTGGAATTTCCAGGTCTCAGCACTGGGAGGGGGGACCCAGGCAGAATCTGACAGTCTCTTGAGTTGAGTAAACAGAATTGAGTCTGGGGAAACCACGGCAGCTGGAGTTCTCAGTACAGAATACAAGAAAGGAGAGACATGCGAGAGAGCACAAGCTCAGGAAATCCACAGCTGAGCACCGATGAGCAAAGGGCAGCACCTGAGGGTGGGAACGACCCATACGAAAGGAGTACAAGGAACACGCCCAGGTTCTCACACAGGAGGCGGCGGGAGGAATCTTGTAATTCAGACAGCACAGGTAGTTCCAGCACGCAGCTAGATTAAAAGCTATTCATCTATCTGGAGAAAACTCTTAAATTTGAAGATACATGCCCCCTGTGTTCATTAACAACACTATTAACAATAACCAAGACATGGAAGCAACCCAAATGTCCACCAACAGGCGTATGGATGAAGATGTGATATGTATGTGTATACATATGTGTGTGTGTGTGTATACACACACATAAAAAATGGAATATTACTCAGTCTAAAAAAAGAACAAAATAACGCCATTTGCAGCAACATGATGGACCTACAAACTATTATATATCTGCTTGTCACCCTGTTTGTTTGCATATATACGCTGAGCACATCATGAGAAGTGCTGGACTGAATGAGTTACAAGCTGGAATCAAGATGGGGGCAGAAAACATCAACAACCTCAGATATGCGGATGATACCATTCTAATGTCAGAACGTGAAGAGGAACTAAACAGCTTCCTGATGAGGGTAAAGAAGGAGAGTGAAAGAGACAGCTTAAAACTAAATATTAAAAAAACTAAAAAAAAAAAGAAAAGAAACTAAGATCATGGCATCTGGCCCCACTGTGCTATGCTTAGTTTCTCAGCTGTGTCCGACTCTTTGTGACCCCATGGGCTACAGCCCCCAGGCTCCTCTGTCCCTGGGTTTCTCCAGGCAAGAATACTGGAGTAGGTTGCCAAGCCCTCCTCCAGGGGATCTTTCCAACCCAGAGATCAAACACAGGCCTCGCACTGCAGGCGGATTCTTGACCGTCTGAGTCACCAGGGAAGCACAAGAATACTGGAGTGGGTAGCCTATCCCTCCTCCAGGGGGTCTTCCCGATCCAGGAATTGAACTGGGGTCTCCTGCACTGCAGGAGAGCTGAGCCCCATTACTTCATGGCAAATAGAAGTAGTGACAGATTTCCTCTTCTTGAGTTCTAAAATCACCGCAGATGGTGACTGCAGCCATGAAATCAGATGATTGCTTCTTGGCAGGAAAGCTATGACAAACCTAGATGGTATGTTGAAAAGCAGAGACATTACTCTGCCAACAAAGGTCTGTATAGTCAAGGCTATGGTCTTCCCAGTGGTCACATACGGCTGTGAGAGCTGGACCATAAAGAAAGCAGAGTGCCAAAGAATTAATGCCTTTGAACTGTGGTGCTAGAGAAGACTCCTGAAAGTCCCTTGGGGCAGCAAGGAGATCAACTCAGTCAATCTTAAGGCAAATCAACCCTGAATACTCATTGGAAGGACTGATGCTGAAGTTGAAGATCAAATATTTTGGTCATCTGATGTGAACAGCCGACCCACTGGAAAAGTCCCTGATGCTGGGAAAGATTGAGGGCAGAAGAAAAAGGTGTCAGAGGATGAGATGGTTGGATAGCATCACTGATACAATGGACGTGAACTTGGGCAAACTTCAGGAGATGGTGAGGGACAGGGAAGCCTGGCACGCTGCAGTCCATGGAGCTGCAAAGAGTTGAACATGACTGGGCTACTGACCAACAACATATGTATCTGTGTGTATACGCATACACAAAATGGAATATTACTCAGCTAAGAAAAGAACGAAATAACGCCATTTGCAGCAACATGATGGACCTAGAGACTATTAAGTCAAGCAAACATCATATTTCGCTTATGATACAAACGAATTTATTTACAAAACAAAAACAGACTCAGAGACATAGGAAAAAAACTTATGGTTACCAAAGGAGATAATGGAGGGGCAGAGGTAAATTAGAAGGTTGGGATTAACATATACACACTGCTATACATAAAACAAATGACAAGGACTTACTGTATAGCACAAGGAACTATACTCAGTATCTAAAATGGAAAAGAATCTGAAATCTCTCTCTCTCTCCGTATATATCTATCTATCTATCTATATATATATAATTATATCTGATATACACCTGAAATTAATACAACATTGTACAAAATTAACTATACTTCAATTTTTAAAAGGTTAATATTTTTTTTAAAAAAGTTATTCTGGCCTTGCCTAACAAAGTTTAAAAGGATCAAATTATTCAGCTATATCCCAAAATACAGCTCAAGAATATTTATAAGGATACAAAAGTATAGAGCACCTACCACAGTAAAATTAACAATGTCTAGCATCCAATCAAAACTCAGCAAACATGAAATGAAGCAATAAGCAAGTGAGGATAAAAACAAATTAACAGAATTAAATTCATGAGTGACACCAATGACAGAATAGACAAGAATATCAAAATAATTATTTTAACTATATTTGTACAAAAAGGCAGAGAAGTTCTTGTACATGTTAAAGATATGAAAGACATAAAAAAGATCTAAATCTACCTTATGGACATGTAAACTAAAATGGAAGGGGCTCTCAGCAGATTACCTACTGCAGAAGAAAAGATTAATTAACTTAAAATTTAAAAGCACAGTGATAGAAAATCCTCAAAATAAAACACTGGGAAAAAAATGAAGACCAGAGTACCAGTGGTTTATGGGATGACATCAAGTAGCCAAATATACATATAAACGGAGTCCCCTAAGGGGAAGAAAAGAAAATTTTTTTCTGAAGAAATTAGATAAAGATTTTCTAAAACTATGAATTTTAGACTAAACTAGTACAAAGAACAAATTATAACAATGTCATATCTCTTTCCCAAGTCCAAGGAAGACATTTCTATTCCACATTTCTATTCCAACCTTTACCCACTGAACTCCTCAAAACAACAATCTAAGCAGCTACACCCTAGCTATAGGACCAGCAATTATTAAAACCTATTTACCAGCCTTGATATTCTGTTCCCTAGAAATGTACAATGGTTCAAACATAAAAGAGGATTAAGATTATCCTGCCTTGCTCCAGAATTATAAGACAGTACTGGAACAGTATAACATCAAGTCACTTTTTAAGAGACTAAACAGAACTATATCAAAATAACAGAAGCATGAATCACGATCTTTTTCCTTGCACTACTTTTCAATTCTCTACAACATGGCTGTAGCATTTTTAAAACTTGTATATCAATATAGTAGTTCTCAAAGTGTGCTATGCAATCCTTAGGGGTCTTTGAGACCCTTTCAGAGAGTTTGCAACGTTAAAACTATTTCCATACTACTACTTAAGACGTGACACGATTCATCTTTTCCACTGGGTTGACACTTGCACCAAAGGCACAGTGTCAGTGGAGAGTTGTGTCTTGCTTGTGTTCTGGCTGAATCAAGGCAGGAGCCCTGAACTGTACACAGAGGCACCGTATTCATCACCATGACTTGCAGTAAAATCAAAAACAAAATGCTAGTTGCACTTCAGAATATCCTTGATGAAACAGGAAAGACCATTAATTTCTTTAAATTTTGAATATTGAGAATATTTTTTAAAATATTACGTGTGACCAAATGAGAAGTACCCCAGAAGCATTCTTGCTGTATGAACTGTTGTCCTCACAAAAAGCATTTGTGCCATGTTTAGTTAGTTGAAGAAGTTGCTTTTTTGAGGAATATCTTCTTTTGTAAGCCATTTTTAAATGTACAATTCTGTAGCATTAAGTACATCCACAATGTTGTATAACTATCACCAGTACCCATGCCCAGAATTTTTCATCATTCCAAACAGAAACGTTAGCAGTAACTACCTACTGTCCCTCCGCCCAGCCTCCTGGTAACCTCATTTCTAACTTTCTGTCTCTATGAATTTGCCTAGTCTAGATATCTCATATAAGCGGAATCTTACAATATTTGCCTCTTTGTATCTGCTATATTTCACTTAGTACAATACTTTTAAGTTTCAGCCATGTTATAGCATGTATCAGAATTTCATTTCTTTTTATAGCTGGATAATATTCCATCACATGAGTACATGACCTATTGCTTGTCCATTCATCTACTGAGGGACACTTGTGTTGTTTCTACCTTTTGGCTATCAGGAAGAAAGCTGCTATGAACACAGGTATACAAATATCTAAGTCCCTGCTTTTGATTTTTTGGGGGTAGATACTTAGTGGAATCAGTGGATCATATGGTAATTCCACTTCAACTTTCTGAGGAACCACCAAATTCTTTACAAAGTGATCACACTATTTTACATCTCCACCAGAAATGGAAAAGGATTCCAATGTCTCTTCACCAACTTTTGTTAGTTTCCCTTGCTTCATAATAGCCACTCTAAAGAGTGTGAAGTGGTATCTTGTGGTTTTTATTTACATTTTCTTAATGACATGGAGCATCTTTTCATGCACTTATTGGCCAACTACATAACTTCTTGGGAGAAGTGTCTACTCAAATCTTTTGCTCATTTTTGAACTGGGTTTGTGTGTGTGTTTGTGTGTGTGTGTTTGTTTCTGTTGAGCTGTAGGAGTTCCTTACATAATCTGGATTTAAATCCCTTACCTAATATAGGCTTTGCAAATATTTTCTCCCAGTTGCAGGTTGTCTTTTCATTCTCTTGTTAGTGTCCTTTGATGGATAAAGTTTTTCTATTTTGATAAAGTCCAACTGATCTTTTTTTTTATGCTTTTGGTGTTATAACTCAAGAAGTCATTGCCCAATCCAACATCATGAAGATTTTCGCCTGTTTTAAGGGTTTGGTACTTAGCTCTTTAATTTAGGTCTTTGATCATTTAAAGCCAATTTTTATATGTAATATAAGGTGAAAGTCTAACTTCATCCTTTTAATTGTGGTTATCCAGTTTTGCTAACACCATTCATTGAAAAGACTTGGCATACTTGGTGAAAATTAATTGGCCATATGTATGAAGGTGTATTTCTGGGCTCTCTGTTTTATTCCATTTGTCTATATGTCTATCCCTATGCCAGTACCACATCATCTTGATTACTGTAACTTTGTAGTAAAAGTTTTGATATCAAGAAGTGTGAATCTTCCACCTTTGTCCTTTTTCTAAATTATTTTGGTTTTTTAAAGCTCCTTAAGATTCTTAATAAATTTTAGGATTAGCCTGTCAATTTTTACCAAAATGGCAGCTGGAATTTTAACAGGAATTGCATAGGATCTTTAGATCAATGTGGGTCGTACTGCCATCTTAGCACTACTGAGTCATTCCCAATCTATGAACATGACATGTCTTTATTTGGGTCTTCCTTAATTTCTTTCAGCAGCATTTTGTTGTTTTCAGTGTATAAATCTTTCACCTCTTTGGTTAAATTTATTCCTAAATACTTAACTCTTTCTGATGCTATTATATGAAATTGTTTTTTCTTAGTTTCATCTTTGAACTGTTCATTGCTGCTGTGTAGAAAGAATACCATTCAGTTTTGTGAAGTTTTGTGTTTGATCTTGAATCCTGTAACTCTGCAGATATCATTTATTGGTTCTGGTAGTAGTGGGTTTTTTTAATGGACTCCTTAGGATTTTAAGCAAACATAGTTTTACCTCTTCCTTTTCCATGTGGGTGCTTTTAATTTCTTCTTTTTGGCTAATCACTCTGGCTAGAACTTCATATGCTGAACAGAAATCATGTTGAATAGAAGCAGTGAAAGCAGAGGTCCTTGTTATCTCTCTTTTGAAAAAAAAAATTATTTATTTATTTGGCTGTGCCAGGTCTTAATTGCGGCATGTGGGATCTAGTCCCTTGACCAGGGATTGAACTTGGGCCCCCTGCATTGGGAATATGGAATCTTAGCCACTGGACCACCAGGGAAGTCTCTTCTGATGTTAGGTGGAAAGTTTTCAGTCTTTCACCATTGAGTATAACGTTAGCTGTGGGATTTTCACATATGGCATGGAAGACCATTTTTGCTTGAAAGAATGACTAATAGACAAAGTATGGCTTACTCAGACTCGGCTATTTGGCAGTTTCTCCAAAATAAGCAAAATGACTTGTCACTTCAAGGAAAAGAAGTGATCGCCCATGCTCCACTATGAGCTTAACAGCTTCCAAATGAAACTTTTCTAATATTTAACTAATGAATGTGATTATACAGTGATGTGTCAACACTTGGAAAATCTACATAACCTAGTGAACCAATATTTTCCAAGTGATCAAGGGATGATGCTATGAAACCATGCATGGGTAAAAGATTCATTCCAAATGCAAGACAGACCAATGAATTTTGATATAACCAAGTACAAAATGTTGTCTGAGGCAGTTTAAGACATTTGCAAAAATGGAGAGATACTTATTTTTTTAAATATTTCCCAAAGAGTTCCCTTGGGAACTAGTGGTCAGTGTCCTTGATTGCCTAGTGGTTAGAATTCCAGGCTTTCACTGCTGTGGCACAGGTTCAGTACCTGTTCAGGGAACTATGACCCCATGAGTCACGTGATGTGGCCAAAAAGGGAAAAAAATTTTTTTTCCTATTAAAATGTTTCCATGTTTAAAAAAATATTTTATGTTAATATGTAATGGGCTTATTATTAAATGTTATTTTAAGTATTTTCAATTTCTCAGTTTTAATAGTGAATATGGTAAATATTAATAGATATATAATCCACACACATGAAAGTTCTTTGAGGTCTTCTTTGAGGAAAAAACTATATCAATTAATAACTGCTCTATACAACAATGTAGATATTTGGTTTAAAACAAACAGTGCTTTAGTCACTAATATTCAGCCAAACACCTACATTAGAATTTCTTAAGATCTTATTATCAATATTAACAATTAACCACAGTAATTTATGATTAACTGGTCTGCAAGTGCTGTCATATTGTAGTTGTACAGGATGGTGTTAAGAACTAAATGTGACTCTTAACCTTCATTAAACTTCACCCTGTCCATTTGAGCCCAGTTCTCGCCTCTCAAGCAGAGAACTTAAGACTCTGACTAGGTTCACTGAATTCAACTGAACCTACCAATCATGTTCCTACAAGAAATGGGAAGTTCAGGATTGTCCTTGTAAACCCAAGTTGTCACCTAAGAAGTATCACACCTTTCTCTTCTTTCAAAAAATAATTTGGTTGATTATATATTAATTGGAGAAAATTGAGAAAATATATAAATAGAAAGAAAATTAAAATTACCTCTAATTCCAATACCTAGAAATAACTATTGTTGATATTTTGGTATCATTCCTTCCATGCTTTTTCTATATTTCTTAAATACATTTTACAAAAATGTGATCTTAGTAGTTACAGATACAATTCTGTGGCCTCTTTTCCTTCATAAAAATATTACAGTCATCATGCTGTACATTATATCCCCAGGACTTATTCATCTTATAATTAGAAAGGTGTACCTTTTGACATTTTCACTATTTCTTTAATATATTGCCTATCAAAAATCTTTGACAAAAACTTTTATGTCTACATAGCACACCTTATCTTCTCTTGTGTATGTATTTATCTTATGTTGGACCTTTAGGTTGTTTCCAATTTTTCCCTTTCATATACAGCACCTAAATGAATAGTTTTGTAACTGCATTTTAACCCAAATTACTTCTCTGTTCTTTCCGATAAATCACCCTCCAGAAAGGCTAAACCAGTTTCATTCTACCACAACCAGTTATGAGTACTCACATTCCTGTACCCCCTCCTTTGAAACATTAGTTATAAGTAGATTTTCCTTTTTTGTCTTTTGCCAATTTTACAGGCCAAAAGGAAACTTTTTACAACTAACAAGTTGATGGAAGGGCTTCCCTCGTAGCTCAGTCGGTAAAGAATCTGCCTGCAATCTACCTCTTTCATGGATTACTTATTTCCTTTGCTAGTTTTGTATTTAGAGACAATTTGAGGAGGGGAAGGAAGGATATTTCTTTTTTTTTTTAACTGAAGTATAGTTTATTTACAGTGTTGTATTAATTTCTGCCATATAGCAAAAAGGTTCAGTTATACATATATATACATTCTTTTTTATATTTTTTTCCATTAGTTTATCACAGGATATTAAATATAGTTCCCCATGCTATAGAGTAGGACCTTGCTGTTTATCCACTCTATATATACTTGTTTGCATCTGCTAACTCCCAAATCTCACCCCACCTCCTTTCCTTTGGCAACTACAAGTATGTTCTCTATACCTGTGAGGGTCTGTTTTATAGATAAATTCACTTGTGTCATATTTTAGATTTCACATATAAGTGATATCATACAGTATTTATCTGACTTACTTCACTTAGTATGATATCTCTAGGTCCATCTGTGTTGCTGCAAATGGCATCATTTCATTCTTTTTTATGGCCAAGTACTATTCCATGGGGGGGGGTGGTGTGTGTGTGTGTGTGTGTGTGTGTGTGTGTGTGTGTGTGTGTGTGTGTGTGTGTGTGTGTGTGTGTGTGTGTGTGTGTGTGTGTGTGTGTGTGTGTGTGTGTGTGTGTTCCACGTCTTCTTTATCCATTTATTTGTTGAAAGACATTCAGGTTGCTTCCACGTGTCGGCTATTGTGAACAGTGCTGCTATGAACAGAATGGTGCATATATCTTTTTGAATTATCGTTTTCTCTGAATAAATACCCAGGAGTGGAATTGCTGGATCATACGGCAATTCTATTTGCAGTTGCTTTTTTTTTTTTTAGGAATATCCATACTATTTTCCACAGTGGCTGCACCAATTTACAATTCTACCAACAGCATAGAAGGGTTCCATTTTAGAGAGAATTGTTTTTTGTTTTTTACTCTGTGTTGACTATTTTAATCTACTCTCTACTTTCTTCCTTAGTTGTGCCCCCTTTTAAGTCTCCTTTGATGATTTCTCTCCCCAACCAGAAGTCCTGGCTTTAAATACTATTCTGAATATTACAAAAATTCTCTCTCTATTCCAGATCTCTCCTTCTAAACATCAAGCTCTAATACACCCAATTGCCTGCTTGATGTATCATCTTAGATGGCTCATGAGAATATTTCAAACTTAAAGCTGTCCAAAATGGAACTCTTAATTTCCCTTACTCTCAACTTAACTTTTCCCACCTCTACTCCGAATTCTCCATTTCAGTAAATGCTGCCACCAGTTGGCAGAGCTAATGACCACAAACCTACAAAGCATCCTTGATTCTTCCCTGCCCATTCTTCTCACCATTCTCTTGTCCAATCCACTAGCAATTCTTATTGAGTCAAGCTCCACTCTATTTTCCTTCCTTTCAACTTTCTCATCCTTAGTCTAAATTATTTCATCTCTTATCTGATCTATAGCAGTAACCTTTTAACCTATCCCCTCTACTTTCATCACTGCTACCTCCACAAGCCTAATCCATTTCCCACACAAAAGCCAATACTAGCACTGTAAAATAAAAATCAGATCATGACTTTCCCTTGTTATTTATACCTTTCCATGGCTTCCCATTACATCATTCACTTGCTCAAACCAGAAACCTAAGCCAGTGCATTTACAAGTCATGTTATGCAAGCTTTAAAACACCTCAAGTTTTGCCCAAACTCCTCAACACAGATCTAAGCCACCGTTATCTACCAATAGGATTTGGCATACTTGTAGACACCTATTTTCAGGCTACTAGTGAAAAACTAAAGCAGTAACAAATTCTGCCATTTCTTTGTGCATCACCACTCTTCCACTGGAGGATAACCTGGAAACCAAAAGAGTACTGGTTTAGTGGTTATATTTTTGAAACAAATGTAAAGAGACAAGAGCATAAGGTTATAATTTTGTTGTTCAGTCATTAAGTCAAGTACAACTCTTTGCAATAAGCATTGTGAGAAAAGGGACTATCTTCTGTTTACTGCTCTATCAGTGCTCCTAGAGCAGTGCATACCAGAGAAAATGCTCACTACTATTTTTTCTTTAATGAATGGTTAGCACATAAGCTTTTATCTATATCTGAATTCTTCCTGGCTGAATATAACAAAACCAAATTTTGATAATTTCAGTTTATATCCACCTCTAAAAAGATAATATACATGCAACAGAAAAGTTTAATCTAACTTCCAAAATGAATACAATAAGACAATGACAATACAGTAAGATAATTTTAAAATTAACTGCACCGACTGGGAAGACCCAGAGGGATGGGATGGGGAAGGAGGCAGGAGGAGGGATCGGGATGGGGATGTAAATCCATAGCTGATTTATGTCAATGTATGGCAAAAACCACTACAATACTGTAAAGTAATTAGCCTCCAACTAATAAAAATAAATGAAAAAATAAACAAATAAAATAAAAATAATAATAAAATTAACTGCACCATATAATCCCACTCAGCTTCTACTATAACAGCCTGCACACTAAGGAAAACAGGTGCAAAAACCAGAATTAAAGATAAAAGGCAAGAAAGCAGCTTATGGTTTTCACTTAATTCATTTTTAATAAAGTCTAAGAAGAATGAGGGCAAATGTATCTTCAGAGAAGTTAATTCATCTAATATCCTCCCTAAGATAAAAACAGGAAGTAACTGTATTATATACTGACAGATACTTATGTACACTCTTCTACAGAATATTTAAGGGATAAGCTCCTTAACACCCAGTCTGGGAACAAATTCCCTCATGTACATGGTTTGAGGGAACAGATATGTTCCCCAAGTCATAGCAGGTTTGTTGAGAAGTGACACTTTGCCCATGTTTGACTAATCATAGAACTAAGTTTTTCTTTTAGAGTTGACTGGTCCATAGATAATCAATTGGTCTATACCAAGCCTAAATCAAAAGGGGATCAAGACACGGATGCTCTGCTATGGTGGACACCTCTAAGATGTAAATCTTGGGTTTAGCAGAGGCCAGTTATTGCTCAGTCACTGAATCGTGTCTCATTCTTTGTGACCCCATGGACTGTAGCGTGCCAGGCTTTCTGTCTGTGGGATTTCCCAGGCAAGAACACTAGAGTGGGTTCTCATTTTCTTCTCCAGGGGACCTTGTGGCCCAGGTATCAAACCTGCATCTCCTGCATCAGCAGGTGGATTCTTTACCACTGAGTCACCTGGGAAGCCTCTAGCAGAGACCAGATTTCCCCACAATTCAGATATTAATCTGCATTGAAAGAATGCAGATTCCTGGCAGCATTCTCAACCCTGATTTCAGTTACTCCTTGGGCTTGGCTGCATTCTTGTCCTTAACGCAACTCAAGATACTCACTTTTTCTAGAATTTTAAGAGTCCAAAATTTTCCTTTCCCAAGAAGAAAAACCAAGAGCAAATCATAAAAGGCCTGTAACATTCTTCTGTGATTAAAAAAAAAAACCAAAAACCAAAAACATTAAAGAAATAGAAACTTTCTCAACCTGAATAAAGGACATCTATGAAAATCCCAGAGTTAACATCATACCCAGTGATGAAAGGCTGAAACCTTTCCTCCTAATATCAGGAACAAGACAAGGATGTCTGCTCTCACTCCCTCTATTCAACATATTTCTATCCAACACATGAGGTTCTAGCTAAAGTGATTCGGCAAGAAAAAGAAATTAAAAGCACCCACATGGAAAAGGAAGAGGTAAAACTATCTCTATTTGCACATGACATGATCTTGTTTGTAGAAAATCCTAAAGAATCCATTAAAACAAAAACCCACCACTACCAGTACCAATAAATGATTTCTACAAGTTACAGGATTCAGAATCAAACACAAAACTTCACAAAATTGATTCGTATTCTTTCTATACAGCAGCAATGAACAATCCAAAGATAAAACTAAGAAAAAACAATTTCATATAATAGCATCAGGAAGAGTAAAGTACTTAGGAATAAATTTAACCAAAGAGGTAAGTGATTTGTACACTGAAAACAAAATGGTGCTGAAAGAAATTAAAGACCCAAAAATAAATGGAAAGTCATCCATGTTCATAGATTGGGAAGACTTAAAATTGTTGGGGTAGCAGTACTTCCTGTACTGATCTAAAGGTCCTTTGCAATTTCTATTAAAATTCCAGCTGCCCTTTTGGTAGAAATTGGCAGGCTAATCCTAAAATTCATAAGAATCTCAAGGGACTTCAAAAAGCCAAAACAATTTAGAAAAAGGACAAAATTGGAAGATTCACACTTCCTGATTTCAAAACTTTACTTCAAAGATGACGTGGTACTGGCATAAAGATATACATACAGAAAAGCTAAATAAAGTCAGTTGCTTAGTTGTGTTTGACTCTTTGCAACCCATGGACTGTAGCCCACCAGGTTCCTTTTCCCATGGAATTCTCCAAGCAAGAATACTGGAGTTGGTTGGCATGCCCTTCTCCAGGGGATCTTCCCAACCCAGGGACTGAACCCAGGTCTCCCACACTGCAGACAGATTCTTTAGTGTCTGAGCCACCAGGGAAGGCATAAGGATAGACATGTAGACCAATGAAATAAAATAGAGAGCCCAGAAATACAACTTCACACACATGGTCAATTAATTTTCAACACAGATGCCAACTTCATTCAGTGAGAAAAGGACAGTCTT
Organism: Muntiacus reevesi; assembly: GCF_963930625.1. NCBI lineage: Eukaryota > Metazoa > Chordata > Mammalia > Artiodactyla > Cervidae > Muntiacus > Muntiacus reevesi. The sequence continues at coordinate 62,041,299 of NC_089257.1, forward strand.
TTCAACAAATAGTGCTGGAAAAACTGAATGACTACAATCAAAAGAATTAAGTTGGACCCTTACCTTACACCATAAACAAAAATTAATACAAAATGATCATAACTGTAATCTTCATGATCGTGGATTAGGTACTGGTTTCTTTGCTATGACGCTTCCCTGGTGGCTCAGACAGTAAAGAATCTGTCTGCAATGCAAGAGACCTGGGTTTGATCCCTACATTAGGAAGACTCCCTGCAGAAGGGAATGGCAACTCACTCCAGTATTCTTGCCTGGAGAATTCCATGAACAGAGTACAGTCCTTGGGGTGACAAACAGTCGGACACAACTGGGCAACTATCACTGTCACTTTCATTCTGTTAGCTATGAAATAAAAAAGCACAGGAACCAAAGAAAAAAATTACTGAACTTCATCAAAATTAAAAACTTTCAAGCTTCAGGGACATCCCTGGTGGTCCAATGGCTGAGACTCCGCACTCCCAATCCGGGGGGCCCAGGTTCGATCCTTGGTCAGAGTACTAGATCCCACATGCCACAGCTAAGAGCCTGTGTGCTGCAACTAAGATCTGGTGCAACCAAATAAATAAAACACTTCTGTGCTTCAAATGATTCTATCAAGAAGGTGAAAAGATGACCCACAGAATGGGGATAAAGTTTTAATAAATCATATATCTGATAAGAATCTGGGCTGCCCTGATAGCTCAATTGGTAAAGAATTTGCCTGCAATGCAGGAGACCTCAGTTTGATTCCTGGGTCAGGAAGATCCCCTGGAGAAGGGAAAGGCTACCCACTCCAGTATTCTTGGGTTTCCCTTGTGGCTTAGCTGGTAAAGAATCTGCCTGCAATGTGGGAGACATAGGTTCAATCCCTGGGTTGGGAAGATCCCCTGGAGAAGGGAAAGGCTACCAAATCATATTATCAAGAAAGTGAAAAGATGATCCACAGAATGGGAATTAAGTTTTATAAATCATATATCTGATAAGAATCTAGTATCCAGAATATGTAAAGAACTCTTACAACTCAACAATAAAAAGACAAGTTGTTGTTCAGTCCCTAAGCCGAGTATGACTCTTTGCGATCCCACTGACTGCAGCACACCAGGCTCCCCTGTCCTCCACTATCTCCCAGAGTTTGCTCAAATTCATGTGCACTGAGTCAGTGATGCTATCTAACCATCTCATCCTCTGATGCCCCTTCTCCTTTTGCCTTCAATCTTTCCCAGCATCAGGGAATAATATTTACTTTTCCAGAGAGTCAGCTCTTTGCATCACGTGGGCAAAGTACTGGAGATTCAGCATCAGTCCTTCCAATGAATATTCAGGTTTGATTTCCTTAAGGATTGACTGGTTTGAGCTCCCTGCTGCTGTTCAAGGGACTCTAGAGAGTCTTCTCCAGCACCACAGTTCAAAAGCATCAATTCTTCTGCACTCAGCCTTCTTTATGATCCAACTCTCATACCCATACCTGACTACTGGAAAAACTATAGCTTTGACTAGATGGACCTTTGTCGGCAAAGTGATATCTCTGCTTTTTAATATTCTGTCTAGGTTTGTCATAGCTTTCCTTCCAAGGAGCAAGTGTCTTTTAATTTCATGGCTGCAATTGCCGTCTGCAGTGATTTTGAAGCCCAAGAAAATAAAATCTGTCACTGCTTCCACTTTTTCCCCTTCTACATGCCATGAAGTGATGGAACCGGATGCCAAGTAACCCAGGTCAAAAAAACAAGCAGAGGATTCAAATAAGACATTTCTCCAGAGAACATACACAAGCAGAGAATAAACATATAAAAATATTGCTCATTTTATTATTTTTTAGGAAAATGGAAATCAAAACAATGAGTATCTACTTCATACCCAGTAAGATGGATATAACAAAAAAATAAAAGTATTGGTGAGAAGTTGGAACCCTTATATTGCCTGGGGAATGTAAAATGGTGCAGCTACAGTGAGAAACAATTTGGTGGTTCCTCAAAATGTTAAATACCGAAATACCATATGACTCAGCAATTCCACTCCTAGATATATATCCAATAGAACTGAAAACATATAGTCTCATAAAAAACAGTGCATAAATGTTCATAGCAGCATTACTAGTAATAGGCAGAAACCACCCAAATGTCATAATCAAAATGTCAATACAATATCAATAAAATATAATTACAATGCAATATAAATACCCTGGTAGCACAGTGGAAAAGAATCTGCCTACCAATGCAGAAGACACAGGAAACACGGGTTCAATCCCCAGATCAGGAAGACCCTTGGGGAAGAAAATGGCAACCCACTCCAGTAATCTTGCCTAGGAAATCCCATGGACAGTGGAGTCTGGTGGACTACGGTCCATGGAGTCGCAAAGAGTTGGACATGACTTTGCGCACACACACACACAAATACAATATAAATATAATTTTATAAAAGGAATGAAGTAATGATCTATGCTATAAAATGGATGAATGGGAAAACATGCTAAGTCAGAGATGCTAGACAAAAAAGGCCATATGTAAATGAAATGTCTATTACAGGCAATACACAGAGACAGAAAGTAAATATTATTGATCATGAAGGGCTGGGGAGAAGCAGGAGTAGGGAATGGGATAGGGTGACTGCTAATGAAAATGAGGCTTCTTTTTGGGGTGATAAAAATGTTCTGGAATTAAATGGGTAGTGACGGTTGCACAACTTTATGAACACTAAGTTTATAAAAACTACTAAATTATATACTTTAAAAGGGTGAATTTTATGGTATATGAATTCTATCTCAATTTTTAAAACTGAATAGGAGAAAAGCTTCCTAACAACCAAAATACAGATCACAAAGATTACAGAGTAAAGCCATATATTTTCCTTTACTTAAAAAAAATTGTATTCTCACCTCAAACTTATTTATTCCCACTTTATATATAATTTGTACAAGCCTGGCTGTATGGTCAAAACCTATAGTGGATTAAGAGCTTTATATTAGGGGAAATGAAATTGATACCAACAGACATACTGATAGTAAGATTTTTTTAAAAAAGCAAAAGAACTTATAAGCATCTTGTGAAGCCATGTAGTAAGAGCAAATTGGTCTATGCATTTCACTGCACGTATGTATGCATGCTAAGTCACTTCAGTCGTATCTGACTCTTTGCAACCCTATGGACTATAGCCCGCCAGGCTCCTCTGTCCATGGGATTCTCCAGGCAAGAATACTGGAGTGGGTTGCCATGCCCTTCTCCAGGGGATCTTCCCCATCTAGGGATCGAACACTTGCTTCTTATGTCTCCTTCACTGGCAGGTGGGTTTTTATCACTAGCAACATCTGGGAAGTCCCAAGCACTTCATTAGGTTATGCTTACTAATGACAAACAGCCTGACACAACAATCTATGTTTATAGTAATGAAAATAATGAAGATGATTAATATAATAAGAGCTAACCCACTCATTATTTTCCATATGTCAATCACTGTTCTAAGTACCAAACATTTACTTATCAAATTCCCAACAACCCCACAAGAAAAGTTATATTATTATCTCATTTTACAGATGAGGAAAACAAGGAATCACACTAAGTAAGTGGAAAAGTTAAGATTCAAACTAAGGCAGTTGGCTTCAGAGTTAATCCTCTTCTTAACCAGTAGACTATCCTGCCTTTTAGTGATGAACTATCAGTCATAAAAATTAAAAAAATTAAAATGTCAAACAATGTTCAATGTGCTCCAGAAAGACTGAAAAATTTACAATTTTGTTTCATTATTTTAAAAAAGCTGCAGTCCATGAGGTCACAAAGAGTTGCACACAACTTAGCAACTGAACAATTCAAAAAATAAATAAATAAAACCTTTCCTGTGGCATCATGTTATCAACAGGAGAAATTCTAGAGGTCAAAAAACAGTTCTTTACAATCCGACTCTAACCCGTATTTCCAGCTTATCTATCTCCCCTACTTCTAGCCAAACCAGACCGCTCACGTTCTTTAAACAGAGCCTGCATTTTCACGCCACTGTGTTAAAGGTCTTTGCTTCACTTCTCTGCCTAGAAAATTCCTTCAAAAGATCTTTCAAAATCTAGCTCAAATAAAACTTTCTCTGTGCCACCTTCCCTGATGCCACTAGGCAAAACTGTTCATACAGCATTTTGTACATATTTCTATTAAAGCATTTATCACATGACATCAGAATTAAATGCTTAACTCTTCTTTTCACCTCCTAGAATTAGAACCTAGTACACTGTGGATGATAAATAAAATTATTCTTAAGTTATGGTACTTAATAAAGTCCAAAATTACTTTTATTTTAATTTAGCAATACAAAATGACTGGTTAGCTAATGTCTAAGTAGTCATGGTTTTAACAAAAGCCATAAAATTAAATAATTTAAGTAGACAAAGGTCATTTTCATATAAATTTGATGTTATAAAAATTCCTACGAATAGAATTCAGTCACCAAAAATCTTAAGAAGAAAATTCTAATACTCTAGACCAAACCTGAGTCATCTGTCACAGTAAAGTTAACATGAATAATGATGTGGGTAAAATTTTAAGTGAGAGATGAAAGTTCCCAGAATATAAGCCAACAGAATCAAAGGCTACAAGGATACCATTTAGTAAATTACTGCTTGGCACACTGACTGAATGCCCTCAGAAATTATTGTCCCTCCCAATTCAAGTCAGTCCCCAAGAGTAAATTACTCTCTAAAAAGTTCTAACAGAATTTATATCTTATTACTTGTTCCAGGTGAGTTAATATTTAATTCCGATTGGACAAAACACAACTATACGATGAACGCAATCAATCTATTTCTCTCCCAATGCGTAATTTACAACAACCAAGCCAATAACATACAGAACAGCCAATACAGTTTTTAGCATTTAATAATTACAAAAGAATACTTAGTGGGTCCTCAAATATTTATTGAATTAACTGCATTTTGTCAATTCTGTTTGAAAAGTTACTTTACCTATAAAGGAAATGTCATTTCACTTAGGCTTATTTTTTTTAAAGTTACCCAAACTACTAGCTAATTTTTTCTATTATCCCCAACTTATAACCTTACCTAATATGCTATCAGCTCAGGCAAATGAGGCTTCCCAGATGGAGCTAGTAGTAAAGAGCAGGCCTGCCAATGCAGGACACGTGAGACATGGGTTCGATCCCTAGGTGGGGGAAGATCCCTTGGAGATGGGCATGGCAACCCACTCCAGTATTCTTGCCTGGAGAATCCCAAGGACAGAGGAGCCTGGTGGGCTACAGTTCATGGTCCAAATCTGACCACTTACTATTTACTGTCAACTCCAACTTCTTTCTTTCAAACTCTCACCCATCCACAAACTTCCGGATCTCTAAAAAATCGCCTGCCTCCAGCTCATCTTCCTGACTGTAAGTCACTCACACTTTTCAGGGGTAAATGAATGATCAGAGCTAAGGATGGATCACTACCCTCCAAGGCAACCTTTAACACAAAACACAGCTTTAAGTCAAAATGTTAACTTTGCATTCTATTTCTGTTGATATAAAATTAAAACCAACTCAACTATTTCTATGTGTTACCCATTCAGGCAGTCACAGACCTGAATAAATATTTGTGTAGTATTCTCCATTACCTAGGCTGAGAATTCTCCTCATACATTCTTTCTTTCCCCTCCTTGAAGAGGCTTATGGTCTGCTTAGTTTTCTTCATCAAATTCTCCATGAACACCCTAAAATACTCATTTTCTCCAAGTGTCTCCATCTTCCCCTCATATCTTGACAAGATAGTGCGGAGATGCTGGTAGGTATCTGGTAGCAGGTCTAAGATATAAGGTGGGCTATTCTTTAGCGCCAGCTTTGGGTTCTGACACAACCGTACCACCTGCAACAAATGGAAAAGAAGGACTATTACTTGGAGGATCTTATGGGCAACTTCCTTTTTTAAATTTAAAAAAAGTTATAAAATATGTGCTCTTTTGTAGAAATATGAAAAATGCACAAGAATATAAGAAATGATCCATAACACCCCCCTATAGGCAATCTCTTTTAGCAGTCCCCCGAAAGGGTGGGTTCTTAAAACTGTATTTAACAGTTCAGATAACACACAGAAGACTAAACAACTGGGGTGGGGGAGACACCCACACACATCCCTAAAAAACGCTAGACGAAGTACAGAAAATTCCTTTGAAATGCATGGCTCATCCCACAACAGAACAAAGAAAATTTCTAGGGGCACAAATAAAGAACATGGCTGCCCTGGGAGGAAAACCTTGGAAATGCAGGAGCCTAGAGCTTTGACGACCACTAGGGGACAGGAGCACAGATGTCTTGGACCCAGCAAAGACCCAGCAAAGAGTTGAAACCAACTCTTTCAAGACACCATTTCTTCCCATTTAAATGCAAGACTCTGAGAATGTGCCTGGTCATTCATTTTACCTTCTTTTATTTTCAACTTTTTTGAGTTCTTAGCTTTAAGTAGGTCTCTTTTTAAAAAACCTATTAAGACTTTTCTAATCCAATGTAACAATCTTTGTTTTTTGACTGGTGAGTTTAGCATATTTTATATTTGTTAAAATGATTAATAATTTGTAATCATTCCTATTCTTGTTTAGCACTTTGCATTTACATAGATTTTTCTGTCTGAAAAAAACATAAATTAGTGGAATAATAAAGCCTACTTCAGTAAAGAAATAGACCCACACATATATAGACCCTTGACTTATCACAATGGAGGGATGATCTTTTCCAAAAACAGTAGTGGTACAATCACACAGGAAAAAAAGAAAATCAAACAAACCCTCCCCTTATACTATACAATAAACAAAATAAATCAAGGACTTCCCTGGTAGTCCAGTGGTTAAGACTCTGCACTCCCAATGCAGGGGACACAGGTTTGATCCCTGGCCAGGGAACTAAGATCCCGTGTGCTATACAGCATGGTCAAAAATTAAGATAAATAAAATAAAAAGAATCCACTCTTCAAAAAAAAAAGACAAAACAAAAAACCTAGATGGGTTCTAGACCCAAATGTGAAAGGCAATTTTAGAAGATAAGAAAACTATCTTTCGTTATCTCATGATGGAGAAAAAATTCTGAAACAGGACCATAAATACATTAGCTATAAAGGAAAATATTAAAGACTACTATACTCTAAAAGAACTTTTAGATACCATGAAAGAGTAAAAACGCATGTAAAGAAACAGACAAGATATTTATAATATGTATATATTAAGACATACATATATATCCAGAATATATAAAGAGCATCTACAAATCAGTAAGGCAGATACAACCTAATACAAAATGAACAAAAGACCTGAACAAGAACAAAAGAAGATATCAAAATAACCACTAAACATATGAAATGGTCCTTAATCTTATTAATCATTTTAATTTCATTAAAATGAAAATCATATGCTCACAACTACCACTACACACATCACACTGGTAATGCCAATCACTGGAAAGGAGCAAGGACCTTCAAATACTACTGGTGGGAATCTAAGCTAATAAAACCACCTTGAAAAACAGGTCAGCACTATATTGTCAGGCTAAAGATTTATATGCTCTAAAAACCTGCAGATCTCCATTTGGAAAGGTATACTAGGATACACATACAAAAATATGTAACAACTAACAACTACAAACAACCCAAATGTCCATCAATGTAGAGTGGATAAATTGTAGTATATTTATTAGCAATAATACACTACCACATTGGAGAAGGAAACAGCAACCCACTCCAGTATTCCTGGAAACAGCTTCCCTGGTAGCTCAGAGGGTAAAGCATCTGCCTCCAATTCGGGAGACCTGGGTTCGATCCCTGGGTCGGGATGATCCCCTGGAGAAAGAAATGGCAACCCACTCCAGTATTCTTGCCTGGAGAATCTCGTGGACGAAGGAGCCTGGTAGGCTACAGTTCACGGGGTCGCAAAGAGTTGGACACAACTGAGTGACTTCACTTCTCTTTTCAGTATTCCTGCCTGGACAAGGACAGAGGAGCCTGGCAGGCTACAGTCCATGGTGTCACAAGAGTCGGACACGACTTAGTGACTACACCACCACCACCACACTACTACATGGATGCTCCTCTCAAAACAGATCTAAAGAAACCAGAAAACAAAATATATTTAACACCATTACACATATATGACTACACTACTGTTACAAAGATATCCCATTAAATTGTTGAGATATGCATATATAGGTGGTAAAAATATAAGTAACAGAAAAAAATAAATTTTATTTTATCTGCAGCTGATAAAACTGTCCATGATTAAAATAAAGGAGAACTGACAAACCATTAGAAGCAAACAGTCTAACAGGTTACTGGATTCAAAAGTAACCTGGATTCAAAACTGACATACCAAAACAGCATTCATAAACATTTTATAAATAATTTTAAAACATGATTTTAATTGTTGTCATTTTAAATGGCTTAAATAAAATTTTAAGGCTCCTAGGAATACATCTAACAAACAATGTGCAAGACTTTTATTAAGAAGATTATTAAACTTTACTGAAGAACATAAAAACAGAAATTAAGGAAGAACTGTATCATGTTTAAGGAAATGTCAATTCTCCCCCAAGTTAGTATATAAATGCAGGGCACTTCCTACCAAAACCCCAAAAAGCTTTTTCGCAGAACTTAAGAAGGTGATCCCAAACTCACATGGAATAAAAAGAAACCAAAACCAGTCAAGCCTATTTTGAAGCAGGAGAAATTTACCCAATGGGCTACCAAGACTCCTTCACATCTTATAATTAAAATAATGTGATATTGGCCAAAGACAGATAAATGACTAAATGGATAAGAAAAGAGATCAAACAGACACACACGTATAGATATTCAGTATCAGAAGCGGCATTACAGATAAGTTCAAGAGGAGTCCGCTGGCGACCAGTGGTTAGGACTCTGAACTTCTACTTTGGGGGCACAGGTCCCCTCCCTGGTCAGGGAGCTAAGATCCTGCATGTCCTGAGGCGTGGCCAAAAAAAAATCAAACCCACAAATCAATTAAAGAGAAAAACTACTGGAAAACTGGTTATCCATATGGAAAAAAAAATATCCCTTACACATTACGTCAGAAGTAAATTCCCAGTGAATTAAACATTTTGTGCAGAGAAAAACTTTGAAGATTTTAGGGAAAAAATTTGGAAAATATTTGTTGAACTTTATGATCTCAAAGGGGAAGTATTACTTAAGACACAAAAACAAATCATAACCATAAACAAAACAAAAGACAACCCACAGAATGGGAGAAAATGTTCTCAAACAAAGCAACTGACAAGGGATTAATCTCCAAAATATACAAACAGCTCATTCAGCTCAATTTCAAAAAAAACAAACAACCTAATCAAAAAATAAGAGGAAGATCTAAATAGACACATCTTCAAAAGAGACATACAAATGGCCAAACACATGAAAAGATGCTCAACATCATTAATTAGTAGAAAAATGCAAATCAAAACTATAGTGAGGGATCACCTTACACTGGTCAGAATAGCCATCATCAAAAAGTCTACAAATGGGGGGTTAGTGGTTAGGATTCTGGGCTTTCTTTCTTTCTTCTTCTTCTTTTTTTTTTTTTTAAGATTCTGGGCTTTCAACTGCATGGCCTGGGTTCAATCCCTAATCAGGGAACTGAGATCCTGCAAGTCAAGCTGTGAGCCAAAAAAAAAAAAGTATTCTTACACTTAAGACATAATTTTGTTGTGCAGAATATAACTGCTGCTGCTAAGTCACTTCAGTCGTGTCCGACCCTGTGCGACTCCATAGACGGCAGCCCACCAGGCTCCCCCGTCCCTGGGATTCTCAAGGCAAGAACACTGGAGTGGGGTGCCATTTCCTTCTCCAATGTGTGAAAGTGAAAAGTGAAAGTGAAGTCACTCAGTCAATGTTCAACTAGTAGCTACCCAATGGACTTTAGCCTACCAGGCTCCTCTATCCATGGGATTCTCCAGGCAAGAGTATTGGAGTAGGGTGCCATTGCCTGCTCCACAGAATATAACTGATTTCTTTTTAATCCATTCTGTCTTCTAACCAATTTGACCTGTTTACACTTCGATTATGAAACTTATTATTGCAGGTCAAATACTGCCAATTTCATATGGTTCACTTAATAAGTTCTGACAGTATAGTAAATAATAAAATAATTTACCATTTGTTTCCAAAGTCTCTCTTGTTTCATATTCCTTTACCTCCCCTTTCTAGCCCTCATTTAGTTTACGTGTTTATTGTCCCAATTTTCCCCATTAGCTTGTCAAATATATATTCTTCTACTACTCTTTAAATGAACAACTTAATAATTATAAAATGCACTCTGACTCATGAAAACTTGTATCAAGTAGCACTTTTACCACTTCCCAGACAATGCAAGGGACACTAACTCCATTCACTCTTTCCAAGTCATGTGCTATCACTATCACACATTTTAATCCCAAATAGCATGTATCAAGTTCATAAGTCATTATTACTATTTATTATTTTATACAGACAATATTCATTCATATTTACCCACAAGACCACCCTTCCCAATTCTCTTCATTGCATCTGAAATAATTTTCCTTCAGCCTAAAGAACACCCTATGCCCTTTAAGGTATAGGCTATGGGCTATAAGTTCTCCTCAGCCACAGGCATACCTCGGAGATACCACCATTTCCATATCAAACCACTGCAATGAAGGGAATACTGCTATAAAGCAACTCACACAAAAATTTTGGTTCCCCAGTGCACATAAGCTATCCTTATGGTATACAGCAGTCTATTTAAGTGTGCAATAGTAATGTGTCTTTAAAAATAATATACATACTTTAGTTTAAAATATTACTAAAAAATTGCTAATCTTCAACTAACAACACAGGGTTGCCACAAACCTTCAATTTATAAAAAATGTATTATCTGCTAAGTGCAATAAAATGAGGTATGCCTTCTGGATACCACTGTTCCTGTTGAAAAGTCATGCTGTCAGCCTCACTGCTGCACCTTTGAATATAAAAGGTCTTTTATTCTACGGTTGCTTATAAGATTTCTCTTTTCCTCGGGCTTTACTAAAAATGTGCCTAGGTGCAGTTTACTCTGGATTTTTCCTGGTATTGAGAAAACTTTTTTAATTCATGACTTCATTTTCACCAGTTTTGGAAAATTCTCAACCAATTTCTTATCAAATGCAGCTTCTGCCTCATTCTCTATTCTCTTTCTCAACTTCAAGTACTTGTGCATGATAACTTTACTCAGGATTCCATATGCCTCTCGTACTCTTTTTGGTATTCTGCATCATTTTGCCTCTCAATGCTTCAGTCTAGATTTTTTTCTGACTTATCTTCCACTTCACTAATTTTTCCTTCAGCTTTATACTGTTAAACCCAACCACTGAGCTCTTAACAATCAGGTCTTCTGTTTTTCAGATCTAGAATTTCTATTTCATTATTTACCATCTCAATCTCTGACAAAATTATCCATTCTACTTTTAATTCTTCTAAGACATTAATCACAGATACAAACCCATGACTGACAGCTCAAATATCTGTATCCCTTGTATGTTTCTATTATCAATCTTTCCTGTTGGTTGTAGTTTATCTTTTCATAAGCCTTGCTATTTTTTATTGAGGGCCGAACACTGCATATAAAAAATTATAGAGATAATCTGAGGCTATGGATGATATTATTCAGAAAGGATTTACTTGTGCTTCTAGCAAACAGATTAGCTAGGGACACAAGGAATTCCATCCAGGTTGTCTTACTCTAACCCCAAATTGAGAGTAAAAGGCTGGGTTTCAGTCTTCAATTCCCTGTAAAGACTGGTTTACTTCTGTTTCACCCTTACTCCTATAATTCAGGCCCTCAGGGACTCAACCCCCAAATCTAGAGTGTTTCTCTCCACCTTTGCAGGCCCTAATTCCAGTTTTTTGTCCTCCAAGACATGAGCATTTTGAATTCTATTTGGCCTCTTCACCTATGGCTTTCAGAATCAACAATGACCACATGGGCAAGGCAGCCTCAAAAATCAGGCTTACCTTTCAGAGCCTTCCTTATCTTTCAGATCCTGGCCTCTAATTCCTCACTGCCTTTATAGCTCTTTGACCTCTTCTAGCTTCTCTAGTTGCCAGCAGCATTATTTGGTTCCAAACAACCTAGTCTAACATTGGTAGAAGAAGAAATCGGACTTCCTATGCTTTAATTCATATTTTTAAATGCCTATTTTCTTGTGTCACCAGAAGCTCATATAAACTTTTTAAAGACATCTAAATGATTGTACTCTACGGATATACCGCATCTTAAACCATTCCCTCCACTTTAACATTAATATTGTTTTTAAGTCTTTGCTATGACAAATATCACCATGATGAACAACTTTGGGATCACTAGGTCCATCTAGAACAATTGCAAAATTCCAATTTAATTACTAATTGTTCTTCAAATGATGTAAGAGCATATGAGAATTTTTAAACTAAATATTTTCTCCTCTGTACATCAATTCCTGTACTCTTGAAATATAGCCCTATATAAGCCTAGCAAATAAAGACAAGCTGAATCAACAAAAATATCTGATTTATGAATATTTTAACAGTGTTTTAGGAAGCAGCTCATCCTATTAGGGTTTCAAGCCAAAAGGGCACAACACAGCCAAGAAACAAGACTCTACCTCAGCAGAGAATATATCTGAAATGCAAGAGAGTTACGAACTCATACTAATTTTAAAAAAGTAGTCTCTGATGTATTACATTCCAAAATCTCATTTGTAAGGCAGGTATTTATGATTGAGAATACACATTTATAATAAAAATTAAAATGGTAGGTTCTTAAGTTAAGTCCATGGAAGGAGTTGGGGAGAGTGACATTGAGACTAAGAGATCAAGACTAAAGGTTTTTACTTTCAGAGACTACTGAATGTGTTTTATATGGATAAAGAACCAAAAGAGAAGAAGATAAATTAAATGAGGTCTACAACACAGCTAGGAACACTAAACACCTAATATCATTAAAAGAAGGGACACCTTCTTCCCCTAAAACAGGAAGAAAGGGAGTGAGGACAGGATGAAACAGACACAAATTCAGAGATGTGAAAGCAGTATATTTAAGAAGGCTGCACCTGGTTTTGATTTTTCTCAATGTACCCGTTCAACAAATATGTCAGGCACTGGGACACAGAAGTGAAAATATAATACTCCTGAATCTGAGAGGAATCAAGCAATAAACAAAAAAGGAAATCAATAAGAAAAATATCAGCTTCTTTGCAGATAATTAAAATAGAATAATAAGAAAATACTGAATGACACTGTAGCATAGTGAGTAGGGAAAGCTTTTCTAAGCTGAACTTAGGCTGAGTTAAAATTACAGGAAGGAGCCAGTCATGTAGAATCAGCAGAAGAGTAGGCCAAACAGAGGGAACAACTAATCCAGCAGCCCTAGAGTGGGAACAGAAAGGTCAGTGAGACTGAGAGATGTAAAGAGCAAGGTGAAAGAGGGTCATTAAGAGAGAGATGTGGAGCATCAGGGGATTAAAAAGGAGACAGTAAGACAAAGCCTAAAATATAAGCTTTTATGTGTTGAATTAAAATTAAAATGTTTTAATATGACAAGATTATACCAAATAGCTGCATCAGAATGTCCTGTTTCAGTCTTTTACCTTCAGTAAATTTCTTAACCTCTGAGTCTCAGTTTTTTACCTGTAAGACAATGATAATACCCACCTCATAATAAGTGTTTATGAAGGGACTGCACAATTTAAAAAAAAAAAACCAGACATTTAAGGCTCATCCCCTCCCCATTTCCATACAACTTGACCAGGTTTACCTGCAGGTTACACAGGAATTATCTATTGAAGACAGACGGTTAGACCTCACATAACCCTTTGATGACTCCCAGAAACTGACACCATTATTCCTACCATCCTGGCCATGCCACAGGTAGCCTTCCAAATGTGTATGGTCTCAGACTACTTCGTAATCAAAAGATAGAGAAAAGGCAGCAAGCCTCCCAAGAACAGGGTGACCAACAATCTGCAAAAGCTACAGTATCCACTCCTTCAAAGGTTCAAACCAAGCAAATTTATTACATCCAGGGCCACACACCCCTAACCCATATATTCTCCCTGCCGCTGCCGCTGCTAAGTCACTTCAGTCGTGTCCAACTCTGTGCGACCCCATAGACGGCAGCCCACCAGGCTCCTCTGTCCCTGGGATTCTCCAGGCAAGAGTACTGGAGTGGGTTGCCAATGCCTTCTCCTATATTCTCCCTATTTCAAAGCAAATGTATTAACATTAAGAATTCAGGCTAAAATGCAGTATTTGCCTAATACTTCTGGAAAAAAAGGTATACTTCCTTTCAATAATAAAACTAAACTAAAATTGTTCTACCCAACCTATAGTAAGCAAACAATAAATGCTGTTAATGACAATGAACTGAAAAACCATATTACCCCTCACAACAAACAGATTTAAAATATCATGAGTTGGGACCCAGAAATCCCAAAGGAAAACAAATATATAAATAAAGGAAAAGTTTCATTTTCCATAACAAAAAAATAAATAAATAAAATATCATGAGTTTTAAAATGTCTCCTAAACACTTGATTAGTTCACATTTTTGAACCACCACCATCCCATGGTACATCCCATGAATGTTACCAGTCCCTCCTTAGACTGTGACCTCATAAAGATCGTTTGTAGATTAAATATCTGCTTTTCTCAAGTTATTTCAAAGATAAATCATCACATGACCAGGGAAATCAGCACTCCACTGACAACTCTGAGTCTTTAGCACTAACACAGACCATAAAGAAAAGTACATAGGTAGAGTAACTTTTTTGATATTAAAATCTCCAGAAAAAAAAAAAATTCCCTAAATATTTAGAGCCTCTAGGGGAAAAGCTTCCCAAAGCCTTTGTGAATAATTCAAGTCAATAGTTAACAAACATCAAAAGCCAAAAGAACCTGCTTTTACTACTTAGTGAATTTCAAACACTTAGTTTTCATTAACCTCTAAAGTACAAACGAGCATTCTGAGCTTTAAAACTTCACCAAAACAATTTCTGAAAGGTATTTTCCTTCTTAGTCTATTCTCCCTTTGACTAATGTTATTTTGCTTTACAAGTCTTGGAATAGCAAAAATGGCTTCCTCTTGTTTACTTCTGCCTGTCCATTTACAGTATCACTCAGAACAATGTCAAAAAGAAACACACTCAATTCCGGGAAACCAACAACATCCTTGTACGGCTGCCATATACTCCATTCATAATAGCTTCCTCACTGGCCTAGAACCTCCCTTTGCTTCTGCCAAGGGCTCAATGGTCAACAACAACAAAAAAATTTGGAAAGTGCTATGATTACAATAAAGAATAACTTATGGTTGGAAATTGTTAAATTTTTAAAAAGATAAAAGTTACAGAGAACAGCATCTATGACTAATTCTATTCTGAACACAGAGTCTTCTGTAACACTAAGGAATTAAATTTCTAGTCAGGCAGAAAACTATAAGCTTATAGTTTTAGTACAACTTATAGAACCTAGAAAGGATATTAAAAAGCAGAGACATTACTTTACCAACAAAATATCATCTAGTCAAGGCTATGGTTTTTCCAGTGGTCATGTATGGATGTGAGAGCTGGACTATGAAGAAAGCTGAGTGACGAAGAATTGATCCTTTTGAACTGTGGTGTTGGAGAAGATTCTTGAGAGTCCCTTGGACTGCAAGGAGATCCAAACAGTCCTTCCTGTTTATTGGAAGGACTGATGCTGAAACTGAAACTCCAATACTTTGGCCACCTCATGCGAAGAGTCAACTCATTGGAAAAGACCCTGATGCTGGGAGGGATTGGGGGCAGGAGGTGAAGGGGACGACAGAGGATGAGATGGCTGGATGGCATCACCGACTCAATGAACTTGAGTTTGAGTAAACTCCGGGAGTTGGTGATGGACAGGGAGGCCTGGCATGCTGCGATTCATGGGGTTGCAAAAGAGTCGGACACGACTGAGCTGAACTGATAGACTATGAATGATTAAGTATTTTTATCTCTGTAACCTTAACTTATCCATGGAAGCATTTTTCATTTCAAACTTTTTCGTATGATAAAAAGCATGATTAAAACAACCACTATGCTTCTAAATCAAGTATTCAGTATGATGAACTATACATAAAACACAAAAAATTTGATTACAGTTTTAAAGAATCAGTTGCTCAAGAGAACAGGAAGTATACCAGAAAGTGACTAGGAGCCGAGAGACCTGGGTCCTAGTCTGGTGACTGACATTAACTGGCCCCGTGACCTTGAGCAAGTTACTCATCTTTCTGGGACTCTCCCCCTCTATCAATTAAGAGTTAGATCAATTAATCTCTTAAAGTCTTCTTAAAGCTTCAAATTTTAGAAACTAATCAACTTAGAAACTTAAAAAGATTTTAAGTTTTACAAGTGTAACTACACAGTGAAGCTTCTAAGTGAAAACAACTCATGACTTTTTCAAAGAGAAATCAGAAACCCATACTTTTTTAAGAGAAACATATCATCACTAGTAACGGCCCCAAGGAAAAAAAGTCTTTTACTTCTAATTACTATTCTCCATTATTGATTTATCAAAACCCATCCAGGGACCTGAACTATAATTACTACCCAACACTTCTCAAATACCACCCAACACTATTTATTAAAAACACTCTGCCACTTACAACTAATTACCAATCTCATTATTTTCATTTTTTCACACTAATCACAGGACAAAAATATAGTCAATAGGAAATTAAATAACTGACATGTGCTTCCAGTTTAACTGTGCAGTTTTTATACATGGATTCTGTTTTTAAAAGGAAAAAATAATTCTCTCCCCAGACTTATCAATGCAACTTCAAAACCAAATACTTAGCATGAACTAGAGATTAAATGATTTTAGCACCATTTTTGGATGTCAGACCCTAATTAGAGCACAATTGTGAATTAGGATATTGTGGAGTTCCCATTCCCAGTTTGGTATAAAGCACCTCCCCAGTTCCAATTCCCTTTCTTGTCTCCTCAAGGATTAGGTAAAGATTTGCCTAATGGTTCCCATGGTGTGGGGTGTAGGGTGCAGGGCTGGGATTCCTCACCCAGTATAGCTACAATTATATCTCTAGTTTGTAAATGCGAGCAATGGCTAGTTCTTAACTCCCTAGCACCCAGCAAGAAGTTCATGTTCAATGAAAACGTGATGTGGAAAGGTGCCAACACAATTTTCACCTAAAAGAACTAGGAATCAGCTACCATATTTAAATCAACAAACTAGACAAGGATTGTGGATGAAAGCAGATTTTTTGGAAGGCAATGTGCTAATACATACTTTTCAAAGTTTAATGTATGAATCCCTTGACCCAGTACATTTCATTTCTGGAAGTTTATTCTAAAGAATACCTAGAAACTGCATAATAGATTGTCACTATAACACTGTTTCTAATTTTAAAAACCAGAAGCCACCTAGAAGACTATCATTATGATTTGTTAAACAAACATATATATATCCATATTACAAAATCTTAAATAAAACTTAAAAAAAGAATTCAAGGAGACCTACAGGTTGTATCAATGTAGATAATCTTTTCATTCTAGAAGTATTTTTGTTTAAAAATCCCACTTTTGCTTAGCAATGTATTCTATATGTATTAAAAACGTTATATATACTACTTTTCAAATTTAAGAACATAATAATTAATATCTTAAACATAGATAAATAAAATTCAAGCTTATCTAAAATAAAAGTAACTGTGGAAGGGGCCTTGCTTCTTGAAGTATGATTCATGTCAGCAACACAGTTTCAGATCCCACCTCAGACCTATTCAGACAAGATCCACAGATCTGAATTTTTGTTAAAGTCTGAGGAGTACTGGTTTATAAAACTCACTTAACAGAGTCTGAACAACAGTTCCAGATTCACATTAAAAAGCAAAACTATGAGTTGGGTGGCTTATCTTAATTTCTCTGAATTTTGTTTCATTCTCATAAGACACATTATTTTGAAATTTTTACTATATCAGATGTGAAACTGTAAACTGCTCCACAATATAAGGAATTATTAGTTGTCAGTCTTCGCGACTAAATGCTAAGAAGGCAACAACTTGCTCAGAGCCACTTAGAAAAAGGGACTGGAGGGATGGACCCCAAAGAGTAGACAGTGGTTACCTCTGGAGAGAATAGTAGTTTAGGGGTATGAGAGTAAAGGGAGACTTACATTGTGTTCTACATATTTTTTGTGTGTGTTCTATATATTTTATGATCCATAAATTGTTTCTTACAAAGAGTGCTATACTTGTATACTGCTATTCAGATAGGTCTAAGAAGTGAAGAAGTGAAAGTCACTCAGTCATGTCCAACTCTTTGTAACCCATGAACTGTAGCCCTCCAGGTTCCTCTGTCCATGGATTTCTCCAGGCAAGAATACTGGAGTGGGTGGCCATTTCCTTCTCCAGGGTATCTTCCCAACCCACGGATCCAACCCAGGTCTCCTGCACTGTAGGCAGACTCTACACCAACTGCGCCACCAGGGAAGCCCAAGTCTGAGAAAGGAGGCAGAATTAGGATCCCATCCCCCTCACTGAAGTAGCAGCAGGTTGGCCTCATTTTAAGATTTCCTCATGGCTGATCCCAGAGCCACAGGGAAGGTCAGTGGTGGCTGCAAGGAGGCGCCCGAGGTAGTGGACACCATTGAGTAAGACCTACCACCTGTCCCGGAAGTTGCAGAGGGGAGACCCAGAGCCACTGCTGGTTAAGGAGCTTCTACAGTAGTGACATTCCATCTCCTAGGGCTTGACCCCCCATGGGTATGCACCACTAATGCCATCACTGCACCCCTTTCCCCTCCTCCTTTTGGAAGCTGCTGCAGGAAGGAACATTGTGGGGACAGAGCTGAGGCTGGCTTCCAGTGCTCCTGGTTGACTACTCCCACCTATTTCCTTCCAGCACAAAATGTGCTAATCATGAAAACATTTCACAATGACTTGCTTGTTATAATTCCCCTCTTCCAACAAACCTAATGGAGATCAGAATTAACAACTTCACTGGAAAATATGAATGAAATTTAGGCTCAAACAAATATTTAGACCACTTTTCTTTTAATACTTAGTTCATTTTTCTTTCAATGCTCTAGGTTAGTCATTAAAGGACATTATCATATGGCTGACTGCAACATGAACTCCACTGAAAGTAGACTTGGGGAACCAACCTGCCCATGTGCATACAGCTAACAACATATTAAAAACAGGCTTCACTACAGCAAGTCACCAAAAACTTTAACCAAAGCCACAAAAGGAACAGAGCAGATAATCTTCTTCCCCAGCCTAAGCCCTTCAAAATTTCTATCATGAATCACATGAAATGCTCAGTGAGCTCACATCTCACAAGGAATTAAGGGAGAATATTACATCCATTGGGGGAATTCTTAACAGGTTTGAAAACGACACCATCTTTTTTTTACACGGATTATGTATCACTTTTACAACCAAAAGAAGGTAAAACTACTTTTAGCAAATGTTATTTTAATTCAACACTCAAAAAAACCAAACCGAACCAAACCAAAACTCCCTACCTTATCCCCCTAATTAATCACACAGAAAATGAGGGAGCATGTTTCGATCTCATTTTACTTTATTAAAATGTCTGCGCTTCATTCAGCAAGTATAATACTATGTATTAGACACAGGAACTGAAGTTAAGACAAAGCCTTGATCCTGAAGAGGCTCTAGTGGAGCAAGAGACAGATGAAATAAAAAGTGATAAATGCTACCACAGATAACATGAATAAGTATCATGGAAAAATAACATGTAGAAGCCTCCACAATAACCATGCAAAGTAACCAGTACACATAATTTGAAAAGACACAAATCCTTAACTTAAAAGTAGCTATTTCTTTTAATGGTATTAGTTAAACATCATGTTAATATCATTTAAGAAAACATCTACTTTGTGTGTGTGGGAGTGTGAGTGAGGATTGCTGTTGTATACCTACACAGGCCACTTTCTGAAAAATTACTTTTATTATCAAGACTCTTGTATACCTGAAAAGTTACTGTATGGAGGAAATAACTAAGCCTTGTTCAGTTGCTAAGTCGTGTCTGACTTTTTGTGACCTCATGAACTGTAGCATGCCAGACTTCCCTGTCCAGCACCGTCTCCCTGAGTCTGCTCAAACTCATGGTCACTGAGTTGGTGATGCCATCCAACTATCTCATCCTCTGTCGTCCCCTTCTCCTGCCCTCAATCTTTCCCAGGATCAGAATCTTTTTCAATGAGTTGGCTCTTCATATCAGGTGGCCAAAGTACTGAAGTTTCAGCTTCAGCATCAGTCCTTCCAATGAATATTCAGGGCTGATTTCCTTTAGGATTGACTGGTTTGATCTTCATGCTGCCCAAGGGACTCTCCAGACTCTTCTCCAACACCACAGTTCAAAAAAGCATCAATTCTTTGGCGCTCAGCCTTCTTTATGGTCCAACTCTCACATCCATACTTTGACTACTGGAAAAATTGTAGCTTTGACTGTACGGGCCTTTGTTGGCAAAGTGATGTCTCTGCTTTTTAACAGGCTGTCTAGTTTTGTCATAGCTCTCTTTCCAAGGAGCAAACCCCAACTAAGCCTAAGGAGGTGGGTAATCCTGGATTCTAAGTCAAGCTCCCTATTAACTAAATAATATAACCTCTTCGAAGCTATGTACCCAAAAAAGAGGGGTGATACTGCCAAAGAACTAGTGAAAGAAGTTAATGTAATTAATAATGATTACCACTTGCATACCTCTTCCTTTCAGTTTTCCTTTGGGGGCACACAAAGCAATTTCATTTAACAAATATTTACAAATGCACTTACTATTGTGTAAGACCTCATGATTAGAGACTGCAGGAGATAAAAAGATTACAGCTGTTGTCCTCGTGATACTTACATCTTGAGAGGTTACGATAGAGAAGAAATATGTGCTTTTTTTTTTTAAATCTTTCAGCCAAACTGCGTGGCATGTGGGATCTTAGTTCCCCAGCCAGGGATTGAACTCATGCCCCCTGCACTGGCAGTGCAGAGTCTTAACCACTGGACCACCAGTGAAGTCCCTGTACATGATGTTTAAACTTAAAAGCTCCCATATCACGCTGAACATCCCTACTTAGTCACTTATCACTAAGATGGAATCTCCTGGAATGCAAGAATTTACACGTAGTGCTATCCTTGGGATTTAGTGAGCATGCAAACATAGGGGAGAGGTAAAAAGGAAGGGAGAAAGCAATCCAATGAAACACTGATTCATAAATTCTGTTAAGTGCATCTTACTTCCAAAATACAAGAAGTTACTTAAGGTGCTTTTTTTAACAGCAAGCAAGAAAAGGTAAGTAGTAGGATTATCTTTTTAAAAAGCTTTTTAAAACTCATGATTTAAAGGAAAGCATTTTTCCAATAAATTATATTCCACTAAATAAATCAATACCTCCAGGTTTTACTAACGTAAGCTAATTTAAAATAAAAACATAGCAAGGACCTAAAATACTGCCAGCATGATGCTCTACTTCAGCGGTGGGCAAACTAAAACGTGATGGATTTTTCTGTACACCTGCAAGATAAGAAAGGCTTTTACAATTTCAAAGAGTTGTAAAAACAACAGCAGCCAAGAATATAGAACTGCATAGCTGGCCAACAATGCTTAAAGTATTTACTATCTGTTCTGTGACAGAAAGTTTGTCAACTCCCACTCTACCTCACAATGGAATTTTGAGTCTCTCACTAAATTAAATACTTGATACTTCCATATTTACATTTAAGGCAATTATATGATTGCTTTCTCTACCCCCTACCCAGCTGTCTATTTCCTTACTAGCCACTTTCTTCACATACAGGTATCTTCATAAATATCAATTACAATATACTGGGATGGCAAGAAAAAAACAAAACTATACAGACTGAACGACATCTTCTGTTTAATAACAATCATCTCAGCACAAGCATTTTTCCAACAATGAGTTTAAGTTCTGCAATGGTATAGTAAATTGGGCCTACACTGACCAGAACCCATGGCTTAGGCCAACTTCTCCACCCATATATATCAAATATGGAGGAGAGTAGACAGTTCACAGTACTAAATCAATAAGCTGATTAATAATAGGCTGGAATAATATTCACCTAGCTTTAATGACAAGGTTAAAACAGGTAAGAGATGGTGACTTAGAGTTAAATTCAATAAATACATGGAACATCTGTGGATTTAACACTAAGTTCTTCATCACTTGTATTATAGGACATGAAGTCAAGAAGGGTTGGTGATACATTAAGACTGTCAACAATAAAGTGAAAAAAGAGAACATTTATGCTCAAAACATCAAGAGTAAAAGACCACAATCTAACAACACTACAGGAGTATTCAGAAAATCTGGAAAGCAGAACAAATCTACCGGATTAACATATCAGAAAGAAGAACGAAGCTTTCATTTCAGCACAACCAGTAACATGTGATATAGGGCACTGAATACTAAAAATCATCTTTCAAAACAATCAACACAAGAATAAAACCACCACTCTTGCTACACTAGAATGGAAAAGGTAGACGCCTACTTTTCTTCAACTATCAAAACCTGAAAAGTCTTTGACTCAAAACTGAGAGGTCTTTATTCTTCTCAAACATTCTGCAGAAGAAATCATACTACACACTCTTTAAAAGATGGAATTAAGGCTTAAGGGGTGGGGGGAATCATTTTAAGGACTACATTACAGAGACTCTAGAGTTTGACAAAAAGTTTTATTTTTAAGGAGAGGTCTCTAATCAATACAATCTTGATACACTGCAGGTTGATACATGTGTCTCAAATGAGAAACTAATTAGAAATGCAAATTCCAGGAGAAACTTTTTAAATCAACTCTAAATCCCCAAAATGCAAACCTACAATCTTCAGATTTTGAATATATTCAATATATTTTTTTAAAGTATCAATGCACTTAAAATTCCCTTAACTGCCTATCTTTCTGTAATGGTTTTACTGCAATTTCTAAGAATGAAATTAGCATTATAACAGTAATTACAATAACAATTACTTAACATGAGAAAAACCAACCCTGAAAAAGTAGCTTCGGAAGCCACTGGTATGCACTACAGGAGCGCTAATTCACACAGAGGACTTATTAAGTATTTCTACAGCACATTTATATCTGCCAAGTGCTTCATAATCACTTTTATTAGCCGTTTCTAGTCCAAAGCAATCCATGAAAAACTTTACAGAAGAGGAACCTAGGCTCAGAGAGGAACCAAAGAAAACCAATTTTACTGTGGCGGAAATAACACCACTCTCTTACAATATACGCCTGATCCTTCTAACCATCTTTCATCTGCAGAATGAATTTTGCAAAAATCAGTTATTGATAAATGTTGAAAAACAGCAAGGAAAAACTGAATGCTCTGGAACAAACCGTTAGACTTGGGACTAACTACTATCTTTCATTATACAGACATACTATAAGGAAGTAAAATTCTGTCAAATGCCAAGCTTAAAGTGAAGTTATTTTTCACACCTGCTAAAAAAAAAAAAACAAAACAAAAAAAGCAGTTCAAACAAATCAAAGCAGTTCATCTAACAATTTTTAAGTCAGGTTCTGTAATAAAGGAGTCAGGGTCTATTACCAAAAAAAGTAGAACCCAACGAAAAGCAGTGTGTGAGGAGGAAGTTCTGGAAGGAGTCAGAATCTGCTGCTTAACCCACTCGGTCAACGTATCTCTTCGAAGATAAAGGTTATAACCAGAATTTGTGGTTTAATCAGTGCATATCTCAGCACCAGCAATGGATCCCATCCAATGTTTTGGAAGAGAAAAACTTGAGCCAGCGCTAGATGTGGAGGAAAGTTCCTTCCTCGGTCCATTTAAACATTCCCCATTTCTTTTATCTCTGTCACATCTTAATGAGAAGAAGGGGGAAAAAAAAAAAAAAAAAAACAATTGTACGCTCACCCAAAGCAGTCTACCCGCGGAGTTGTCAGGACCCCAGGTCTCTCCATGAGAGCCCGTAAAACCCAATTCCCTAATTAGAGCCCGGCCAGCTCAGTCCCAGCCGGTAAATCAAGCGCTCTTCCTCACCCCCCTTCCCTCCTATCTCCCGGGGCTAATTCCGTGACCCACATCCCTACATCCTGCGCAGAGCCCCAAACTCTGCAGCCCCACTAGACTTCCGCCCCGGTGGCTCCCCAGTTAACCTCCCCCAGCCCCCACCCCATCTTTGTCTGGCAACCCCAAACACACCACCTCAACGTTCCCCCCCCCCGCTCCCAACCGCAGCCCTTCCCCCTCCGCCGACCCCCGTCCTCCAGCTCCCCTCCCTACCCCCACACCCCCCAGCCCTCGGCCCCGGCACCCCGGCTCCTCGCCTCCCCAGCCTCGCACGACCCGTCCCCTCCCCCAGCTTCCTCCGTCCCTTCCTTCCCCTCCCTCAGCCCCTCCGCCCACGCCCACCCCTGCTCCCGCGGGTCCTCCGCAGGGCCTTTCACCTTGTCCATGAGCTTCCAGCACTTCTCCACCATCTTCTTGTCCACGGTCCCCGGCGGGTGGGGGCTGAGGTGGTGGTGGTGGTGGTGGTGCGGCTGGAAGGCGTCCTTCATGAGCCCGATCAGGCCGCCAGAGCCCCCAGAGCCGCCGCCGCCCCCGGCCCCAGAGCTCTTTTTCACGTTGCCGGCCATGGCCCGGGAGAGGGTCAGGGGCCCAGCCGCGTCCGCCGGCTCCGCTCGGCTGCGAGTGAGGGAAGAAGGAGGGCGTGAAGGAGGGGCCTCTCCCGCCGCCGCCACCGCCGCCGCCGGCCGTCCGGCGGAGGGAGGGGCGGCCGCGGGGAGGGGAGTGGGCGGTGCCGGGCGCGCGAGTGCGCGCGGGCGCGCCCCCTCACAGAGCGCGAGCCCGGGGGGAGCGCGCCGGGCTCGGAGAAGCGAGCGGCCGCGTCTGAGGAGCGGCCTCTCCTGCGCCACCCTCTTCCCGAGTCACCGCTCCCGGAAAGCCGCCGCCAAGTTTCCGCGCCGCCTCCCCCGTCCCTGCCCCCGGGGGGCGGGCCCAGGACGAACCGTCCCCCTTCGCCCCCTGCTGGAAGAGTGGGGGAAAGGGCGGGGCGTGGCTAACGTGGAGTCTGCGCACTAGGCAGAACCCAGGCCCTCCATGTTCCCTCTGGGTTGTGGGTTGTCACCCCTGGAGGAGGTCGTTGGGCTACTTAAGTTAAGACTGGTAGAGCTAGGAAGTTCCACTGGTTAATCAGAACTAGAACAAAGGCCTCGACCAGTTCTCCCAACAAGAGATTGTAACCTCTTCTGAGTTACTGATTCTGAGAGGTTCTTTTCAGAGACCCACATGAACCTCTATTTTAATAGAAGAAATTGATGCCTAAGTTGTGAGTCAACCTTCAGTTTCATGTCTATTTCAGTCTGTGGTGAGGGGTCATTTGAATTCTTTTTTTATTTTTATTTCTATTTTTAATTGAAGTCTATTTGATTTACAGTGTTGTGTTCATTTCAGGTGTAAGCAAAGTGATTCAGTTGTATATGTACCTATTAATATATTTCCGATTCTTTTCACTTATAGGTTATTACAAAATATTAAGTATAGTTCCCTGTGATACAGAGTATGTCTTTGTTGGTTATCTATTTTATATTGAATGTCTTCTTAAAAGGGAGTCTACTGCACTATTATAATGATTCTTAGAAAGGATGTTAGAAGAAAGGAGATTTGGGAATTTCATGAAAGTCAACTTTGGAATGACATCTGAGTTTAAACTTCTTTTTCTAAACTTCTGGCTTTGTAAAAGCTCTTTTCTACATTGTGAAAAGAGTGCGGGGGGCGGGGGCGGGGGGGATGCATGCGCACGCGTGCTTGTTCTCAGTCATTAAATTGTGTCTGACTTTGTGGCCCCATGGAGTGTAGCCCATCAGGTTCCTCTACCCATGGATCTTCCAGGCAAGAATACTGGAGTGGGTTGCCATGCCCTCTTCCAGGGGATCTTCCCCATCCAGGGATCAAACCCACATCTCCTGCATTGGCAGGCAGATTCTTTATCACTAGTACCACCTGGGAAGCCTTAAGAGAATATGTGCATGCATGCTAAGTCGCTTCAGTCCTGATGCCCTCCTCCAGGGGATCTTTCCAACCGAGGGACTGAACCCACATCTCTTATGTCTCCTGCATTGGCAGATGGGTTCTTTACCACTCGCACCACCTGGGAATCCCCAATTGTTAAAAAAAGAAATAAGAAAAGAAAAATTAAGACAAGTGCCATAGAAAGAATCTCGATGTTGTCTTTACCCCACACCTGACAAATTAGGAAATTGAACTTTATTTGCTTCTCCTAACATTGTGGAAGAAAAGGGGAAGTTTTTTCCCCCACTTCCTAGTGTTTTAAACTCCTAGTTAAGTCTGGACCAGGGCTTCCCTGGTAGCTCAGACGATAAAGCGTCTGTCTACAATGCGGAAGACCCGGCTTCGATCCTTGGGTCGGGAAGATCCCCTGGAGAAGGAAATGGCAACCCACTCCAGTGTTCATGCCCGGGAAATCCTGTGGCCCGGGGAGCCTGGGGTGCTACAGTCCATGGGGTCGCAAAGAGTCGGACACGACTGAGCGACTTCAGCTCAGCTCAGCTAAGTCTGGACCAAGGACAAGAATGGGAATGCTGCAGATCATTGCATCCTGATTAGACCTCAGAAAGGCTAGTGTCATCAGACCATGAGTTCTTCTTCCAGGCCCTTTGACCTTCTGAAAACAAAACACTTCCCCCTTTTTTTGCCTTAAGATTCCCCTGCTTAGCACCTTGTTCTGCAGGTGGGTAGGCACCGCCAGTATCAGGCCCTGACCCCAGAAACCTTGAGCTTTGAGCCCTGGCCTGAGGAGGAACAGCAATGCAGTTCCCAGTCACTTCCACTTTTCTAGTCTCAAAGTTCCGTTGGAAGAACTTTGAAAAAACAGAACTTCCCTCCTGAAGAAGGAAGTGCCCTGCCCTAATTTGCTAATTCTGAGCCTCAGCTTTGGGAGTTTGCAGGCCCTGGTGTGTCAATAAATACTCAGTTCCGCCTTAGATTCCCCACCTGGCTCTTCTACAAAGCTCTTGACTGATTAGGGAATTAAGCTTATCAAATGATCCTAGAAGAGAGGGCGGGGGAATCTCTGAACTCAAAGACTCTTCAACCAGACATTCTTGTTTGTAACTCAGTGGCCTGTATCTACAATTGATTGTGGAGTCAAAATTATCATTTCCTATCAGTAGAATTTCCACTAATCAGTACTTACCTAGAAAGAGTTAGAATGGCTAAAGAAAAAATACAGGCAAAGCTCTTAGATAATTATCAAAACTTCGCACCCTTGATGCGTCCACCCTTAGTTGCAGGCCCTCCTTTCATTCCACTGTGTCTATTGAAACCTTTTCCTTACTGATCTCCCTGCCACTTTCAATCCGTTCTGTCACCAGACCAGTGTTCCTAAAGTATACTTCTGACAACATAAAACAAAAAACAAAAACTTTCAGCACTCCCCATTGCCTCCTTAATGAAGTTAATAGTCATGTTCTAACTCCAAACTACCTTGCAGTTTTATACTATTCCAGTACATATATTCTATGCTCGGTGACTCACCAAGTCACGAAATGCCACAATTCTTTTCTCATCACCATTACTTAGAACATTCCCTCTGCCTAAAGAGTGCAATGAAGTCCAATACAATTTTTATACTCAAATGTTGTCCTCCTTATCAGGCACTCCAGCTAGAAATAATCCTTCTCTCTTCTAAATTTCCATAACTATCTATTTCTCACCTACCACATATTAATTTGAGGGCTTCTCCGGTGCCTTAGCAGTAAAGAATCCATTTTCGACACAGGAGACGCAGGTTTGATCCCTGGGTTGGGAAGATCCCCTGGAGAAGGAAATCGCAACCCCTTCCAGTATTCTTGCTGGGAAAATCCCATAGACAGAGGAGCTTCGCTGGCTATAATCCAAGGGGTCGCAGAGTCAGACTCGACTGAAGCAACAGAGCACACATGCAGGCATTAATTTATGCTACACTCTCCTATCAACTTTGGTCTTCCACAGTACCCAGCACACTGTAGACATGCAAGGGGACATTTTCCCCCTCATAGTCAAAGCCTAGATTTAATAGAGTATAGCTCAGTTCAGTTCAGTCACTCAGTCATGTCTGACTCTTTGCGACCCCATGGACTGCTGCATACCAGGCTTCCCTGTCCATCACCAACTCCCAGAGCCTACTCAAACTCATGTCCATCGAGTCGGTGATACCATCAAACTGTCTCATCCTCTGTCATCTCCTTCTCCTGCCTTCAATCTTTCCCAGCATCAGGGTCTTTTCAGATGAGTCAGTTCTTCACATCAGGTGGCCAAAGTATTGGAATTTCAGCTGCAGCATCAGTCCTTCCAATGAATATTCAGGACTGATCTCCTTTAGGATAGACTGGTTTGATCTCCTTGCAGTCCAAGAGACTCTCAAGAACTTTCTCCAACACCACAGTTCAAAAGCACCAATTCTTTGGTGCTCAGCTTTCTTTATAGTCCAACTCTCACATCCATATATGACTGTTGGAAAAACTAGACAAAGTCTAGTTTGACTAGACAGACCTTTGCTGGCAAAGTAATGTCTCTGCTTTTTGGTATGCTGTCTTGGTTTGTCATAGCTTTTCTTCCAAAGAGCAAGCGTCTTTTCATGGCTGCAGTCACCATCTGCAATGATTTTGGAGCGCAAAAAAATAAAGTCTGTCACTGTTTCCATTGTTTCCCCATCTATTTGCCATGAATTGATGGGACTGGATGCCATGATCTTAGTTTTCTGAATGTTGAATATTGAGCCAACTTTTTCACTTTCCTCTTTCACTTTCATCAAGAGGCTCTTTAGTTCTTCACTTTCTGCCCTAAGGGTGGTGTCATCTGTATATCTGAGGTTATTGATATTTCTCCTGGCAATCTTGATTCCAGCTTGTGCTTCATCCAGCCCGACATTTCACATGATGTGCTCTGCATATAAGTTAAATAAGCAGGTTGACAATATACAACCTTGACATACTGCTTTCCCAATTTGGAACCAGTCTGTTGTTCCATGTCCAGTTCTAACTGTTGCTTCTTGACCTGCATACAGATTTCTCAGGGTGAGAAAGTAACCCTTGGAGTTGCATATGAGCTTGTGGCTCATCTACACCATCTCTGGCTTGGTTTAAAGCTTCCAATTTGTATTACGTTCAGTATGGTCTATATATTATAGAATGGGATGGTGTAATTTGAGCTTTGTTCCTGCTGCAGCAAGCCATATTTCTTTTAATGCATGATGACCTATGTCTCACATCTGAATAAAGTAAAGAGGGTGACCTTCTCTCTGTGTCTCTTTAAAACCCCAAGATGGGATCCTATTTAAAGGAAGGCAGAATTCTGCTGAAATGATCTTTCCTCTTTTCACTTCTGAACTGAGGTTAATGGAGGAAAAAAAAAAAGAACAAAAGATTGACCTTTCTTTCCCAATTTTCACTTGGCTTATTTTCAAAACGTACTAGAGATTGAATCATAGAGCACAATGTCATTCCTGGATGATTCTAGAGCTGGCTCAGTTTGTATCGCATCATGTGATCTGTGGCACTCTTCTTATTCCATTTCACCTTCACCCCAAACCACATCCTCATTCTGCACCTGAAAGTCAGTTGACTGAATGTATTTGAAAAGTAAATGCTCTTCCGAGACACGATATGTTGTTTATTCTCTGTAATCTCTTCCTCAATATGTGACTCCCTGCATCAGCCTAGCAGAGACACTAATTGTTCTATGGAAAAGTCCCCAGCACAGAATTCTGAATGAGGGGAAAGACAGGACAGAGACCTCTACTGCTTTCCTATGCGGGGAGAGAGGGTTGTCAGTGGGGTAGCGTGGGGTGGTGGGGGAAGGGCAGGAGTAAATGAAAGCGTGTCAAGGTTATAAGAAAAGTCTTCTTCAGATTTGGGACATGTGGGCAAGATTTTCTGGCACTGAAGTAGAGGAACAGTAAGCATTGCGAAGAACAAGGCTGGCTCTTCCCTTTACTCTGTAAAATGTCCCTGGGGTCAGAGAGGTATCCTGCAGCTGTGAAGGTGACAAATAAATATCCTCGGGCTCTGCCTGAATCTCTACTACCTAGAAGGATCCCTCCCCCCCAAGATCTCATGGCTGTTTCTTCAGATCTGTTCCTGACAACAGGCAATTGACCAAAACTGTTGAGGAAGACAGAGAAATATCTAAAGAAAGAGTCTGCAGCTCCCTAAATCCGCAAGGGGGAAAGCCCTGAAGTTTTTGCTGTTTTCATTTTAGCCACTTTGGTGTTCACAAATCTGGGTGGAAGACAGACAACAAGGCTCCCAATAGCAAAAGGCTGGAGAGAGGGGTTTCGGGGAGGGAACAGCTGACCAGGGCAAGCCACTCAGCATTCTCCTTTCCTCAGATTTATTTTTCCAACTATTCGTGACTCTAGCAAGATGCTAGGCAGCATCCCTAAGTGAGGGGCTCCCCCAACATTGTTCCATAAATAATTTAAATAGAAAAATGCAGGAGACTCAGTAGAAGGTCAAGAAAAGCCACTAGAGGGAGCCCAAATCAACTCAAAGCCATAGGGAACCAAGCTGGTTATTTTTTCAGCAACTGTCTGAAAGTCAACCACAGACAGGCATAGGGGGAAAGAGGAAATATATTAAGTCACCATAAAAGAATATAGTCCTGTAAATACCTGGTGAAAATCCAAGCCTTTCAAGATTTACAGAAACAAAGATTTATCTTTTGGCCACACACTGCAGCTTGCTGGATCTTAGTTTCCAAACCAGGGATCGAACCCATGCCTCTTGCAGTGGAAGTACAGAGTTCTAACCACTGGATTGCCAGGGAATTGCCCAAAATCAAAGATTTAAAGATTTAGGAAACCAAGGCTGAGCAAGGAAAATGATTTACCCAAATTTACATATCTGGAGAAGGGTAAGGATAAGTCAAAAGCTCCTGTCTCTAACTGGTACCCTTTCCTCTTGATTTGCATCTACGTCAGAAGGGCATGGCAACCCACTCCAGTATTCTTGCCTGGAGAATCCAACGGACAGAGAAGCCTGGAGGGCTACAGTCCATGGGGTCACAAGAGGTCACAAGAGTCGAACACGACTGAAGCGACTTAGCACAGAACCTTGAGGTCCTAGGTCTAACTCTCCTCTGTGTCTCGTTTATCTGAAATAGGAAACTCTCTCAACTACCATCTTCTTAATTTCTTTCCCTCATTCACCATAGAATACCTTCCTGAAAGGGATCTTCAATTTTAAGCCTATTTAATAATGTTGTTTTGTTGATAAGACTTTGGGAAGTGTAAATCACCCCAAATGGCTACCGTCAGTTCTTTTCCTCTGTATCAGCACAATAGCTGATTTTTTTTCGATGTGTACATCTGTAATTTATAAGTGTCCAAATTGCAGGC
Organism: Muntiacus reevesi; assembly: GCF_963930625.1. NCBI lineage: Eukaryota > Metazoa > Chordata > Mammalia > Artiodactyla > Cervidae > Muntiacus > Muntiacus reevesi. The sequence goes on from NC_089257.1 coordinate 62,072,657, forward strand.
AGTGCTACATAGAAGTGAATCTTAGTTAATCAGTTCCAAAGCCCTTTTTCCTCAAACTACACTTAGGATCTGGGGACAAGAAGAGTATTGGCCCTCTGAGACCTTGGTATTTTAAGCGTTGTACTTAGCCCCTTCTACCAGACATGATTAAAGCGACTAAGCAAGCATGCATGTACCTTCCTATCAACTCCATGTTTCCCAGTTGCCTGGACAACATGCAGCCACCTGAAGCCCAGCCTTCCAGTTCTCAGTCCCACCCCCAAATGATATTTGCCACTCCGGATTGGGTCCCAGAACACAATCTCCTCCTCCAACTCCTTGCTGGTTGGGTCTTTTCTCTGCCCCTCCTGGAGAGTGGGTCACACCACAGGGAGACACAACAGAGACAAGTGAGGGTCTTGGAGAAAGGAAGAGGCAGGGTAAGGATGATGGAAAGAGAGAAGGGGCCAGGTACTGAGCTTTATTTTCTCTGAAAGAGGGTTGAGAGGAATGATTTCTGTACTTAAAGCCTGACTGGTAGAGAGAAACGGGTTCATCCTTCCCACTGGCCCCAGCATTGCCTAAGTTTCCAAGGAAACCAAGAACTGAAGCTTCTGGAAAGTAAGAGACAGACTTGGAGACGAGAGCACTAATTCTCCTGGGACTTCTGGGCCTCTAGGGAGTCAGGAGAGCTTCTCCACGTCCAGGCCTAAATATGAGCCCCCTCCCTCCCTCCAGGACAGGAAGGAGATGCCACCTAAGACCAAACAAAAAGGGACAAAAGCTGGGGCCCAGAAGAAGAAAAGGAATGCAGGTGCTGGTGAGTCAGACTGGGTGGAAGTGGGTGCCTCCCTGCCTCTCCTTGTTCTGGCTCAGAGACCTCCAGAGAGAATTCAGCCCTCTGCGTGACAAGATGGAGCTGTCTTGGCCTTCCCCCTTTATATCCATATCCAGGTTCCATGGAGCTGGGAATGTGGGAAAATCAGTGCCCATGAATCCTTTCCGGCTCTGTGCCTTCCTTATATATTCATTACACATCTTTTAAGTCCCTACTATGTGCTGGGCAGTGAACTCATTAGACTTTGCCGTCAGAGATCCCTCATTTAGTGGTCCTCATATCGCCCACAAAAAAAGAGAGAAGTCCAGGGTACAGGAGGAGGGTGGGAGGGGAGTAGGGAAGGCTGAGATCCTGACAGGCTGAGGGTCTGCCGTCTTGCCAGGGCAGATGTGGAGGCCAAATCCATGCTCAGACTGGCGCTGCTGGAAAAGGAGGTGCTCCAAGACCGCTTGGGTAAGAAGGGTGGAAGTTCTGGGGGCAACAGAGACAGTGGGCATTTGTGTATCCCTGGGAGCTTAAAGTTTTGGAGCCATGGTGGAGGGCTGAGCTGATCTCTAACCATCCCCTAATGGGAAAAGATTGTCAAGAGTTGGGGTCGTGAGGACAAGGTGGGCAGTGAGGGCTGATAAAGAAAGCTATTTTTTTATAGCTGGAATACAGAGGGAGTTTTTCCCTCTTAGTAACAAAGAGTCTGTAGGATTCTAAGGTGGGGAAGGGAAACACAGAATGACAATGAGAGACTGGCAGCCTGCCACCAGGTTTCTGAAGGTGGACAGAATCCATCAAGCTCTGGGGGCTGAGTCAGTGGAGTCCCCAACCAGTGCAGAGGGCCGCTCTGGACTCTTCACAGCTCTGCAGAGGGATGAAGCCCGCCGAGCCAAGGCTTCTGAAGACCAGCTGAAGCAGAGGATCAGAGACCTGGAGGCTGAACTGGAGGGGGCCCGGAGCGAAGGGAAGGCCATATATGCAGGTGTGAGGATGATGAAGCAGGTGGGCGGGAGACAGGGGTCTGCAAGAGACAACTGGGAGGGCCCGAGGATGCTAGGAAGGGAGACAAGGAGGACTTCAAACTGCCGTACCTAGCCTCAGCCCTCCCAGCACGCACAGGGATCCTGAAGGAACCAAAGGAAGATCTGTGGTCTTGGGCAGAAACCGTCCATGAGTGCAGTGCTAAGTGCTTGATGTCACGTGGGTTATAAAACGCAGCCCTAGCCTTTGTCTCACTCCTCCCGTGGGAGTGGGTGGGAAGGAGGGGCTGAATTCCCATCCTGAGCTGGCACAGCGGGTGGGTATCTTGTTTCCTAGCTCTGTCCCCACCTTCTCAGATCACCACAAGAAGAACCCAGAAGACCTTCTTTTTTAAGATTATTTTTTTAATTTGATGTGGACCATTTTTTAAGTCTTTATTGGATTTGTTACAATATTGCTTCTGTTTTGTGTTTTTGGCCCTGAGGAATGTGGGATCTTAGCTTCCAGATCAGGGATGAAACCCACATCCCCTGCATGGGTAGGTGAAGTCTTAACCACTGGCCTGCCAGGGAAGGCCCCCAAAAGACCTTTATGCCCCTGTCCACTGGATCAAGCAGAGCCCTCCCCACCCACAACTCCTTGTCTTTTCTCCACTGCTCTCTCCCCACCTGGGTCCCTGGCCACCCACCGCTCTGGCAGAGATGAGTCGTCAGTGCCGGAGCCTTCAGGCGGCAATGCAGAGTCGCAGCAGGCAGCTGGAGGAAGAAGTGAAGGGCCTGCGCGAGCAGTTAGGTAGGCTTCCCAGGTGGCCCTAGTGGTAAAGAACCCGCCTGGCAATGCAGGAGACTTAAAAGACGCGTGTTCCATCCCTGGGTCAAGAAGATCCCCTGGAGGATGGCATGGCAACTCACTCTGTAGTCTTGCCTGGAGAATCCCATGGGCAGAGGAGCCTGGACAGCCCCATTCCATGGGGTCACAAAGAGTTGAACACTAAGCAATTTAGCACATACACACAGCACACCCTACCCTCACAGCACTTTCTCTCAGAGGATCACTGATGTAGTCCAGCCTGAAGGGGTGGAGTTAGGATGGTCTTTCTTTAGAAAACGCTCTCATTTTAAGCTCAATTTAAGCTTAACTGCTGCTGCTGCTGCTAAGTCACTTCAGTTGTGTCCGACTCTGTGCGACCCCATAGACGGCAGCCCACCAGGCTCCCCTGTCCCTGGGATTCTCCAGGCAAGAATACTGGAGTGGGTTGCCATTTCCTTCTCCAATGCATGCAAGTGAAAAGTGAAAGTGAAGTTGCTCAGTCGTGTCCAACTCTTAGCGACTCCATGGACTGCAGCCCACCAGGCTCCTCCGTCCATGGGATTTTCCAGGCAAGAGTACTGGAGTGGGGTTAAGCTTAACTATGTTTGCTTAATTTAAGCAAACTCCCTCAATTTAAGCTCTCATACTGTCTTCCCCACTGACCTCCTACCACTTGCAACAGAATGTTCAGGATGGCAAAAAATACCCTATCTTAAACTTTAAGTTATAAGTGAAGAAGACCTAACTTTCTCACTGCATCTCCCTCTCTCAATGGTCTCTCTAAAGACAGTCCTTACTCCCCACCGCCGCCATGTCTCTCATGAGCAAAACACATTCTCTCTTAGTTTGGCTAATTTTTAGAATGAAAGCAAGCTTGAATGTAACCGTTTGAATTACTTACCTCTGTATCTTCAAGACCTAATGTGTGGTAGGTCCTAAATAACTATTCAGTAATAAATAAATGAGCTTCTAAATAAGCAACAAAGCAAAAAAAAAAAAAAAAAAAAAAAAAAACAGGAAGCTTTTGCTCTCTTCCATCTTGGTAACAGGACAGAGTTGAAAAATTTTAGCATGGCACAGATTTTCCATAATTTTGGCCTCAAAGTTTTCTTATCCTAAAATAGCTTTAGTTTAGCTTTAGATATCCAAGAGTTGCTTATCTGCCCACACAGACCCTGAGTTCCTTTCCTAATCTTTGCCTTATCTCAAATGCAATCAGCATTTATTAAGCACCTCCTACATACTAGGTGCTTTCCCACACATTATCACATTTTTTTAAAATGTATTTTTATTTATTTATTTGTTTGGCTGCCCCAGGTCTTAGTTGGGAGCATGTGGGAACTTTAGCTGGGGCATGTGAACTCTTAGTTGCAGTGTGTGGGATCTAGTTCCCCAACTAGGGATCAAACCTGAGCCCCTAGCACTGGGAGTGCAGTCTTGGCCACTGGCACTGGGGAAGTCCTCACATTATCACATTTAACTCTCAGAGCACACCTGTGAAGTATGTGTCATTTTCTCTATAAAGGTGAAGAAACTGAGTCTTAGAGGCGTGTCAGATGTTACAGAAGTAAGGAATGGCAACCTGATTTGGGAGCCAAATCTCTTGTCCCAAGCCCTCTCTCTCTGTTAATGGTATATGTCAGCTCTTTATAGGAACTAGGGGAAGTTGACAGCTCTGGGGGAGTCTGGAACAGTCCTGCTCATGTTGTGCTCTTTGGGTGGGAGATTCTGTTCAGAGTGTCCTCTTTCATCCTCCCCGTGGCACCATCTCCCCCAGAATTGTGCCAGAGGGAGGCTGAGACTGCACAGAGGGAGGCCAAGCAGGCCCTGGGAGAGCGGGACCGGACTCTGGCTCAGCTTCGGGCCCACGTGGCAGACATGGAGGCCAAGTATGAGGAAGTCTTACATGTAAGCCCTACCCTCTGAAGACCAGCCATCCCAGTATCCAGCCCTCCCCCATCCCCACAGATCCCAGCGAGTATGACAATGACAGCCCCTGACAGCCCCAGGGGAAGCGAAAGAAGCATCTCCACAGGGGACTCTGCTCTGTCTTAGGGGATCCAACCATGCCTACCCACTAAGAATAAGAGCTTGAAGAAACACTGGCCAGGAAAGCTTACAGACCAGGCTGGGGGCACCCCTCACCCCACCCTCTCCCTTCCTGAGATTGAAGCTCGGTGTCTGCAGGACAGCCTGGACCGGCTCCTGGCTAAGCTGAGAGCTGTGAAGCCTCAGTGGGACGGGGCTGTGCTGAGACTCCACGCCAGGTTCAAGGAGCAGCTCCGCCAGTTTGGACTCAACCCCCTGGATCTTTGAGGCTGTGAGTCTCCAGTCTCTGGGGCCCTCTGAGACCCCAGCAATAAAGGTGTCTTGATGTAGACCTCAGCAGGACTGTGAGATGTGTTTTTTTTGGCAGAGAGGAGTGCCTCTCATGGGAATATCTCAGCTGTGAACTGACCCATTACCCTGAAGATGGAATAAGAAGAGAGAAATTTGACTAGGTCTCAACTTCTCTCCTAGAGAGTCTGGGTCCCACCCCTTGAGCCTGGAGCCCTTTTGGTCACCCTATCCCCACCAGCACCAACAAAGGCAGCCAGATTTGTGGATAAAGGCCTTTTCTATAAAGGACCAACAGTGACTAGGCACCAGCCCCCACAATCCTCAGGTGCCCACAGAGGGAAGGTGCAACTAGTCTCCAAATTCTTGTAATATACCCAACATCCTGCAGTCATGCTTAGGGCAAGTTCCAGATGGCTTCAATCCTAGCCAGCCCCACAGCCCACCTGAAAAGGGAATACTCTCTGCTTCTCCTTTTTTTTTTTTTTTTTTACTACAACGTTCTCAGTTCTACTTCATTTCTGGTTAAATGTGGAAGGGGGAGATTTTGAAAAGAATTCCCAGCATTGCCTTTTATTGAATTTATAATGTCATTTTAAAAGTTTACTTAGTTTAATTAATTTTGTATAAAGTAGGAATAACCAAATATATTCTAACTGTTCTGCCATCTCTTGGGAATAATAGAATATATTCACCATAATAGAAATAGCAGAAACAGTTCATTTTCACCCTCTATAGATTCTTCCTTTCAGTAATTTGTGTTTCATCCTTACAGACTGATCTTTCATGTAGAACAGGTGGAGGTTTAGGTAGAAATAAGCATCAGGATTCTACTCACTATGCACAATTGTTTCCACTATGCACAACTGTTTATCTTTTAGCTATGGTGCTTAAAAGGCTTCCTGGGTAGCTTAGTAAAGAATTCACCTGCAATGCAGGAGACCTAAATTCAATCCCTGGATTAAGAAGATCCCCTGAAGAAGGAAATGGCAGCCCACTCCAGTATTCTTGCCTGGAAAATCCCATGGACAGAGAGGAGACTGGCAGGTTACAGTCCATGGAGTCACAAAAGAGTTGGACACGACTGAACAGCTAAACCACCACACCACCATGGTGCTTAAACTTCCTCCAAGAGAAATAAATATAACACATTTTTAAAAGGGGGGCGGGGAGGTTTCCCACACCAAGTAATTCTCTGTAGACATAATTTAACTTCTGTGTTACAGTTTAACTCAATTGTGGCACTATCTACCTGGCCATAGCATCAGATCCCACAGGTTAAGGGCTCAGTCCCACAAGATTGCCCTCAACCTCAAATACCAATCTGAAGTCCAGGTTGTCACTTGTGCTTTTGACTAACTGGTTATCAATCAGTGATAGCCACAACCCCCTCCCCGGGTTCAATCATTTGCTAGAGTGATTGAATTCAGGGAAATGGTTTACTTACTAGATCACCATTTTATTACAAAGGACACAACTCAAGAACAGCCAGATGCAAGAGATACACGGGGTGGGGTATGAGCGTGGAAGCTCCACACCCTCTCCAGGTGTGCCACCCCCAGCACCTCCACGTGTTCCTCAACAAAGAAAGCTCTCTGAACCTGTGCTTCTGGGTTTCTATGGAGACTTCATTATGTAGGCATGATTAATCAATCCACTGATCACTGTGATTAATTCAACCTCCAGCCCCTCTCCCCTCCCAGGAGACTGAGGGTGGCGGAGGCACTGAAAGTTCCAGCCCGCTAATCAGATGATCGGTTCTCCCGGAAACCAGTGCCCCATTCTTAGGTGCTTTCCAAAAGGTACCTCATTAACAAGGATAGCTGTAATTGAAAGACCCTTTAATATATATTTCTTGTTATAAATCACAAAATTGCACTGCTCATCTCAAGCAGATCTTCATCTCTGGGGCACAGCTCCCAAAGACCCCACCTGACTTCCTCCAGAATCAAGGGGGAAGCTCCCTTATGGGCCCACCTGAGGGCTCTGGCCACATCCTCTTCCAGGAGGTGGACCCATGGGAAGGGAGAGAGACCTTGAACAATCCAGTGACTGGAGGTATCAGGAGTCCTAAAGCTGCAGCTTCTGGTTTAAAGAGAGCATCTCAGCTCCTACCACCTCAGGCTGGAGGGTGAAGACAGGAAAGCTTGGGCAGATCATGGCCAAGCACAGGGTGCTACAGCAGATCTGAGGCCAGAACCCCGTCCTAAGCAGAGAAAGATGGGAAGAAGTCATTCAGGGAACAGAAGAGTTCCTTTTCCCTGCCCCCACCTGCACTGGAATGCCCAGAAATAGAGGCTTCTTCTCCGGGGTCCTTCTGTCCCCACCCACCCTGGCCTAAAGTCCCAACCAGGGTCCCCCAAACTGCTTCACCCTGCAGCCTCCCGCTCTGCCCTCCTCTCTGACCAACCCCCTCCTCTTCTGGCTATCTCTTCTTCCTCACCTCTCTAGACCCTGGGGGAATCCAGGCTTCCAAGCCCTGCTGAGATCTGGCTGCCAACTTCAGGCACAGGGGTGGCTTTGCCTCAGCCAGCTGCTGAAGTCTTTTCAGGTCATTGTCTCCACCCATGGGATACCCATTCACCTCCAGAATCATGTCTCCTGTCTGCAGCCCGGCCTGGGCAGCGGAGCCTCCTAGGGTCACCTGGTGGAATAGGTGGGGTCTAGAGGAGCCTGGAACACCACAGAAATGTTTGCTGGGTATTCTAGGGCTCTGGGAGGGAAGCAGAAAAAGGCTCATCAAGACGCAAAGGATTGAAAACATCCAAGGTGCCCAGGGCATCCGTCACCTGGGAGATGAAGAGACCAGGCTTGCTGGCCACACAGCTGAGTCGGAAGCCGTAGCCACCACCAGGCCCAGGGTACAGGAAGCACCGGCGGAAGTTGCCTGGGACAGGAGCCACTGTTGTGTCTTCGACAGGTGGGTTCTTGCTCTCAACCACAGAAGCTGAGCCACTACCCCGGGGAGAGTCAGGAGCCTCTGTGCTCTCCAAGAAGAGGAGGGGAGACAAGCGAACCTGGAAAAGAGGAAGCGGACAAATCGGTTGCTCCTCCCTAACCTGAGCCCTGCTCCATTCCGGCCCCTTCTCTAGCCCCAGCCCCTCAGCTCGCACCATGCTGAAGAAGCGGTCAGCCTTGGGGTCGACGACAATGAGGGAGACACGGGAGCCCTGCGCCCGGATCTTGGACACTGTCTCCTCGTGGCCCAGCCCCTCCACGCTCTCCCCAGCCACAGCCACCAGCCGGTCCCCAGCCTGCATCCCGGCCTTCTCCGCTGGCAGTCCTGGGTCCACCTCCCATAGGAACTGACCTGGGATGCAGACACCCTCATGGCTCCTTCCCCCCGACCGCCAGTGCCAGCCCAGGCCACTGTGTGCACACTGGGGGCCTGACCCAGGGGAACACAGGAGGAGGAGGCCCCGGGCTGGGGTTCAGCCAGGGCCACCACTTGTGTCCACTGAGCAGTGGATGCAGACACTGGTGTGCCCACCCCAAGGCCCACCTTCCCACCTCATCCCCAGGGCTCCCACTCACCGAGGCGACCGTCAAGGCCCTTCTCCTCCCGGAGCACGAACCCGAAGCCCTGGGGCCCTTTCTCGAGATGCAGACAGCGGGGCTTGGTGGGCAGTGCCCAGCCCTCTGCCAGAGGCGCAGCCAGGGGCATTCCCAGCTGGCGACACTGTTCCTCCACCTCTGGCCCTGCCACCAGCAGGGTCACCTGCTTGCCACTCTGCCAGAGCTGTGGGGACCCAGCAGGGCATCAGCATCAACCAACTGGGGAGGGAGGCCAGAGGCAGGCACCCCCTCCCAGCCCTTCTTCCCAGGCCCTAGAATGAAGCCCTCAGGAGGGGAGGGGGGTGGCGAGCACAGAGTGGAAAGGGAAGGATGGTGACAGGCACAAGATCAGACTGGGAGATTGAGAGTCTGCTTCCCGAGACAGGGACCAGGCCCAGAGGGGTGAGGACCAAGAGGAACCAGCCGTACCTTCCTGTTGAGTTGGTTATGCGTGAGCTTTTCCACACTGACCCCATTCACTTCTAGCAGCCGGGCCCCAGGGGGCACTCCTGCCCGCTCAGCTGCTCCTCCAGTGCTCAGCACTAGCCAGAAAGGACCCCGATGTCCTGGAAGCCCAAAGGGTGACTTTCTGCCTGCCGCCCACCAGAACAGGGCTCAGGGCCCCCCTGCTGACCCCTGCCGCGCTCTAAGCTCACCTTGGGTGACACTGAAGCCAAAGCCGCCCTCGTCTTTCACTATGTGGCACAGCCGAGGCCGGACCCCCTGGCCGAGAGGGGGACAGAGGTGGGCATTGTTTCCCCGCTGAGCTTGGGCCACCTCGTGCACGTGCTGCGCCAAGACTGTCAGCAACACCCGAGGCCCGCTGGCCCGGATCCGGCGTATCACCTGAACAGCAGGCATGCGGAGTGGGCTTGGGCCGGCCCCCTTTATGAAGGTCCCCTCCCCGAAGCTACACTCTTCACCACGGGAACCAGCTCTCTGGAGGCCTTTACCCAACCATTCTGACCTGGGGCATCCCTAAATACTGGGAGATGGGGGAGGTGACCCCCCACCCTCCCACCTCCCATCTGGGAGGTATGTCACCCCCACATACCCAAGGAGGTAACCAAGAGGCTTCTGTCTCCCTCAGGTGCTATAGAACGTTCCCTCGTACCACCGGGATTGCAGCCCAACCTCACCATCAAATAATCTTCATGTTCCACGACGTGGTTGTTCACCCCTAGGATCCAGTCCCCTTCTCGAAGACCCTGGCGCTGGGCGGAAGAGCCTGGCTCCACCCTGCACACCACATGCCCAGCCCTGCCCGGCTGCTGCTGCAGGTGGAAGCCAAAAGTCCTGCCCTCCTCTTTATTCAGCAGGTAGAAGCGAGGCCGTTCCAGGCTCCAGAGATCTGGATGGGGAGGTGGGCAGCAGAAAAGGTGGAGGAAAGGGGACATGACCCAAGTCATGTTATGCCTGGTAGCCCCTGCCCGTGTGATTGAACAGTGGACAGGTTTCTGCCCAGTTAGGTGTCGGGCAGCGGGGCTGAACACAGCCCAGGCAGAGTGGCTGGGACAGAAGGAAAAAGCCCAGCCCTCTTCCACCTCCATGTAGTCACTCCCCACCAAGGCTGCCATCAGAGGGAGACAGTGAGTGGTTTCCAAGGAGACGGGATGCTTTGTGGTGCTCTGGTGGCTCTGGGGAAAGGAACTGGTTGTCCCAAGGGGTTGGGGGAGGTTACCAGAAGGGTCGTAGTCTTCAGCCAGGGAGAGGACAGGATTATCAATGCCCAGCTTTGGGTTAAACTCAAACTTCCTGCAAGGAGGCAAGTCACGAAGGTAGGAGAAAGCTGACATCCAGACTTGGGTCCCAGGCTCGCCTTGAAGTGCCAAAGGCAGCCGATGAGCCTCCCCACCTTCAGTTCCTTCCTCTCCTTGCCCCAGTCTTTCGCAGCATGGCACTTACAGGGCCAAGGAAGCTGTGTCCTGAAGATCTGCCAGGCAAAGAAAGGGTGAGGGGACGAGACGCAGTCTGCCCCCCGAGACTCCACTTCCATGATCGTTAACTGAAAAGGACTTAGGGGAACCCCCAAATTCAGGACTCGCCCTGTGTTCTGCTCCAAAAGGGTCTTCCCTTCCCCTTCCTTCCGCTCTCTGGCCCAGGCCTTCTGATCTACACAGAAATCTGAGCATATCAGTACAGGGTGTGGACCAGGAAGGCAGACACATCCACCCACTCACCTCTCACCTCCTAACTTCCAGTCTATTTTCAGGGCTCCAAGCCCCAATACCAAGTGTGTCCTAGTCCCAAAGCCTTCCAATCCGCCCTCTGCCCTGAAGTCCCCTCCAGAGGGTTTCTCCCAGCCTCCTACCTGCAGCTGCCTCCATGGTTGGATCTGCGACCCAGCGCTCAGTGTAAGGACAAGGTCCATCGAAACCAGCTGATCCTCCCACCTACCCCCGCCCCCATGTCCCGCCTCCTTCAAGACACTGCCTTAGAAGCAGCTGGGTAATGGTTAAGGGGAGGAGAGTCTTGTCTTCTGGGGAAGTGTATATGTCCTTCCCGCCCCATTCCTGAGCCCCGACTTTCTCAGGAGGCTCTGCTGCTGTCCCAGGTCCCTCTCTGCACAGAGAAAGGTCACTATAATTGCTGGTCACTGCAATTCCAAACCTGGGATAAGTGTATGACATGGGTGACAGAAGCCCTATGACCCAACATGGCCTCCCACCCACCCCAACATCTAGTTCATGTACCACCCCCTCCCCAGCCCTCGCTACCTCTGAACTTAGTGCTCAAGAAATGTCTGTAACAGAAACTGGCCAGTGGTTTAACCGGAATGACCAAGAACAGTACCCTTTCTTGAAAGCAACAGGCAAAACAGAGGCCACAACAGTTGGAAGACACAGCTCTTTAATAGCAGCAAGTCAGCACCTACGTTCCTAGAGGCCACCAAGCTTGGGTACCATTGGTGAAAGGGTGACGACGGTGAGGAGACAGCACCAGTGAGACAGGAAAGTGGCTGCTGGCATCCCGAGTGTCCCCAGAAAACATAAAGGCAGGACGCGGAAACCCTCCAACACATCTGGACGGCAATGCCCCTGGCAAGTCCAACATGAGAAGAGTGCCCCCTGGTGGCACAATCAGAGAGGAGCGTGGTGGTGCTGCTACAGGACAGGTGTATTCCCTGAATAGCTTCAGCGGTAAAGAATCTGCCTGCAATGCAGGAGACACGGGAGACATGGGTCCAATCCCTGGGTTGGGAAGATCCCCTGGAGGAGGGCATGGCAACCTACTCCAGTATTCTTGCCTGAAGAATCCCATGGACAGAGGAGCCTGGTGGGCTACAGCCCGAAGGGTCTGACACAAACAGTCGGACACAACTGAAGCAACTTAGCATGCACATACACACGTTAAGGAACAGTGTGGCCACCAAATGCCACATCTTTCAGTCCTTCTGGCTGAAGGGAGGTGAGGCATGTTCCACAGTCCTGGAAACTCCAGACTTGGCACACTGGTTGGACATGCCCTAGGAGAGCAACTGGCACACCTGTGTGCCTATTCCATCCATCCCCTGAAGGGATCTTTCTAGAAGTAGTAGTGGAAGCTAGGGGATCACAGACAGAAGGGACTTGGGGCGCGGGGACACACACTGCTGCCACGGTCTCAGCTTCCAGGGCCGCCCAGCTGCTCCAGGAGGGCCCTGACCTCGCCCTCCACCCGCAGCAGCTGGGCCTTCCGCCAGGGATTAAGGGTGGCGCCTCGGTTGTCTTCCAGATCCCTCAGCAGCAGCTCCAGGTGGCGCCGGACCCGGCTCCGATCCCAGCTGTTGAGGTTCCGCTGGACTTCACTCAGGATCACGGACCAGTACTCAGACACTGCTGTCCCCTCCGTAAGCGACACCACGACCCGGGCACCGCCCTCTGCAGCGCTCCCCAAGTCCCGCAGGGCCTGGCGGCACTCTGAGCTCAGCTCGTTGAAGTAGAGACTAGTGGGAGACAGCAGAATAGATGCCTTTCAGCGGGGTTCAGATAAGGAAGGCAGAGGGCGGGTGGACAGAAAGCGAGGGGTCTCATAACTCATCCCCTAGCTGTGGGATGTAATGGGGAAAGTGTCTGAAATATGCCAGAGACGGAGGGTGGTGGCCGGTGGGAGGCAGGGATGACACTAGAATTCAGCGGGACCAGAGTCGATAGGAACCAGGCCACTAGGACCCTAAGGGAAACGGTGGTGGAGAATCAGGGCCGGGGAAGGGCCCACCACGGATGGGGGGTGGGGCGATGGGACAGGGTGGGGAGGGGCAGGGAAACTCACTGCAGCAGCTCCAAGGAAGGGTGCTTCCAGGCAGCCTTGGCTAAGGCCAGGGCCGCCGTGTCACCAGCACCGTTGTAGGCCACGTTCAGCTCCTGGAGCTGCTGGTTTCGGTCCAGCTGGGCAGCCAGCAGCTCTAGGCCCTCATCCCCAAGGCCCGTGTGCAGTAGAGACAGGTGTTTCAGGGAGGTATTTCCCGCCAGCCCCTCCAGCAGCAGGGCCACGCCCGCCGCCGTCAGTGGGTTGTTGGACAGCCTAGGGCCACAAGCAGTCCAAGGTTATGAGAGCTCCTAGCAGCTGCCTGTGCTGAGCACCGGGACTTGGGCCTAAAGGGTGCATCGCCTGGGGCAGAGACCAGCCTGGATGCAGAGAAATGCACGCCAGGAAATGAGAAAATAGGGGTGAGCTTCCTGCAGAGGAGGAAGAGTGAGATGGAAGCTGGCTTCTCCCTCCCCTCCTCCGGCCTTCCATTCTCCTTGTGACACCTCCCCCTCTATTCCCTCTCCCCTTCCTCCTCCCTTCTTCCTTTTTTTTTTCACTCCCTTCCAATCCCTGCTTTGCCCTCTGTTCCCAATTGCCCCTCCTTCTTCCCACCCCATTCACCTCCCCTTACTCCAACCCGAAATCAGGAGCCCAGGCGTCTGGGTTGCTAGTCAACCAGTCAACACTTTGGGAGCATCTATTGAGTGCCCAGCATCAGGGTCATCCTTGTGAGGCGACAGGGAAAATCCTGAGGGGGAACCAGTGATGCTGTTACCAGGCAACTGGCCTGGGTGTTATTTCACTGGCCCCTCCCCAGGCTGATTTTAGCCACGTGAGAGGCTTACTTAATACCTATGGCCTGTGGTACTTTCCCCCTGCCTGGCTGCTTGTACTAGACAGGAAGGATCGGGAAGAGGGGGGTGGAGGGAGTGGGTGGGTCGGGGTCTACCCTCCTGCCCTGTTTATTACACCAGGCATGTTGGAAAGCGGAAAGCCCACCCTTGACCATAGCTGGCCAGCAGGATGCAGCCCCCCCATAGGGCGCTCACCGCAGGGTGGTCACTTGGCACTGGTCATGTAGCAGCAGGTCTCGGAGGTCCCTGCAGGCCTCGGGGCCCAGGCTGTTGAGCTGCAACCTAGAGCAGAAGGTGGCCAGAGGGGGAGGTAAGAAACCAAGGAAGGAGTTCGGCCTGGAGCCTGCCCACCCACTAGGACCCTCCCTCATCATCCACCTCTTGTAGTCCACAGCTGCATCCCCTTCTGTGGCTCTTGTCACCTCCACCCACACCAGACTCACCCCACCCCCTGGTTTTTCCTCACTCCCTTTGGTCTCCTGAGCACCTTCTCCTCTGCCCATGCAGGAGGGCAGGGCCTCACCCCAGCTTCCGGGCACGCAGGAAGACAGGCGTGAGCGTGCGCAACCCAGCAGGATCCAGCTGGCAGGAGGCCAAGTTCACCTCATCCAGGGCGTGCCTTCCACTGCCCAGGACAGCTGCCACCACCGTGCACTTGAGGGGTGTCATGCGCACGCCCGCCAGGTTGAGCTGGCGCAGAGAGCCAAGCACCTCGGCAGAGAAGCGCTGATTCTGGAACTCGTAGTGGAAGAAGAGGTGGTCCAGGAGCTCCGAGGGGGGCAGCGCCTGCCGGCCCAGCTTGCCCAGCTTCTTCTTGATGGCCTGGGCATTCTCCAGGGCATCCAGGGTCTTTATGGGGCAGCCAAGTTGAGCCAGCACTGCCCGGTTGTGGGCAGACAGAAGCCCGCCCATGAACATGGGGAAAAGCTCAAAGACTTCATCATCTGGAGGCTCGTCCGGGTGGCGCCGGGGACCTTCGACGCCCAGGATACTAGCACCCATCTGGTCTAGGACATCGTCGTTGTAGTAGTCCTCCTCTCGGAACATCTCCAGCACCATGGCCTGGGCCACTGCCTCACGGCTCTTACCCACCACGCGCCCAAACACTCGTGGAACCACCTGGAAGGGAAGCAGTGTGGAGGAATGGGGAGGCGGGTGCAGCCTCCTGCTTGCCTTTCAGCCTTCCTGCCTAAGCCTCACAGTCTCCTTTAAACTGGAGCGTGATTTGTTTGATCACATTACCCCCCTCCTGCAGCACCTTCCGTGGCTCCCTGTTGCCCATGTGAAATAGAAAACTGCATAATTTGGCCCCAACTGGACCTTTCCAGAGTCATCTCTCAGCACTTGTCTCACGTACTCCAGACAAAAGGAAATTCTTTCTTTTTTCCTAATACTCCTTCTGTTTTCAAGTCCAGGGTTGGTGGGAAAGAATTAGCATATATTATGCATTTAGCTTGAAGAAATTAGCATATACTATTCATCTAGCTTGGTCCCAGGCTAGGTGGTGTAAATACATCACCATCTTCAACATCATCACTGCCATCACAGCAGCGATGACTGATGTTGCTCCTACTACTTCAGACCCTTCATGACTTGACCTGATGAAATAAAATTCATATTTTAAGGTAAGACAAGAAAAATTTCAACATAAAGTTTTTCTCTGCCCATTTGGGCCTCCTCCCTTCCTTCTGGTATGCACTGTGCATCTCTATTCTACATTTAACTAGACTTCCCCAAAGGCAAAAATACCTGCCACAAAGATCAGTTTCTCCTTCTGGCATCAGTTATGTGACTCCTTTGAAGATAACATTCCTTTTTCAATCTTCTAAGAGGTCACGATAATCTACCCCTCACCTTGTATATGCAAACATCTTAGGTGAACTTTATGTAGAATGCCGATATATCATTTTCCTTAAAGATAGCGACTGATGCAAAACAAGACTTCTCAGATGACCTGGGGGGATACTGGACCTCACCTCATGGAAGATCTTAGCTTCAATACTTATTTATGATCTTATCAGTACTATGAGGTCTATTACTTGTATTTGCCTATTTTATAAGACTGTTCCCTGAATTACCATGTGACTGAACTTCAGATAAAATTAATGACTAGGCAACTTGAAAGTGAAAGTTAATCACACAGTCATGTCCGACTCTGCAATCCCATGGACTGCAGCCTGCCTGGCTCCTCTGTCCATGGAATTGTCCAGGTAAGAGTGCTGGAGTGGGTTGCTCTTTCCTTCTTCAGGCGATCTTCCCTAACCGGCCGAGTCTCCTGCATTGCAGGCAGATTCTTTACCAACTGAGCCACTAAGGAAAGCCAGGCAACTTGAAATACTGATCAAATACATAGTTCTATACGATGAATGACTGTAAGTTGTAACTCTAGATATGGGAAGAAGCAACAAGAGGGAATCATTTTCTGGATCATAACAGACTGGTAAGACAGGCAGGTCAGAGGATGTTGGCTACTGTGAATAAGGCCTAGTCCAGTAACCGCACACTGAGTGGCCCATCAGTGAAATCCTTGCCTGACCTGTGAATGAGCAATCCTAGTCCCCTGGAACAAATTGGTCACAAACTGCCTCCCAAACCTTGATCAAAATTGAGACTGAAAGGGAAGGGATTGTAAAATAAAGAATGTTGCCCACCACCCAGTTCTACAAAATCAAGTCATTAGCCACTGCTGTTGCTGGCCTACAATAACCTTGAAAGGAATTCAGGGTAAAGATCAGAATGAGGCAATTTGTGCTCTGGTTAAACTGACAGTGAAAGTGAAAGAGGAGAGTGAAAATGCTGACTTAAAACTGAGCATTCAAAAAACGAAGATCACGGCATGCAGTCCCATCACCTCATAGCAAATAGATGGGGAAACAGTGGAAACAGTGACAGACTTTATTTTCTTGGGCTCCAAAATCACTACAGATGGTGACTGCAGCCATGAAATCAAAATTCACTTGCTCCTTGAAAAGCTATGACCAACTTAGATAGCACATTAAAAAGCAGAGACATTACTTTGCTGACAAAGGTCTGTCCAGTCAAAGCTATAGTTTTTCCAGTAGTCATGTATGGATGTGAGAGTTGAACTATAAAGAAAGCTGAGCATGGAAGAATTGATGCTTTTGAACTGTGGTGTTTGAGAAGACTCTTGAGAGTCCCTTGGACTGCAAGGAGATCCAACCAGTCCATGCTAAAGGAAATCAGTTCTGAATATTCATTGGAAGGACTGATGCTGAAGCTCCAATACTTTGGCCACCTGATGCGAAGAACTGACTCATTGGAAAAGACCCTGATGCTGGGAAAGATTGAAGGCAGGAGGAAAAGGGGACGACAGGATGGTTGGATGGCATCACCTACTCAATGGACATGAGTTTGAGCAAGCTCCAGGAGTTGGTGATGGACAGGGAAGCCTGGTGTACTGCAGTCCATGGGGTCGCAAAGAGTCAAACATGACTGAGCGACTGAACTGGACTGAAACTGACAGAACTGGTCCTTAGATATTTTCAGGAGAAATTTTTATGAACCTGGATTCTTGCATCTTTCCATACTTAGGAAAGCACTAAAACCATTAAGATGGCTGTTCCTCATGATTGGATGGGGCTTCCCTGGTGGCTCAGTGGTAAAGATGTGGGTTTAATCCCTGGGTCAGAAAGATCCCCTGGAGAAGGAAATGGCAACCCCCTCCACTATTCTTGTCTGGAGAATACCATGGACAGAGAAGCCTGGTGGGCAACAGTCCATGAGGTCATGACACGACTGAGGCAACTAAACACACAGACACACACACACTTCCTTCAACAAAACAGCATATGTACTGGTCTCCCTCTGTACCTCTGAAATAGTTCTTAGAACTCTCTGAGAGACTGTCTCCCAGGTTATAATCCTCAGATTGGCTTGAATTAAAATTTCCATTTCTCTCTTAGATATGTCACGGAACCATTGACCGAAACGGCCCACCTTGACCAGAGCGATGATGACCACTTGCATGAGTGATCTCACAGTAGGAGGTCCCAAAGAGCAACATGGTGCTGCTGCCAAATGCTAACCTGGAAAACCTGGGAGGGGCCAAAAGGAGGGAGGAGATGCCAGCCCCATAATACTGTCCTACTAACCTCCCAGAATCCTTCACACTGGAATCCATCTTGGCTAAGAGATGCACACGCCACTTGGAAGGACCCTGAGTCAGACTAAATATGCGCCAAACAAGATGACTGACCAAAGACAACCCAGAAATTAATCTCATCACTGTAAGTCCTGAGATTGTGAGTCACGGTGCAGAGCAGTTCTGCTCCTCCCCACCCCCTTTCCTACTGCTCTCTGCCTGGACGTCCCTTCCCAATAAAGCCTCTTGCATTGTCAGTATGTGTGTCTCCTCAGACAATTCATTTCCAAGAGTTAGACAAGAGCCCACTCTCAGGCCCTGGAAGGGGTCCTCCCTCCTGCAACAGATGGATGATTGATTAATTTTTCATTGACAGGCCCCTGCCAACCACAGCGCCTTCATCACAGCCTCTCACTCACTCTGCTCTTGTTCTCTCTGCTTCTCTCTCTCTCTCTCTTCTGTCTTTTTTTTTTTTTTTTTTCCTCTTCTGTCTTTTTGACAGCGCTAAGATTTTTCCTCCTTCAAAGCTATATCCTCTTCCTGGAGTGTTTCTCCCCCAGTGCTTCTCCTGGTTAATCCTCCAAGGATCAGATTAAAGTCGCTCTTCCTACACAGCGGCTTTCCTTATCCCCCTAAATTAGGTCTCCACCTTACACACTTCCACAACACCTGGAACTTGGCCTTCCAGGCACTTCACAGGATTTTTAATCATATGGTTATGCTGACAAGTTTGTGTTGAGACTGCATGATCAGAAAAGACAAAAACCTGGGGTTCTGTTAGTTTTTTTCCTCCGAATTTAACACATTGTCTAGCACACAGCAGGCGCTCAAATATCTGTCGAAAAAAAATGAATGTTTGGGAGGTTGGTGACATCAGCTCCCATGTTTGCAATGGTTCTGAGAAGAAAGGACCTCTGGCCAGAGCCACGAGGTTGTTTTGTGGCACCTCCTCTACTAGCATGCTGCAGTCCACGGGGTCACAGGGAGTCAGACACGACTGAGCAACTGAACAATTACCTCTAATGCCTGCCTTTTTTTTTTTTTTTCACTTGTTACAGGCAAGGTTCTCACCGTGGAGGGTAGAGGGTCCCTCCCCCAACAATCATCTGGAGACAAGATACGAAAACAATCACCCTGGGAAGCTGAATCAATAGGCTCATATAGACACAGATGGGACCCAACCTCTGCTAGGCAACCCTCCCTTCAAGAGGGACTGGGGGTGCAGTGCCCCCTCGAGTAACTGAGCAGCTTTCTGAATCCCGTCAGGAGACCACAACCGCACTGCAATCCAGATGAAGCAAGTACATCCTCAAAGGGGTGGAGCAGCCTCAGCAATGGCCATTACCTTCCTGCCTGAGTTGATGCTGTGAGAAGGGATGGGCTGCCTGAGCCTGTTTATGTTTAACAAAAAAAATTTTTGTTAAGCTTTTTATTTATTTTCATTATGCTGCACTGGGTCTTACTCACAGCATATAAAACCTTAGTTGCATCATGTAGGATCTAGTTTCCTGACTAGGGATCAAACCTGGACCCCCTGAATTGGGAGGGTGGAGTCTTAGCCACTGGAACACCAGGGAAGTCCCTAACAAACAATTAAATAGCACTTACTATGTGCCAGGATCTGCAGATGAAGACATTTAATCCTCATATTGGGCCAATACAGATTGTTTATTTTTCCAGTTTGGAGTAGAAAATGGCAAGCCACTCCAGTATTCTTGACTGAAAAATTCTATGGACCGGGGAGCCTGGGAGGGCTACAGTCCATGGGATTGTAAAGAGTTGGACATGACTGAGTGAATGAACACACACATTATTCCCATTTAACAGATAAGGACCTTGAGACACAGGGAGATTAAGTAATTTTTACAAAGTTACACAGCTAGTAAATGGCAGAGCCTGGATTTGAACCCAGGTAGCTGTGTTACAGAATCCCTATTCTTAACCCTAATGCCTTGCTGCCTATAAAAAGGAAAACTTGTTAAAATTTTGTCCACTTACCAAGGCCCTGCTTCCTCAAGATAGATAATTGAAACATTTCTACAGAGGACCAGAGTTACCACCAAAGCACCACAGCTTCACAGAAATATCCACAGTACATCAGTAAAGTTTAGCAGAAAAAGCACAGGATTCGGAACTATATAACACCTGCACTCAGATCCCAATTATTCTACTTACTGAGTGACCGTGTTCAAGTTACTTAGCCTCTGCGAGCCCCAGTTTCCTCATCTAGAAAAAGGATTATAATAGTGTTTCATTTACAAGGCATCGGGCAGACATCAGCTGAAAGTAGATACTTCTTCCCGTCAAAAACTGTGCTGTCCACTGCGCACAGCACAGTCCTGAGGCCTGTAATTTGGTTTCTGGAGCGGACCTGCACCCCGGATGGATTGTCCTAAATCAATTACCAATGCCATTTATCCTCCTGATATAAATGAATAAAATGCCATCTGCTTTATAAACCTGTCTCTGGTGATTAAGTTAGGATGAGACATCACTCCCAGAGTCTCATCACCTCTGAGGAATAGATACAGTTGGGTTTCCGGACCTGCAAAGCACAGGATAGACCCTGGACTGTAGTGACCCCTGCCGCCCAGCAACAAAGACTAGGAGAGATAGTAAACCACCCCCCAAAACCTATCATCAGAGCTATGGGATTGTTATTAATAAAGTCCCTGCACCCTCAGGTTCCCCTCCAAGCATTCCCCAGCCTATAGCTTCTCTCTCCCTCTTCCTTATACCCCAATCCCATTAAAAGCCAGACTGCCCAGATCTGGAACAGAGCCAAGAAGGAGATTCATAGCTATGCAGGGTAAACAGGTTCCTTATGGGAGAAAAGCGGGGGTGAACAGGGAGGATGGGGCTGGCAGCCAGGGGTCCTGGGGCTGTTACCTTGAGAAGGTTGAGGAGCAGCGGCAGGGCCCGAAAGGGCAGCAGCTTGGCCACGATGCCCAGGACCAGGCTGACATCCTCCCCGACACGGCCCACGAGCTCGGCCACTTCCTTGCCCACCCGCTGCAGCGTCGTCTTCCGCAAACCCAGCACGATGTAGAGGGCAGCCAGGTATTCCTGCATGGCGGGCACGGTGAACACGAAGGCACCCTCGTGTCCTGGCTCCACGCACGGGGCCAGAAAAAACCGCAGGGCATCTCGGCGGAAAACGTGCAGCAGCTGAAACTCCTCTTCTGTCTGGATGCCGGCTTCCAGGCAGCCACGCACGTCCTCTTCAGAGAAGTAGGTCTTGCGGGAGGACACCCCCTCATAGGCCAGCTTGCCCATGGTTCGAGCTGCATAGGCCATCAGGGATAACTTGGAGGGGTCAGTGCTGACCAGCATCTCCCCACTGAAGTTAAGACGCAGGAAGCTGGTGTAGATGCTTGTGAGGGTCTGGCCGGCCGGCGTGGGGGCATGCAGGAAGTGCAGGGTGGCACAGACGAGCCAACAGTAGGAGGGCAGGAAGCAGGCAGCAGAGATCTGGTGGTGTCCCTCCAGGTTCCGGGTCAGCATCTGCACCAGGTGGTCGCGCTGAGCTGGCGTGACCGACACCCCCCCGGCTCCAGGCCCGCAGTCTGGCTGGTTGAGGCGGAGCTGGAAGTAGAGCTTCTGGAGGTTGGTATCGGAGAAGCCACAGATCTCGCCATAGCGGCCCACGTACTTGCTGGGGATGCGGCTGATTGCAGAGGACCGGGTGGTCACCAGAATGCTGGCCTGGGAAGGGCATGGTGGAGGGTTAAGAAAGACCCTGGTGTCCTCATTGCCTCACTTGCCAGGGAGGAGAGTCCAAGGGTGAAGATGATGATGACTTCAGTAATAATAACTCAGGCTTACTGTGGACCCACTATGATCCAGGGCACTGTGCTAAGCACTTCATATGCAGCATCTCATTTGATCAACGCAACTCAAGGAGAAAAGGAATTGGAAGCCTAGAGAAGCTACTGACCAGCTCAGTCCCACAGCTCAGAAGCAGAGGGGCAGGATTTGAACTAACCCAGAGCCTACGCTCCTATGCATTAAATATGTGGACCCAGAATGCAAAAATCCTTAGGGGGCAAGTTAGGGACAGCAAATCGGGGCAGGGCACACTCACCTCGGGCAACATGTATTTGCGCAACAGGTTGACGATGATGGCAGCTGGCACCTCTGGCTTCTCAAGGTCACTGCAAAGCCCTGTGCTGGCCAGTGAGAAATTGAGGTTGAGATGCTCCAAGCCGTGGAGCACAAATAGCAGGCGGGAGCCGGCAGTGGCCATCAGAGGCAGAATCTCCTTCAGGGGTGTGTAGCGCTGGGCTACAAGTTGGCACAAGGAGGTGGGAGCAGGGCCCAAGGATGACAGGTCCTCGCAGGAGAAGGGGATGAGCAGTTCGAAGGCTGGCAGCCGCCCATAACACCAGTCCAGGACCATCTTGCGCACCAGCGTGCTCTTGCCTGTGCCCACGGTTCCGTAAAGCACCACCGTCTGCACCCGACGCCCACAGGCATCTGGGTCAAAGAGCTGAGACAGGGCTAGCGGGGGGAGGCCAGCAGAGGGTGGCTGGCGCTCCAGGGCCAGTTCAGCCTGTGGGCGCAGCAGCTCATCAGGGGTGCTCTCACGGATCACAGGGTCTACATGGACTGTGTCTAGTGCAAAGGTCGGGCCGAACTGGCGCTCTTCCCTGGGCAGCCGACTGAACCACTCGGCCAGGTTGCGGCGGTGCCGCTGGATAGCTTCTGAATAGGAAGGCAAGAGGAGAGAGGGGCGTCAGGGAGAGGGGTGGGGAAATGCAAGAGCTTAGGGAGATGGTAGGGTCAAGCTGCGGAGTCAAGACACGGCATTGGGAGACGCTGGGGTCCAAAATGGTGCTGGACACACAGGACTCCCTCAGAATGTCCAGGAAGTTCAGACCCCTGTGACAGGAAATGGGGAGCCATGGGATGAGTGATGGTGAGTCTGGGCTGACTGGTTGCACAATTATCTGTGCATGATCTTCCCTGACAGCTAGAGGCAGTATGTTGAAGGGAGGGATGATATGTCCCTCCCAGTGCTTTGTACATCGAAAGCGTGCACTGCATGAGTGTCGCAGGAAGGGGTACACAGATAGATGGATAATAAGGCCAGGGAGAGTGGGTCCACGGATGGCCAATGGTAACGGATGCTCTATACCACCTTCCTGCTTGCTTCTCTGCCCACTCTCCCCAACACCATCACACCCCCTGGGATTCCAGCAGCCCCTCTCCTCAGGCTGACTGAGGAGCCAGTTCCTTTACCAGATGCAGCAATGCCCCGGAACAACTGTTCGTGCCTCCCGGATGAAGGACCGTTGCCCACTGAGCTTCCATTGTGGCGTATGAAGGCCCTGTGAGCAAAGAGAGGGGGTGAGCTGGGGCTTGGCTGTTGGGCTCAGGCTCCACAGAGGCTCAGAGTCCAGTCCTGCCTTAGCTGATAGGCTGCTGGCTTCCTGAGATCCAGCCCTGACCCTGGACATCCAAGTCCAGAGCCTTGTCTGACTCACACCCTAGGTCTCGCCCCTAGCCCTCCAGCTCCCCACTGCTCCCTGCCTGCCTGGAACTCAGGCTGGCCTCTGCCGGACTCCGACCACTTTCCACCAGTCCTTCCTCTGGCTGACCACTGTGACTTGCACCGTGGATGATATGAGCCAACTTCCTCTTTAGGTCTACTAGCTGACTCTCTACCCTTCTACCCACCGGAAGACCAACCTCTCCCCAGGACATCAAGCTCTCTGCAAGTCCTGACCCTTCCCAGGCTACTCTGCTGTGTCCAGATGTGTCCTAAAGTATGACACTGAGGCCTCACCTCGGGGACCCAAGAGGGCCCTCCCCTTTAAGGGGCCAATTCCAGTGAATCAGGAAGGGGATACGTTCATCTACAGAGAGAAAGAAGAAGGAAGAAATAGCATCGAGAACACAACCACATTAGCTCAACAATACACAGACCCCACATCTACGTCAACCCCCCTCATCATTTGCTCTCATAGCATCACGTACTGCCCCTTTGCAGCAGTTATTATATTTCATTATGTAATTATTTCATTAACATTCATTCACACATACACCCATTCTTCCATGAGAGCGGGGATTATATCTGTTTTGTTCATAATTATCCACTTAGAACTAAGCACAGGGTCTAGCACACAGCAGGCACTCAATAAATATCTGTTGAACGCAAAATGAAATCAGACAAGTGTTCCTGGACTTATGTAGCTACAGGGACCCTCAAAGATCTTCCAGTTCGACTCCCTTAGTTTAGGATGGGAGAAAGGAAGCTAGGGAGGTGCAGTGACTTGTTCAAGGTCAACAGCTAGTGAATCACAAAACTGGGATTAGCACACCTGGTGTCTGGATCCCTGCTCTCCTGGGGGTGCCGTCTGGACTCTGAAGACGAAGGAAGAGTTGGAAACAGAAACCCTTACTTTCTGCTCACCTGCTGGCTGAAGTACTCTTCCCAGACCAGGGCTCCAAGAGGCCCTGGGCAAATGGCAGCCCCACCTCATGGCAGGAGAAAAGATCAGAGCCTGAGGGACTGAGCACACCGCCTTCTATCCAGTTCCCCTGCAGGAAAAATGGTATGAATGGACCCCACACACCCCAACTTTCCCACCCCACCTCCCCGAGCAGGCCAAAGGGTGACCTTCCTCCTCAACAGAATATTAGCTTTTCATTAAGTGTCAGTATCGCCAAAGCCCTGGCCTGGCCTTCAGACCTCCCTCCTCTACATCCCCCACCTGAGTGATCCCATTTTATCTCCTACTGCCCCTCCCCTATGGCTTCATGATTGCCTTTCTCCTGAGTTCCAGCCTAATGAACTATTTAGTTGTCCTTTTAAGAAAACAAATTTATTTATTTTGGCTGTGCCACAAAGCATGTAGGATCTTAGTTCCTTGACTAGGGATGGAACCTGTACCCACTGCAATGGAAGGGCGGAGTCTTAACCACTGGACTACCAGAGAAGTGCCCCTCGTTGTCCTTTATCTTCTTTTGCTTGGCTTCCAGCAAACTCACAGGAGTTCTGTGTTCATGTTCAGAAGCTTTTCTGAGCCAACAATTCCCAGTAAACAATCAATCATCCACTCTCTTCTGAAGTTTTTCTGTAGCTATCAGGTCCTTTTAGCTGAGTTTTAATGGCTTGACCGTTTTATCTTCTCTGTGACTTTTATCTAACCTGCTTTTCAGGTTGGCATAAATAATAGATAAATGAATGAAGGACTTCCTACTTGGTGTCTCCAAACGGACATCCCGCCTTTGCTGCAAGATGCATGCTCGCAGAACTGAACTCAGCATCCCTCGTCCCTGTTCAGTTACTTTACGGCACGTCTTCCCAATCACATGATTTCTACTTTAAATCTGACCCCTTTGTCTTCAAATTCTTCTCTCCTCCTTCATACACTGGAAACAGCCGGGCCCATTCCTCCTCCCCATTCTTTGCCAGCCTGTTCCTATTGCATCATCCCTCCTACCCCTGTGCTAACTCAGACCCTCTCCAGACTTCTGGGGACCCCTCTTCTCTTTACCAGCCTCTGCCTTCAGTGTCATCCATTCCCATCCCTCATCCCAGCCACCAATCGCCTCCCTAAAATCCTAGGTTGTATGAAGTCCAAATACCTGACCCACACCTGCTAGTTTTCTGATAATGCCCCTGACCAGTGCCTTATCCACCAGGCTTTCGGCCGGCATCTTGCTTGCACTTTACTAACTTTGTTCATCCTCTTCCATCAGCTTGGAATGACCTTTCTCTCCTGCCAGAATCCTACCCAAGCTTTTAAAAACTGCTTAAAGGCCCTCTCCTGGAAGTCTTTCCCAATCCCTGAGCTCCTTTAAATGAAGCACACAGCTATTTAGCAGCCGGTCTCCACTGGGATGTGGCTCCTTAAGTGCAGGACACACTTAGGGAGAAGTGGGTGCACTGGGTCCTCTTGCCAGCAGGGCCAACCAGTGGAGGTGCAGGCTGGGGCTCAGACCTGGAGTCCCGGTTGCAAAAGAAGGGTTAAGAGGCGGCCCTGGCAAGCTGGAAAAGCTTGGGGAAACTAGTGGGAAAAAATCTGACACAGGGCCTCTAATTCAAGATGGGACTCGCGGTGGGGGCGGGGGTGGGGAAGGTAACTTTCGGAAGATCTCCAGAGCAGTGAGAAAAGAAGAGGGCACCGCAGGAAAGGTACCAGGTCTGTGCTCGCACAAATCCAGAGCTCCTCCTCTTAATTGGGGACCCCAGCTTTCCTTGTTCAAGTTGGTTTCAGACCCAAAGGGAGAGCCCGCCACCACGGCCACCATTCAGCGCACCGCTGCGTCCTACGCAACCCCGGCAGCCAGCTCCTAGCGGCTCCAGCCCAGCCCTGCCCCGCCCCCGCTGCTGAGACCTTTACCCGCCGCGGTCCAGGCCGGGAGCGGTCGCCGCCGGAGTCTCCCGCTTACTCGCAGAGGCCCCGGCGCGGCGCCGCGCTTCCTGCCCGCCCCGCCCGCCTGCGCGGAGCCCTGCCCTTTCTGGCTACCCGCCCGGCAGCGGGCACGCGCGAGGACGCGCCTCGACGCTCTGGGCCTCCGCGTCCTGGGAGGAGGGAGACAGCGAGAGAGGCTGGAGTCCCGGAGAGCAGGCCCGGGGCGGGGACTCTTTCCCCATGCGTCCGGCCGTCTCCCCGCGCCTTCCGTCCTACACCTCTCCATCCGGCGGGCCCTGCCGCTGGGACTGTCTTCTGCAGGTCGCCGAGCGACAATCTCATCCCATTAGTCACCACCGCTCAGGCAGGGCTTGTTGCAACCCCCATTGTACAGATGAAGGCACTGCCGCTCAGAAGGGTGAAGTGACTTGCGCCGCCAGTTGACCCAACTTGGAAGGGGAAGAGCCAGAACAAGAATCTGGGGCCTAGGTCTTCCTACCTCGGACCCCTGGCCCTTCCCGAGGCGACCTCACTCCCTCATCGCCAGGACATTCTTCCCTCTGCCTCTTCACCGCTTCAGCCCACATCTTGGCAGAGATCTTTGGATCTTCCGTCTTCCCTCTGTGCCTGGCTCTCTTCACCTCTGCCCCAACCTGTGTGTGTGGCTTCTGGTCACTTGCCTCAAGGAAGACAGAAGAATGGGGCTGAGGGGCTGCTCCCAACTCTAACTGCCCTTCTTGTCTGGCACCCAGTCATAGCCTAGCCCTGGGGCTTCCTGGTCCTCAGAGCCCCCACTCTCCTCCCTGTGCTTCCATACCTGGCACGCTCAGGACGCCCGAAGCTGAGGGAGGCGTCACCCACCACCCACAGCCAGGGCATGCCTCTGCAAGCAGACACAGGTGTGCACTGAACTGATGTGAGCAGTAGGGAAGTGGCAGAGAGGCAGCAGGGCAGGGCTGGGAAGAGGGCTCTGTGATCCTGATTTCAGCGAGGCAGCAGTGAGCAGTGGCTTGAAGCAAGATCTTAATTCCCTCTCCGGGAACTGAACCTGAATCTTTGCCCCCAGTGAAAAATACATGTATCACAAAGGCAGAAATTGTAAATGTAGGTACAAAGTATCATTAGAGTCATAGCACAACAGGTGGGAGAGCATATAGAGAAATGGCTTGTTTAGTTAAGGCAGAAGCAAGGCAGAGATGCACACCCAGAAAGAAGGGGCGTACCCCTTAGAGAGGAGGAGTGCAGTAAGAAAGCAGTGAAGGCATTTATACAGGTCAGTTTTTCTGGGTCTTTGTCTTCCTTCAGCCAATTATCTGGTTTCTTTTTCTACACCTGACCTACCCTGGGACCCTCCCCTGGTTGCACAGGCATCCCTCAGTCAAGATGAGATGGATGAAACTGGAGCCCATTATACAGAGTGAAGTAAGCCAGAAAGATAAAGAACATTACAGTATACTAACACATATATACGGAATTTAGATAGATGGTGGCGATAACCCTATATGCAAAACAGAAAAAGAGACACAGAAGTACAGAACAGACTTTTGAACTCTGGGGGAGAACGTGAGGGGGGGATGTTTTGAAAGAACAGCATGTATACTATCTATGGTGAAACGGACCACCAGCCCAGGTGGGATACATGAGTCAGGTGCTCGGGCCTGGTGCACTGGGAGGACCCTGAGGAGTCGGGTGGGGAGGGAGGTGGGAGGGGGGATCGGGATGGGGAATACGTGTAACTATATGGCGGATTCATGCCAATGTATGACAAAACCCACTGAAATGTTGTAAAGTGATTGGCCTCCAACTAATAAAATAATATTAAAAAAAAAAAAAAGATTTATCTCGAAGTGAAAGCTTCTGGGAGGCGCAAGACTCATTCATTATTGCCTGGAATTATCCCCTGACTTTTGACCCTCAAGGAGCCTTTCTGCGAATGTGTAGTGTCTCCTTTGTCCCAAAAAGGGGAGGGGGGTGGAGATCCCTTAATCCTTTACTCAAACAGCTTTACACTTCTTTGTCCTTGCTGTGACTATCATTTTGATTATTGCCATGACTATTACCTAAAGGTGTTCACAAGAGACAAAGACTGGCTATTTACCCTGCTTCTGTTGTTACTTCCTCAACTGGAGCCTATCTCTTATATCAGGAATTGCAAACAGTTGTTAACTACCCAGGCTACAGTCCACTTCTTCCAGCCCCATGAAATGCAAAACAGAAGGCCAGTTGTAAATGTCTAGCCTGGAGCCCACCTATCTCCTGACTCAATCTCTACCTTCCATCCAGACTGAAGATTCACTTATACGTGTAAACATCTGTTCTTTCACCAAACGCGTGGTATTGGGCTAAGACTGAACAACAAGAACAAGAAGAAAGAGGACCAGACCAGAGCAGCTCCCCTCTAGGGGACCCAAAGCAGGGTACTTCAGAGGCAGATGGCAGCCTTAGGAAAGTCTGGGAGAGGAAGTTACTCACTGACTGTGACCCGGAAGTGACATTTGAACTGGATCTTAAAAAATAAGATGGTACTCAACCCAAAAAAACAATGAAATAATAACATTTACAGCAACATGGATGGACTTAGAGATGATCATACTAGGTGAAGTAAGTCAGACAGAGAAAGACAAATATCGTATGATATCACTTATATGCAGAACCTTAAAAAAAAAGGTACAAGGAGGGAGGTTCAAGAGGGAGGGGACATATATATATGTCTATGGCTGATTCGTGCTGGTATATGGCAGAAACCAACAATATTGTAAGGCAATTACCCTCCAATTAAAAATAAATTAATTTAAAAAATTAACTTATTTACAAAACAGAAATAAACTAACAGATATAAAAAGCAAACTTATGGTTACCAAAGGGGAAAGGGAAGGGAGGGATACATGTGGACTTTGGGATTAACAGATACACATTACTACATATAAAACATAATCAGGGACTTCCCTGGAGGTCCAGTGGCTGACTCCACGCTCCCACTGCAGGGGCCCAGGTTCAATCCCTGGTCAGGGAACTAGATCCAACATGCCACAACTACAAAGGTGCCATGTGCTTCAACGAAGATGGAAGATCCCACTTGCCACAACTAAGACCCAGCACAGCCAAATAAATAAATAAATACTTTTTTAAAATAAAAAGTAAAAATAAAATAAACAGCAAATAGAACAGGGAATTATATTCAATATCTTGCAATAACCTATAATGGAAAATAATCTGAAAAATATATATATATAGTTGAATATATATATGTGTGTGCAAAACTGAATCACGTTGCTATACACCTGAGACATTGTAAATCAATAATGTGTCAATTAAAATTTTTCTTAAAAAGCTAAGGAATGGAAGGGCATTCCTGACAGCAGGAAAACAACACATTTGATTTCAGCAGAGTTCTGAACAGGGAGTGGGAGGGGTAAGGGGTGAGGGGAGAGGAGGCAGAGTGACCCTGTGAATGTGATTTTAGGGCCTGGGGGGCTCCTCTAGCTTCACTCCACTTCCCCAGCCACGTGAGACAGACAGGCCTGTGGCTGCGTTACTGGGCCCAGTACAGAACAAACCATTTCCCTCCCCTGCCCCCTCAGAGGGTATGGCAACCATGTAAGCTTTATTAATGACATATAATTTGACCGGCCTCTTGCAGACAGAAGCACTGTGAGTCATGCTGCGGGCATGTGCTCTGTCGTCTGACCTCAGGACGGGGCAGCAGGTGCCACAGAGCCGCAGCACGAAGTGCCCTGGTCATCTCTGTCCTCCTGCACCTTGCACAGACCCTGACACAGAAGGCAGCACCGTGTTGAAGGAAACGATCTCTGGGTCCAGGAAGGTTGGCATTCAGGGAGAGTGGGTCCATTTCAAAACATGTTTGAAAGCCGCCCGGCACCTCCGCAGGTTTCTGGGACTGGGAGTAGAAATTGAGAAGACTCTCAGTGGCAAGAGCGTAGCAACTTGAGGGTTTGCTCAAAGCACTTCCCCATGCCTTGGCTTCCTTCTCTGTAAACGGAGGAAATGATCACACTCCTCCTCTCAGCCTCAGGGGGTTGCTGCAAGAAACAGAAGTGCTTTCTTTGCAATTAGGTGAGCCACCCTGCGAATGTTCTCTGTGCCTGAATAGCCTTTGCCGGCTCTGGAATGGCTGTTCATTTCCTTTGGCTCCTAAGGGAATATACAAATGTGTGAACTTATAAGTGTTACTCTTTTGAAAGTATCTTAAATTTCATCTTAAAAGAGAAAGAAGGGACTTCCCTGATTGTCCAGTGGCTAAGATTCTGCCCTCCCAATGCATGGCCCCTGGGCTCAATCCCTGGTCAGGGAACTGGATCCCACATGCTGCAACTAAGACTCGGTACAGCCAGATAAATAAATATTAAGAGAGAGAGAAAATAAAAATGAAGAAACTTTAGACTATATAGTGGTGGGATTTTGTGCCTTCTGACTTATGGGAGCCATCTATTGGCATTATGCCAGGGAGAAGGTGGCACCCAGTCCAGTTCAGTTCAGTTTAGTTGCTCAGTCGTGTCCGACTCTTTGTGGCCCCATGAACTGCAGCACACCAGGCCTTCCTGTCTATCACTAACTCCCGGAGTTTACTCAAACTCATGCCATCGAGTCGGTGATGCCATCCAGCCGTCTCATCCTCTGTCGTCCCCTTCTCCTCCTGCCCCCAATCCCTTCCAGCATCAGGGTTTTTTCCAATGAGTCAACTCTTCGCATGAGGTGGCCAAAGTATTGGAGTTTCAGCTTCAGCATCAGTCCTTCCAATGAACACCCAGGACTGATCTCCTTCAGGATGGACTGGTTGGATCTCCTTGCAGTCCAAGGGACTCTCAAGAGTCTTCTCCAACACCACAGTTCTAAAGCATCAATTTTTCCGAGCTCAGCTTTCTTCACAGTTCAACTCTCACATCCATACATGACCACTGGAAAAACCATAGCCTTGACCAGATGGACCTTTGTTGGCAAAGTAATGTCTCTGCTTTTTAATATGCTGTGTAGGTTGGTCATAACTTTCCTTCCAAGGAGTAAGCGTCTTTTAATTTCACGGCTGCAGTCACGATCTGGTGGCACCCAGAGTGGCCCTTAAAGCTAACTAGAATTCCAGGAGCTAGGCCTCAGACTTCCCACTTCCCAACCCCCATGCCCACCCCCATAAGAAACTCAGTTAGTCCATCTCCAGCCAAGCACCCAGCCAGTCATAAATTGGGCCCTACCCTACCCGTGGCACTACTAGGGTATTTTGGGCAACCGGCAGGACTGATGCTGCCCTTTCCTTCAGTCCTCAAGCTCAGGATCAGGAGGGAAGAGGGTGAGACAATGTATTCCTTCTCGGGTAATCCTTCTACCAGCCCTTAAGGCCTTCCAGACAGTTGCCTACTTCAAATCTCAGGCCACAATGATAGGGACAGAGTACAGGGACAAAGTAGGTGATTAAATAGTTAATCCCACTAGGTGATTGTAAGTAAAAAAATATGGGAGACCCCTATAAGTTAATGGGTACTCAAGAAAGCAGGTTTGCTTAACCACAAAACCACACAGGCTTGTTTAGCAGTGAAACCATGCAACAGAAGCACAAGACGTGCTCCAAAACAAGCAAACAATGGTTAATGATTCCTAGGACATGCTCTCTGCACACATAAACAATATTTGGTCCATAATTTGTGGACCTAGCTTGACCATACAGGGAAAAGAAAACTCCCCTGCTCATCCTGGAGAAGGAGTTGATGATAGAAGCACAACATTAAAGACAAAGAAGTTCTTCTCCCCTTCCTCATTTTTCTTTTGATTATAAAACTGTAGCCCAGTAAGTACTGGGTGCAGCATCCTTTGCCGCCTGCTTGTAAGTCTCACAAGCATCCTATTCTAACAAATCATTTCTATCTTCTCTGTGCTGAGACATAAAAAATTATGGTACCGGAGGTCTTCGGTGCCCCTAGACAACACCAGATGATTTCAACCAGAGCAGTCCTCATGGCTGATGGCTTGCCCTGGAAGTGTGGCTCAGTAGGAAAGAAGTGAAGAGGAAATGAGGAAAGCTGTGCTGAGCTCAGTGGGGTCCCTGCCACTCTTATCCGGGGGCTTAGGCCCCAGGAGCTTTCTGCTTCTCACTGCCTTCATGACTCCTAACCCTCCCCTCTCTCCCATAGGCACAATCAGGGAAGCAGGGCTCAGTGAGTTCTAAAAAGAGAGACAGGTATCAGTCAGGCAAGAACTCACCCAAGCAACAGACAGAGAACCAATGCACAGAGCTTGCATGTGTGCGTATGTATGTGTGTGCATGTATGTGTGTGCTCAGCTGTGTCTGACTCTGCGGCACCATGAACTGTAGCCCTCCAGGCTCCCCTGCCCATGGAATTTTCCAGGCAGCAATACTGGAGTGGCTTGCCTTTTCTCCTCCGGGGATCTTCCCCACCCAGGAATCGAACCCACATCTCTGGAGTCTCCTACATTGGCAGGCAGAATCTTTACCACTAGTGCCATCTGGGAAGCACACAGCTTGCAGATCCACCATAAATAAGCGTCATCAGCTGATGCCGAGGATGAGGCAGGAGGCAGAAGACCTGGTTGCCAGAGCGGAGTCCCACTTCCCTTAGTTCAGGGCCCTTTGGCAAGTTATTTAGCCCAAGTCTCAGTTCTCTTATCTGCAAAATGGGCTGTCACGAGAGAGAATACAGGTTTGATCTGAGACTCCCTTGAGATAGTGAACATAAGAATTTGTAAGATGTGGAGCATAATACAGATATCTCATAAGTTACACACTCACCAACTTGATTTCCATCTAGGACTTCCCATCCTTTGCCACAGCTCCCTAAAGCGCATAGACTTCTTACCAAGAGCTTTGAAGACCGCCTCATAGCCCATGGTACCGAGTGCCAGACCCACACACATTTCCACACAGCATACTGTATAAATATAGGTTTTATTAATAATGAGTGAAATCCCACAGATACAGTGGGCATCTCTGTGTGATGGGGAGAATCCGTGGCAGGGTAAGGAAGGTAGAGAGGTATGTGCACAGGAAGAAAGGGTGACAAGTGCCCGAGGGGAAGAGGAAATCAGAAGTAATGAGCCTGGACCCCAGCCATCCCAGGAAAGTCAGACGTGTTCTAGATGCATCTGTCACTCTGGTGCCCTGGATATGCTGCTTTGACACCCAGGGCCCACCTTGGCTGATTGGAAGCAGGTAGCAGGACATGGACAGGAGTTTGAATGAGCTGCAAGTGGCCGTGGAAGGGGTGAGGGAGTGACATTGCCAGCTTGACACACCAAAGAAGAGCCATGGGGAGGCGGTGACCATGTCCAACTTATGCTCGAGCTTTGTGCTTGTGTGGGGTCCTGAACTCCAGGGAGCTGGTACCCTATGCCAATCCAGGCTTGGAAAGGAGGGAAGACTGGGGGGTAGACGCCTGCAGCTCCTGGAGACGGCCCGGGCAGCACCAGCCTCATCCTTAGAGTCAAAGTGGGGGCCCCGGGAAGAGGTTGGCATTGGCCTCCCCACAGCACCTGCCACCACATGCCACCATCACCCTGCCTCTGAGCCATTGGGGGGATGGCGAGTGTGTGTAGGGTAGAGATTGCCTGTTTATGTCGTGTGGATGTGCCTGTAACTCAAGAGAGGGGAGGGAGCACCGCGGGACCACGTGAGCAGCAAGAAGGGAGGCTTGGGTCTTTGCTCACTCACCACCACCCCCTCCACCCCACCCCACCCTCACCCCGGAAGAAAGCGTCTTCTCCACTTCCAGCAACAGATGGGAAAGAAACAGAGACATTATTGCAGAGGAGCCATAGGCCCAGCCCCTGCCAGAGGGGCCCAGGGGACAGCCTAAGGCGCCAGCCCTCTCCAACCCCCAGGACTGGGAGGGATGGTCCAGACAGATCCAAACACCTGTCCCCACAGATTGTCCAGATCAGCCAGGGTCTAGGGGTGGAGAGAAGTAAGGAGAAGGAAGAGGCTTTCAGAGCCTGTCCCTGCCCCGTTCCAACAGGACATCCAGGGGACCTCACCGGGACCCAGCCCTAGAACCCCAACCTTATAACAGCCAGTTTACAAACACTTGTGTGGTGGGACCCAAAAGGAGGACCACTTTGGTTAATTGTGAGAGGGGGCCTGGAGAGCCTGGGGCTCCCAGGCAGACAACAGAGGAGGGTGTCAGGGGCGGGGCAGGAAGGAGGGTGGCAGCCTCCTAGTGGTCTTCGCATGCAGGTGTTGGAGAGAGGAGGGAGGAAGCTACAGACCGCGTCAACTTGGAAAGAATCCTGGGCATGGCAGAGAGGCCTGGCACCCCTAGGGCCAAGGCTGGGAGCGCAGTCCGACAGCCAGCCTGCAAAGGAGCTGAGAGAGGGGAGGGCCCAAGTCTACAAGGTTAAAACAGTCCCGAAGGGCTGGGGCCCAGGCCAAGGCAAAACTCTATCTCTCGGACTTGATTCGGTAGCGGAGCACAAGGTAGGCCAGCAGCCGCAGGAACAGGAAGAAGATGCCCAAGGCCAGGAAGTCCATGTAGAGCTTGCCACCTTCAACATCCATGGCTTGGAGGATGCTCTGTGGCTTTTGGAAAGGGCAGTGTTCCGTCAGGCAGCTCAGGTCTTCTCTCCCCATGCCATATATGGTCAGCATCACACCCTCGAAGCCATACCTAGGCAATCACAGGCATCAGAGCAGGACAGGGCACAGGGTCACTGTCACCTGGGCAAACTGCCAGAGGCCAGGTGCAATCTCTCACCTGGAGGCACGGCCTCCTGCAAGGAGGAGCAGGGGCAGATGGGAAGAGGAGGGGTACTGACCTGACATAGGAGAGGTAGGAGCTCCACTGCAGGTAACTGGGGATGGTTTTGTAGCTGACGAAAAAACCGGAGAACAGGAGGACAGGGACAGAGGTGACGGGACCCACAAAGGTGGCCACCTGCAGGGGAGGGAAGGGGACCGGGCCATCACAGGGGTGACCGGGACAAACTCAGGACTGGGGTTGGGGGGACCCGGGCTTCCCAGAGATCCATCCCATTCCTTAGGCCAGCCCCTGCTTCCTCCCACTAGACTTCGATCCCTCTCTTGGGGGTCCCCATGTGCCAGCCCCTCACCTGTAGGGAGCTGGAGGCAGCTCCAATCAGCATCCCCAAAGACTGGGCCACAAAGGCCGTGGAGGTAGCCAGGGCTAAGAAGAGCAGGAAGCGGCTGGTCTCAGCCGGCTGGCTTGTCATCCAGTACATGATACTGCAGTACACAGTTGGGAATATCACCTGGGGAGAAGGCACAGGGCTGGGCAGCGGCCAAGACCCTCAACTCCACCCAGGCAGGAGCCTTTAGGACAGCAATGCTAGAGTCTCCATGCCTGGTCCTCTGTCCTCCTGCTCATGCTGTCACATGAACTTGACATGTGTCCCCTTCCCTGGCTCTAAGAACCTCATTCATCTTCCATCAGGCCCACTCAGGCCCATGCAGGTCTAGTGACTTCTTTGAAGATCCATCCCATCTGGACCAGCGGATTCCTTATACTGTTAATTACTTTACATATGAGCACCTTTTGTCCCGCTGTACGTGCTAGGTCCTTCAGTCGTATCCAACTCTTTGCAACCCTATGGACCGTAGCCCACCAGACTCCCCTGTCCATGGGATTCTCCAGGCAAGAATATCAGAGTGGGTTGCCATACCCTCCTTCAGGAGATCTTCCCAACCCAGGGACTGAACCTGTGTCTCTCATGTCTCCTGCACTGGCAGGTGGATTCTTTACCACTAGCACCACCTGGGGAGCCCTCTGTCCCCATCAGTTCCTGGGCAACAGGGACCGAGATACCAAGTACAGTAGTGAGGGCTGCTCCCTGGACAAGGCACTCAACCAAGAGGCAACCAGAAGCCAAGCCCCAGCTTGTACTCTTTTCACCCTGGCACAGTGCACCCTTGCCCTGGGGAAGGGACACCTCTTCTAATTTGCTCAAAGGTACCCTATGGATCATTGGTGACCCTGGTGCTTGGAAGAGGGTGGTGGTGGCCATAGCAATCAAACCCAGCAAACATTATTGGATACTTCAGTATGTGCCAAGCACTATTCTAAGTACTTTACCTGTATTAACTCATTTCATTCTCATAAACAGTCACAAGGTAGATATTATCATCATTCTATTTTACAAATGGAGACACTGAAGCAAAAAGAGATTAGGTGACTTGCCCGGTGTCTCACAGCTAACAAGGAGCAGCAAGGCTCCAGAGCCCACGCTGTTCTCTACTGCCTTGAGTAAGAGTCATTTTTAGGGCTATTATTTTCATCATGTGTTGTTTGTCCTCTCTTATTCCCACTGGAACATAAATTCCACAAGGTCAAGACTACTTCCGCCATGTTCATTGCTACATCCCCAGTACCTGACAAAGAGCCTGGTGCATGGTTGGTACTCACCACCTCTTGCTAAGTGAGTAGAAGTGAAGGAAAGGATGGCACGTAACAAGGTTGAGGGGGGCCAAAAGCAAGGATGGAAGGAGCAAGACAGGAGGGAGGCAGCAGGGAGGCAGGAGGAAGAGGCTCACCTGGAAGGGCACATCAGCCATGGTCTTGGCCAGGAAATACACTTTGAGGCTGTACCAATAGTTGAGATGCTCCCTCAGGAAGACTGCCATCTCTAAGGGGACTGAAGACACAGGCTGATGAGGCATAGCACCCTGACCCTACCCCATGCTCCCCATGCCCGCCCACGCCCAGGGCATCTCAGCTCACAGGTGAGCACAGTTGGCATCATGGCGGCAAACATGAGGAAAAGAATGGAGAAGAAGAGGCAGCCGGTGTTGTTTAAGACCTTGTTGGCATCGTTGCCAGTTTGCAGGTAGAGGAGACCAATGAGTACGCCAATCCCCGCATGGGATATGAACCGTAGGTGGGTCAGGACCTGTGTGAGGGGTGATCATGAGAGAGGATGGATCACAGGCTAGGGATGGGTGAGTCCACTTGCATAGGAACGTGGGTGCGCCCTCACAGGCACAGAGACCCACAGGAGCGCTGGGGGCCGCTGGGAGAGGGACCCATCGCCATCTCCACTGCTGGGATCCTACACCACACACGCCCAGGCCAACACCAGCCTCCCCCTCCTCCAACTTGATGTCTCACCATGTCCCTGAGGATGGACAAGAAACTCCTTTTGAAGAGGATGCAGAACTGCGTGAGGGAGCTGGTGGCAAAGGTGTGGCTTTCAACGGTATCCACTTCCTGGGGAGAGGAAATTGGATCAGGTGAGCCCACCCCACCCACCCACCACATAGCCAGCTCAGTTGGTGGGAAAACCGCTGAGCCTGTCTCCAGGGACAAGGGTCCTCCAGAATTCTCCACCACTGAGCTGGGTACCTGGAAGCTGGCCTTAGAGGTGTGAATCAGAGCGAGATTCAGAGAGACACAAAGAGGGAGTAAACAGAAGTGGGGAGGGAGGAGATGGAAGGGGAGTCAAGGACACCTGTGGTGGCTACTAATAGATCAGTTGTTTATTTTTAAATTTTATTTTATTTGACTGAGCTGCATGGCTTGTGGGATCTTAGTTCCCTGACCAGGGATTGAACCCACACCCTAGGCAGTGAAAGCAGAGAGTCCAAACCACTGAACTGCCAGGGAGTTCCCCAGTCATTCTGGGGAAATTTTAATCCATTGAATACATTTATCCTAAGGGCATAATACCTTTATGCAACCAGTTTCACGATAATATTTTTAACAATGGTAATGATGACAACAGCAACAATAACCCTTCTGGTCCCCTGGGGTCACAGTATCTCATTTAAGGAAAAGAGCCAGCTAGAGTAGGAAGAGCTTTGTGTGACTAATCTAATTAGTCCTCCCAATAAGGCTGTGAAATAAGTATCATCACCCCCAAGTTAAAGATGACAGTAAACCATGTGGGCGACGAGGCCAGAAACAGATTCAACCTTGCTTACCAGGTGGCACTACAGTTGCTTGGTAAGAATTTGTTGAACAAATAAATGAATGAGAAAGCCGAAGCTCAGAGAGGTTAAGTAATGTGCCCAAGGTCACACCGCTAATAGTAGGTCTATTCCAAGTCCTGGTTCTTCCTAATACCCAGGGGTTGGGATGCCTCTGGGGCACAGCCTCTCTGGCCGGGCCATGTCCCCGGTCCTGTCTCCCCTCCCCAACTCTGCATCCTGCTCCCTCCACCCCTACTCACCAGAGGGCGAGGGGGACAGAGGGCGGGAACCTCATTCTTCTCAGGGCCGCTGTTCTTCTCTGCCAGGGCACAGAGCCCATTCTGCACAGCCCTGAACAGCAGGGGGTTCAGGTCTCCATACTCGCCAGAGGCCACCTCGATGACTGGGGGACACAGAGGGGTGCACTTAGCTCAGATCTCTCCTTGCTTCCCAAGGGCAAGTCAGCTCTTCTTTGAGTGTGTGTGGAAGGCAGGTGACAGTGCTCTGCCCCGGGGAGGCCCAAGGACATGATCTGGACCCCTAGGTTTGGCCCACCACCATATCCCAGCCTGGACCACCAGGCGCCTACTCACTGAAGTCAGCCGGGTTGTGGTACGTGGGGCAGTGCAAACCGAGCCCCTTCAGATAGGGAATCAGGCTGGTGACCATGCCCTTGAAGATGCACTGACCCTGGCTCAGGATGTAGAGCTGAGGTGGAAAAAGAAGGGCAAGGAAAATAGCATGAGTGGGTCAGGCAGGTCCCAGCACACCCTGACTGACCCCCAGCCCTCTCCCCATTGCTGGTCAGTTACCTTTGAGTCCCAGAGACCCTCACCTTGTCAAACATCTCAAAGAGCTTAGCACTGGGCTGGTGGATGGTGCAGATGATGGTTCGGCCCCCCTGGGCCAGGGACTTCATGAGGGACACCACTTGGAAAGAGGAGGCACTGTCCAGCCCACTGTCCAGAGAGAGGCCACCAGGGGGCAGGGTGAGGTGAGGATGGCCAAGGTAGTGTCTGGATGGGGCAGCTGCTATGAAGGCGAGTGAGCTGGCAGGAAGGGGGTCACTCTGGCCACCCCTATATCCCATCCACATTGTATGACTCAGGCGTTTGGAGGTACCAAGAAGCCCAGACTATGGATAGGTGCAACAAGCAATTATTAAGCACTTGTTGAATTCCAGCCACTGGGATTACAAAGACAAATAAATAAGACATAGACTCTGGTTGGAACGGAGAGAGAGAAATGCACAGATCATTTGAGACAATGTGAACCATGCTGTAGAAACGGGGTAAAAAGTAGGGGAGAATTCACATCCGCTGTACAAGGGTTTGGGAGAGGAGTCAGAGGAGGTTCCTGAGTGAGGCTAGCAGAAGAAAGAGCTCAGCCAAGTGAGGGGGCAAGTGCAGGTGCAGTGGTGAAGGGCATTCCAGGCAGAAGACACAGCATGTGCAAGGCTCAAAGGCATGGAACACATGGCTTGACGAAGAGAATA
Organism: Muntiacus reevesi; assembly: GCF_963930625.1. Lineage (NCBI taxonomy): Eukaryota > Metazoa > Chordata > Mammalia > Artiodactyla > Cervidae > Muntiacus > Muntiacus reevesi. The sequence goes on from NC_089257.1 coordinate 62,112,070, forward strand.
ATAAGCGATTCAATCTTATTAGAGCATAAAATACAAGACAGCATGAAGCAAGATGTGAGGCCAGAGAAGTAGGTTCAGCCCCGGACCTTGTGAGTCCTCTGCCTTTATTCTGAGGGCAAATGCGAATCATTGCATGTTTTTAAGCAGAGGAGTGAGTATTGCCAGACTTGTCTTTTAGAAAGTTCACTCTGGTTGCAGTTTGGAGAAGGATGGGCTGGGAGAGACTGGAGACAAGGAGAGAGGAGTCTGTTGCAGAAATGCAGGCAAGAGTTGATGATGTCCTGAATTTAGGCACTGGCACTAAGAATGGGGGTGGGGTGAATCTGAGAGATGGAGAAAGAAGGTAGACTCAGCAGGACTCTGATTGATTTGCTGTTGGGGAGAGAAGGATCGGGTGGCATCAGACAGGGAGGACATGGGGACTTCTGTGAGGATGAAGGATAGGGCTGCTAGGCAACAGGCTTGGCAGGGGTGCAGCCCTTCTCTGGCCTCAGGAGGCTACAAACACGTGCTCTGGTCTCCAGCAGCGGACCAGATGCAGCCTCCAGTTCTGGCTCTGGGCTGAGGGGAGGGGGCAGCCCAGTAGGAGAGGAGGGGAGAACAACCTGGTGGGCTCATCAAAGAACATGACAGGTGGGTTGTTGACCAGCTCCAGGGCGATGGACAGGCGCTTCCTCTGCCCGCCGGAGAGCAGGGCTGTCCTCGTGTGGGAGCAGGACAGCAGGCCAAGCGCCGTCAGGATCTCTGTCACCTGGCCCAGCCCCCCCACACAGCCCAGGTCAGCTTCAGAGTCTCTGCTTCCCCCCAGCACCACCCCAATGTATTTATGTATTCCAAAAAATTTTTAATTGTTTTATTTTTTTGGCCACCCAGCACGGCATGTGGAATCTTAGTCCCCTGACCAGGGATGGAACCTGGGACCCCTGTAAGAGATGTGTGGAGTCTTAACCACTTGGCCACCAGGCAAGTCCCACCACCCCAATTTAAATAAGCATCTCCCTTAAACCCAGCGTCCCAGCCTTGGCCACCCCTCTCCTCCCACTCAAATCGAGGGCACCCCAGATCTCAGGGCCTGGAAAGGGCAGCTGCCTCATTTCCCCTCCCCACATCCCCCCCAACCCCACCGACTCACCAGTTCCTTCTTCACCTCCTGCTTCTCATTCAGTTTCAGGTTAGCAGAGACCTGGGGCCCAGAGACAGGGCAGATCAGATATGCATGGGGGCAGGCACGGCCTTGACCCCTTGACCAATGGAAAGGGTGGGGACAGCAGGCGCCTGGGGGGCTGGGAGGGGGCGATGGCTGTCCAGCTCTCACCATCATGGCTTCCAGGACTGTGAGGTGTGGCAGTAGGATGTCTTCCTGCATGATGTAACAGGACATCTTGCGGAAGGTCCTCAGTTCCCGCGGCTTCCCATTGACCAGGATCTGCCCCTTCATTCCAGACTCCCTGCAGGAATGTCGTCAGTTAGGGATGGAGGTCAGGGTCACTTCAGAACCTCTTCTGTGCTCCCCAGGGTACCTCTCTTCCTGGGCCCTGGCCCCATTCTACCCCAGCCTTGTTCTTACCTGTATCCTGCCAAGATGTTCATGAGCGTGGACTTGCCAGACCCTGAGGGGCCCATGATGCCAATCATCTCCTGGCAGCAGAATTTACCTGACAGGCACTTAAGGAGGGTCTTATAACCTGTAATGTGGGAGGTAGGGAGGAACTTTTGATCAGTGCTTCAATGAACAGAGACACCTCAAACTCTTAGGAGCCATGGCTATCAGTGAACTAGGCAGGCTCTACTCACTGTGACTTGGTTAGGATGGCAGAGTGACCCTCAGAGCCCCAGTGATGACCTGTACCCTCTCATTCTGTCCCCCCAGAAGCAACCACCACTCATGTCAACGTACCTGAGGTGACAGCGCTCTTCTGAAAGCCATGGGAAAATCCCCACATCCGAAGGATGGGTATGGAGAGGGGACCCAACAGAAGACCTCACTTCTCTTCTACAAACATGGCGGTCACCCTTACCCACTCCGGGAAGACGTTTCCAATTTTTCAGTCTGAGCTAGGTAACTGTGCTCTATTCCACAGCACTTCTCATATGCCAGCATGTTTGTTGCTTGAGGTGCCTGCCCCTCATCCCCCTCCCCCAGCCTCTTAGTCAGTGAGCTCCTTGGGGACAGGGTCTGTGTGTGACTCATCTTTGTAACCTTAGCAGATTGGCTGGCACGTACTAGGTGCTCAATAAGTGTTTGCTCTGAATGTGTGTTCTCAGAGCCTTGGCCTCCTTCTAAAAGTCTTTCATCAGCGTGCTCTGTCTCCCCACCAGGCTTATGTCTGCTGCCCCTAATGTGGCCAGTAAAATCTCACCTTTCACTCACTGGGAGGCAGCATATGCATTAAGCGTACACATTTGGAGTCAGTTGGATCTGTATTCAAAGTCTGACTCCACACTCACCAGGTAGCTGTGTGACCTACGGCAAGTTGCTTAACCTCTTTGAGCTCCAGGTACCTCATTTGTAAGGTGCTTCATTGTAAGATAGATAGTATCTATCTCATTGGGTTGCTATAAAGGTTCAGTGAGATAATATATGTAAATAGGGCTTCCCTGGTGGCTTAGTGGTAAAGAATCCTCCAATGCAGGAGAAACAGGTTCGATCCCTATACTGGGAGGGTCCCACATGCCACGGAACACCTAAGCCTGTGCACCACAACTGCTGAGTCCACATGCCACAGTTACTGAAGCTGCGCACCCTGGAGCCTGCGCTCTGCAACAGGAGAGGCTTCCGCAGCGAGAGGCCCTCGCACCGCAACTGGAGAGTGGCCCCTGCTTGCCACAACTAGAGAAAAGCCTGCACAGCAACAAAGACCCAGCGCAGCCACAAATAAAGAAATATGTATATATATGTATGTAAAGTATATGACACAGCACTTGGTACATAGAGCGCATTGAAAGCAAGTGGCATTTTAATGTTAATTCCATGTGATAATGCTTATTGATATACACTACATTCTAAACTGTATCAGACACTCAATCAAAAAAAAAAAAAAAAAACCAAGGAAGACACAGTTCCTGCACTCAAGACGGTGATAGTCTAGGTAAAAGAGATGGACAAGAAAACATCTATGGGGACTTCCCTGGTGATCCTGTGGCCAAGACTCCGCACTCCCAGTACAGGGGGCCCAGTTTCGATCCCTGGTCAGGGAACTAGATCCCCCATGTCCCAACCAAGAGTTTGCATGCCACAACTAAAGATCCCACATGCCACAACAGAGACTGAAGATAGTACATGTGGCAACTAAGACCCAGTACAGTCACATAAATAGCAAGTAATTTCTTAAAAAAGAAATCATCTATAGATCTGAAGAAAGATAAAGTAAGGGTTGTCATAGAAGCATAAGTTTTGGGCAATGAGAATCTAGAAAATAGAACTGAAGAGGGTAGAGGGACAAGGGGGAGATCAGGAATGGCTTCATGGAAGAGGTGGCATTTGAGCTAAGTGTTGAAGAATGAGCAGCATTTCAAAATGGAAAAGGAAGGCAGAGGCTTTCCAGGCTTTGGGAGGGAAACGCTGCTGTATAACAACATATATGTAATACAATCCAGGGAGCAGAGGGCAGAGATTCCACAGAGTCAACTGCCAAGGCAAGGGGATGGAGAGGAAAGATGAAGCCAAGGAGGCTGGCCTTGCCTGCCCTGTTTATAGGCCTGCCTCAGTGAGGTTGAAACACCAATCCCCGACAGCCAACACTCACTACTACTCTCTTCCGTCCCCTATGAAGCCCAATTCCCTCTTCATTCTACCTCCTTAGCAGAGGCAGTGAAGGGATGTGATCTTTCACCCTCCCTCCACAGCACCCAGCTGTCCTTCTGAACACATTCCATCAGACAGGGGATCCTCTGGTGTCCACTGTGGGATCCTGATCATACTAACTGCCTGGATGGTGCTTTCTGGTTTACAAAGCTCGTTGCCTCAGTCACTGCCATACAATATGGATGAGGCAGCTAGGGCCCAGAGACATTCAGTGACACCCAAGGTCACAGAGCAAGTTCTTTACTTGGAGAAGGGACGCCATGAATTCCAACCCTCGGCTTCAGTCATTGTCACCATCAATCAGAGAGACGTGTGTCTGTGCACACCAGCATATGCCTCTCAGAGCTACTCACGAGAAGTGATTTCTTTTGCAGGGGAAGAAATTGGCAATGATGAACCTTCCCCTCATTTAATCACCGCCAAGCACTTGATTGAACTCTGATGCCAAATTCAAATATCATCTTAATGCTTGCCTTTCACAAAATATTTTCATAGTTAACGTCTCAGCTAAGCTGCACAAGCCCATGTGGTGGGTATTTTTATCATCCCTGTTTATAGGTGAGGAAAGTGAGTGCAAGAGAGGGTAGGCAGTCTGCTCAAGATCACGCAGCTTACAAGTGGTTAAGAACCTATGTCTTGGGACTCCTGCTGGACCCCAGCTGCTCAACCTGGGAAGGGCCTGCCTCCCAGGCTTTCAGGATGGAGACCCACCAGAGTTCTAGTTCTGCCTCCATCAGTAACTCTCTTTGCAATTTTATGAAGTCACTTACTCTTTCAGGGCCTCCATTTCCTCACCTGTAATATAAGGATAGTAGTATCTCCTCCCAAGGACAAAATAAGGTTATTATGACTATTAACTGAGATTAATAATAATTAATAGAAAAGTGTTTTGACTATCAAGAAATGTCATATATAATTAGGAGAGGCAGGTGACAAATTCTGACCTGGGAAAGTCAGAATCTCCCTTTCACCATGCCCCTTATTCTTTTTCCTCTTGAAATGAATGAATGTGCCTGCGTGCTCAGTCGTGTTCAACTCTTTGTGACCCCATGAACTGTGGCCCACCAAGCTCCTCTGTCCATGGGGATTCTCTAGGCAAGAATACTAGAGTGAGTTGCCATTTCCTTCTCCAGGTGATCTTTCCAACTCAGGGATCAAACCCGTGTCTCCTGTGTCTCCTGCATCGAGAGGCAGATTCTATACCACTGCCTCTAATTGCTCTCTGTTCTCCAAAGAAAGGGACAGGGATTCACGTGAGAAAAGCAGGCAGAGAGAGTACAGAGGGCAGAGAGAGGGACAAGGGATGCAAAAGATGGCAGAATGGCCAGTAGAACAGAATGGGGCTGGCAAGGGCAAAGGAGGGCAGGACCTGGTCTGCTGCTGCTACTGCTAAGTCGCTTCAGACGTGTCCAACTCTGTGCAACCCCATAGATGGCAGCCCACCAGACTCTGCCGTCCCTGGGATTCTCCAGGCAAGAACACTGGAGTGGGTTGCCATTTCCTTCTCCAATGCATGAAAGTGAAAAGTGAAAGTAAAGTCGCTCAGTTGTCTGACTCTTCGCAATCCCATGGACTGCAGCCTACCAGGCTCCTCCGTCCATGGGATTTTCCAGGCAAGAGTACTGGAGTGGGGTGCCATCGCCTTCTCCAGGACCTGGTCAGGGGTGCCCATTTGTGGCTGGTGAATTGAGTTGAAGCCACCAGAGAGTTGGCCCATCTAGACACTTCTTTTGTATTTTCATTTCTCCTAAAACTGAAAGTGTTAGTTGCTCAGTCATGTCCAACTCTTTGCGGTCCCATGGACTGTACCACCCACACGCCTCTGTCCACGGAATTCTCCAGGCCAGAATACTGAAGCAGGTAGCCATTCCCTTCTCCAGGGGATCTTCCCAACCCAGGGATTGAACCCCAGTCTCCCACATTGCAGGCAGATTCTTTACCATCTGAGCCACCAGAGAAGTCCTTAAAACTGAAGGTTAAGCAGAAGGAAATGGCAACCCACTCCAGTGTTCTTGCCTGGAGAATCCCATGGATAGAGGAGACTGGTGGGCTACAGTCCACAGGATTGCAAAGAGTTGGACACGACTGAGTGACTATATTTACTAACTTACACTTACTTACTTACTTACTTACTTATAGGGACAACAGATATTATGTTTAAAGTAGAGGCCTTGACTAATTTCACAAAACAGGCCCTCCTAGATAGAACAAAAGCCATCCAAGCCTTAAAAGAAGAGCAAAGCCAAATGAGAAAAGCAGTAATTCAAAATAGAATGGCTTTGGACATACTCACAGCTGCTCAAGGAGGAACCTGTGCTATAATTAAGGTTGAATGTTGTGTATGCATTCCTGACTTACCTGGCAATGTATCACTGCTTTAGATGACATGAAAAACCAGGTAAAAGCAATGTCAAATGAAAACATTCCTTTCTGGATTTCAGTCCTATCTTGGGTGAAGGGCGATTGGTGGAAAACTATATTTACCATTGCTATAGTTGCCTTGATATTTCTGCTTTGTGGACTCTGAATTTTACAATGTATGATGAACTTTGTAACCCGAACGTTGATGTCATTCTCCCAAATTGGCAGTCGGAGAGCCAGGGTGCAATATATCCCTATGAATGATGCTCATAATATGAGTTAAGAGCATCAAGAAGGGGGAATGAAGGAGGAAACAGACAGAGCTGGACTCCATCCTAGGCCAGGCTGTGAACATTAGGCTACACGCATGGTCACCCTCCCAAAGGACTCTGAACTTTGTGCCGGGTATCTATAGAAATGGCATACCAATGGAAAACCAGACTCCCTAGATAAAAGCGCCTCAGGACTTGTACTTGGATTCTCCATTGCCTAAAACAATACACTAATTATCTCTGTAACGAACAAAGTGGTAAATTCCATTATGTTTATTGGGCTATGACCACAGGCCTATTGATAAATATCCACTGTTTAGCTAGTCTTGCGACACATGAATCATGGGTTAACTTTGATCGTATCTCTCTTTTACCTAGTTCAGACTAGTTTCAAGGAATTTGGGGAGGTGGGTTTGAACAAGTACACTTAGGGTATATAATGTTTTCTCAAAAATGGGTCAGGGTCCTTGGCTAAGAGGAGACTCTGCCTTGGGCCTGCACTCTATTAAAAAAACAAACAAACAAAGAAAAAAACTGAGGGTTAAGGAAATAACAGGTACCTCCTGATTGTGCCCAAAACTGACTTCAGGACCGAGGGCACTGAGCAGAGAGCCCAGATATCTCAAAGTCTAGTGACTCAGACCCTGTGATCTTTTGGTCGCTCATGGGAGTGAGGGTAGGGAGTGCAGAGAGAGTACAGGCTCTGTTCTGCTCAGAAGCACCCCAAACATTTCCTAAACCTCAGAGAAGAATGTCCCAGCTCCACCCCTGATCCACACCCAGGCTCTGGGGAAACCCCAGCTTCTCTATTCCCAGCTCAACCTGCCCAGGGCAGGGGGATGGGGTGAAGAGCAAAAGATGGGAGATGGTGAGGATGCAGAGAATTTGGAGTTGCAGGCAATCCCATTACCCAACTGTCTTAAATAGAGAAGCAGTGGAGATGGGAATGCTTAACAGGGAAGATAAGAGAAAGAAAGGAACACTGCAAGGAGAGCTGGGAAACCTGGCTTCTGGTCCTCACACTGCCACTTATTAGCTGTGTGACATCGGTCAAGTTACTCAACTTTTTGGGGCCTCAGTTTTCATAATAGCAATATAGAGAGGGCTTCCCAGGTAGCTCAGAAGTAAAGAATCCACCTGTAAAGTAGGAGACCCAGGTTTTATTCCTGAGTCGGGCAAATCTGGAGAAAGAAATTGCAACCCAGGCCTATTTGCCTGTGAAATCCCAAGGACAGAGGAACCTGGAGGGCTACAGTCCATGGGCTCTCAAAAGAGTCGAACAAGACTTAGCAACTAAACAACAAGATGTCACCTATCCTACCAACCCTTCACCCTCCCTGCCTTGGAGAACTTTGGCAAGAATGAAGTAAGAAGACAGGAATGAGAACATCTTTTAAAATTAGCAGTGCTCCATAGGTCCAAGGATTTTTGCTAACCACTGAGGACAACCGCTGCCACACAGCCCAGACTTTCTCAAATCCACCTTAGAAGGCAGGAGCTCCACCTGAAACAAAGAAGGACAACGCCTCAAGGACCAGGAACAAAAGCGTCAACTCAGAAGAGGAAATAACCCATTGAACCTAGTGTCCCATGGTGTTTACAGGTGTGAAGGGAGCTCAGACCCTGGCACCTCAGCTGTCCGCAGAGTAAATGAGGGGCTGAGATTTTAGTGGACTGGCTCCTGCAGGATTTGCAGAACAGGGGACAAACCCAGGCCTCCTGTTCCAGAAGGGGCAACTCATAGGGGCCCACAGTTCCCCACCAGACTGCTCCCTTACCCCGTTTGCGCCAGCAGGGCCCCTCCCTCACGGAATAGGACAGCTCCACGAACTCAATGTCCACCGCTGAGCGCTTGGGTAGGTGGGAGAAGCGCTGGGCTTCGGTGATGTCGTTCTCCACCTTCTTCAGGTGCGTGGTCAGCACAGGGGGCTCCGCCCCGTCTTCCAGCGCCACAGCCATGGCCACAGCTCCAGGTCGTAGTCCACAGGCCACGGCCTCCAGAGTCTTCTCCGCCATCACGCCAAGTCCGGCCTGAAGGGAGAGGCCCTGCTCAGTTTGGGGCAGTCCTCCATCCCTGGCTCGGCGCTCACTTGCTTTCTCATGTGCCCTCGCCTCCCCGCCTCCTTCTCAGGGTAGATCGGCTACCGGAAGCTCCCGCGTCCTACCTCCAGCGCATCTGCCCTCCACCGATTACCGCTCCCAGCGCAGTTATGTTCAGTTCCCACCTCTCCACGGTCCCGGGCAGCCCAAGCCCCAGCCGGACCCCTCGAAGTCCGCACCCGCTCCCTCCTCCCCGCGGAGGCTCTAATCTCCTTACCCCGCAGGCCAGTAGTCTCTGGGGACAGGATAGGGTGCGGAGGTGTGGAGGGGGTGGGCAGAAAGGGCGGCTGGCAGAGGCTGCCTGCTCGGAAATCAGGGTAGCAGGGTGACCGCAGGATGGACCAGGCAAAGGCGGAGAAAGAGGATGCTCTGGGCCTCCCGCTGCGCCTCCCTCCCCATCTCTAGGCGAGGTGCCCTGGCCAGTCCCTCCTGCCGGCGGCCCTGCGTCCGCGCGCCCTGGGCTCTCGCCTCAAACGGGCTCACCACCCGGACCCAAAACCCACATTGCCAACTAAGCTCCGCATTGGGGGTCATTCCCCTCCCATCTTCCGCAAGCCTGGTCACCTTGAGGCTCCCCGGGATGGTGCAGAGCTGAGATGATGAGCGCTGCCACGGGCTGAGGATGGAAACGCTAGGTCTTCCTTACCTGCCTCTGGCTGCGGCACTGGGCCCGGTGTCCCGGCTCCCGAACCCGGCGGCCGGGCCGGGGCGGGGCCAGGGTGGGGCAGGCGACAGGGGAGAGCTCGAGCCTCAGGTCAGAAAAGAGATGACAAGTCGGGAGGGGCGACTGGGGCGTGCCCCTACCCCTCTCGGCCTTGCACACCCGGTTCCCTAAGCCCGATCTTTGGTGGCTTGTCCTCCCGAAGCCGCCGGGCGACTGCGCTCTCGCCCAAGCTGCTACCAGCCGGTCCTGCGGTTCTTAAAGGGCCCACGCCGCCCCGCAGCCAGCGGGGAGCGAGGATGGCGAACGGGAGAGAAGCGCCGACTACTCGGGGCGCGGGGGAGAGTGCAAGTGTGGACCCAGGACTGGGGATTGGTGCCAAAAGGACGACTCGAGGCGGTGAAGAGAGCTGAAGTCGCTCAGTGGAGACAGGTCCCTAAATTTCGGACTATACAATGGTGGTGGGGGAGGGGTGGGGGGTGCAGATTCCGTCACTCTCAGGGGATTGTGGAGCTGCAAGCCTGTCTGCATCACCACCCCACCCCCATCAATTTCCCTCAATTCTGGCCCTTGAGCTCAGCATCCCCCAGGAATTCCCAAGCAAGAGTCTTGGGACATCCTCCCCACCTCCCCTTTCCCTCTCTGAGGGCCAGGAGACCAGTAAAAAAGGGACAGAGCTGCTTTTGGAGAATTCAGAGGCAGCTCCAAGGTTAAACCGGTACCCAGAGCCCAACCTGCTCCTGTCATCCACTCTTTGCAACCCCGTGGACTGCAGCTGGTCAGGCTCCTCTGTCCATGGGACATTCTCACCCCCACCCCAAGCAAGAATCCTGGAATGGGTTGCCATTTCCTTCTCCATTTCCAACTGTAGAAATCTCGGTTCTCCCAGGCAAATTTGGGCCTTTAAGACAGACAGCGCCTGATGCTGGAGGTACATGTGTGCCAGGGCGTAGAGCAGAACACTGTGTTTGGCATCTTCTCACACACATGTGCATCCTCACCCTCACCCTACAAGCCTTTAAGACCCCAGAGCACTCCAGGGGCTTCTCCCTGCCCTGTGCCTTTCTGAGGCATCTTCTCCTGGCCCCAGCCTGCCCCAGCCCCAGTCTTCAAGGGGGTAAGTAGGTTAGCCAGCTGAGACACATGACCTGAGCTTTTAAGTTCCCACCTGTCACATAGCAAAGATGGATGGGAGGGGAGGCTGCTGCCACTGCCGAGGCTTCTCCTTACCGCAGCAGACGAGAGGTTACTAGCAGTCAAACCTCTCCTCCGCTGGTTCCCCACCCTCCTCCAGCCTCTCTGCAGCCTGGAGGCTGGCGTCCCCTGCAGGACATCTCCAGGCCCCGCCCTGTGACTTAAGAGTTGCAAACAGATTTCAGGTCCAGCCCTCTCTACCTTCCTCTGATCCCATGCCCCACATCACCACTGTTCCTCAGGACCCTCTATTCTCCAAAGTAACCTCCAGTCCTCTACTATAGGCTCCCCCCTCCAATAGTTGCATTATCTCATATAATTCTCACAGTATTCCTACTAGGCAGGTGTTACAACAACTCTTTATAGATAAAGAAGCTGAGGCATAAGTTTCTGAGGTTTCTGAGGTTAAGCCATGTGCCAAGAAGATAAATCTAATTGGTAGAAGAATAGGGTTTAAACCCTAAAACCCTCACTTCTACCCACTCTGCTATGAAACCCCTGGAAACCCTGTTCCAAGACTTTCTCCCTCCACTCTCTGGACAGGCTGTTCATAACCTCCACAGCTTAAGGACATTCTCCTCCATTCTCTGGCATATAACTTGACAATTTTCAGGAAAACTTCTTCCCCTTCCTTAGGAATGCTCTGTCCCCATTCCTCAGGATAGACTTCCCTATCCTCAGAGATCAATATTCCCAAATCTTCTACCAGCTATCCACCCTGTATGATTCACACGCCCAGCCCCAGAGCAGTGGTCCCCGGCTTTGGTTGAGACTCAGCATCACTTGGGGATTTTCAAAAGATGCTTAGATAACACTCTAAAGCAGTTCATGCTGATCTCTAAGGTTGGATCCAGGCATTAGAGTTTTTAGATGCTCTCCAGCTGATCCCACTGAGCCGGCCAAGTTGAGAGCCACTACCCTGAGATGAAGCTTCCAATTCCCTGGGTTAGAACACCTGTCATGTGCCTACTGAAGGCCTGTCTCTTCCCTGGGATGTTCTCTAGGACACAGGACACCCTCTCCCATTTTGTGAACACTTCTTTCATGTCCTGAACTTGGAGTTGGAAGATGTGCATTCTACCCGTGGTGCTTTCACTAATTCTGTACTGAAGCAAATTTCTCCACCTCTCTGAGCGTCATTCAAGTTGTGGGGATGATAAAAATCCAGCATGTCTATCTCAGAAGGTTCTTATGAGATTCAAGTGTTCAAGTGCCTAGATTGGTGATTTTTCATTCTCAAAAACAGATCATATATCTTTACTCTCTAAGTCTTACTTTCTAAGTCAGACTTACCATGGTTCAAGGTCATTTCATTTTCCCCAGAAGAATCTCTCATTTCCTTGGCAAAGGAGAGGAAACTACATCTTCTATGTGCTCGGCTCTCATCTTAGGGATATGATCTCTAAAGACGGAGCTAGGTCTCTCTCTTTCTCCCCTCAATTCCCAGAACTTGTACACAGAAAACCCACTCTATAGCTATCCATTGACTAAACAGTCTAACCAGTCCTCACAAATTTAGAGGCCAATATTTGTTACTATGATTGTTTTATTTGGCTCCACCGGGTTTTAGCTCTGACCGGTAGGATCTTCAGTCTTCATTGTGGCATGCAGGGTATTTAGTTGCTGCCTGCAGGATGTATGGTTCTTTTTTGTTGTTGTTGTTTTAGTTGCAGCACGAAAACTCTTAGTTGTGGCATGTGGGATCTAGCTCCCTGACCAGGGATTGAACCTGGGCACCATGCACTGAAAACATGGAGTCTTAGCCACTGGACCACTAAGGCCAGTTATTGTTTCAGATAAGGAAACTGAAGCTAAGAAATGTTAAGTACTAGTGTGAGGTCATACAACTCATGTGGTGGATCCAGGGATCCAAATCCAAGACTACACATTCTAAACCATGACTTGATCTACAATGTCCAGCTTCCTCAGTCCCTGGTAGTGTCACCTTCCCATTTTATGAAGCAGATACATCTCCACTCTCCTAAATAGGCTTTTCCCCCTTCTAGGATACAAAAGTTTTCCACCCTTCTAGAGGTCCACTAGGGTAGACCCTTCCCATTCTGGAAGATACCTCCAACTTCCTCCGTATACCTTCCCAGACAGGACTTTGATTCCATAGTATGCATACCTCTAACTCCTGGAAGAGGGCTTGTAACTCGAGAATGGTGGTTCTCAAGCTTAGCACACATGAGTATCCCCTGGAGGGGTCCGTAAAACACAGATCATGGTCTCCGACCCTCCCAGAGTTTCTAATTCAACATCTGGGGTGGGGGCAGAGAATCTGCATATCTAATAAGTCCCCAGGTGATGCTGACGTTGCTAGTCTGGGAGTACACTTTGGTTTCTCAACCCCCAAATAAACTTTCAATCTCCTACCCTGGGCTTTTCCTCAATGCCTCAATGAACCCTCCCTCCTTTCCTCAAATAGACCTCCTCCGTTCCCTGTCATTGATCCTCTTCTGTTTCTAGGATCCTCCCCAATTCCCATTCCAGAACTTCCCCTCCCATCACCACCAAGACAGCCTCCATCCAGGACAGGTTCCCTAGACCCAGATAGGTAAGTGTTGATGGTAACTGGCTTATGAGGAACAAGGCAGAAGCAGAAAATTCCTGTCTCAGCTTAGTGCCAGGAAGTAATCAAGCAGACACAGGGTGCTCTGGGCAGGGATTTGTGGGAGAAGCAGTTGCTAAGGAGATTTATGGACCAATTCGGAAAAGGGAAGGGTATCAGGATCCTATGGGAGCTGGGCAGAAATTGGACTGAGGACTTTGGAACTGACTCAGTTTTGCTTCTACCACCCCAGGTTTCTTGTCCACCAGGACAGTCTCTCATCTTTGGATAATTATCAAGTGTATTTGTCAATGGAAGGACCCTCTGCTGTCTACTTGGGGAAATGGGAGAGAGTGGTGGATGAGGAGGGAGGTGTTGGAGGCAGGTAATAAAGATGGGTCTGGGCACCTGAGTTCAGGCAGTGGAGTGGTATCTACAAGGAGTCCCTGATGTTACCTTTAAAAAAAAAACACCACACCTTTATTGTTAGGACTTCCCTGGTGGTGCAGTGGACAACAATCTGCCTGCAATGCAGGGGATATGGGTTCAATCCCTGGTCCATGAAGATTCCACACCCCACAGAACAACTAAGCTCATGCAGCACAACTACTGAGCCCAAGAGCCAAAACTATTGAGCCTGAGTGCTGCAGCTCCTGAAGCCCGCAAGCTCCAGGGCGCGCAGCTGCAGCTACCGAGCTATGTGCCTCGCTCGCCCAGGCACCTTAGAGCCCACACGGCACCACTGTGAAGCCTGAGTGCGCAGCTCCTGAAGCCTGCCTGCCTACAGTCTATGCTCTGCGACAAGACAAGCCAGTGCCATGAGAAACCCACACGCAGCAAGGCCCAGTGCAGCCAAGCGAAGTCAACTTATAAAGCTCTGTTTAAAAATATGAGAACATAACATATATAACAAAATCAAGCAATATTGAAGTATATTTTTCAAGTGTGATATTTCTCTCTCCATCTCTTACCTGTGATGTACTGCCATTTCCTCTTGATAAGAAGAAAATGAGGGGTTCTTCAAAGGTGCAGAATGCCAAGGTTCTCTGCCCAAGTCATTGTCTCTCTTTCCTTGAGAACCCACACATGGCTGCCTCCCAGTCTCAGCTTGCCATCTTTCTTTTCCTAGAACCTGAACTCCCACCACACCCCTTTGTACTCTTCGCATGGAACCAGCTTGAGACCAGGTATCTGCCCAGATTTTCTCTGTGACCTGTTCTCCTGCTCCTAACACGGATTACTCACTGGAGGGTGAGAAGAAAGGCCATAGCTAGTAGGTGTTCAAAATGCTTTATTTCCATTGGTCTCCGCTACTCCAATGACCTCTGTCTCCACTCAGCAGCCTACTTCCTTGTGGACATACTCCAGATTCTTAATAGCTCCATTTAAAAATGTCCCTTTTCACACACACATACACACACAACCCAATCAAAAAATGGGAAGAAGACCAAATAGACATTTCTCCAAGGAAGAAATACAGAAGGCTGATAGGCACAAGAAAGATGCTCTACATTGCTTATTATTAGAGAAATGTAAATCAAAACTATTGATACTATGAGGTACCGCCTCATGCCAGTCAAAATGGCCACGATTTAAAAAGTCTACAAATAACAAATGCTGGAGATGGTGTGGAGAAAAGGGAACCCTCCTCAAGTGTTGGTGGGAATGTAAATCGGTACAGCCACTATGGAAAATAGTATGGAGTTTCCTTTAAAAACTAAACATAGAGCTATCACACCATCCTGCAATCCTACTTCTGGGTGTATATCTGGAGAAAGCTGTAATTCAAAAAGGTATTTGTACCCCAATGTTCATAGCAGCACTATTCACAATAGTCAAGACATGGAAACACCCTAAATGTCCATTGACAGATGAGCGGATGAAGAAGATATGGTACCTACATACAATGTAATGCTACTTAGTCATTCAAAAAATAAAGGCCATTTGCAGCAACATGGATGGACTTAGAGATTATCATACTAAGTGACGTGAGTCAGAAAGAGAAAGACAAATTCCATATGATATCACTTATCAGTTCAGTTCAGTTCATTTCAGTCACTCAGTTGTGTCTGACTCTTTGAGACCCCATGAATCGCAGCACGCCAGGCCTCCCTGTCCATCACAAACTCCCAGAGTTTACTCAAACTCATGCCCATCGAGTCGGTGATGCCATCCAGCCATCTCATCCTCTATCATCCCCTTCTCCTCCTGCCCGCAATCCCTCCCAGCATCAGGGTCTTTTCCAATGAGTCAACTCTTTGCATGAGGTGGCCAAAGTATTGGAGTTTCAGCTTCAGCATCAGTCCTTCCAATGAACATCCAGGACTGATCTCCTTCAGGATGGACTGGTTGGATCTCCTTGCAGTCCAAGGGACTCTCAAGAGTCTTCTCCAACACCACAGTTCTAAAGCATCAATTTTTCGGTGCTCAGCTTTCTTCACAGTCCAACTCTCACATCCATACATGACCACTGGAAAAACCATAGCCTTGACCAGATGGACCTTTGTTGGCAAAGTAATGTCTCTGCTTTTTAATATGCTGTCTAGGTTGGTCATAACTTTCCTTCTATGGAGTAAGCGTCTTTTAATTTCATGGCTGCAGTCACCATCTGCAGTGATTTTGGAGCCCAAAAAATAAAGTCTGACACTGTCTCCACTGTCTCCTCATCTGGTCCGAGTGCAGTGGTGTTTACAATTAATTGATATCACTTATATGTGGACACAAATATATGTGGACACATATATGACACAAATGAACTTATCCACAAAACAGAAACAGACTCAAAGAAATACAGAACAGACTTGTGGTTGCCAAAGGAAAGGGCGGTTGAGGGAGGGATAGAGTGGGATAGGGTGGGAATGTGGGATTAGCAGGTGAAAACTATTATATATAAAATGGGTGAACAATAAGGTCCTACTGTATAACACAGGAAACTATTAAAATATTCAATAGCTTGTGATAAACCATAATGGAAAAGAATCTGAAAAAGAATGTATATATATACATACGTGTATATATATGTATATATGTGTATACCTGAATCACTTTGCTATACAGCAGAAATTAACACAATATTGTAAGCTAACTGTACCTCAGTTTTCTAAAAAAAAAAAACCCTTAAAAATGTCCCTTTGTTCTGACCACCTTTCCCTCCTGCCCTCTAATCTTCAGAGGTTCACTTATTTGACTCTAACTAGTCTCCGAGGGTCTCCATATCCAGTTTTGACGTCACGATGCATCTCTGGCTGCTCTAACTACCTTGCACCTTGACCCTAGACAATTCACGTCCAGGCTGGCAGATCATGGTTGAGGATCAATCCAGATCAATTTCTTCTTCTTTTGCTCCAGGAGTGATGATATCTTCTTCAAAAAGGTGCCTGGTTGTGTTGAACTTGCCTCTGCCTGTTTTTGGATTTCAGCTTTGCTGACTTGTCAGGTGATCTATCCCACTCCTATATCTATTAATGGTATTTTTAAAACTTGACAATTCTTACAAAGAACATTAATCCAACAGGTTATCCCTCAGTCACATTAATCCCCACTCTATCAAGAAAACAGAGACCTCCAGGCATGAAATTCCCCTCGCACCTTATACCTCCTACAAACTAAACCCATGTCCTCTCTCATTCTGCCTTCCCACTACTTTAAAGAAGGGGTGTCTCCAGTCCTTCCCAAGTTCCCTCTCTCCACTTGTCCTCCATACTCCTTTCCCAGTCAAGAAATTCAGCTATTTAGCATGCTAGGAAAAGTGTTCACAACCCCTTGAACCCTCCCTCTCAGCCTCAAGCTCCTCTGCTGCTGTACATGAAATGAGTATGCTCCTCATTCTCCAAATGCACCATAGCATTCCTGATCTTGCCCACATTAATTCATTCACTGAAAGTTTCCATCCACTACATCATAATCTGACAGAAATGACTTTGTTCCCCATGACTATTCCTCCTTCTTCTCATTATGGAGGAATATTTCTCTTTTCTACTGGCTCACTTTTTCCGTGCTCTTGTCTGAGGTTACAGACTTGCTCCAAAGAAGAGAAAAGAAAGAGAGCTTCTGCCTTCCTGGACCACCTGCCCTCTCTTCCTACCTTCACCCCTTTGTGAAGAGTAAGACAGGTGTCTCCTTAATCTTCAGGCACCACAATCTGACTCTAGACGAAATTCTAATCAAATTAGTATTGGCAGCCTCCTCCCTCCAGGGATCTGCTCTCACCCACCCCCAGCCTCTAATATCCTTCCACAGGCATCTGACTGCTTAGACTCAATACTCTCTCTCCAGTTCAGCGCGTTCTAACCCAGGCACACAGAGCCCTGGATCCCCTCTTCCTGGAGAGCTAGAATCATACAGTATCAGGTCAAAATGTCTTCTGCTGCCCCCATGGTCCAGACGGAGCAATGGGATTTGGTGTGGGTGTGATCCATACGACTGATAGGCAAGGCCCTTTTCCCGGGGTGCTGTCCCGGTCCTGAAAACTCTGCTCAGCTGAGGAATGAATGGCATCAGTAAATGCTGGAGTAACCACTCAAGGGGCAGCCCATGCCATTGTTTAGAACACCAGCAAAACATGGGCACCAAAAAAATGAAATCGAAAAATTGATGCCAGAATTTGATAGGTTATAAATATATGTTTGTGAAAGCATAGTCATACTGTTCTTCCTTATATTTGCTTCCTGGTTTAATATTTTCATTCTGAATTATACACAAGAATGGGGCATCATGGGGCGCCACACTCTTATCAGGGCTCAGAGGTTTTAGTCTTCATCTGGTCTTTTTTTTAATAATTTTTAAAAATTAATTATTTATTTATTTGGCTGTGCCAGGTCTTACCTGTGGCACTTGGGATCTTTGATTGCAGCATACGGGATTTTTAGTTGCAGCATCTGAGCATTTAGTTGAGGCATGTGGGATCTAGTACCCTAACCAGGAATGGAACTCAAGTCCCCTGCATTGGAAACACAGAGTCTTAGCCAGTCCCCATCTTCATCTGGTCTTGATTAGGAGAAAGGTCTCTAACTGACTTGCCTTTGGGGGTTTGCCTTTGGCCCTGTTAACCTGCCACTTTGAGACAGTTGTCAATTAAGTCTAACAAGTCAAAATTTAATAAGGATAAACATGAGGGCCTGCTGTTAGGCCCAAGATCACCACTGCAGACATACAAAGTGAAAAAGCATGGTTTGGGCAATAACAACAGATGTAAAGCCTTAGAGATTTCAGAGGGCAGTGACTTCATAATGAACTGAGAACATGGTATAACTACCAAAACCATAGGCACCAAGGACGTGGGGATGGAATGGGGACTCCAAACCACACAACACAAGGAAGTTTAGAAGAAACTGAGGGTACTTAGCCCAAAGAACTTCTGTTGCTTCAACTATCTGAAGGCCTAAGGGGGGGAACTAGAATTATACTTGTTTAGTGGAGGGACAGGATGTGGGGTAACCGAATTAACACAGGATCCTAGAGGAGTGAGCCTGGAGATGCAGTAGTTTTGCTTATGGAGTCTTCACTCGCTTTTCCTCTCTCCTCTATGTTGCCATTTTTAAAAATTACCTCTTCAATGCCTTCTTTATAAAGTCATTTATTTTTTTATTGAACTATAGTCAATGTGCAGTATATATTAGAGCTATATAATATAGTAATTCACCATTTTAGAAGTTATACTCCATTTATAGTTATTATAAAATATTGGTCATATTCCCTGTGTTGTACAGTATATCCTTGTAGCTTATTTTTCCCTGGCTGTGCCACTTGTGGGAACTTAGTTCCCTGGTCAGGGATTGAACCCAGGCCCTCAGCAGTGGAAGCACAGAATCCTAACCACAGGACCACCAGAGAATTTCCACTCGTGGCTTATTTCATATATTATAGTTTGTATTTCTTAAAATATTTGTATTTGTTTTTGGCTGTGTCCGGTCTTAATTGGGGCAGATGGGATCTTCCTTGCAGCATGCATGATCTTTCATTGTAGCTGGCAGGCTCTGTAGTTGCCACACGCGGACTTAGTTGCTCTGTAGCATATGAGATCCTAGTTCTCAGACCAGGGATCAAATCCACATCCCCTCCATTGGAAGGCAGATTCTTAACCACTGGACCTCCAGGGAAGTCTCTTCTTAATCCCCTACTCCTACCTTGTCCCTTTCCACTTTCCTCTCCTGACTAGTAACCACTCATTTATTCTCTGCATCTGTGAACCTGCTTCTTTTCATTAGTTTGTTACTTTTTTAAGATTCTATAAATAAGTGATATCATATAGTATTTATCTTTATCTGATTTACTTCACTTGGTACAATATCCTTCAAGTCTATTCATATTGTTGCAAATGGCAAAATTTCATTCTTTTTTATGACTGAGTAGTATTCTTGTATATATATGTGTATATATTTACATACTTGCTACATCATCTTTATTCATTCATCTATTGATGGACATTTAGGTTGTTTCCATATACTGGCAATGGGAAATAGTGCTGCGATGAATATTAGAGTGTATGTATTTTTTTGAATTCGTGGTTTTGGTTTTTTTTTTTTTTTCGGATACACACTCAGGTAGAATTGCTGGATGGTATGGTGGGTCTACTTTTAGTTTTTTGAGAAACCTCCATACTGCTTTCCACAGTGGCTGCACTGATTTACATTCCCACCAACAGTGAACTGTTTCTCCACATCCTCACCAACATGTTATTTGTGTTCTTTTTTTATTATAGCCTTTCTGATAGGTGTGAGATGATATCTCATTGTGGTTTTGATTTGCATTTCTCTGATGATTAGCAATGTTGAGCATCTTTTCATATGCCTATTGGCTATTGTTTTGCTGAAAGTTTTAAGTTTCATTTCAGGTTCGAAGGATTCCTTAACAAAAGAAACCACTGATTATACACAAATAAACAATTTTAATATTTAACAGAGAAGTATCTAATTTACTTTCAACATACAATCATTAAAAGAAAAGAGAAATAGAAACAGTAGAGGGGAGTAACAGCACATACACCACTGAACTGGACTGACTAACATCCAGATTCAAACAGCACTGGGATGTCCTGTGTAACAGCAATCTGGAGTCCCAACTGAGAAAAGGTCCCAGGTAGTGCATCCACTCATGGGCAAGACTTCAAATTGCAGTTTTGGGGACTCCCTGTTGTGATCCCAAGCTTCAAACTGGCATCATCATGTTTACAAGCAAAAATGCAGCTCTAGTTTTTTGACCTTTCTAGCAGAGCTATTTATCTTGTGAATGATGAAATTTTTTAGGTCCTGAGGAATTGGCCAGATTCTCAGGACTCAATTTCAAGACTCAATCTCTATCTATAGTGTCATGCACCTTACTGGTACCAATTAGTACATTCACAAGCAGGCATGTAGTCAAGGCAGTGTCAAGGCAGGTCATAAGCAAGGTCAGAGGCCTGCTCTGCTTTCTTGTCTTTGAAACCTGAACAAGACTTCCTCCATCTTAATTTCCCTAACAGTTATCTGCATGTCCTCTTTGGAAAAATATCTCTTCAGTTCTGCCCAATTTCTAATTTTTTTCCTTTTGATGTTGAGTTGCAGGAGTTGCTTTCTATATTTTGGATTCTCTTTGAGTATCATTTGCAAATATTTTCTCTCCCTCTGCAGGTTGTCTTTTCATTTTGTTTAGTTTCCTTTTCTATGCAGAAGCTTTTATTGGGTCCCCTTTATTTTTGTTTCCTATACTTAGGAGACAGATCCAAAAATATGTTGCTACAATTTATGTCAGTGTTCTGCCTGTTTTCCTATAGGAGTTTTATAGTTTCTGGTCTTACATTTAGGTCTTTAACCCATTTTGAGTTTATTTTTGTATATGGTGAACACATTGGTGTTTCTTGAAGTGGCTCTTGCAAAGGCAAAGGAACAGCTACACTGACTTGACCTTAAAGCCCTCGGGATTTCTGCCTGAATTCCTGCAGCAACCCCTTAACTTGTCGGCCTGCTCTCTCATTCCCCATCATGGCCAGAATCACCATTCTAAATCTTGATGCAGTCCTTCTGGGTGGCTTTGCATTCTTTCCCAGTCTTCTCTCTCTACAGCCTATGGCCCTCAGTGCTTAAGACCATAAAGTCCCTCTTTAAATTCCAGACCTAGTCTCTTCTGCCTGGAATAACCTGCCACCCCTTTGTAGATGGTAGCTCTATTCGTTTCTTTGCCGAAGCCCTTCCTGAGCCCTTGCCCAAGTAATACGGTCAGCTCCTTCTTTGAGTCTCCTCAATGAACCCTGACCGCCCACTCATTTAGGTCTTTCCTCACCTCTGGACTCCAAGTCACGCCACGGCAGGTCCTGCCTGCGTTTATCCATCTTTGTATCCTTAGCACCCGTCACAGTGCCTGAATATAGGAAGAACTCAGTAAATGGCTGATGGAATTAACTGACTTTTCTTTCTGAATTCTTTCACCAACAGGCACACAAAAAAGTAGGTTTTTGTAGTAAGAATTACATTTAATTATTGAAGGGAGGGGGGATAGCTTCCTGCCCATCTAAAACCCCTGACAGTATTTCCTTGATCTTTTTTTTTTTTTTACTCAAAAATGGTTCATTTTTTACTTAGCTTTCTGACTCTGTGCTTGTGCTTTGAATACTTTCACAACGATCTTGGGCTCTTCAATGAGGAAAGCGCGCTTGATGCTATCCCGGACACATTTAGCACACATGAAACCACCATAGGCCTGGCTGACGTGTTTCTTCGTTTTAGACAACCTCATGAGAACTTTAGTCTCACAGCACAAACACCTCTAAGTCGGCCTGGGCACACACCACATGCAGATTCTGGTGCTTTCCCAACCTTCCTGGCACAAAGGTAAAACAATTCTATTACCAGGGGTTCGGGACAGCCTGGTTTTGTTAGAGGCTGTATTGTAGGACAGCCTACGACGGTACGTCAGATGCTGCA
The DNA here is from genome assembly GCF_963930625.1 of Muntiacus reevesi. Lineage (NCBI taxonomy): Eukaryota > Metazoa > Chordata > Mammalia > Artiodactyla > Cervidae > Muntiacus > Muntiacus reevesi. The sequence goes on from NC_089257.1 coordinate 62,133,911, forward strand.
CCATCCTGAATGCCTCTAGATGCCGTCCCCGAAAGTGCTCCTTGATTTCTTGAGAGTGGCAGAGACTCTAAGAGTGGATACAGAGTCCTAAGATGTGACTAGACAGGCCTAAAAAATGGTTCCTATTTTGAAAGCTTCCAACCCCTTTGAGAATCTAGTGAAAAAAGACCCTTTTCTTCAGGAAAACACACCTTCAGACACATACCTTTCTAACCTGGTTCTAGGACTCCAAGTACCTGTTCTTCCCTAGGGCCTTTCACACCCACCCCCACCCCACCCCCAGAGCTGCCTCTGCAGAACCCCTACCCCAGAAGCACTGGGCTCTAACCAGCACTGAGTATGGTCGTGGTCGGGTGCTCCGTCTCCCTGGTGAGCTACACTCGTCCATTCCAGAGTGTTCTACTGCCCACTGCTGGCCTATGCCTGGGACCTCTATGGAGGTGGTAGATGTTCCAAGAGGAAACGGAGAAGTTTCACCAAAGGTGGGGTGAGGGGGAGGGAGGCAGGGAACAAGAGGACAGTTAAAAACAAAACAAACCCCAGTCACTGAAAGGTAAACAAGTCTAATTATTCTGCTCCACTTCTGGGCAGCGGTATCTCATTACCTAGTTAATACCACCAAACATAAGGAAGAAGAAATGAGTAACAGCCCACACGTTTCTTTTATTACCAGAAACAATTGTTATGCACAAACTCAGTGCCTCCAATCCCATCCCTGAGGATAACCATGAAAGTCCTTGAGGCTATAAGAGGAACCATTCAGAGGGAAATGCCTTGGCTGGTTTTGAGGAAAGGGCCCTTGGAGGGATCAGTTACTTGGCATCCCTGGGCCCAAGGACCCCTACAGATAGGAATGGATGTGAGTTGACTATGGATTTTCATCCCTGTTTTAGCATGTCTAGGAGATTAGGGTTTTAAGCCTGACACTAGCCCCCTCTACAGGAACACACACACAACCAGGGTGCCCCCCCTCAAAGAATCAAAACTCTTCAGGATCACCAAAGAATGTGGACTGGCAGAAAAAGGATGTCCCTCAGCCCGCCGAGTGACGCAAGCCAGCTCGAGTGGAACATGCAGCTCTCAGCATCACTCCTAAAGGCATCCACTGACAAGGGCTGACCACTAGGGGCGCTGCCACCAGCCCGGCTCAGACTCCAGGGCCTGGAGGTAGCAAGGGTCGGGGCCTGCAGCCTTCACACCATCCGGACTTCTGGCTCCTCAGCAGCTCCCTGAAGCTCTCCTATAACGCCCCCCACGGGGGGCTCAGAGGCGGGTGGGGGCTCTCCCGGGGCTTCGAACAGCACGTAATAGACGACCTCCCGCTCACCCTGGGCATTGGTCTGGTTCACCACGTGGATGATAGGGCTGGACGTGTCCTGAGAGGCCGGGAGGGCTGTGCCCTCACTGCCCCCACCTTCCTCTTCGGCTTCCTCCTGGGGTCCTGGCTCCCCCGGCACTGTTTCCAGAATGATGTCCTGCAGGCTGCTCTCATTCAGAGATGCTCCCAGGCCCGATCCCTCTTGTGGCTGCCGCAGCAGTTGCTGGGTCAACTCTACACTCTCATAGCGAACCAGCTGCAGTCGCATGTAGCCATCCTCATGCTCCTTGTACCTGGTGAAGGAGGAGCATGGAGGGTATAGCAAGCAGGGGCGGAGGGTACGGCGTGGACGGGGAGCAGACAGTCTGGAGACTGGCGAGGTAAGGGACAGCAGGAGGGAAGGAAGAAGCCCTGGGATTCTAAGTGATGGGTGTTAAAGACAAAAAAAAAGTCTTTATTGTATAATATTTAGAAGAAAAGGCAAGAAGGTTCATTACTCAGAAAGGAAAGGGAGGGACTTCCCTGGTGGTCCAGTGGTTAAAAACATACCTTCCAATGCAGGGGATGGGGCTTCAATCCCTGGTGGGGGAACCAAGATCCCATATGCCACAGGACAACTAAGCCCACGTGCCTCAACTAGAGAACTCATACATCACAATTAGAGAGAAGCCTGCACTTCTCCCTAGAAGCCTTCACAGTAGGGCTGCAATGAAGATCATGTGTGCTGCAACTAAGACCCGATGCAGTCAATAAATAAATATTTTTTTTAAAAAATAGGAAAGGGAGCGGAGGGAAGAGAGAGGAACTGTCTGTGTTGGACAGTAGGGCTGTCAAAGGGTTTATGAGAAGGCCATGAAGCTACTGATTAGGACCCTTGGGTTCACACTCTGGGCTCTGGTTCTGGCTGCGGGGCTTTTGGGATCATTTATTAGGTTTGGTATTGTTCCCTAGATTCAAAAATTAGATAAATACTCTTTGTCCCACCAATATTTTGGAGGTTGCTTGAGCCTAAATGGAGAGAGTGGACATCAGAGCACCATCAAATTCAAGGTTTTTAAATTGCTGAAAAGTATGAAGAAAAACTGCAGAAATCTTGGTGGGGGGAGGTTGGGAGACATACCGAAAGCGGGGGTGCCCTGAGGGCCACTTGAACTGGTGCTTCTTGCGAAGGTGCACAGTGAGGTTGTTGCCCCTTGTGAAGCATTTGTCACACACGTGGCATCTGTACCTTGGCTCAGAGTCTCCCTGGTGGGGAGGGGAGAGTGAGGCCAGCTTCCCCCCCGCCAGGCACCCCCCACACTTCTGCCGGCCCCTCCCTACCATCAGCCCCACTCACTTCATGCACTTTTCGGTAATGTGACTTGATAGAGTACAGCGACCGGGCACTGAAGGTGCAGTTCTCAAAATCGCAGCTGTAGGCTGGCTCCTTGCTATGGGTATCTAGGTGCTTCCGGAGGTCGATCAGATTCTTGCAGCTGCCAAGAAAGGTCAGGAGGGATCAGAAAGCCTGGGGGATCCTGGAACCCAAGTTTTGTGATTTCCCATCCTGTTTCCTCTTACCTGTAGTCGCAACAGTCACATTTAAAGGGACGGGCCTCGCTGTGGCGAAAGCGCATGTGGTTTCGGAGGGAGGAAGGCAGTGGGCAGGTCATGTCACACAGAGGGCACTTGTAGTGGTTCACTGAGGAGCAGAGAGGCTGTGACTGGGAAGCTGGCGGAAGCCTGGAGGGCAGGCCAGGAGGAGGGGACGGCCGGCTACTCACCATGGTTACGCATGTGGTCCCGCAAAAGCCGCTCTGTGGCAAATCTCTTGGAACAGTGAGAGCACTGGAAGTGCTGCTCTGCAGTGGGTCAGGCAGAAGACAGGTGGGGCACGGGGGTGGCAGAGAGGAGGAGAGCATGCTGGGAGAGGGAAACCACCTAAGAAGAGGGGAGCTTGGGGAACTCTGGGTGGACCTAGTATCATGGAAAGAGCATGGGACTTGGAGTGGAGAACCTGAATTAGAATTCTGACTTGCCCACTTATTAGCAGCGTGATCTCAGGTAAGTGATTTAACCTGAGCCTGTTTTCTCATCTGCAAAAACGGGGGATAAGCAGCGTACCTCACAGGGCTGCTGCGAGGATTCCCTGAGATAAGAGCCGTGGCACACAGTAAGCATGGAGTGAACAACGTCTAACGAGTCCCCATCAGCAGAGACCGTGCCGGTGACTGAGCGCTCAAGATAGATATGGCTAAGCTGCAGATACCTTCAGGGGCCCCTTCTCCTGAGAATGTGCCCCCAGCCACCACCCCTAGTAGGACAGCCTGCACCCATGCCCCTTCTTTTTCAATCGCTTACGATCCAACGAGGACTGGCGACGGATATGATCTAAGAACTTGGTGTTGTTGGCGAACATGCCCCCACAGGTGGGACAGGCCACCACCTTCTCCTGGGTATGGCTGCGGAGGTGCTCTCGAAGCTTAAAGCGGTCCTTGAAGGTGCAGGTACAGCCTGGGAAGGAAGGCCCGGTCAGGTCTAGTCACAAACCCCCAGAATAGGGTGTGGTACCCCCAAGTCTCTTCAGTCAGCAGCCAACCCTGCCCTGCAGGACTGGTCCTACCCCTAGCTGCCCTGGTCCCGTAGCAATCCCAAAGTTTCTTTAGAAGCCAGAAATTAAGGAGTGGCCCTACCTTTCCAGCCACAGAGCACCACATTGTTGTCCTTGCCGACTACTTGGTATTCACAACACAGGCTGTGCGCTTCCACATGCCGGTAGAACCACTCGGGATTGTCAAAGGAGTTCTGTGCCACAAGCAACTTGGGGTAAGGACTGAGGATGGGTGGAGGGACTCCTACTCCCAGGTGTCCTGAGGGGGGCTTCTTGGTTCTCTCCCAAATTAATTGGTGGGGATAGGAAAGTTTGAGCAAGGGGCTACCCAGAAATGAAGAAAGGCTATTAGCAGAAACTTCAGGAATATAGCATATCCCAGAAAGGCTTAAGAAGTCTTGAGTTGAGATCCCCAACCCCTCTCCATCCCTACTCCTGGCTCTGTCTGCTGACCTCACAATGCTCCCACAGACACAGGAAGTGGTCGGGAATGTCAGGGATGAGGTTGCGGCTCTGGAAGTCCAGGATGCAGGGGCTGAGGTCAGCCTGGCTCTGCAGGGCCTGCAGTCCCCACTGTTTCAGCTTGGTGTGGTAGCAGTGGAAGTAGACATGGCGGATGAGATCAGCAGAATTGTCCGGAGAACAGAAGCCACACTCCCGCCACAAGCAGGAGAATTCCTCCTCTGCAAAAAGGGGTTTAGAAGGAAGTGACTGATAACTTTCCAAAGCACTCCTTCCACTTAGCAGCAAGGGACCAGGCTGGGGTGACCTGGTATACCAGGAGTTCATTGAGCAAATGCTAGCATTTAGTGACTAATTGTGTGCCAGGAACTGGGAATAGAACAACGAGTACAAAAAGAGTCCCAGTCCTTGCCCTTGCACAGCTTTCAGCCAGGAAGAAAAACACATCAAAATAATCACATGCATAAATAGAAAACTGCAACCAGGTGGAGAGGAAGCGTGGTCTAGGCAGGGAGACAGTGTGTGCACAGCCCAGTGCCACTGACTCAGTCACAGCAGGTGTGGCTGGCATTTGCTACTGTGGCTTGGAGTTTCTGCTCTTCCCTGAGGAACCTGGGATGCCTCCCACTCCTTCCTGTCAAACCATAGGTTTTTCCTTTCCCCCATATTCTGCCCAAGATCAGCCTTCTCTAGGAAGGCCTATCAGCTATCCCAGTCTACTTCCTATCTCTCTAAGCACCAAATTTTCAATGCTCTATAGAGGTTTACTTGTTTTGAAAAGTAGGTACTTTTAAAAATACAATAATCACCTAATTTCCCTTCTGTATAAATATTACTTGACTTTTGAAGCTATTAGTTATAGGTTACAGTCACTAGATTCAAACGGAATTTGAGGTGGGGAAGGAGAGCAGTCTCTATCTGTAGAGACTTCTGTAGAAAAGTTTTTTTCAAACTGTGTTGTGACCCATTAGTGGGTAGTGAAATCAATTTAGGGGATTGCAAATCACAATTTCTTTTTAATTAAAGAGAATAAAATAGAACAATTCAGAAATAATTTAATCAAAGCAAGGATTGTTTTTAGCATTTCTTAACTTCTGTATACAGGGTTGTGACACAAAATGCATTTCTAACTAGTGGTCACAGTAAAAAATAAATAAATAAAAACACTGCCAGAGAGTGAAAAAAGCAGACTGCCAACAGCTTGTACAATATGATCCTTTAAAAAAAAATAAAACCCTATCTAATTTATATATATACATGCAGAGAGAGGTCAAAAAGAATGTTCACTAAAGTACTGTCAGTCAATTGACTTATAATGGCAAGAGGAAAGGTTCATTCCACATATCCTTGCTGGATGAGTTTTCCAGAATGAGTCTACAATGTTTTCATAAACAAAAAAAAAAGCACAATTAGGAAAATAAACCGCCACTCTCACTGGCTGTCTTCTCCCTCTGTGGCAAAGAGAGGAAGATTTTCCACCATCCCTTGAGCTCTTTCCCCCTCCTGTGTCCTGCTTCCTTACCAAGCAGGTCCTCCTCTTCCTCTTCTTCCTCCCCGGAGCCCTGGAGGTGCTGCTGCAGGTGCTGAGTGACGTGCTGGCAGAACTCCTCCATGGCCGAGCACACAAAGGAACAGGACCCCCACTCACACTGCAGCCCCAGGTTCTCCTTTCGGGGAACTTTCCCAGGAGGCGGCATGGCCTTCACCCTAGAGGAGGAAGAAATTGACACCTGTAAGGATTCCACCCAAGTGCTGCTGGGGGTTGACACGGGACAGCCAGCCAGCCTAGAACCAAGAGATATTTTTCAGTGACCCGTGAGAAACGCTGTGCTTTCTCAGTAAGGACAGAGTAGCAGTTCTTCAAACCCCTGGAAGCCATCTGGTGTTCCTGGGAATGGAGAATACAAACTGACATTATTGAGCGTGCCAGGCTCTGAGCTAAGAACTTTAACAGACACTTTTTCAAGGTGCTTCAGAGCAACCCATCAAGAAGGAATTACTCCTACAGGAGGCAGAACAATGCTCAGGTTCAAAAAGATGGCTTTGAAAAATGACCCAGAGCCCAGACTCAGATGACTCTGTCCACCACCTACTTAGTTGTGTGACCTTGGCCAAGTAAGCTTAACCCTTCTATTCCTGAACACCCTTATCTTCAGAATGGGGATAACAAACCCTTCTGCTTTTAATCTGCTATACACCAAGCACCTACTAAGCACACTGTGTCATCTAATTACCAACACCATCCTATGAGGGAAGTACTGTTTTTAATTTCCTTCATAGATAAGGGCATAAGGCCTGGAGAGGTTAACTGGTTTGCTCAAGATCACACACCAGTGGTAGGGTCAGGTCAGGCTGACTCCAAAGTCCACATTTTTCCTATGCACACAGATGAGCCTAGAAGCTCCTTATTTCTCACTGGATCACATTGTAAGTACTCCATCAGACTTATGAAGTGCCACACATACTCCTTTTGCCTAACCTATCTGGTGCTTTACTTCGCCACTGCCTTAATATCCTCTGAACAAAAATGTCAATTCTATTTCACACAAGAGGCAGTTGTCTGTCCAGTTTATACTGGGTGTACACAGTGTTAGGCACACTTAGGCGGGTAATAAACATTCGTTGAAGAAAGCTGAATAAAAAACAAAAGGTTCTCAACCTTTAATATGCACACAAATGCAGAGGTTTCCAGCTCCTGCCCTAGAGATTCAGATCTGGGAAAGCTGGGGTTAGGCCTAGAAATCTGCCCTTTAACTCAGAAGCCCAGTTGTGATGGGGCCTCCAGAAACAGAGTCTGAGGAACAATAAAAGGATAGTTTCCCTCATTAAAACAAAACACAGTGTTGTATGAAAGGAGAGAAGGTTAGCACTCCCCTTGACAAGGATGGAAGAGGCTCTCGGGCCTGACAACACGCATACAGTTAAGGCATTGCCACCTACTTCGTGGCATCTAACCACTGTTTTTAACATTTAAAGCAAAACAGACAAACAAAAAAAACAAAACAAAACACAGAATGAGAGGTGACACTGCAAACAAAAATCTCTGGGGGAAGAAAAGACACTAAGAGGCCCTGACTCTGTCCCCTGAGCATCACCTCCTTGAGGATTCTCACCAACTCTCACTGTGGTACCCAGGAAGGGAGTGGGGTATTGCTCCCTCTGGCCTTCCAGAAAGAGGTGGGAACTCTGAAAAAGAACTTTACTACACAATGAAAGGGGAAGACCCCAGAAAATACAAAATGCATAAAATCTTTCATACTTACAAGTATAAGAACCTACTATATCTAACTGGTTACCAAAGGAACCCCTCCCCCTTTTTTGTCCATACCTCATGGCATGTGGGATCTTAGTTCTCTGACCAGGGACCAAACCGGCAACCCCTGCCTTGGAAGCACGGAGTCTTAACCACTGGACAACGAGGGAAGTACCAGAAACCCCTTTTTAAGGAAGCCTTAAGGAAATGGCAACCTATTCCAGTATTCTTGCCTGGAAAATTCCACAGACAGAGGAGCCTGGTAGGTTACAGTCCACGGGGTCTCAAAGAATTGAACATGACTAAGCAAGTAAGCACAGCACAGAGCAGCACAGAGGGTATAAAAACCTAGGGCTTCTCTGGTGGCTCAGGGGTACAAAATCCACCTACCAGTGCAGGAGATGCAGGTTTGATCTCGGTGTTGGGAAGATCCCCTGGAAAAGGAAATGGCAATCCACTCCAGTATTCTTGCCTGGAAAATTCCATGGACAGAGGAGCCTGGAGAGCTACAGTCCATGGGGTCGCAGAGTCAGACATGACTAAGCACGCACAGAAGCATATGCTAACCACTGTTCTAAGTGTCTGATATTTATAAAAACTCATTAGTACAACAATCCTATTGAAGTAGGCAGCCTGATTATCCCACTTTACAGATGAGGAAATGGCCCAGATAGGTTAAGTAACTTACCCAAGATCACAAAGCTAGGAAGTGATGGAGACAGAATTCAAAGCCAGGGAGCATGGCTCCATTCTCCTCCTCCATCTGCCTGTCTTACCTTTTTATGTTTGATTCCCTCCTCATCAAAGACGTCACACACAATACCCAAAGCATGCTTTATCCAGTAGCTATTTTGTAAGTTTCCTCCAATAAGCTGTGAGCTCCTAGAAAGCCTGGTCTGTGTTCTCTTCAGTTCTATCTGCAGAGTCAGCACACACCTACTATGAGCTCTTTTAACGTTCAAGTAAATTTATAACATTATTTTACTTTTGGACAAATCACTTAGCTTCTCTGAACCTGTTTCCTTAAAGGTAAAACAGGATATTAATATCACAGCAGTGGATGAGGGATTTTGACTGATATGATTAGAAAGCTCCAAACATTTACTAGCCCTGTGATCTTAGGCAAGTTACTTAAACCCGGGTTTCCCATGTATTATTAGCACGAGAATAATCATGCCTGTTTCACTGAAATGATTTCTGGATTAAAACACATAATGGATACTAAAATGCTTAGCCTAACTCAACAAGTGTTGGCTCTTCGTATCCTTGCTTCTAAGAATTAGATGATCCAAGCACGAATGGTACAAAAAGATCAACAAAAGGAAAACCCGAAGTATTCCTAACCCTTCCTTTCATAGGGAATCATAGTAAGAAGCAACGAGCAAATACTTGACTATAAATTGCAACGCAAGGCACCGAGATTGAACCCTGAATGGTATTCAAGAAAAGAGGGACCAAGGTACGGAACCTTCTAAAGACTCACAATTTGGCTGAAGAGATGATTCTGACGTGTTTAAACAACGACCAAAACAAAGGGCCCGGTGAGGGGAGCTGGACAGGGAGAAACCGCGGCGGCAGGCGAAACAGGAAAGGTTGCCCTTAGCGGTGGGGACCGGGCCCCTGGAGCACAGGTAGAATTCGGAGACAAGGAAGGAGGCCATTCGGTTGGGGAAACCTCCCCCTCAGCCCCGCTGGCTTCCCCCTAAGGCGTGGCGACGATCGTGCTTCAGCTGCAACGAAGCCCCAGACTGGAAATCAAGTCGGGGTTGGGGGCTGGGGGCGTTGCAGGCGCCAGGCAGAATAGCGTGGCCGAGCAGCAAGAGAGCGCCTCGCCGAAGCGACCGGAAAAGTGCCTGGCTTCAGCAGCCGGCCCAAAGCACAAACCGATGCCGCCCAGCATCCCCTGCTTACCTCCCGTCAGTCAGCTCCCGGGTCTCTCCAGCTCCCCTCCCACCTCGCACCATCTCCGGGAGGGCGCTTGAGTGACGGCCAATGATAGCCAATCGTCGCTCTCGAATCCCTCTAACAGCCAATCGCCTCTGCGACTGACGAAACCCGTGCGCGACCAAAACACGGAAGGGGCGGGAGTGAGCGGCAGCTGGCCGCGCGGGAAGGTAGGGCTGTGGACGCCGCAGGTCTGCAGGAGAAGTGCAGGCAGGCATCCCTAGGGTCCGAATTTCCCCGACTGCGCAGGCTCGGAGCACGGCACCCACTGGGCATGCGCAGAGCTCAGGCTGTCAGCGGAGAGGGGTCTCCCTCCTCTTGTTGGTTACAGCTCCAGCTGGCCGCGTGGGCGTTGAGACAGAGGAAGAGGCGGAGGAAAAGGCGGAGGAGGCTGGGTGCCCAGAACAACGAACCCCGCTCGGCTCAAACTGGGGGTCCTTCACCTTCTTAATCTTCCTGTTTCTTAAATATCAGTATTCCTTATGCCATCTTCTCTTCCTCCCACAACTCTGCCTCCTTTGTTACCAGTCTCAGTGAACGAACGACTCCTGAAACCTGGCAGTCATGTCTGATTCCTCCCTCACACGTCACATCCATTCCATTGCCAACTCCTATAAATTCTACCCCCTTAACACAGGATCTCTCAAGTTCCCCTCCTTTCTTGAGCTTCGCAGTCCCATTTCTCGACCATTAGCGACGTCCATCCCGGATGTCTACACTGAGCCAACTGGTTCCCTGAGGGCACTCCTGCTTCCCTCCAAATCATTCTCGACGGAGCTCTCAAAGTGATCTTTGCAGAGAGCAAATCTGATCAAACCACCACGCTGCTTTAAACGCTCAAAGCCCCAAACCACACTGAGGCTCTCTGGACCCTTCAGCATCTGGGTCCTGCATACTTCTCTCCATCCTATCTTCAGTGCTTTCCGACCTCACTCTCTGCTGCCCAGCCCCTCATTTCTTTCAGCTTCCTCACCACACCCAGCCACCTTTCCTCTGCTGCCTTGTACTTACTGTTTCCTCTGCCTGGAACAATCTTCTGAAACTGATTGGAACTGATTCCTACTCATTCGTCTGGTCTCAAAGAAGATGCTTGTTTCCCCCTGGAAATCTTCCTGTACATCCCTTTTCTGTTTCCCTATTACAGCTCTATCACACTTCCCAGGTGGTGCTACTGGTAAAGAATCCTCCTGCCAATGCAGGAGAGGCAAGAGAGGAGGGTTGGATCCCTGGATGGGGAAGATCCCCTGGAGGAGGAAGTGCAACACACTCCACTATTCTTGCCTGGAAAAATTCCCTGGACAGAGGAGCCAGGCAAGCTACAGTTCATTGGGCCACAAAGAGTCAGACATGACTGAGCACACATTGTATTCTATTTGCCTATTTAACTTGTCTGCATTCTGCACTGACTCACTCAGTTCAGTGAGGGAGGACAGGGAGTGTGTGTGTGTGTGTGTGTGTGTGTGTGTGTGTATTTCTATAGCCCCATTGCTTAGCCTAGTAACTGAAACTCAGTAAGCATCCAAGACATACTTGTTTAAAAATTGTGTACCTTAGTAAAGTTCATTAGGACTGATACTATATTTTCTAGCCTAAATATAAGCCTATATAGTTTACAAAATCATAAAACCCATTAAATGCTCAATGTAAATAAAATGAACTTAAAGATGCTATAAAAAATAGCAGTCACAAGAAAATCAGAAATTTGTGCAAGAAATTTTTTACCAACAGTGATTAAATTTTGTCCCTATTTTAAAATAAGAGTTTAAAAATATAATTCGAGTAACAAAAATGTTTTATCAACTTTATCCATTCAAAAGCACATAGCTTTAGTAATACTTCACAAAGTGCCAACCATATTTTAATTCAGAATTAAACCACCATAGATGGCTCTTAGCTTTAATTTAGCAATTCCTAAGGAAAAATTCATTCACGGAGCTGTGTAGACTCAAACAATTTTTACAGAGAAAAAAATTTCAGGATATCTCTGAAATGCACACGTTTCCAAAATTTGAGACAGTGCTTTGCTGTCTAGCGTAGTTTACTTCCATCTCAATCTGCTTCTCTTGAAAACAGGCCACAATTTTGGCTGGATAATTCAAGACACATCCTGAGATTTGTTCTTTAAAAGCTGCCACAAAACCTTGAAGCATAATTCATACTCACCAAAAACTCTGGGTCTCTCTTGAAAGTAGAAAACGGATAAGCTGAATTATGTTTTGTGTTTCTTCTGCGTTCATCTTTTAAAAGTCTATTTTTGAAAAGTGATGAGATTCTTCTTCACTACAAAATAGGTGATTGCACTGGGCAGCTCAGCACTGGAAACTGAGTAAGTTTTCCAGTCATCAAGAATTCAATCCACAGGTCCAGTAGGAACCTGAATACCTGCCCTCTCATCAAAAAAATTTCTCGTAAAATTCTGAGTTCAGTGTGTTGGCTGTCTTGTCATGTTGGTAAACGAACTGCCCCTCTGTGAACAGCTGAGTTTCATTTCTTAGATCAGGGGAGGTAGCTTGATAAATCTCTTTGAGTTTTGATAACTAGAATTCGGCATATCGCTCATACAAATTGGGCTTCCCTGGTAGCTCAGCTGGTAAAGAATCTGCCTGAAATGCAGGAAACCCTGGTTTGATTCCTGGGTCAGGAAGATCCACTGGAGAGGGATAGGCTACCCACTCAAATATTCTGGGGCTTCCCTGATGGCTCAGCTGGTAAAGAATCCACCTGCAATGGGGGAAACTTGGGTTTGATCTCTGGGTTGGAAAGATCCCCTGAAGAAGGGAATGGCTACACACTCCAGTATTCTGGCCTGGAAAATTCCATAGACTGTATAGTCCAATCAGTCAGTTCAGTTGCTCAGTCGTGTCCAACTCTTTGCAACCCCATGGACTGCTGCATGCCAGGCTTCCCTGTCCATCACCAACTGCCGGAGCTTGCTCAAACAGATGTCCATCAAGTTGGTGATGCCATCCAACCATCTCATCCTCTGTCATCCCCTCTCCTCCTGCTGCCTTCAATCTTTCCCAGCATCAGGGTCTTTTCCAATGAGTCAGTTCTTCACATCAGGTGGCCAAAGTATTGGAATTTCAGCATCAGTCCTTCCAGTGAATATTCAGGACTGATTTCCTACAGGATTGACTGGTTGGATGTCCTTGCAGCCCAAGGGACTCTCAAGAGTCTTCTCCAACACCGCAGTTCAAAAGCATCAATTCTTCCATGCTCAGTTTTCTTTATAGTCCAACTCTCACATCCACACGTGACTCCTGGAAAATCCATAGCTTTGACTAGATGGACCTTTGTCAGCAAAGTAATGTCTCTGCTTTTTAATATGCTGTCTAGGTTGGTCACAGCTTTTCTTTCAAGGAGCAAGTGTCTTTTGATTTCATGGCTGCAGGCACCATCTGCAGTTATGTTGGAGCCCAAAAAAATATAGTATAGTCCATGGGGTCACAAAGAGTTGGACACGACTGAGTACCTTTCACTTTCACTCTGTACAAATGAACCAAATATCCATATTCTGTCACCCTTTCAAAATGTTCTGTATTCTGTGGCCTGTATGGACAGGAACATGGGGGAATATTAACAACTCCAAGCTGACTCCCCAAAGTCAGGTACCCTAAAGCCTCTGTGATATAGGTTAGTCAAAATGTCAAGGCTGGAGTGACCTGGAAGATTATCTTGGCCACCCTTCACTTTATTTTTTTTTTCACCCTTCACTTTAGAGATGAGGAAGCTGAGGTCCAGAAAGGAGAAGTGGACTTCTCAAGGTCACTTGCAAGGTCTGTGGTACACCCAGATTTTCTGTCCTTGGTTCAGTGCTCTGACACCCTGCAGCAGCTTATCTGCTTCAAGTCCCGAGTAAGGTCTGGGAGAACAGGAACCAGGATCTTTGAATTTGCTAGTACCCATAATCCCCTGAAACTTGCCCACATTTAGGAGTGTAAGACTTTTTATTATGATGAAACCCTTATGAGACTTCACCCTTCCAATCTGTCTCTTCTGAGGCAACAGCTCACCCTTATTCAGCGCTGACTGTATGCCAGCCAAGTTCTAAACACTTTACTCATTTACTTCTCACCCACAACCAAAGGATAACTACTATCATCACAGTCCCCACTCCACAGATGAGAAAACTGAGGTACTCTGAAGTTACATAATTTGTCCAAGGTCACGCAGATAATTATGTGTGCAACTGGGACTCAGATCCAGAGGCTCTACTCCAGACTCTCCTATATTCCAGGAGGAGCAGCCTGTTCAAGGAAGGGGAATGAAGATGCCCATACTAGCTGAAGGGCTTTTTTTCTTCCTGATTGAAATTACCACTACAACTTGATCTTTCAAAGACACTGTGCTCCCATCCTCTCTCTACATGTCCCTCCCTCTCTGCAAGAACTTCACAGACCCAATGTATGTGTCACCTACCCCACCTGGGTCCGTCTCTGATCCTCCCACTAGATTGACACCACAGCCTCATTACCCATTTGCCTTTCAAAGGATGACCATTTATCCAGTTTATAAACTCCAGTTTGACTTTAATAAATTAAATTCCAAGCCATCACACAGCAATGGACATCATCATCTCCCACTGCACAGAGGGGCAACCCTGCTCTTGCTCCATCATCACACAGTCTGTAAATAAAACTCCTAAAGCCATCTCTCTGGGGAAGGCCTCCCAGCAGGCTCCTGGCTCCCTCCTTCCAACAGAGCCACTGCTCACAGAGAAGGCATCAAGTACAAAAATGGTAATAAAGGGGGAGGGAAGGATGAGGAGCAGAAGGGGAGGCAGGGAGTGGGGAGTACCTGCCCCCCATCCCGGGCACCGGCCCGGCATTCTATGAGCTGCCAATGTCCTCAGAGGCAGACACTGGTGCTGGTCAGGGTGGGGACCTGAGGGAGGTGTGGGAGCCCCATCCCAAAGGGAATTGCCAACCCTCCTGGGACAGGAGAGAAGGGTCACCTGGGAGAGATGCCCTCTATCAACTGTTCACTGAGGGCCCGGGACCACACATATAAATAGAAAAGAGAATAAATAAGGGAGGAAGGATCATCTGAGGAGCTGAGCACCCTGGGACTCCTCTGAGGGGGTGGGTGTCAACAGCAGGCAAAGGGGTCTGAGGAATGCCCACAGGTGTCAGGACTGAGCCTCCTCTTGCTCCCAGCCACCCACTCCCTCTTCCACGTCCTTGGCAACGGGTGTCCACTTCTCACACGCTTCCCGTTGCAAGTACCCTTCCAGCTGGCCCCACAGCCCAGGGTGGACAGGGCTTCCCGGAACTCAGGGGGCTTCCCTGGCCCAGGCTGTTGGGAATCCAGGGAGGGGAACGGAAGGGAACGTGGGGAAAGGGCTGAGAGGACTCCCGCTCTCTCCTAGCTCAGAGGGTGAACAGGGCCCTCAGAGCTGAGGGCTGGGGTTGCCATTGGCCTTGGGTTTGGATTTGAAGGAAAAGCGCTTGATAAGACGCCGAGAAAAGCTGCCAGCCTTCTTTCGGACGCTGGGTGTGGTCGCCGTGTTGGAGAGGTCATCGTGTGATTGGCTCAGACCAGCTTCCTTCTGACGTGGCCTCCGGCGGAAGATGAGCTTCGTGCCGCTGCGCAGGAAGCTCACTGTGGGGCGAGAGGGGAGGCTGAGGGGCGAGGTGGGGAGCAGAGCACGGAAGAGCATGAAGGGGGTCAAGGCATGGAACAGAAAAAACATGCCCGCCCTCCTTCCTGCGGAAAACATGGCGGCGCTCGTGGGGTTCTGTGTGCACTCCTGAGGAGGAATGTCCCAGGGCTGGCTACTCTGTGAGGGCAGACTGACAGTTGGGCCTCTTTACTACAGAAAGAAAAAAGCTGAGCAGAGGTGTTCCTAAAAGCCTATAAAATCACGAAGGGACAACGTGGGTTGACCTTGACTTGTTGACTAGATTCCAGGATGTGAGCAAGGAGTCGTGTGTCTGGAAAACTTTAAAGGGGTAAATTCAAGACCAATATAATGAGAAAGGTGCTTACGCAGCAGGCTTTGGACTTAGGACCCTCATTATCCCAAGAAGTGATGCAGGCTTAAATCATAAATAGTTAAAGACATAAATCATAGATAGTTAAAATAGTTAAAGATGCACTGGCAGAGGGAGAAGGATATTTGGGGCAAGTCCTACAACCTTATAAATTAGAAATACCACAGGTATGCACTGACTGTGTCACTGCTACAGGGACACTCCTAGGGTTGGCCTAGGGAAGGATTTCTTATAGCGGAGAGAGTATGGAATGAAAGGAAAGAGGGAAGAAAAGAATAAGGGAAGGAAGATATGCCCTTAGATCCAGGAAGAGAGAAAAAAGGAGGTTTTTTTAAAAAGGGAAATACTTTTGCGTCTCTTCTTATTACCCACGCCTGTTAGATCCAAGCCAAGACCCAAGGCAGCAAGTCCCCAGTCTCTACTCTGGCATGGCTGAAACAGGCTGGGAACTCTGATGATCCGTTAGGAGGAAGGAGGAGACTGGCCCAAGGCTCCCATGTCCCTAAGTGTCCAGTGGGACCCAGTGGTGTGATGAAACTGGGCATCAAAGAGAGGTGGGGGTGGGGTTGGGGGCTTCCCTGGTGGCACAGTGGTTAAGAATTTGCCTGCCAATGCAAGGGACATAAGTTCGAGCCCTGGTCCAGGAAGATTCCACATGCCTTGGAGCAACTAAGCCTGTGGACCACAACCACTGAGCCGGAGCTCTAGCGGCTGGGAGCCGCAGCTACTGAAGCCTGCACGCCTAGAGCCTGTGCTCCACAATAAGAGAAGCCAGTGCAATGAGAAGGCCACACACTGCAACAAGGAGTAGCCTCCCTGTCTGAAACTAGAGAAAGCCTGTGCGCAGCAACCAAGACCCAGCATTACCCCACAATAAACAAGCACATTTTTTAAAAAAGGAGAGGTTGTCAATATCACCCCACCTTTGTGATCCTTGAGACTGCGGGTTTCCAGGGCACCAGTAGACCCTGTTTCCGACTCAACATCATCCACGGAGGGCCTCTCAGAAATGTCCGAACGTGTTGTCTCATCTGCTTCCTGGACACTCGTGGGACTGGAGAGGGCATCTAGGGGTCCTGGGGACATGGCTGGGGGGTCTGAGGGAGGTGAGGAGGGACCTTCACTGGGCCCTGCATCATCCTGTATTGAGGCGTCCAAGGATGCCGCATAGCCCAGGGACAGTGCCAACTCATCCTGAGCGATGGGCACCTGGCAGGAAGGACAAGTTTTAATGGGCAACAGTGACCCATGAGGGCTTTCTCCCGAGCCCACCTCCTTTCCCTGGAGCCCTGTTACCTTGGAAACACCCGAGATGATAAGTGTGCTACGCTTGGTGGGTGTCTTCTTGGCTGCCCGCCCACTGGGTTCAGTCAGCTGGCGAATGGCTGTCTCTGCTACAGGATCCAGGCCGTTGGAAAGGTGGCTCTCCCCTGCTGGATGACCGATACAGAAGACGGGCAACCTGACTCCTCCCCAGCTCCTTCTTGGACTTGAACTCCTGTGCCCCACCCAAAGTGGTTTTTGACTCTGGGACTCCGGTGTCAACCACCACTCACACTTCCCAATTCCCTACTCACGGCTGCTGCTGTGGGACGTGCTGCTGGGGCCACCACTCTCACTCAGCACAGTCGTCGTCTTCTCGGTCACCTCCACCTTGGACGGGGAGCGGGAGGGGGAGTCTGGTGGGTGGGGGAGGGTCAGTGAGCTGGGAGGTGCTTTAGAGTGGTCCCCACCCCCTACTGTCTTTATTGAGAGGCAGACTTTGGCTGACTCATGGCTAAGGCATGATTAATCACAGGGGTGACTAAGAAGATGCCATGGGGACAAAAAGATACCACAGGAACCAATAGGAGTGTGGGAAAGAGCCAGGGGGCCCATCAAGGGCATGAAAATACTGAGAGTGTGCAGAGATGGCATAGGGGTCCAGTAGAAGTAGGGGAAATGCCATGGGACCGGTAGAGCTGGGAGAAATGTCATGGAGAGGCCCTGGGAGTAGGAGAATTGCCGCTTAGGTCACTGGGTTTGTTGGAGGCTCCCACGGGCTGCTACAGGTTGAGGGGTAAGGGAGGGGCAATTAGGCAGCTGGGGCTGGGAAAAGGGAAGAAGACAGACGTGTGAAAAGAAAGAGGGGAACTTGGGGAGGTGGAAGTATGAGTACTGTCGTGGGGGCTGGTAGGTCCAGGCTTAAAGGGGAGAGGGCTAGTTAGGGAAATGGACAGATGTACGGGAAAGTTTAGGGCTTCCCTGGTGGTTCAGATGGTAAAGCATCTGCCTGCAATGCGGGAGACTTGGGTTCTATCCCTGGGTCAGGAAGATCCCCTGGAGAAGGAAATGGCAACCCACCCCAGTATTCTTGCCTGGAAAATTCCATGGACTGAGGAGCCTGGTGGGCTACAGTCCACGGAGTGGCAAAGAATCGGACACGTCTGAGCGACTTAACTTTCACTTTCAAGGGAAAGTTTGAGAGAGGCACAGGCGATATGGAAGATGTGGTCAGAAAACGGGGGGAGTTGGAATTAGGGCTTTCTTTGCCCTCTCCCTGTCCTGCCATGGATCTGCAGTCCAGGGCCCCTGGCTAGAGCTGGGCTCCCAGGCTCCTCGTCTTTACCTAACTTGCCATCTACCCGGGGCCGGGACTGGACAGTGGTGACCGTAGTGACAATGGTGCCATCCGGCATGATGGTCCGGTCCAGCTCAATCTTCTTGGTAGGTGTGATGCTGGGGCGTGGAGTCGAGGGGGTGGAAGTGCCCAGGTTCCGGGGGGAACCCTCCTCATACTGAAGCTGCCAAGGGGGGAAGAGGAAAGAGGCAGGGCCTCAGGACTGGCCTTCCCCCAGATCTTCCCATCTCCCCCCCAGGGGCAGCTTCTCACCTCTATTGCCATGGTGGCTGCCTGCCCCAGGGCTTTTCCGGGCCCAGGGGTGAGTGGGCATACCTGTCTTCGGGACAGTGGTCTGGAAGGGGAGGCCACAGACAGTGTGGCCTGGCCCAGGAGTTCAGCTGGGGAAAGGGGTGGCACTGTGAGTTGGGTCTATGACCAGGCGGCCCCACTCAGCACCCACCCAGAGGTGCTCCTTCTTGCCCCATACTCACTGTCTCCACAGCTGCTACTCCTCAGCACTTTGAGAATCAGCTCCCGGCTCTGGGGGCCCAGATCCCTGTGGCCAACAAGAGGTGGGGCAGGGAGGGGGAAGATTAGCAAACTGAATCCACCCTTGAGTTGATCACAGGCCAGAGGCAAAGAGTGCATGCATGTATGCTCAGTTGTGTTTGAGTCTTTGTGACCCCATGGAGTATAGCCCACCAGGCTCCTCTGTCCATGGGACTTCCCAGGGAAGCAAACAAGTGAGTTGCCATTCCCTCCTCCAGGGGATCTTCGAAACCTAGGGATCAAACCTGCATCTCCTGCATTGGCAGATGGATTCTTTACCACTGAGCCACCTGGGAAGCCCAGAGGCAGAGAGAGATGGATGTAAATAAGATGAAACAAGTGCTCCAATATGCTTCCAAATACAGACTCTTCCTTAGAAAATGGGATGGGGCTGAGCAGGGACCATACTCCTCAGCTGGGCATTCAGATCTTCCAGGTTCCTGCCTTTCCAGTCTCTCTCTATGTTGAATCACTCTCTTTTTCTTTTACTCAAGTTGTTCTCTCTGCCATGAACCCTTGGTCTCTCACACTACGTTGAAATCCTACTTTTGTTCAAAGGTGTGGTTTAAATGCCACTTCCTCCATGAAGCCTACTCTGATCTTTATTTCTATAGAATTAAGCTCCCTCACCTAAGCACTCCCATGGCACTTTTTATAAACGTGGACTAGAGCACTTATACCACCTTCTTGACGTACATCTGTCTCTGCTTTGAGCCAGTGATCAACTCAGGGTTGAGGTAGGTGCATCTTGGTCATATCTGTAACCCTTGGAACTAGGCCAGGGCCTGGCATACAATAGAGGCTCACACCAAAAATTAAGACCTGAAAACAGCTGATTCATGTCAGGGCTCTGCTGGAAGGACTTGGTCTCAGTTCACCCGTGGGAGCAGGGGTGGGGGCTGGGGAGTCACTCCTTACAGTGTCAAGTCCTCGCTCCACTCCACCTCAGGCCCAGCCCTCATGGGCTTTGTCCACTTCTGTTGCATGGGGTTGTCGAGCTCAGCTACACAGCACACTTCCCCAGTGCCTGTGAGGAACCAGAAACATAAAAATGCTCATATCCAAGCTGAGAGGCCATTGAGTAGTAGAGAGGTCATAACCTTGGCAGAGGGGCCAGGAACACCTGCAGACACAGCCTTGGTAGCCCACCAGAAGCTTCCGGCTCTCACCTTCCAGCTCACCTCCCAGGTGAGATGCTCGAAGCTGCCGTAGGAATAACCGGATAGGTCTGGGGATGGATGGCTGGACCTGGGGCGCCGTGGGTGGCTTCTCACTGGGAACCTAAGAGCAGGAAGAAGTAAAAAAAGCTGCAAGAATCCCAACACAGTACACTGGAGACAACATGCACACAAACTATTTGCTTGGAGTGCCTACTCACCAGGCCCCCAGGGGCAGAGCAAGCCCTAAGGTTGACCATCATAGCTGGCTGGGTGCTGACTATGGCATCCTCAATCAGCTCCTCAATAGTAGAAAGCTCTACTTGCTCCTCACCTCTCTGCAGGGAGGGGAACAAGGAGGTGAGGCCCTCAGCTCTGCCTCCCCCTCCCTGTTCTGTCTCTTCTCTCCAGCCCTTCCCCCTTACCTCCCTGGCCTGCAGCTTGGGAAGCACCGTCAGGCTGAGATCTGGGCGATCGGTGAAGGCCCAGGATACAAGCAGGCCTTCACCAGGGATTTCCTCCAGGTTGACTTCCAACTGGGGACAAAGGGACTGGGTTGACTTGCCCCACTCCTCCAACCCCCTAGGACCCTCTCTTCCCAAATTCCATCTCAGAGAGGAACCAAACAGAAAAGGCAGAGGCAACTGAACCTCCCACCCCCTGCCCAACTCAGTTTCCCACACCCCCTCCACCTGTGTTGGTGGCAGTGTCAGAGTGACGTGGTAGGTCTCCATGGAGACGGCAGCGGGGGACTGCTGGGTCACAGAGACTGGGAACATCACCTCCTCAGCAGAGAGCTGGCAGTGCAGCACCTGAGACAGCCAAGGCACAGAGGCAAGGAGGGTTAGGCATGGAGGAAGGATGCTCAACTCGGCCCTGCCCTGTCCTGCCTAAGAGTGGGTCAGCAGACCCCTCTCCAGTTTCCCTTGGGAAT
The DNA here is from genome assembly GCF_963930625.1 of Muntiacus reevesi. Classification (NCBI taxonomy): domain Eukaryota; kingdom Metazoa; phylum Chordata; class Mammalia; order Artiodactyla; family Cervidae; genus Muntiacus; species Muntiacus reevesi. The sequence goes on from NC_089257.1 coordinate 62,154,713, forward strand.
CACTTTTCGGGGGGTCCAACTCTTTTGCGATTCTTTTGTGACCCCAAGGACTGTAATCCGCCAGGCTCCTCTGTTCATGGGATTTCCCAGGCAAGAATACTAGAGTGGGTTGCCATTTCCTTCTCTAAGGGAATCTTCTCGACCAAGGGATCAAACCTGAGTCTCCTGCATTACAGGCATATTCTTTACCACTGAGCCACCAGGGAAGCCCCTGGGGTAGTCATAAATCCATAAAAGAATGAGAAATTTCAGACTCCTCCAGAAAAATGCAGATATGCACACAAGTACTACATTTTGCCTGTAACTTCAATGGGATTCTCCAACCTCCTGAAGTCAATTCTGGGATTCCTAAGGCATTCACAGACTTCAGGTTAGAACCTTCAAACTAAAGGGAACTCAGGATCAGCCCCCACCCCAGTCCTAAAGAAGGCAGTACCCATCAGACCCTTACCATGGTGCGCTCTGATTGGTCTATGCAGGTCACATGACTGATGCTGGCTTTGGGTGGGAGTTGGGGCACCTCCTCAAAGGCGATTTGGATGGAGCTCTGGGGGAGTAATGTGGACATAGGATCAGGTCTCTGGAGCTGCCCCCGCAGGGCTGACCTAGTCAGTTGCTGGCTAGGCCCTGGCACTGCAGAGGCCTCAGCTGCAGGCTGGCTTCTGGCCCCTCCTTGGCTCATGGCTTTAGGACAGGAAGTGTTTCTTTTGAATTCCACCTCTTCAGGGGTCTGCAGCTGTGAGGCAGACCTGGGGAGCTAGACCACCTCAGAGACCAGATCAACTTGAGCTGAAGACCCTAGATTCCTCCTTGAATGCCAGGAGCCTTCCTTCTCCCCCCACCTCTTCCCTACCCCTGAAGAAAGGTGTGCATAGAAAAAAATAACAGTAATAAAGGTGTTGGTGTCACCTATATATCCTAGCTGGGAGGGAAGAGGCACGGCTGAGCCAAGGGTGAAAGCAATAGGGCCACTTATTCAAGATAAGAACTAAGCCTTCTTCCAGCTAAATAGGATGTGGAGGCACAGGAGTATGACTCTACCCATATTCTTGGAGATGAAGACTAGCTCAGCATGGCCTTGGGGAAGTTTACCAGAGGAACTGGGAAGAAAAGCAAGCTCAGAGGGCTCAGGGGCCAGGGACCTGGCTAATTCCTCAAGGCAGAGAGTAAGGTGGCATTAGGGAGCAGAAAGCTGCTTAGCTTAGGTGTTGTAAGAGCTTCCTAATTCTTCCACGGCAGTGGAAGCAAACTGCTGCAGCCCCATCCAGGGAGCAGGATGGGAAGAAGTGAGGAGGGGGCACAGCCTGAGCACAGACAGAAACAAATCTACAGGGCTCATTTGCCTGGCAAACCGGGGAAAGCCAACTTCTCTACTACTGTAGCAGACTTGTCCGAAGGTCAGGCCAAGGGAGATGGATGGTTAGAACCCCAATCTCCCCACCCCCTCCAAGGGAGGCTAATGTCTAGCTGAGTCAGCTGTCGTGGGGAGTCAGTCCTGACAGAGGGACAAGGTCCAGGGAGAGCTGGGTGGAAGACTGAGTTCATGGTGCAGACTGACAGATGCCATCTGGCTTTCTGGTCAGCTGGGTGAAGGAGGAAGAGCAATTTTTTGTGTGTCTACTTCTGTTTCCAGGCATCTGGGCAGCTAGTTGAGTGAAGCCCTCCAACTAGTGGTGGCTGGAAATGGAGAACCCTCTGAGCAAGGCAGTTCATAGGCTGTGAAGGCCAAGATGAGTGGGAACCCCAAGACAAGGAGGTCTCCACTTCCCACTCCCACCTCAGTCTTATGACCATGCTTCCTGCCCCACTTCCTGGGAGGCCAGCTGTTGGTGGTGCAATGGGAGGAAGTAGGCTGGGCTGGTTTGTGACTGACCCTCAAGGGACTGCTCTAGGCTCATATGCTGGGAGGGCCATGGATTGTCAATCTCCTTTCCACCTGAACACCTTTCCTTCCACACAGACATGGCAGGGAGCATGAAGAAGGACGTGTTAGACTGGAGCCGTGAAATTACTGAGGGATTGGGGGTGGGTGGGATTCAGGCTTCTCGGGGACCTGCCTGGTCACACCAGGGATCTGGTGCATGAAGTGCTGACTGGGTGTGGTGGCAAGAGGACCAGGCAGATTCTTTCACAGGTGCACCTGTCTCTTTTCTACGCCTGCCAGCCCTGCTCTCCCCCCACTCACCCCCCTCCACACACACAACTAGCACCCAGGCTAGGCGGAAGTGCCCTGGGGCACAGGGATTAGTGTTGCTATGAGAACAGCAAGTTGTGCACCGGTTTGAAGCCAGAGAGTACCTAGACCACAGGAATAGAAAATTTGGGATATAACTGATTTCCACAACGCCCAGTCACACCTGAACCCTTCTCTCTGACCCCAGAGGGGAAGAGATGCCATGGGGTTCCTCAGTTGATCCCCACCCCCATACGGTCCTCCTGGCCTGAGCAGTCCTTCCTCTAAAATTAAAAAAAGGCAGAGTGGGGGGACCATCTAGGTCCTGTCCAACTCACCCCATCCCTGCAGGCCTGCTCGTTCAGCGCTCGCACCCAAGCCCGCTGCCAGTTCTCCCGGAAAGACTTGAAGGCGAAGAGAGATGCCAGAAGGCCCCGGACGCCTGGCTCCTCGGGTGCGCCGGCCCGTGTCGCCCTTAGCCTCAGCAGCGAGCGCCACACGCCCAGCTCCCGCAGGGAGCCGGCGGGTTCGGCAGCGAAGGCGGGTTTCTGGCCCCGGCCCCCGCGGGCCCGCGCCAACCACAAGCCCCGGGCATACTGCAGCAGCCAGCCCAACACCGTGAGCAGTGAGGCGGCGAAGAGGATCAGCAGGGCTGCCCAGCCCACGTCCCGTTGCCCCCAACCCGGATCCATGCTCCGCGCGGGCTCCGGTCCCGGTTCCAGCTCAGGCTCAGCCGCTGCCCCGGGGGAGCATGGCCCGAGCGGGCCGTGGGGCGGGGGCGGGCTCCCCCGGGGCTGGGCGCGCGGGATTGGGGGCTCTCCGGGGTTGGGTGCCCGGGACTAGTGGGTGCCACAGATCGAGGAGAGGAGGTTCCTGGGGGGTCGCGACGCCGGAGTCGCTCTCTCCATAGTCCGGGCCCCTCCTCGGCTGATCCACCAGTGCGACCGGGTTAGTCGCCGGCCAGCGCCCGACTCCTCCCACGGCGGGGGCCCCGCCGGGCCCGGGCGGAGACTTGTCTGCAGAGACGCTGTGGCTCACGGGCCGGCACCGGCTCCCGGAGGGCTGCGTGCGCAGAGCTGACACTGACAACACGGCCGGTCCCCCGCCCCCACCCTGCCTTAAAGGAGCCGCACCCGCGCGGGGCGGGGCTTAGGGAGCCGGGAACTCCAGCTCTGGAAGACGGTGGGAGGAGGAGAGGAACGGGGAGGAGGTTCCTGGGTGGGAAATGGGCGGGATCTTTAACTACCCCGCCCCATCCTGGAATCTGGGGTACCCCTGCTCCCCTGAGCTCAAGGTAAGAGTAAGCAAGAGTAACTGCACTCACCAGAGATGCCGCCTCTGCTTTCCCCTACGCTCCTTAGCTTTCCGTAGTCTGGACCCCTGTGGGGTTAAAAAGGAGGTACCCCCTGTGGATAACATCAGCCCCTTATCCCAACACTCCCAGGTTCCGCAGCTTCTTGGTTCTTATGTCCTGGCCGAAGCTAGGCTCTGGGTGTGTAGCTGCAGAGCATCCCTCCTAGATAGAAGTGCCTGGCAGACGTCCAGTTGATACCCACCGGAGAGAGGTTGAGAACAAGGAATATTGAACCCCCCTCATCCACTCCTATCCTTTGGAGCCAGGACGAAGAGACACCCTATTAACCTCCTTGCTCTTGTGGAGATACTTCCCAAGCCTGGGGCTGCTTCTGTTTTTAAAAATAATGTATTTCCATAGTAACAGCTTCTGCCTAAGGAACACGTGTGGAGGGGGTGGTAATGAGAAGGGAGCTGGCAGTGCAGCACTGGACTATCAATAGATTCAGCCAGAGGACTGAAATATGTGATATCTCAGCACGCATCCAAAAATGATGTTATAGGTACACTCTGGCCTCAGAATCCATCCCTTTTCCTAGATGTAAGGGGATGGATTCCATTCCCATAGGACAGAGGCTTGTCATTGCTTCCTGGAGGCAGGGGAAGGAAAATTCTACAAAAGGATTCGGAATCTCCATTCCCCAAGAGGCCCTTTTTCTCCACGTACATATGGCAGGCCTTCCTTAGAGAGGTAAACAGGAAGGTGTTAAGTATCTCTCTCCCAAATCCAGTCATTACTCTGAGCAATGAGCACATGGAAGTAAACAATGTCCTCTTAAAGTGTGGGGTTGCAGAGCTAAGCAGAACCTGCCAGGTTAGCAACAGGGTGCCTGAGCCATGGGAGGTGTAGGAAAGCCTGGGGCATCCCCAGATTTCACTCTAAGGAATGGGGTGTGGGTGACCTTGCTGTGGCCCTGGCCATGCATCATCACTGGATCCCCCAAACTATAGGTTTCCCTTGTAGCTCAGTTGGAAAAGAACATGCCTGCAATGTAGGAGGCCGGGGTTCGACTCCTGGTTCGGGAAGATCCCCTGGAGAAGGAAATGGCATCCCATTCCAATAATCTTGCTTGGAGAATCCCATGGACAGAAGAGCCTGGCGGGCTACAGTCGATTGGATCCCAAGAGTCAGATATGACTTAGCAACAAAACCACAAACTACAGAAGTCTTAGAGTGTGGATTTTAGGGGCAAAAAGAGTGGGGACCCTGTCTTAACTCATCTCTCTTTCCTCATATTCAGTCAAGATACTTTACTATAATGAAGTCACCTCCTTCAGGAAAACAATCATGTTTATATCAGTTTGTATCCCTACAGTACTTAAAAGTTTCCCAAGCACAAATTCTTTGTCATTTTAAGAAGTCTAACAGAGGGACTTCCCTGGTGGTCCAGTGGCTGGGACTCTCTGTGCTCCCAATGCAGGGGCCCCGGGTTTGGTACCTGGTCAGAGAATTGGATCCCACGTGCCACAACTAGGAGTTTGCATGTCACAACAAAGATCGAAGGTCCTCTGTGACGTGGCTAGGACCCAACACAGCCAAATAAATAAATATAAAGAAGCCTAACAGAAAATATTCCAATATACATGTAAACACTGAGAATTTCTATACTGTTTCCATCTTTTGAAAATCTATTTGTATCATCCAAGTGGAATGGGAGATCTTGGGGCTTGCTGATAAAGGAGAGGCAGGAAGGAATGGAAAAAACTCAGTTGCCTGGAAAAAGCCACAGATATGGTCCTGTAAGTATCATAGATCCAAACCCTCCAAAGCTGTCTCATAATGACTTGTTCAGCACTGTGAAACATTTCTAGGACAGTCTTTTCAGGCAATCAGACTTAATAATGCATTGGCTTTGCTTACTGGAAGGCACTCAGGGCTCCCTAGCAGGAGGTGTGCATATCAGACCTTGCCTGCTCAGCCCAAGAAACCAGCTGAAACCATTGACAACCCACCTGATCCATGGATCCTAGGATGAGCGTCAGCATATAGGCAGATGCTTTGAACTTGTATCAGGACAGGCACAAAATTTCAAGTGTGCCCAATCATGCGTTTGTTCCTCCTTGTGAGTCTGATAATCAACTGGGCATTTACCATCATGGGAACAAAAATATTCTGATTATATAAGAAGTATCCAAGTAACCATGTTCTGACAGTAACATGTATTCATGGACCTTGAATCCCCGGTGTCTTGTTTTTGAACAAGTCCCCTACCCTCTTCCAGTGGGGGTTGTAGGGGAGGGCTAATGATCTCTGGAGAAAAAAAAGAAGACAAAGGTTCCCAATGCCAAGATGGGAAGATTTATTAGGATTGCCCTCCTAATAAAACAGGAAATAGATACAGATTATTCTTCAGATCTCCAGGGAGTCTCAATCTGCTCCTGATCAACAAGATAACTGAATGCTGCCTCCTCTGGGGCTCTCACAAGCTCCTCCTTTCCACCTGCTCCTGGTGTCTCATTTTCCCTGTTTGAAAGGCCCTTCCACTCTTGTCACATACTGAAATCCTTGGAGATATTACTTTTCCTCAAGGTCCTCTCACTTCCCCTGGTCACAACTAATTGGTCTCTCCTATTGCCCTCTGTACCTCTTTCAGATGGAGACTGATTATATGTATTGATGCCTTCTATACAGATATCTGTGTGCTTAGCCCCAGGGGGACACCCTGTGGAACAGAAAACACTTTGCCTCTAGGGGGTTTCCAGTCTAAGAGGCACAGATGCACACTCATGTACCTATGTGCTGCTGCACACACACACAGAAAAACAATACCAGTGGGATAATAAGTACTGAAAAACTGGTGGAATACAACTATCAAGTAAATACTGGCTTGGTATATATATAAGTCATATATATGGCTTTATGTTGTTAATCAGAGCCACCTTCAAGTAGAAAGAACATTTGAGAGACAAGATGGACTACCTTTGGCCTAAAAAGAGTCAACCTGACTCTGACTCCTATTCAAAAGAATGAAGAAACTATCAGCATACTTGAGTTCTCTCCTCAACTTCCTCGTGATGATTTCTTCCCTGAGGACTGGAAATCATTTGCCACCTAAGAGCCTGTGAATGCGTGAAAAAGGGAAACAGGTGCCAAGCAAATGGCACCTGAGCTGGACGGAGAACCCTGCCTGGGAATTCCTCAGGTTACAAGAAGCCAGCCACTTTTGGGTCTGCTTCTCCTATTTAGTTCTTTCCAAAGCCTCGGCCTCACCTCCTAGGACTGGAAGGCTGCCACAGTCTAATGATCCAGTACGAAGGAAAGTCAAGTACTGGGTTAAATCCGAGACCTGAGAGCACTCCCCGCCCCATCAGTTCTGAAGTGCGCAGCTACGTTGCCCGGCAACTAACTGCTACTGCGGGGGTAGAAGGTGGGTGGGATGATGAAGGAAAGGTACCTGAATCAAGGACACCGGAAAACATGAAGTGGGAGGGGCTTTTCAGGTGTCGGCGCTTAAAATTTACATCATCTTCCAAACTGTAGCTGAGTTTCGGGGAACTGAGTTGTTTTTACCTTGGCTTCCTTCTCAACGTTGACTACTTTGGCAACAGGTTTTCTACCAGGAGCAGGTGCTGCTCCACATCCTTATCCCGCCTGCCCCCTCGCCCCCGCCCCTTGCTTCCTGTAGCCATCTTCCCGGTTCTTGAGGCGTCCCAGAGTAAACGCCAGGCATTGGCTCTTTTAGCGTGACCAGCGGAGGCCAACGGAGCTAAACCTGACGTGGAACCAAAAATAAGCCGCGTCAGACACGTGGTACAAGGAGGCGTTCATCTTGGAAACTGGCAAGGAGTTTTTCCCCTCTGGGCTGTACATCTTTAATATGATGTTGGGAAAGAATCTGCTTTTGTTTGTCCTTCTTTAATTGCTTTTCCAGATCCATGGTGATGATTCATCTCTCGAATAAAGGGTGTGGCTTAAAAATCACACTTCTGTCCCCACTATTATGCCCGTATTAAAAATGGCCGCCTCCTTCCAGTGATCGTTGCTCTGCGAACTAGATCCGGGCGGAAACAGTGGGTAAGCAGAGGCAGAGAGGCAGAGCCAAGGTTGCTTCATAGAGGCTCGCGGGAGTCCCGAAGGCGGCTCAGGTCAGAGTTCTTGGGTTTTGCTCAGGCTGCTGTAGGAAGAGCCAGCCTGTGGGGAGCGGCCACACCTTACTGCTGGAGCTTGCCCATTAGCTAAGAAGGCGGCCGAGTGGGCCCCCTGGCAGGTCACCATGTGGGCCTTCCCGGAGTTGCCGATGCCGCTGTTGGTGAATTTGATCGGCTCGCTGATGGGATTTGTAGCCACACTCACCCTTATCCCTGCTTTCCGAGGCCACTTCATCGCCGCGCGCCTCTGTGGCCAGGACCTCAACAAATCCAGCCGGCAGCAAATGTGAGGGGCCGGGCAGGGGGGGAAGGGGTGTGGGCAGAGGCGGGGACTGGAATGCTTGACTGCGCTCGAGACAAAGCGCTAACCTAGGAGCCAGCCCGGGATTCTGGGAGGTGGAGGGCAGATCTGGTTAGTATTGGGGAAGGGATGGAGGCGGAAAGGTGGGACCCTTGGGTGTATCTGGGATTCCAGTGGTGGTGCCCTTCCCCGCCAAGTTAGGTGACGGTACTGCTTGCATTAGTGAGTGACCACGCCCCTTTTCCTCTTTTCCCCTCTCCACCTGACATGCTGCTGGGCCACAGCCCAGAGTCCCAGGGAGTGATCAGCGGTGCTGTTTTCCTTATCATACTCTTCTGCTTCATCCCTTTCCCTTTCCTGAACTGCTTTGTGGAGCAGCAGTGTAAAGTCTTCCCCCACCATGAAGTAAGTGGGTTAGTGCGGGCGGCTGCCTGGGGCTAGGGCTAAGAGTTAGTGAAGACAGTTGAGGTTATTTGGGTTTGCGGGGAGGAGCTGAGAACGAACGAAAAGACGGGTCTTGAAAGGAGCGGTGAAGTGGGAGTAGACTGGAGCCATGACATGCCCGAGCCTCCCCCAGTTTGTGGCCCTGATAGGTGCACTCCTTGCCATCTGCTGCATGATTTTCCTGGGCTTCGCGGATGATGTACTGAATTTGCGCTGGCGCCATAAGCTGCTGCTGCCCACCGCTGCCTCACTACCTCTCCTCATGGTCTATTTCACCAACTTTGGCAACACGACCATTGTGGTACCCAAGCCCTTACGCCCGATCCTTGGCCTGCATCTGGACTTGGGTGAGTAGCATGGCCACTTCTGCCCCTATGACCCCTATTTCAGGGCACCCTTGCCAAACACCCCCCTACTCCGGGGAGGGGGGGCGTTGTCTGGCCGAGCATCCTTCCTGGTGCTCCACATTCTCCTTCCTGATTTGTCCCCCCATGTCTTCTTAGATCCTTTTGTTGACCTTTCATCTCACACTTGGTCCTCACCACTTTTGTCAGAAGAATATCCTTAAATCCTTATTCCACAGGCGGCATTACTTTTCTTACTGTCTTCTTCCCGCAGGGATCCTGTACTATGTCTACATGGGGCTGCTGGCAGTGTTCTGTACCAATGCCATTAATATTCTAGCAGGAATTAATGGCCTTGAGGCTGGCCAGTCACTCGTCATTTCTGCTTCCATCATTGTCTTCAACTTGGTGGAGCTGGATGGTAGGTGGGATTGGAATAGGGAGAGAACTCTGAGTATTAAGGAAGCGGCCTGATCTCTGGCTTTGGGGAATTCAGAAAAAATGTGATATGTGAGTAATTATGGAAAATAAGGGGAGCTACTTACCTATTAATAGTAAGTTACAAATAGTAACTAAGATTTGTTAAATGTGAGAAAGAAAGCCCTGCCATTTATAAAGGGATTGTCACTAATAGGTAGGCCATGATCTTCTCCAATTGAACATAAACAATTTTATAAAACCCCAAATCAGACAGGGTAACTCTTCTCTGTGACCAAAACCAGACCCCCTCTATAACTGTGTCTGAGAATAGACAAAACCACAGGAACACAGTACATCTCACAATGACCAAGATCCCGTGCTGGCTAAAATGAGTGGTTGCTGGTTCCTTCTGATAACAGCTCAGTTCTTCTCACTTCTTGGATAAAAATTATTAAGCTTCTCAATCATGGCACTAACACTGCTGACAGCACCCAGTCCAGGGCAAAACTCTGCCTCCTTGCATCCTCCACAGAATTACTTAAAACAAATCGTATAACAAGTCCTCCTAACACCTCCTTACTGAGGCATCCTAAGGTTCCCCACAGTGTGTGGGTTCCAAAGTGTCGCTTGTTACACCTCAATAAACCTAGCTTTGACTCCAGGCATGTTTCTAGTGGTCTATGGCTGAAGGACCTCCATAAGTGCTTATTAAAGTTAAGCACTTTAAAAATGTAATCTCACTGTAAACTCTGTAGCCACTCTATGTGGCAGGTATTTTTATCAACCTTTTTTCACAGATAAGAAACTGAGACTCAGAGAGGTTAAATGTGTCATGATCAAGGTCACTCAGGAAGTAAAGCTGACGTTCAAACCAAGGTGTGAATGGTCTGAACCAAATGTAAGACAGTAACTAGTTTAGGAGGGGTTCATGAAAGAGGTGAAGTATTGGAAACTGCCTGGGTGATATAAAAGGGGTAGTGAGTCCTTGAGACTTTAGAGAGGTGGACGGTATAGCTTGGGACAGAACTTAGAGACAGAGGAAAATAGGACCATGATGTGCAGGGGAAGTGGACATCAACTTTTCCTTTCTTTTCCCCCTTCTTTCAAAGGTGATTATCGAGATGATCACATCTTTTCCCTCTACTTCATGATACCTTTTTTTTTCACCACCTTGGGACTGCTCTACCATAACTGGTAAGTAGGCCTGTGGACAGGGGGGACAGCTCTTTGGACATGTGGCAAGTATCATCCTGATTGTGACCCATCTCCTGATACAGAGGCTAAACCTGTACATCTCTGTATTGTTCTCTGGGTCTTTAGTTGGTAATATTCTTAAATCTTGGGCTTCCCCAGTGGCTCAGCGCCTAAGAATCCACCTGCAATATAGGAGACCTCGTTCAATCCGTGGGCCAGGAAGATTCCCTGAAGCAGGACATGGCAACCCACTCCAGTATTCTTCCCTGGGAAATTTCATGGCAGGCTACAGTTCATGGAGTCACAAAGAGTTAGACATGACTGAGCAACTTAGCATGCATGCATTCGTAAACCAGTCACTTGGGCAGATGCTGTGGAGCCCCCAGGAATAGAAGGAATCAGGGCCTTGGTTCCTGGAGAGTTGCTGGGAGAGGAGGAACCCTCTCTGAGCCAAATCTGGCCAGGGCTAGCCCAGTGCCCAGGATGTGTGATGTGAGATAAAGGATTGCTAACACCTCTTGCTGCTGGCTCAGATCCTCTCCCCCACACAGGTACCCATCTCGGGTGTTTGTGGGAGATACCTTCTGTTACTTTGCTGGCATGACCTTTGCCGTGGTGGGCATCTTGGGACACTTCAGCAAGACCATGCTCCTCTTCTTCATGCCCCAGGTGTTCAACTTCCTCTACTCACTGCCTCAGCTCCTGCATATCATCCCCTGTCCTCGCCACCGTATGCCCAGGTAGCTTTGGGGCTTGAAAGGGACATCGTAGCTTTGTCACTTGGGATGCCTTAGACGTTTGCTGTGCAAAGGGAGTGGGCCCAAAGAAGGGCTCTCTCCATACAGTTAGCCCTTTATACATTACAGAGCACATTTAGTTACATGATCTCATTTAATGTTCACAGAAGCACAGATCACACAGAAGTATGCAGCAGAATCAGAAATAGATCTCAGGGTGTTTGACTCTACATTCAGTGCTCTTTCTATGAATTAACCACAGTGAGGAGAGTTCTTGGTGTAGTGGCCCAGTCACATGAAGCTCTCTTCCCCTGCAGACTCAATACCAAGACAGGCAAACTGGAGATGAGCTATTCCAAGTTCAAGACCAAGAGCCTCTCTTTCTTGGGCACCTTTATTCTAAAGGTAACAGGGTAACAAGGAGGTAAGGCTCTAGGCTGCCATTCTGAATTCAGGGAATGGGAAAACCTAGGCCTACATCAGACCCAAGGGGAGTTTGCAAGCATTCAGCAGATCCCATTCCTGAAGCATAAGTATTAGCAAAAGTTCTCTCCACTTTTGGCCCCTCCAGGTAGCAGAGAACCTTGGGCTATTGACGGTGCGCCACAGTGAGAATGAGGACGGTACCTTCACGGAATGTAACAACATGACCCTCATCAACTTGCTACTTAAAGTCTTTGGGCCCATGCATGAGAGAAACCTCACCCTCTTCCTGCTGCTGCTACAGGTGCAATACTCTTGGGGGTGTGGTTTACACCTCCTTGTCTCCCTTTCTCCAGGGTTCTTACTATAGTTCATTTCTCCTTGCAGGTCGTCGGTAGTGCTGTCACCTTCTCCATTCGGTACCAGCTTGTCCGACTCTTCTATGATGTCTGAGTCCCCTGATCCATTGCCCTTTGCCTCACAGCCTCCAGGGTTCCTGACTCAGGCCAACATCTCCTGGACCAAGACTGCCAACTGGCCCAGGCCTCTCCCACCCTTCATTTTCCTCCAGATTTTGTTCTCAGCATTTCCTTTCCCGTGATTATTGACACCTGGGCCTGTCTTGCTCTCTAATGACTGGTGATTGGACTTTGCCTATGGCTTTCTTCAGCTTGCCTCTCCATCCCATCTTTGCTGCCTCCTAAGTTGGGGTACTGTAGCTTTTATGCAGTTGCCCACAACTCTGACACTCAAGGAAAATGCTGGACTTGGAGACAGAACCCTGGTTGGGGATAGGGACACAGGTTCAAAGGTGACTTGACTATAAATTAAGTATCCTGATGATTAAGAGTAGACCGGGGGGCCAGGTGCTCCCAGTGGTGACAATAAAGTATTGTCTTTTTCTTGTTGTTCCTATAGGTGTATTTCCTATATGGGCATTGTAGGGTGGATGGGGAAGGTTGAAGGAGGTATTTCCTCGGAGAGGATGCCTATCTCTGTCCCATCCATTTTTTCTTTTTTTTTTTTAAGCACATCAGGCGCCTCCTAGCAAGAAGTGATCAGAAAGAACAGACCAAACAGAACATGTTGAATAAATGTGAAATCCTTCTGCTCAGGTGGCATAAAGAGCCATAAGATTGGCGTTATCTGTTCTCTGGGGTAGGATTGGACTTTCAGGGGGTCTCATTCCTTCCCCTTTTCACTCTCCTTTTGCCAGGTAGGAGGAGGGAGTGACCAGACCTAGGACGGGAGGCAGAGGTAGTTATGGTGTTGACTCTTCTCCTTTAAAAGTCCTAGGCCTGCCGTGCGCAGACTTCCCAGACGCTCTTGAGTTGGCTTCCGACTCTACCCTTCTTGTCTTCCGGTTCTGGGCTCGGGATGTAGCGTTTAAATCTGGCGCGCTTCACTTGGATTGGCTACAGCCGAGACTGGCTGGCTGTCGGCTACTCTCTGCGCCTCCTCGCCCGTTCCCCGGGCAAAAGGTTTTCAAATTCGACCAATCGGCGGACGCGTTCCCTCAGCGGAGGCGCGTCACCGAAGGGTTAACTGCAGCCAACCAGAGGCGGGTATTAGAGAAAAGAGCCAATCAGGAGGGCGCGGGGGTGTGCCCTGAGGGGCTTATAAGGGCGGCCCCTGGTCGCGCGCGGAAGCGTTAGACTGCGGCGGGTGGTTGTTCCTCTGTTTTGTTAGCCCTTCTCCTCACCGCTCCTCTACCTCATACAGCATGTCGGGCCGCGGCAAGACCGGCGGCAAGGCCCGCGCCAAGGCCAAGTCGCGCTCTTCGCGAGCGGGCCTCCAGTTTCCCGTGGGCCGCGTGCACCGGCTGCTGCGGAAGGGCCACTACGCCGAGAGGGTGGGCGCCGGCGCGCCGGTCTACCTGGCGGCGGTACTCGAGTACCTCACCGCTGAGATCCTGGAGCTGGCGGGCAACGCGGCCCGCGACAACAAGAAGACGCGGATAATCCCCCGCCACCTGCAGCTGGCCATCCGCAACGACGAGGAGCTCAACAAGCTGCTGGGCGGCGTGACGATCGCCCAGGGAGGCGTCCTGCCCAACATCCAGGCCGTGCTGCTGCCCAAGAAGACCAGCGCCACCGTGGGGCCAAAGGCGCCCGCGGGCGGCAAGAAGGCCACCCAGGCCTCTCAGGAGTACTGAGGGCGCCCGTGCCGCCACCGTCCGGCCCTCCCCTCTACACCACAAAGGCCCTTTTAAGGGCCACCACAGCGCTCACAGAAAGAGCTGGGCCACTTCAGGCTCCGGGCCGGGCGGCCGCGCGCTCGCCCCGGCCCGGCCCGCCCCTCCCCCCGCGGCTCGCTCCCGCCGAGGCTCGGCGGAGGGCGTGCGTTCGAACGCCGCTCGGCCCTGCGAGCGAGCTCGTGACTCGGCCGTCTTGGCCCCAGAATGCCGATGGGCTGCGGGGAGGCCGCGGCACCTTCCGGAAGGCTGGGCCGGCCGAGCTGACGCAGGGCCGGGGGGAGTGCGGGAAGAAGGTGAGTCGGTGCGGACGGTCGCCGGCGAGGCCGTGCGCTCTGCTACAGCTCGGTGCTTCGGACTGGATTCGATTGCTGCCGCCGGCGGAGTCAATCGGTCGCTTCATTTCGTCCCGGGACCCTTTTTGCTGCCGGATCCCGGGCCTCGCACGTCCGCGCTCCCTCCATCTTCATTCGCAGGCCTGTGCGCGTCCCGGAAGAAACCCTTCGCGGCGTGAGCGTCTCCAACGGTAGCCGGGCTTGGCGGCGTGGAGCCTGCGGGAGCCCTGCCCCCGGGCCCGCCCCTCCTCCCTGCTCCCTTCCCGGCGGGTCCACTCCGCCAGCCAAGCACCTAGATACCAGCACAAGTCCGTTAATCCCCGTCTGGACTGAGCCGCCTTTGACTTCGGAACTGGAATTTTGCAGCTAACCCATTCAAAACTAGTACTTTAGGTATTGGGGGGGAGTTTCAGATGGACTAATTTTATTAAAGGGTTGTTTTTTTCCTAAAGAAAAGTGAGGTGTCTTCATTTTGCGAAAGGGTTGTAGAGTCGACTCTGTAGATACCTAAAGGTAGTGTGAGAGGGGGAACCGATATAAGGCTTTACTGTTAACTGGAGCGGCAAATTGTAGCTTATTAAGAGGATGGGTCTTTCTTGGCGTTCCCTGGGAGACACTTGATTCTGTCAGAAAATGGGAACTATTGACAGGCGTGTTTCAGGAGAACTTTGAAAGGGTCCTAGCCTCTGAGATCAGGCATAAATAAAGGGTTTTGAGTTTTGTCCTTTTCTGCAGCCCCATCAAAAATAAATACCACCTTCAAATTTGGTTTATTAGTAGAACTGGTTACATTCAAAGGCTGTGGCTTATTAAGATTTTTTTTCTCTAGAGAGGAAGCCCCCACCTACTGGGAAGGCAAGGCCCCACGGTGAGACAAGTCTCTGCCCCTGCAGTTCAATCCTGTGGGGGTAGTCACTCCTCAGGTAGCAGAGGGCTAGGGTGTAGGCACCAGCAAGGCAGGCACCTGTGCCCCACAGGCCAATTAGTGGGCTTCATTGAGCTGCCGTGCAACATCCAAGATGTTCCTGGCGCCTTTGTTCAGCAACAAGGTGGCCAGACTGATGCCCAGGTTCTCAGCAGCCAGCTGGGGTTGTCGTGGAATGTTGCGGGCAGTGATGCCCACCAGCTGTGGATCATCCTCAGGGCCATCTTCATGCTGGGTAGGGAAGAAGGGTTTGGTGAGAATGAAAGGGAAGCTAACATAAAGGTGTGCCCCCTCCCTCCAGCCCTGGCACCTGGACAGGGACGTGGATGGTGGTCTGCATGGTGTCCTGCATGGTCTCTGCACCATTCAGACTCCAGACTCCTCCAGTCAGGTACAACTGAGAAAGAAAACGGCTGCCTCAGTAGACTCTCAGAGAGAACTACTTAGAAACCTGTTCTCTTCATGCTGGTGGATACACAGGGGAAACGCTAGAGTCCCTTCCCTGCCCTCCCACCCATCTTCCCCTGCTTACTTGCCCATCCTTAATAGCTGTATGCACTGCCACTGGCACACTGCAGCCTCCTTCCTGCAACAAGTTCTCCCTGTTAGCTGAAGACCCTTATCACCACCCTGTAACCAGAGCCCACAGATAACACAGACCCCCGCTAAGGACATAACGGAAAATGAGGCAGGGGCCCAGACCTGTCCTGTCCATTCTTAATGAGTTATGACTAAATACACAGCATTGCGATATCTCCCCATTACCCTTCCTAATACCCACCCCTCCACAGGAGCACAGGTCCTACCAGCTGCCTCAGGAAGGATCGTTCAGCAATGCAGCGAAGTAGAGTCTCAGGATCGTGCAACACACCCACCAGATCCAAGATGTCCTGGTCTTTGGCTCGAACTTCCACACCCAGAGCACCCTGATGGGAAAATAGCCTAAGATGCCAGTGCCAATCTTTTCCCAGCCAATAGAGCTAAGGGACAGTACTTGGTTGAAAACAAAAGGGGACAACAATACATGGCTTCGCTGGTCAAGCATACCTGACCCACAGCATACATACACTCCTCAGGGTGCAGGATCTGTGGGGGCAGAAGAGACAGTCAGAAGGGTGGAGGTAGGGGTGCCCAGAAGCACACAGCACTGAGTTGGGGTTTCCCCTACCTACAGAAAGCCTGGATAAGCAAAAGTGGGAGTCCAGCCTCTGATCCCCAACCTTCGACTCATTTCCAGCTTGCACTGGCTAGAGGTGGGTATTCAGAAAGAATACAGGCAGGAAAGAGATGAAGATAACTAGAGAGGGGAGAGGGACAGGCCCTACCTGCCCCACCCGGTTCTGCCAGCCCATGCGCTGCAGGCCAGCTGCAGCTAGGATGATGGCACTGAACTCTTGCAGCTCATCCAACTTCTGCAGCCGCGTGTTGAGGTTTCCCCGCTGTGGAGAGACGCTAAGGACCACAAGATCTGGGCAGGCTGGAGCCTGATATGTTTCCTCTGCCTGAGTCTAGCTGCTAACTTCTCACCTTTGAGTTCTCAGCTTGGTGACAACTGCTAACACTTACTCATACTTGCTATATGCCACACACTGTCCTGAAGTGCTTTATATACATCAATTCACTGAATTTTCACCAAAGCCCTAGGGTGAAAGAGTAGGCAGTAGTAGTACCATCTCCATTTTACAGATGAGGAAATGATACAGAGAGGTTTTAAGTTATTATATTTAACCTTGTAACCCAAGGTTACAACACCTCTGAGAAGCCTTCCTTGACCCTCAAGTCTGTTTAGATGTTCCAGCTATAAGCCTCCAGAGAATTCTCTACTTTCCACATTGAAGCACTTAGCAAATACTACTTTGAAAATCAGCTTTACAAACGTAACTGTAAAAATCAAAACAATATGGTGGAGTATAAAATAAAAATGGATTTATGGTTACCAAAGGGGAAAGTAATGGGGTAGGGATAAATTAGGAGTTTGAGATTAGATGATACAAACTACTACATACAAAACAGATAAACAACAAGGTCCCATGGTATAGCACATTGGAACTATGTCCAATATCTTGTAATAAACCACAATGGAAAATAATATGAAAAGGAATATGTATATATATGTATAACTGAATCACCAGAAGTTAGCACAACATTGTAAATCAACTATACTAAAATTAAAAAGTTTAATTAATTAAAATGGAAGCAACTGCCAATCCCACTGCCTCCATGTAATCATTATTCAGCATCACTCTGTATTGTCAATGCCTGGTTGTCTGTCTCCAGAACTAAAATGTAAACTATATTAGGAGGGACAATGCTGATCTTCCTCACCATATCCCCAGTGCCAGGCACTTGCTTGAGGCTAAAAAAACATGAAAGGATTATGAATGGATGGATGGATAGATGGGTGGGTGGATGAATGGGACGACATGCAGTCCACTGCATTCACAGTCCACTTCCTCTGGAAGTCCTTCCCACTCACAACACCCAGGGCCCTCTGGACTTTGTCTTCCTCCTTGGCTGCTGCCTCCTCCCTTCTCTGAAAGGATACAATACTCTTGAACTCCAGATGTGGGAACTTTCTCTGCAGCTGGGCTGCTCTCCGCAGGGAGCTAGTTCCTACCACGCTGTGCAGAAAGATGGTTTAAAATGATATTTAACCCTAAGCAGGAACTGTTCTGAAATCTCCTCCTTCCACCCTTCCATCTGCTGTACATATCCCAAGATGCCTGTCCACTCACCTCTTCTCTGGCAAGGTTTCTAGAGTCTTCCCAACAAATTTTGGGTGAAAGACGACAGCATCATAGGGGCTCTCCCGCCTGGAGATGGAGAGGTCATCGAATGAGGGAGGGATCTCAGTTCAGGTCACTTCCAGTCTCTCTCAACAGTCAACTAACTAGCATTTTCTGAGTTTTCTGCCATGCATGACATTCCTTAGGTTAGGGGAGACAGCCTAGAGACAGAAGGCCAAGTTCCAAGGGGAAAAGTCAAGGTTAATGTGATTTCCCTGACTGGCAGGGATCTTACTTGCAGACAGCTCCAATGGTGAAGCCAGGAGGAAGCACCGTGGGCAGGTCCTTCAGTGAGTGAACAACCAGGTCCACTCTAGGGAGATGGGAGAGAGGCAAGAAGGGTCTGAGCAGCAGGCCCCAACCCTTCTCCACTCACTCCTGCCTGTCTGTCACTGATGGAGCCTAGAGCAGTTCAGGAAGCAGGCATTTCTGAGATCTTGGGTCCCTGAGGCTTGCTCCCCCTCCTCTCTTCCCTCTCACCCCTCTCCCCCAGCCAGTCCAGCACCCCAGGCAGCCAGATGGCTGAGATCCAGGATTCTCTCCTTTTCTGAGGCCTGAAAAACTCACATTTGAGCCCCTCTCTAGCCTACCCAAGCATTTAAGCCTAACAGTCTAGCTGACACCCAGATATGGTGTGCACTGGGGTCCTACTGAGAGTTTGGGAGGGCATCATGCTCCCGATTTCACTTACTCATTCCTCTCCAAGGCATGCTCCAGCTCCTTGGTAAACAGGCTCTTCTCTCCAATCTGCCAGGCAAGAAAGAACTTCAAGGTGAATCTTTGGGGGAAAGGAAAGAGGAGCAGGGAGGAAAGGGTTGGATGAAAAATGGTGTTACCTTAGAGAGCGCGGTATCAAGAATCTTGTCCCCCGTGGTGGACATAGCAACTGAAGAGAAAGTCAACCAATTAGATGCTCATGGAACAGCACTTACTGAGCCCCTCCTAAGCCCAGCTCTTGTGCTAAGATCGGCACTGGATACAGAGGCACAAAAGTGCCAGATCATATCTCCTGAGAAAGTACAATCTAGGAGGAAGACCAGACGCAATCATAAGAAGACCCAAAGCAAATGTTAAAATGCTAGGCTAGCCCAGGTAAGCTCAAAGCTGGAGGTGTTCAGAGGAGGAATGGGCCCTCCAAACTGGGGATAGCCAAGAACTCTCGGAGGCAATGGGACCAGGCTCTAGTCAAAGAAACCCCCTCCAGCGGGGGTAAAAGCTTCCCATCAGCTTCCATTCCTGTCCAGAAAACTCACTTATTTCAAACTGCAGGCCTGGGTATAAAGCTTTCAGCGTTGCCACCACACTGTCCGTCTGTATGCGAGCCAGCTGGGGGGAGAAAATCAGGTTAACCCTGTAGTCTGGCGACTGCCCTAGGCTCAAATCCTCACAGGGTCATGGAGATCCTGAAGGGACTGGAATTCAGAGAGGGGATTGAATGGCCACCTAGGAAGGGGAGGGGTCTGGAGTAGGAGTCCTCTGTACCCCCAATAACTTCCCCAGCCTAGGGACTATCTCTTCACAGAATGCCATCTATCATTCTGCATGGGATTTAATGCTCAGTCACCCCATTTCCTCCATCCCCAGGCTGCTGAGAACCCTCTGGGCCCCTCAACTTATAATACTATGAACAAAGAACTCTTCTGACAAACCTCCTCCACCCTGGTACCTGCACTAACCTGGCTCTTGCGGGTACCCACTCGAATCACTCTCATCTTTGGAGTGTCTTCTTCCTGCAAAAAAAGTCCCCAGGTTACAGTCCCCGCTGCTGTTCGAGGTCCTCAAAACCTTGTCCAAGAACCAGAGTCACTGGCTTGGAATAAAGGATCCTCAGCCCCTTCCCTGTGGCCACCTGAGCCTCAGAGTGGGGAAAGACTCTCCAAGACAGTCCCTTTAACTTCCCTAATACCTTCTGCCTCCTCACAGATCCAGAGAAGCAGAGACCAGAGAGAAGCGATACTAGGACCCGCTGTTGCTGTAATGCCAAGGACACTAAGCCTGAAGCCCATCTAAGCAAAGGCACCAGGAATGCTGCACCCAACCAGGTGGATAGAGAGATAAGGCCCATCACCCTGGCCCCAGAGAGGGCGGGCCTGCAGCAGGCAGGGGCAGGGCTGCTGGGGCCACACAGGGGAACTTGCGCTGAGTCACTGAGGACAACTTCAGCAACCCCAACAGAGCAGCACTCAAGAAAGCTTCAGTGCTACCTAGGTACTATAAGACCTACCCAATAGCTGCCACACTATGGATCCCGTAATCTGGTTGGTATGCACATGTAAAGGACTGGGGTCAATAGATCTGACATATGGTCCTGCTCAGTCTCTTGGCAGGGTGACCTTAAATTCACCATCTTTGTTTTTCATCTATAAAGTTATTTGTTCATCTATAAAATGAAGTTTGCACTCGAGTATCTTCTGCTTTTGATATTCTATAAGACTAAGAGAATAAGCTATCTAATGTCCCTTCATCTAGAATGTGGCCTCTGATTTCACCAAGAAGGAAATATTAGGATGTCACAGACCAAGCCAAGAACTCAGTGGGACATACCTCTTCCTCTTGTCAGGGTACCTTGGACAAACGTAATCAGTGCCAACCAGGGAGAACTGAGTTCTCCAGTCTGAGGTCCTATTTCTTTCCAGATCAGACAACAGCCCCTACAGACACTATCAACTTTCCCTATTCTGGAATCTTCATCCTATGGAGTTCTTCTGCAGCCAGGTATCTGGGGCCTCTGTTACTAGAGGAGGTAACAGCTGGTTGCTCTCAGACTCTAGTTTGCTCCACAGCTATCACTTCTCCAATAAATAAACCCTAGGGTACCCTGAGCAAATTAGACTAAGCTCAAAATGACAAACATGGCCACTAAAATTCTGGGCCACAAGGAGCCCACAGAAACATCCCAGAAACTGCTATGTTCAAACTATCCCTTAATTTTATTGACTCTGCACAGCACATTCAAGTAAAAAGATCCTTATCAAGTACGTATATACTAGAGCTATTGCTATCAATCTTCATAACAACTTAGCAGATAGAGAGGAACCATGTTACAGAAGCAAAGGCTGGCTGTGAAGAGCAAAGCAGCTTGACCAGGGCCACAGGTTAAATCATGGGTGCATGCCTGTGCAGGCTCAGTCATGTCTGACTCTCTGTGACCCCATGGATTGTAGCCCACCAGGTTCCTCTGTCCATGAAATTTTCCCAGCAAGAATGCTGGAGCAGGTTGCCATTTCCTACTCCAGGGAATCTTCTGACCCAGGGACTGAACCTGTGTCTCCTGCATTGGCAGGCGGATTCTTTACCACTGGGTAAAGAATTCTTTACCACTGATAGTTGGAATCCACACCTCGTTACGTTACTTCTAGTCCAGCTCTCAGGTATGTCAACAATGGCAAAGAATCCCACTCCTTACCAGCAGGTAGTTCAGGAAGAGATAGATAAATAGCTTCTCCCCTCCCTATCTCAGGCTGACTTTGGCCTCACCAGCTCTGCACTTTGCATCTGCACAAGCCCAAAGCTAGGACCCCAGGCTAAGGATAGGAAGGCTCGAGGGCGCTCCCCACCCACAAAGGTAGTAACTCAATGGTGTCTCAGCGGGGGAATTTTGAGTGTAGGTTGGGGCTAGGTGGCTGTTAAAAGAAAAAAAAGGGGAGAAGGTGCACTTCCAAAACGTTTGCGTGTAGTTCGGAGACTTAGAGGTACGCTCTCCTCCTCGATCCGAAGTGCCTCGGACCTGTCTCGAGTGAAGGGATCCCATGGAATAGCACCCTGTCTCGTGTACATGAATTTTCCTGGGTTGGGTCACTAAATCTAGAGCCGTGAACTCCAGGCCTCATGGAATGCCATTCAGATCCCCGCAGCAACGTGGTTCCAGTTCGAGACAAACCTTTTGCTCTGAAGTCTGTCCTCACTGTTCTCAGAATCCCCTAGGGCAACACGGATTTTAAGGGCAACCCAGCTACTGGCCCTTTAAAAACTATTCGGGCCAAAGGGGGTTGAAAAAAAAAAAAAAAGACAGATAATCGTCCCGACCAATAGGCGACGGAGAGTGGCAACTTGGGGCCAATCGCTGCACCGCTAGTGCGGAAGACTGAGGTTGAGAGGGTCACCGGCTCTGAACTCACCTCGGTTGCGGCCGCGTTGCCATTACCAGACATGGCTGTGCTCAGCAGGTAGGCCGGGGGCTGCCGCCAATGTCCTCCGGTGTCGGGGAAGCCGAAGGCCCCTGCCGGCCGGACACTGGGCTCGCGCAGGTCTCCAGCTTCTCCAGCAGCCACACACTCCCGGCTCCGCTAAAGGACTACGTCACTTCCAGCGCCGCCCGACGGGGCGGGACTTCCCCTGGGCGGGAATTAGAATGATTGCAACAGCAAAGACCTTACCTTGGGTTACCATCGCTAGTGATATTGCAACCTTGCTTATTTAATTTATATGCAGAGTACATCTTGCGAAATCCCGGACTGGATGAAGCACAAGCTGGAATCAAGATGGCCGGGAGAAATATCAATAACCTCAAATATGCAGATAACACCACCCTTGTGGCAGAAAGCAGAGAATTAAAGAGCCTCTTGATGAAAGTGAAAGAGGAGAGTGAAAAAGCTGGATTAAAATTCAATATTAAAAAAACTAAGATCATGGCATCCGGCCCCATCACTTCATGACAAATAGATGGGGAAACAATGGGAACAGGACAGACTATTTTCTTGGGCTCCAAATCACTGCAGATGATGACTGCAGCCATGAAATTAAAAGAGGCTTGATGGAGAAGGAAATGGCAACCCACTCCAGTATTCTTGCCTGGAGAATCCCATGGACGGAGGAGCCTGGTGGGCTACAGTCCACGGGGTCCCAGGGTCGGATATGACTGAGCGACTTCACTTTCACTTTCAACCCTCAGCTGAGACTTTCAGCTCTAGTGTTGGCTGTTGATTGTTTTCTTGAGTTCTCAAAGACCTGTGACCATATTTTTTTAAGTTGCCTGTTTTCTAATTGCATCACTTTACACACTGTTGTCTAATAATATGTGGTATTTAGAATGCCTTCTTAATTATTTTGAGCAGCCATTGCCTGTATTTTCCTAGCACCTCCTTGGTTTTCTTATGTGAACTCATCTGACAGGGAAATGCAGCTTTGTTGTTTGCCCTCTCTGCATATTGGACCATCTGAGTCAGTGTTCTAACTAATCCCTGATGGTCTCTGAGCTGCTTTTCTACCAGACTCAGTAGTTACGTGCTTCAGGAATTTTTCGGTAGAATTGGTCCTATTAGGAGACTCTTGGTGTCACCTTTGTTATCTTAAAAGCTGGTCCCTTCGCTGAGGCTCTTAATTTTTTGAAAACTTGATTCTATTTCAGCTGAAAATTGGCAAGGCTATTTAAAAAATTGATGGAAGCCATTTAAGAAACTGAAAAGTAATTGTAAACAACATTGGGTAGTTGTGACTTTCAGTTCTCTATCAGTTGAATTTTTGTGCTCTTCTCCCTGTGTACGTGGTGGTTCTATTTTTCTCCAATAAAACTTTTTATTTAAAAAAAATAAATAAATAAATAAAAGAGGCTTGATTGGAGAAGGAAACAGCAACCCACTCCAGTATTCTTGCCTGGAAAAGTCCATGGACAGAGGATCCTGGCGGGCTGCAGTCCATGGGATTACATGACTGAGCATGTGTGCACGAGGGTGGAGGGAGATGGGTTGGTAGAACTGGTAGAACTAAAAATAAATGAATAAATAAAAGACGCTTGCTCCTTGGAAGAAAAGCTATGACAGACCTAGACAGCATATTAAAAAGCAGAGACATTACTTTACTGACAAAGGTCTATCTAGTCAAAGCTATGGTTTTTCCAGTAGTCATATAAAGATGTGAGTTGAACCATAAAGAAAGCTGAGCACCGAAGAATTGATGCTTTTGAACTGTGGTGTTGGAGAAGACTCTTGAGTCCCTTGGACTGTAAGGAGATCCAACCAGTCCATCCTAAAGGAACTCAGTCCTGAATCTTCATTGCTAGGACTGATGCTGAGGCTCCAATACTTTGGCCACCTAATGCAAAGAACTGAGTCATTGGAAAAGACCCCGATGCGCGGGAAGATTGAAGGCAGGAGGAGAAGGGGACGACAGAGAATGAGATGGTTGGATGGCATCACCAACTCGATGGACAGGAGTTTGAGCAAGCTCTGGGATTTGGTGATGGGCAGGGAAGCCTGGTGTGCTGCACTCCATGGGGTCGCAGAGTCGGACATGACTGAGCGACTGAACTGACTGAGTGCCCCTACTCTCCAAGGCTAGCTCTGGTCTTCATTGTTTTGAGCCCCAGGCCCAACTATTCATTTTATTTTTACCTAGCCAGGAGTACTGATGTCCTGTGGCTAAAATATGCTCCCCAGATTTACCCACAAAATAAGTTCTTTGTTGTCCCTACCGCCCCCCAAAAGTAAGTCAATAAGCCAAAAGTGAGAGTCCCTGAGAGGAAAAGGATATTAAGCCATACTATGCAGGGTTGTGGACTTCCCAGGTGGCGCAGTGGTAAAGAACCTGCCTGCAAGTACAGGAGACACAGGAGATGCAGGTTGGATCGCTGGGTCCAGAAGATCCCCGGGAGGAGGAAATGGCAACCTACTCCAGTGTTCTTGCCTGGAGAATCCCATGGACAGAGGAGCCTGGTGGGCTGCAGTCCGGGGCATCTCAAAGAGTCCAACATGACTGAGCACCCATATGTGTATGCAGGGTTGGAAGTAAGGTTACTTGGGCAATTTACCATGCCCCCAGGCTGGATTCAAAGTCTACAAATGAAAAGGGCCTGCTCTTGAAAGTTAATCATCCAGAATTCTACAGCTTTATTTCCTTAGCTGTGTCCCAAGCAATTAGTGCAGCTTATGCAGTGCTTCTGCTACAACCCTGAAGTAGGCAACATTTTTATTTTAAAAAATATTTATTTTGGGCAGGGTTGGGTCTTCATTGCTGTGTGGGCTTTTCTCTAGTTGCAGTGAGCCAGGGCATTTCTATTTTTAAAATGAGTCAAAACTGGCTCAGAGATCCAAGGTCATGCCTAAACACAAATAACTGTGAAATGGGAGTGCCAATACATTATTAGTGTTAGCCAGGAAAGGACTTGTTAGTAACCCATTAACAGTGCTAATAACTGTCTATTAACCACTTCCACAAATCTGGACACCTGTTGTCCATACCAGCCTCTGAGGGCTAAAAGCGTCCAAACTTGACTTACCTGTGTGTGTTTCAAAAGCACCTAGTATTTGACAGAGATGTTTTGCAGTTGAACTTTAAAAGATATGGGGTGGTCAACAGCCCCAAAGCAGATGAGACCTGGTGGTATCCTAAAGCTACCTTTTCTTCATCACCATGCCAAGATCTCTGCTCAAGGGGGCTAACTGTACACTACCAGGTACAATTCCTGCCATGTGCAAAGAAGCATGGAAGACTGTCATGCCCAGGCTGCCCCCCAAAATCTCTGCCCCTTTCCTAGAGTCTGACCTGTCTGCCTCCTATTTTTTGAATTCCCTTACTCCCCTCCTTGCAGGGAGAAAGTGTCTTTAGAGCATGTGCTCTCTCTTCTCCATTCCTTCATCAGTGAATACAGTTTCTGCTCTCCTATACCAAACTTGATTTCTACTGGCATTTGCAAGTTCAAGCAAAGGATCCATTGAGGAGTCACCACCCTGCTGGGGACCAATAACACATCCATTGATTGGCTCCTTAAAGCTTCATAACAGCCATACCAGAAAGATGTTGTAATTCCTTACGCATAGATGAAGAACTGAGGTTCAGAGAAGGTTCAGAATTGCCCTAAGTGGAACTAGGATTCAAGCTCTGGACAGCTAACCCAAAGTCTGTATTCTCAGCTGCTACCAATGTAGTGCACTCCACCTTTTCTAAATACTGCATAAACCACAATGTCCACGTTACTTCTTTTAATCAAACAGACCCATAGGAGCAATTTTCCAATGGGCAGTGTAACCCAAATGACACACAGACAACTATAACAACACAAACTTCAGCTGACAACTTCCATGGGAGAAAAAAATGTTTCATAAAGGCCCTTTTTATCCTGCTTATCATCTGGTACTGAATACAGCAAGACACCGACCCACCCATCATGAAGGCAAGCTTCAGTCCAAGGCCCCTCACCAGAATCCACCTCCTGCCTGAACACGTTGTCCACACAAGAGCCAGAGACCAGCCTCACTACAGAGCAGCCTCAGTCCAGGCTGCTCTTGGGCCTCAGGCCTTAGCCTCTGCAGACGTTCTTCAGTAGACTGAACTGTGCTAACTGCCAGAGGCCTGGCTCCTTACTGGCATGAAGCCTCATTAACATCATCTTTAGGGAACTCTGTAGCAAGGGAAAGGACGCTCTAGGAGAGCAGAGGGAAAGAAGTACATTTTGCAGTTAAGAATCACCAGGAAGTCTCAAAAATAAATCCTTCAACCCCGAAATCATTATATGTTTTTATTTATAGACTCTGGGAGCCAGGACCCAAGCACAGCCTGGTGCTCTTGGACAGAGAATAAAGCAGCTATTGTCCAGACTCTGAGGTTACTGAGGTACCCTCCCCCGCTGGTCTGGAATGATCTACACTGCTCAGAAAGGCAACAGGAGGACGAGAGGATTGGCCAGTCAAAGAAGGAGGCAGGAAAAGAAAGTCCCCTTAAGTCCTGAGGGCAATGGCATCAGATGAGAGAGGGGTCCTGGGTATTTCTCCCCGACTCCTATGCAACAGCGCTGTCTGCGTCCCTGAGGCCGGGCCTCTACCGTCACCCCCTTCCCACTAGCGCCTACGTGCCCCTCCTGGCGTGCATGAGCAAGTCGCGCTGCAGCCCGGCCTCCAGGCTCGCAGTCAGTCGGGCTGTGGGCGGGTCGGTCAGCAGAGTCAATTTGTTGAAAACACCTCGGCCAAAGTAGTCAGCAATCACAGAGAAGCTGTCGTTGGAGCACTTGAGCTGAGGAAAGAGAAAAGGTCGGAGTCAGAACCCAGAGGAGGAGGGAAAAAAAAACCCAGTAGCCCTCCAGCACTCCCCGCCTCCCAGTGGGTGGGGCAGTCATGTGGCCACTCCCCGCTCCCCACCTGGTGCTGGAACTGATCGTGGAGATCTCGCTTCTGTTCCTGGGCCCGGATCATATCCATGACCTTGCGGTTTTCAGGGAGGCAGGTGGGGCAGTCAGTGTCACTTTCTGAGTAACTCTCAAAGCAGTGTTGGTGGAAGGAGTGGCCGCAGAGAAAGTGGACTGAGGGCAGCTCCAAGGCACTGTTACAGATGCTACACTTGGTCTTCTGGAAAATCTTCGGACTACAGGCAAAGGAGACCACAAGAGTGGCAAAGAGTGAGGGCAGGGCCAGGAGCCATTGGAAAGAGGAGACAGCTCGACAAAACAAGGAGAACGACGTCCCCATTAAGGAATGACAAGGGACTCCCTTGAAGGTCCAGTGGTTAAGAATCTGCTTGCTAATGCAGGGGACACAGGTTCAATCCATAGTCTGGGGCAACTAACTCTGGGCCCTCCAATTACTGAGCCCACGCTCTAGAGTCCACAAGCTGCCAACTACAGAAGCCCACACATCCTAAAGTCCATTCTCATCAACAAGAGATGCCACCACGATGAGAAGCTCAAGCACTGTAACTAGAGTAGCCCCTCCTCACTACAACTAGAGAAAGTCTGTGTGCAGCAACAAAGACCCAAAGCAGCAATGAATGAATGAATGAATAAGAACTACGAGGCCCTGATCTTCCTACCACCTAAAGGAGGTCACAAGAGGACCCCACATTGGGCCTTCAGGGAGTCTCAGCACACTCCCAGCATGTCCATCCAATCCATGGGGGGATTGCTATCTCTCTTTCAATTTCCACTATTGCCACTAAATTCTTTCAGGTCTTAATTGCATGTGACCCTTTCCCTTTCAACAAGACCTTTCCTGACCACTTTATCAATTACAACACACCTAAACCCCTCACCCTATTCCTCTTCTTCAATTTTCTTCTTAGAACTTAGCACCATCGAACACACCACAATAGTATGCTTATTTAACACGTTTACTGTCTATCTCTACCTCCATAACATAAGCTCTGTGAAGGCAGGACTTTTTCTCTGTGTTAAGAATAGGGCTTGGAACAAAACGGACTCAGTAAATATTGATGGAATGAAGAAACTGGACACGACTTAGTGACTAAATAACAATAACAAATATTTTATAAAGTTAATGGCAAAGTTAAGGGTTAATGTCTACTATAAATACTTATAAACTACCCACTTTTTTGTCAATGTTTTTTTACTTCTGAGGGCTTCCCACCACAACTTAGATGTATCTTTAGGAAAGGTAAAATACAGGCACATATAGAGAGAAAAGTACCTGCTACAAGATAACAAAACCCAATAAATCATGTTCTATGTAATAAATCATTCTTTGGAATTCCCACATTAAAACAGATCTTTAAGAATGAAATGCTGATACTTACTCCATATAATCCTTTGTATGTAAAAAATGACACCCTGTGAAGAACAAGCTTATCCCTGGATACCTCTACACTCCTGGATGCCAAGTACCTTGCCTTCAGCTCCTGGATCTCCTGGCGGATGCGGGTGGTCTCCTCTCGGTAGCGCCGCACCCGGAGCTCGTCCTGGGCGATCTGCTGGCTCTGTTTCTGCAGTTTTTGGACCAGGTAGTCCCGGATGACAGACAGGGTGGCCGTGGAGTTGTGGGCCAGGGTCTGCACCACTGAGATGGGAGGAGGCAAAACCATGAAGCACGCAGCTTTCTGGACAGAGCTGAAGGACTCCTGCCCCAGAGCCCGACTGCCAACAGCCTGTACCCACCTAGCCACCCAGCCCGCCCCCCAGAGTACCTAGAAGGGGTGGCATGAGGTTCTTGCTCTCGATGTGCTTAAGCACAGCCGCCACGTACTCCTTGCAGTCCTCTTCCTTGCGGGCAAAGTAGCTGAGCGCCTGCTCCCACAGGGAGGGCTCCTGCTCCCCGTGGCGCTCGCATACGGCGATCACCTGCCGGTACTGCTCGTGCTGCATGTGGTAGTGCATGATCTGCTGGAACCTGCAGCCAGGCGGGGTGTGCGTCAGCGGCCGACCCTCACTCACGCGAGTGACTCAGCTCTGCCCCCTCCCGAGTACCCCATGACTCTTACAGTTTGCCCTGCTCATAGAGGTAAAGGACTCCATCCTGGAAGTCGTGCATCTGGCAGAGGACCAGGGCTTTGTCAAAGACATCACAGAAGCGGCCACTCTTCAGTAGGGAGATGGCCTCTGCGTGAAGCTTCTCTTTGACCTAAAAGAGGAGGGTGGAGCTGCCGGACATTAGGGGAAAAGTGACTCCTAAGCAAAGCAACTACTCTTCCCCTCACTCCAATTTCCTCTTTTTTCTCCCCAGTATTTATTTATTTAGGTTGCGCTGGCTCTTAGTTGTGGCATGTGGGATCTAGTTCCCCGACTAGGGTTTGAACCCAGGCCCCCCGCATTGGGAGTGCAGAGTCTTAGCCTGCCTAAAACTCTGGTTTTAGACCAGCAGTGAAAGTCACTCAGTCGTGTCTGACTCCTTGCAAGGAAGTCTTCAATTTCCTTTTCATGGGGAACCATTTAGCCCCTCAGAATGAGGTGTTATTGATCTAAAGCGAGCAGCAAGTGGCAACCAGGGAAGAAATGGAAGGGCTGTCTTTTTCTCAACACCTCTGGTAGCTCTGCCAGGCCTCACCTGTGGATCCTCCTCGTGGGCCCAGTTCTGGAGTCGCAGCTCAAGCAGCGTGTCATAGATGCCCTGCGGGGAGTCAGGTTGCACCTCGCTCATGTGCTCTAGGAAAGCTTTCAGCTCTCGAGGGTTGTTGGCAAAGATGGGGATGAACTCCTCCGAGTTGGCCTAAGATGGCAAGGGACGAGAGAGGAGGCCAAGTGAGTGGGCCTGCTACCCGTGCCCCTAAGGTGACCCCCATATGTTCAAAAGCCGTTCTCCCTGAGGCCTCACCCTGCAGCCTGGAGCCTCCCTATCACCTCGGCCTTCAAGGCTAGGCCGATAGTCGGTACAGAGTCCCTTCAGCAGCTGGGTTGTCTGCTCTGGTATATGGTGCATGAGGATCTTGCCATAGCGTTTCATGTTGCTCTCCGCCTGCTCAAAAGGCAGCTTGCCAATATATCGGAGGGCTTCCTGATAATTCTGTGGGGACAGAAAGGGCAACGGAATTGCATGCTCCTGCCTCACCCATCAAGACACATTTTTTTTCTATTACTATTTTCTTCTTCGGGCTCCCTGCGTGGATTCTCCAGTTGTGGCGCACGTGGGCTCAGCTGCCCCACAGCATGTGGGCTTTTAGTTCCCTGACCAAGGACTGAACCCATGTTCACTGAATTGGAAGGCAGACCCTTTAACCACTGGACCCCCAGGCAAGTCCCAGAAGGTACTTTCATCATCCCAGGGATATCCCAGAAAAAGAACACGGCCTGCCCGAGTCAGAAGGCTCACCTACCTTGATGTCCTCTAGCTGGATCTTTAAGTACCACTCATGATGAGCGTGGTTCTCAGCCAAATAGAGGGCGTGAGAGTAGTAGCCAGCCTGCCGGAGGACCTTGATGGCTGTCTCCACGTCAAAGTGGACTTCACTCTCACTCTTTGTCTGTCAGGACGACATCAGAGAAAACCATTCACAGAGAGGTTGTGGCTGGGCAAGGGAAAGGAAATATGCATCTCATTCTAAGACCAGATTCTTAAGGTAATAGTAAGGTGGATTTTTTTTTTTTTTTAGCCACACCAAGTTGCATGTGGAAACTTAGTTGCCCCACATCAGGGAGCGAACCCATGCTGCCTGCAGTGAAAGCAAAGTCTTAATCACTGGACTTCCAGAGAAGTCTCAAAGATGATGCTTTTAAAACATGGTTATCCTGCCTCTCCACAAGTGTTCCTCTGCCTCTACTGTTAGAGGGATGTCTCTGGGGACACTGGGCTTCCTGGGGCTTAGATACCAAAAGAAGTTCTGGCATCAAGAAACAAGAGGGGGGGAATTCCCTGGAAGTCTGGTGGTTAGGACTCTATGCCTTCACTGCTGGGGGCCCAGGTTCAATCCCTGGTTGAGGAATGAAGATCCCACAAGCTGCACAGTACAGCAAAAAAAAAAAAAAAAAAAAAGAGGGGAGACAGGAGAGAACTCACAGAAAAGGCTATTTCTCTTCCTTGCCTACAGACCAGAGGACCAGAGGCTTTTGGTTCCTAAATACAGGCAGCTCTTCCCTCTCCCTGCATTCCTGGTGAAGCCCCTCAAGGAACCCTCTGCCAGCACCACCCTGCACCTTGATGAACTCCTCCAGCTTCGAGCTGTCCTTGAGCTTGGTGTAGCAGTTGAGCAGCAGGGTGGTGTGGTCGGCGTTGGCCAAGGACTGCCGGTGCAGGGTCTGCAGGTAGGCTGTCAGGTTATGGATGCGCTGGGCATCGAGGAACTTGCGGATCACGTACGATGGCTCCAACTTTCCAATGGTTCTAGGGAGACACAGGTGTCCAAGAGCATCAGGATCATCATACTTCTCAAACTTTCATGAGCGTAGGAATCACTTGCAGGTCTCGAAATGCAAATTCTGTTTCAGCAGGTCTAGGGTGAGGCATGAGATCCTGCAATTCTCACAAAATCCCAGGTGGTATCGATGCTACTAGACTGGGGACCAGAGGAGCAGTAAGGCTCCAGAACACTGGTTCTGAAAACAGGAATTCTAGAGAAGTTGGCAAAGAAGCTAGACAGGGTCTTAGAACCCTTCACTAGGTCAGAAAACTAATTAGTACCAAAGAAAGAAACGGTAGAAACAAGAGATGAATACCCTTTCCCCTTTAAAGAATTTGATCAAAATGAGTATTAACAAAGGCCAAGCTAACATTTAAAATAACAGCTTTTGAGCTTTTCAGCTCAACTTCCTTGAGAGCTTTTCTGGTAGCTCAGACAGTAAAGAATCTGCCTGCAATGCAGGAGATCTGGTTTCAATCCCTGGATTAGGAAGACCTCCTGGAGAAGGCTACCCACTCCAGTATTCTTGCCTGAAGAATTTCCATGGACAGAGGAACCTGGTGGGCTACAGTCCATGGGGTCATAAAAAATCAAACACAACTAGTGACTAGTACTTTCACTTTTCATCAGCTCAACTGCACACTGGTCGTGTAGCATCTGACCCTAAATATGCCCTTTCCAATAAGGTATACTGTCTCCTCATTTGAGGCATCGCAATTTATGTACGAAAAAAGGACAATTCACGATGGAGTCCACCGTCCGCCTCAGTCCCCAAGTGCAGATTTCAGTCTAGCTGGCTCTCTGTTTCCGCATTCACAGGTATATCCTAAAGCGCCTCCAGACTGACCGGATATACTGCTGGACAGCACCATCGTGGTTGCCCTTGCTGTAGAGATGGTCCCCATACTGCATGAAGATCTGGGCCAGCCCATCACTGTCCAGATGCTGGCTCTTGGCCAGGTTAATCGCCATCTCAAATAGGTTCTTCTTAAACAGCATCTGGAAAGGAAAAGAGATTAGAAAACTGGAAGAAGGAGGCCTGAGAAGACACCTTCCCAGAATGCACCCACAACACACAAGCCAGATGGTTATGAAGTTCCAATCAGCCTAGATCTTAGGGTGAGACCCCCCAGACACCCCAAGACTAACATTAGCTCACCTCACTAGGTTCTCTGAAGGCAGGCAGAGTGGACCCTGAGAGTGGGCTCAGGCCCCCAGCCACTGCTTCCCTCTAAGGCCACATCCCAGGCCACTGACCTTGGAATCTTACCCTAAAGAGGCTGAGTAAGGCTGTGACCCAAAGGGAAGGAAACACCCTGGCCAAGGCGACTTGGGGAGTCTGTTCCTAGAGCCGTGTCTGGGTGCCCATAGCCAGCTCTGGGAACCTGGTGGCCTTGCCTCCAGTTTGGTCTGTGTGTCCTTCTCCTGCAGTGCGTGGACCCGCCCATCCCGCGTCAGCACGTACAGGGAGCCCCACTCAGCAAGCACATCCACTACATCCTCAAAGACAGCGCTATAGGCTATGAACTTGTTGCACAGGTCATAGATGTTGAGAATCTGTTTGTCAGAGCTCTGGGAGTCCCGGCTGGTAAACTCTGACCTGGGTGGGAAAGAAAAAGCACCGGATATTTATCTGTACCACCTCAGTCTCAGCTCCCCTCTATTTCCTTTCCCTTGACAACTCTGGTGCTACCTATTCCTCCCAGAACAAGTCACTGCTAGCAGCTCATCCTGCAATACATGTAGTGCTGGCAGCTGTGGGAAGAGTATGTGTAGACCTGATCTTACCTTTAAGGATCCTATAGTTAATACAGGCAACAGACCGAAAACTTAAGTATATTCCAACATCCAAGATTTAACAAATAATTAGTGCTGAATGAAAACTAATATCTGACAAGGATTGCCTGCAACATGCTGAAGATTCTGTCCCACTTTCTGATGACTCAGGAAAAAAAGAAAGAAAAACCACCCTGTGTTGCATCTCCCAGCATTTTCCAATCTCTCCACTATTCAATCCCTTGTTCCTCTACCCAATTCATTTCGCCCAAGTAATTAAAAAACCCAATACCAGGCCCCAAATTCCCTGGACCATTCTAGTGCAGAACGATTGCTCAGCAGATGTCTGTGGCAAAAGCACACTTTTCAGCAAAAAAAAAAAAAAAAAATGTTATAACTGAGTCTAGGTGTAAACACCTCTACAAAAAGTACAAAGTAGGAGGTTGACAGGATGTAGGCATTAGGAGTTTGAAACCAGGTTAATTCTAGGGAACAAGCCCAGGCCACTCTCCATAAAATCCTTACTTGGGAGAAACCTTCCGGTCACGGGAGACAATGACAAGATAGCCTCTAAACCAGTGAGCGATGAGTTTATGGCCCTCAAAGGCAAAGCAGGGCCCACGTTCATCAGGCTGGTACAGATAGACACATTCATCTCCCGCCACTATGAACTGCAGGTCCTGAGAAGGGTCGCTGAGGGCTGAGCAGCGCAGGCCACAACCATGGGTGTCCAATTCCACACGAGGATAGTCCTTTCCAGAAACTATGTAGGACTGTGAGAAGTAAGAGAGGGGTTAACAGGCTCCCTTTGAGGAGGTGGCATCTAAATGTTCCCAAAGGTATCCCCACCTCCATACTGGCTATCTTAATTCTTAACACCCTAAGACTTTACCTGGATGCTTGCCTTCTCCATTAAATGGGCCATCTACTAAATATATAAGCAGAGACCACATTTTCTTCCTCTGTACACACTATCACTACTTACTACAGATACTCGGCAAGTAAGAGAATTTTACTGCTTTATCAGAAAACTCTGGCTGAAAAGAAAACAAAACTATTGGTGTGAGTAGGCTGTTATATTAGAAGCACAAGAACCAAAGAAGTAACTTGTCCAGCGTCACTTAACAAGCCTATTAAAAGAAAAACTTATGTCTTCTGCTACAAGCCCAAGAGTTCTTTTCCTAGCTCTAACTCTTCCCAGTCTCCTAAGTAAAGAAATAAAATATTAAGTTAGGCGAATGTTTCAAGGCTATGATTAAAAATATAAGAACCTCTTTTGTCAGGTCCTTACCCTAGCCCACTGAACAATAAAATAGCCTTTCCTACTTGCCCCTAACAGTCATACCAGGAGGCACTGGTCATACCTGAACATTCTCAGTTGTCACAACAAACAAGTGAGTGGTCTTTCCCGCTTGGCGAAAGGCCAGTCCAGTAACAGGATAATTGCCCTTGTGCAAAATCTGGGTCTTGCTGTGTCGGTCCCGAGTGATGTCCCCTTTGTTCAATGTAACACTGCCATCTGTGAAACCTGTAGGAGAGTGGGGAACAGCATTTTATTGAGGCTGAAAAGGCACAGAAGCAGGAAAAAACCTTTAGAGGCACTTTTTAGAAGTGATCATCTTTCTCCTCATACCCAACCTCTCCAGTGGTTACCATGAAAATTAGGCCTCACGGACTTATTTTCAAAGAACAAAACTAAATGCTTTCCCATCCCAAACTTTAAAATCTCAAAAGGCCTCACTTTAGTACAAAATGGTCTCATGAATACAGTGAAAATGAGCTGTAGAAGCAACTCTGAAGGAACTCTATAAAGAATCATGGGGTGTTAGCTTTGCCTTCTTTCTTCTTACCAATGGCCATAAAGTTGAGATTTTCATGGACAGTCAAACAAGATACAACAGTCGGTTCTGTTCCTGGGATGGCAGGGAAGATTCGAGTGCAGAGTGGATTGCCACCATCTCTCTTCTCCAGGTTCCAGATCTTTACCTGGGGATAGACCTCAGATGTGTGAATGCTAGTCACCCTCCAACGAACAATCATTCCCAGGCCTCTGGGTCTTTCTTGTTTCCCTTCCAGCACTCACCAGGGGGTTGATGCCTTCTTCATCCTCACCAACAGAGGCCAGAATATTGTGCTGCTTCAGTTGGTACAGGTGTGTCACCCGTAGTTTGTAGGCCTGGAAACCTGTAAGCTGTAGGGAGCGGGGCAAGAACCAGATCTGGCCTTCCATATGTGCAGAGCAGTCAAGGAGCCTCCTTTCTAAGGGGAGATTCTTACATTTAGGCCAAATAACAACTACCCCTCAGGGCTTCCCTGGTGGCTCAGATGGTAAAGAATCCACCTGCAATTCGGGAGACCTGGGTTTGATCCCTGGGTTGGGACGATCCCCTGGAGGAGGGCATGGCAACCCACTCCAGCACTCTGGCCTGGAGACTCCCCAAGGACAGAGGAGCCTGGTGAGATACAGTAATTGGGGTCCCAAAGAGTCAGACATGACTGAGCACAGCACAGCACCCCAGTGGCTCAGCTAGTCAACAACCCACCTGCCAGTGCAGGAGATGCAAGAGATGGGGGTTTAAACCCTGGGTCAGGAAGGTGCCCTGGAGAAGGCAATGGCAACCCGCTCCAGTATTCTTGCCTGGGAAATTCCATGGATAGAGAAGTCTGCATGGGCTTCAGTTCATGGAGTTGCAAAGAACTGGGCATGACTAAGCACACATGCACAATAAAAAACAAAATCTACACAACTGCTTAAATTTTTCAAGGTTTTTTCCACATATTATCTCTGGAAACTCCCCATTTTAAAAAGAGTAGAAAGGCCAGAGATTAGGGGCAGCATTATACAAAACAAAGCCAAAAAACCCATGGTTTCATTTACCTCTTCTCCCACAATATGGGCTGGGGAGATAATGACACCTTACATATTCATCTTTTAAAATCAACTTGCATCTGTTCTTTTGATCGACCTTAAAAACAAAAATCTTGCCCAACTGTTATTTTACGCCCCTTTTGCAGATAAGGAAATTGAAGTTCAGAGAGGTTAAACGACTTGACCAGGATTATTCGCTCATTTGGCAACAAGTTAAAGAGAATGGACTTCCTCCTTTCTTCCCCCAGACCACTGAAGGAACATTGAGCGCCCATCTAAAGGAAACTGGCACGTAACACGAACCCCTCTGACCGACAGATTTTATCCCAGCTGGATCTCTTCAGGGATTCGAGGAGGGAAGGGACAGCTCCAGAAGAAGGATATCTCCAAAGACTAGGCTCCCTCGGCCTGAGTCGCAGACTGTGATGCCAGGAGGGAGGCAAAGGAACTTGGAAGCAGCGGGTCCAGAAGCAGGCGCGGCTCCGGGAGCAGCCCCATCATTGCCTTGTGGCTCCTTCACCAGCTCCTTGTCGAAGAAAACGAAGCGCCGCCACTGCAGGTAGGTCGCCATCTTGGCCGAAGGTCCCCGCCTTCGGGGAAGAGGTCACATGACAGGAGCCGGCGTATCACATGACCCGCGGACGGCCTGGAGTCTGGGTGCACCTGCGCTCTCCTCTCGAAGTGACGGCTTCCCGCTGCTGGGGCAGTGGGCGCGGCCGCTTGAAGCAGGGTTCACCACCCGCAGCTCGCTCCGCAGTTTTCGGTTTTGACGCCTCTGTAAGTGCCTTGGCTGAAATGCTTCTTAAGAGCTAGACTTTCACCTCTCTGAGCATCAGTTTCCTCTTTAATTAAATTGGCGGGTAGTGAGGGATCAAGATGAGGGATGACACGCGATTTGTGAATTGTAACCCGCTGTGCCTAGGTGAATTACCTTCTGCCTCACAGGACTGTTTTGAGGCCTAAGTGAATCGGTGTGTATGAAACTGGTTTTTCGGCTGTAGGAAAGGAGAAATAATATCAGCGGTTTGTGTCTGCCTCTAGGTACAGAGTGTAACTATAGTCAGTGTGTTTTTATGTCCCTCTGTCAGAGGCATGCCGTTTATTGGGCACCTAAAACATGTTTCTTAAGGAAGCTGGGAAATACTTCTGGGACACAAATTCCAAGAAGCTGGGCTTTCTCTCCTTGCCATAATGACAGGGTATAAGAGTATAGCAAAGAACCTTGAAGCCGCGGCACTGAGCACTGCCTGATTTTATAGGTGATAAGGGTCGAAGACACTTCATGGTACCCACGGGTCCCAACTTGGCCTAAACCAGCTGTCTGTGTGGAAAACTGCAGGTGTGCTGTGTTTGCGGCACTGGAAGCTACACATGGGAGTGACATAGAGTCATTTGAGACAGTATACAATATGGAAAAGTGGCCGTATGATTAGTATTTGTGAAGTTTATTTTTGCATCCCTGCCCCCCACAGCTTATTTTCAGAACATGTTAGGCTTTATTCCCTCCCTGGATTCTCAGCAAGCAGGGCCTGTGTGTTGCTTACCGAAAACCTGGTCTAACAGCGTGGTAGATACTCCAAGTGGACTGAAGTAATGGATGTGGATGATTTTCCTCTTACCCTCTCCTTGATCTAGTTGATGGAAAAAGTTGTGTCTATTTGTTTAAATAAATAAATGAGGGGAGGGCACACAGATTTCCTGATTTACAGCCCAGATTTCTTTCTTCTTTGTCACGCAGGTATTAGGACTGTTTCGGATCTCAGTCTGTGGGCACAAGCACAGATAGGGGCTAGATGGGACCCGCTTTCACCTTTGAGTTATGTCCGTTATTAAGGCTATGGATAATACTTGTTAAAGGAAGCAAAGTGAAAGCAAAGAGATATGTGAACAGTGGAATGACATCTTTGTTGTTGATGTGTTTGCTCCCCCTACTGTCCAGTGGTAGAGGCTCTGATGTCTAAGCCACTGGATCTTCTGTTGATGAGGTTACATGCTCGCTCCTGCAGCACATATACTAAAATTGTTGATGAGGGTACATACGCAGAGACTGGCCCTCCAGGGTACCCATGGCACCTCTTCAGACTTGCTCCCTTTCTTTCTTTCCTCTTTTTGACAAATTTGTCTTTGGTTTTCCTGGAATTGTACTAAATGCCCGGCATATATACATGAAATAGACATGGTGCCTGCTCTTCAGGGAGCTTGACCACCACCATAGGAAACAGACATAAAAAGGACTGACAGTAGTGAGCCCTTAATTTCTTTTTTCTTAAATTGAAGTAAGTTGATTTAAAAATAAATAAATACCAAAAAAATTTAAAAATAAATAAATAAATTGAAGTAAGTTGATTTACATTGTTTCAGGTGTACATCAAGGTGATTCAGTCATATATATATACTTTTTCAGATTATTTTCCATTATAGGTTATTACAAGATATTGAGTATAGTTCCCTATGCTATACAGTAGGTTCTTGCTCTTTATCTATTTTATATAGTAGTGTGTATCTGTTAACTCCAAATTCCCAGTTTATCCCTTCCTTCCCCTTCCTTTCCTGTTTGGTAACCATAAGTTTGTTTTCTATGTCTGTAGCCTATTCCATCTCTTTAAATAAGTTCATTTCTTCATATTTTTTTAGATTCCACATATAAGTTATGTCATATGATACTCGTCTTTAACTTACTTCATTTAGCATGATAATCTCTACGTCCATCTATGTTTCTGCAAAAGGCATTATTTCATTCTTTTTATTAATATATATTAATATATTATTAATATATATAACATCTTCTTTTTATACCACATCTTTATCCATTCGTCTGTCAATGGACATTTAGGTTGCTTCCATGTCTTGTTATTGTGAATTGTACTTCTATGAATATTGGGGTACATGTGTCTTTTCAAATTAGAGTTTTCATCTTTTCCAGATACCAGCCCTAAATTTCTTGTAGTGAATTATACCTAACAAGGTGCTTTCACTCTTCATAGACTCTTCATAGCAATCACCTGCAGAAGTATCATTATCTCTGATGAGAAACAGTCTCAAAGAGGTTCAGGTGATTCTCCCTGAGCAAAAACATCAAAGTCCTTTGGAAATAAAACGCGTTCTTCAGTTCCCTGACCTCTAATTAAATAACTTCCCCGGGGTGTGAAGCTAGGCTACATTTGTCAGAACATACACCAGGATCTGTCTTTTAGGTATGCTTTTCTGAATCCAGGGACTTCAGTGTAGTGAGGACGTAAGAAGGCAGACTACACAGAAAGTGATTGTGTGTTCAGATTCACTTCCAGTTCTGAAGCACACTGAGAACTGGAGTTCTGAAGGGACTGAAGGTAAAGATGTAAATCAAGTCTTTAGCTTGAAATTAACGAGCTCATGGATCAGAATCAAGAATTACCCAGCAATGCCCTCTCTTTTGCACTTCAGCAAACTGCTGCCCGTGATGTACAGCAGTCATATCCACTAGAGCAAAACAGGAACACTTCTTGTTCCAGTTACAAACTTTTATTTTCTATCATTCCCCCAACACACACATCTGGCTCTCTGGGTAGAAACCATTTTCTTAACTACTGAAAAGTCTGGGTTTTTTTCTCTTAGTCCCTAAAAAGGCTAGCAGCAGTTTCCACTTTTGGAACAAAAAGGTCAACCTAGTAAACTCAGAGGTGATACAGTATAAGAGAGCGCAGGGCTTCAAGGCAACCGTGAAACAGGAGAAAGGAGCAATTAGCTGATTATTGATTGTGAAAATCTGGCCTGCAAGAGGGAACTTCCTCATGAATTTGGTAAAGCGCTTAACCAAGCTTTTAGACTGCAGTGGTGCATATCTTTTAGTTTTATTTCTCTAGACTGAAAAAAAAAAAAGCTAACTAAAATGTATTTGGTGCTTAGGATTCCCTAGCGCTGTGTGAAGCACTTTACCCCCTTCTTTAATTTTGACACCAGCCCTGTGATGCCAAAAGCTCAGCTTCTCTGTACACAGGTGCTGAATCAAATCTCAGAGTTTTGAGTGAAGTGGAAAAGGATAGCTTTATTAGTTTGCCAGGCAAAGGGGGCCACAGTGGGCTAATTCCCTCAAACTTGTGTGTCTTCACTTGGAGAAGACAGTGAGTTTTAGAGTAATTGTTCAAAGAAGGCGTGATCAACTTGTGGACATTCTTCTGATGGGTTCATGGTGATGCAAGAAGTCAGCATAATTAACCTTCAAGTCAACTGAGGTCTACATGCTTGTGGGCAGTATACCATCATTAACCATATCAACTCCTCTCAAGTGGAAGGGGTTTCAGTATCTGCAAAGTAACTCAAAGATGTTGTATGTATCCATTGATGGGGAAACAGGACCTTGCCCCAAGACTGCTCTTGACTGTTTGTTTCTCCCTGGTCTCACATCCCCTCCCTTCCCTAGTTAACAACTGCTTGAATCTACCTACTGGAACTCAGGGAAAGTGATGGAGGCTGAATGAAGGCTATTTCCTACAATCAAAGAAATGGGGACACAAAGCCCTTGTGCCCAGGAGCCCTACACGCCCTTTTTGGTATGACCTGTGAGGCATGTACCTGCATGCCTCTTTGAAAGATGTTGACACTGAGGCCTAGGAGAGCTACACAACAGACATTTCTTCTGTAATTCTAAAAATATTGCTATAAAAGTAGGAAAAAACTTATCCTGGTGCTTCTCCTAAGTTTACAGTAAATAAACCATCTAGTCTTTTGTGTG
Source organism: Muntiacus reevesi (assembly GCF_963930625.1). Taxonomy (NCBI): domain Eukaryota; kingdom Metazoa; phylum Chordata; class Mammalia; order Artiodactyla; family Cervidae; genus Muntiacus; species Muntiacus reevesi. The sequence continues at coordinate 62,195,272 of NC_089257.1, forward strand.
ACACAAAATAATTTCTGAAATTATTATTGAAATGTAACATGCAAACAGATTAAGTGTACATACTACAATCCATTGAATTTTCACAAAAGCCACTGCAACCAGCATCTCCAAAGCCAGCCTTATGCCCTCTTCTTACTGTGAAAGGGTAAGTACCATCCCAACTTCTATGACTAGAATTTAATTTTGCCTGTTTTTAAACTTTATACAAGTGAAATCATAAACTGTGTGCTCTCTGGTTTCTGTCTGCTTTCACTGAACTCTGTTTGTGGGATTTATTTAAGCAGCTGAATGTAAGAGACCAATTGCTCTAAAGAATTCCATTATGTGAATCTACCACTATTTATTTGATCCAATTTTTTTTTACACAACTTCACGTGACACTCAGATCTTAGTTCCCCCAAGGGATCGAACTTGTGGCCCCACCAGTGACAGCACTAAGGTCCAACCACTGGACTGCCTGGGAATTTCCTATCGATACAGCTATTGCTGGGCATTGGGGCAGTATTCCATTTTAGTGCATTTTGAATTAAGCTATTACAAAGTCTCAGTGAACAAAGTCTCTTAGTGAATATGTTCAAATAGATACATACCTAAGATTGGGGTAACTGGGTGACAACACATTTTTTAAATTCTCCTGGACCAGGATGTTCACCATAATTGACATTGGCCTCAGCCCTTGACATGGCTATATAATGTATGCATGGTTTATAATGTATGTATGTGCTCTGACTTAGGTGTTCATTTTATTTATGTTCTGTGAGATGGCATCTTTCTCCCTTGGGCTTCTGCACAGTGTAGGGGAGGGGAGATAATCCTCAAAGGTTATTGTTGTTCTGGAGCAGAACTAGTGGATTCAGCTGTCTTGTGCTGTGCTTAGTCACTCAGTCGTGTCTGACTCTTTGCAACCCCATGGACTGTAGCCCGCCAGGCTTCTCTGTCCATGGAGATTCTCCAGGCAAGAATACTGGAGTGGGTTGTCATGCCCTCCTCCAGGGGATCTTCCTAACCCAGGGATTGAAGCTAGTTCTCCTGCATTGCAGGCGGATGCTTTACCGTCTGAGCCACCAGGGAAGCAGCTGTCTTGGCTCATCTAAGTCAAATGTTCTACATTAAAATTTTCCCACTGTTTTACACCTTGCTCTTGTGAAACTCCAATCTGGTCAGAGAACAAAACAGGTGACTCTCCAGAGCAATTGCACCTGCTGCCCCTCCCAGGGGGACAGACATCCAGGTCGAGAAGCATAGCTGCTGCAGACTGTGCTCCCACCAAGGATATTCTGGGATTGGGAGCTCACATAAGGAGCAGGACAGACTGACTTTCTTACTCTCCCAGTAAAGCCATTCAGTGATCACAACAATCTGTGGGAAATTCTTAAACAGATGGGAATACCAGACCACCTTACCTGCCTCCTGAGAAATCTGTATGCAGGTCAAGAAGCAACAGTTAGAACCAGATATGGAACAATGGACTGATTCCAAATTGGGAAAGGCGTACATCAAGGATGTATATTGTCACCTTACTTGTTTAACTTATATGCAGAGCACATCATGTGAAATGCCAGGCTGGATGAAGCACAAGATGGAATCAAGATTGTTGGGAGAAAGAAGTAAAATAAAGTGAAAGTCGCTCAGTCGTGTCTGACTCTTTGCGACCCCATGGTCTATACAGTCCATGGAATTCTCCAGGGCAGAATACTGAAGTGGGCAACTTTTCCTTTCTCCAGAGGATCTTCCCAACCCAGGGATCGAACCTAGGTCTCCTGCATTGCAGGTGGATTCTTTACCAGCTGAGCTACAAGGGAAGCCCACCCAGAGGTATCAATAAACTCAGATATGCAGATGACACCACCCTTATGGCAGGAAGCAAAGAACTAAGGAGCCTCCTGATGAGAGTGAAAAAACTGGCTTAAAACTCAACATTCAAAAAACTAAGATCATGCATCCAGTCCCATCACTTCATGGCAAATAGATGGGGAAACAATGGAAACAGTGATAGACTTTATTTTGGGGGGCTTCAAAATCACTGCAGATGGTGACTGCAGCCATGAAATTAAAAGATGCTTGCTCCTTGGAAGAAAAGTTATGACCAACCTAGACAGCATATTAAAAAGCAGAGACATTACTCTGCCAACAAAGTTCCATCTAGTCAAAGCTATGGTTCTTCTGGTAGATGTGAGAGTTGGACTATAAAGAAAGCTGACTGCTGAAGAATTGATGCTTTTGAACTGTGGTGTTAGAGAAGACTCTTGAGAGTCCCTTGGACTGCAAAGAGATTCAACCAATCAATCCTATGGGAAGTTTGTTCTGAATATTCATTGGAAGGACTGATGCTCCAGCTGAGGCTCCAATACTTTGGCCACCTGATGCGAAGAACTGACTCATTGGAAAAGACCCTGATGCTGGGAAACTTTGAAGGCAGGAGAAGGGGACGACAGATGAGATGGTTGGATGGCATCACCTACTCAATGGACATGAGTTTGAGCAAGCTCCAGGAGTTGGTGATGGACAGGGAAGCCTGGCGTGCCGCAGTCCATGGGGTCACAAAGAGTTGGACAGGACTGAGCAACTGAACTGAAAGTCATTCAATAGGTTTTTAATAAGTGTGCAAAACTGTGAACATACTTGTTTCCCAACAGGTTGACCTCTGAAGGAAAGGACAGGTCATTCCCATCTCTGGAATCCCAATCACTAGCACAATGCCTGCATGCAACACAGGGCCAATAAATGTTAATGTGCATATTCTGTTTGAAAGAGTCAACCCTACTGAATTGGGGAAGGAAAGGGCAGCCCACTCCAGTACTGTTGCCTGGAAAATCCCATGGACAGAGGAGCCTGGTAGGCTGCAGTCCATGGGGGTCACAAAGAGCGACTTCACTTTCACTTTCACCCTACTGAATAGGTGGTGAAAAGTAGAGTCAGTTATTGAGAAACAAAATCTTGGGGACTTTGCTGGTGGCTCAGTGGTTAGGAATCTGCCTTCCAATGCAGGGGACAAAGGTTCAGTCCCTGGTTGGGGAACCCATGTGCCACTGGGCAACTAAACCTGTGCACCACAACAGGCTTAGAAAATAAAATCTTTCTCTGTGAAACTGAAATGACAACTTCTATGTTCATCAGTATGACTAAATAACTCCCATGCTATGGAATGTTCTACAGCAGTAGACAAGATGAATCTGTACATTGGTATGGAAAATATACCAAAATGATTTATTTTAACCAAAGGAAAAAAAAAAGCAAGTTGCAAACAAGCTAATTGTATAACCTTTTATCATTTAAAAAAGACAACAGCTACATGTTTCAAGAGACATACATGTATGTAAATAGAGGAAAAGACCTAGAATGTTACACATCTAATAACAGCAGATAACTCTAGAGATTGTGGATATTATCAAAGAAATTTAACTTTATGGTATAACTTTTACAAGATTACATTTGTATATTTGTAATTAATAAATTACACAATTTATTGTATAAATTTATTGTATAAATCACTGGGTTAGTTTCAAGCGAATTTCTCTTTCTACCAATTTCTCTACTACCTGAAGACTGAACTATTCTTAAAAGGAAGGAAAATAGACCTCCCCTTGATACTGCCAGTAGCTTGATCTTCTAAGCATAGACACCAGACTCAAATCTGAACTCAGCTGGATCTGTTTACTTTAACCTTTGCTTTTTGTAGCTTGGGCAGAACACTTTTGTGTCAGGGATTTGCAGTTCGGAATGTTCTTTCTCAAACTGGAGTAAAGAGCCCAGGCCAACTTCTGCCACTAATACAAGCGTTATCTCCGACTCATCAGCGAACACCTCTCTTGGTGGCTTTAGTTTCCGCAAAGAAACAAAGCGGGGGTTGAGGTGGATTAAGCAGTCGTTCTCTGATTTCCAGCCAAAGTCTAGGACAGTTCAATACCGACCAGCAAGCTAGCACCTCTTCCGCGTGGCTGCCTCGGGGATGCAAGGATGCCTGCTCCCCGGACGGGGCTCCCAGATGACCAGAAGAAGAGGCCCGAGTGCTGGACTGCCCGTTTGCCAACTTGCTCCAGGTACCGGCCACTCCAGACCCGGGCAATCAGACCTTCAGCGCCGCGACCTTAAAGGTCCCTCGACCGCACCGGGATGGACGCTGGGCCGCGCGTGACGTGGACCAATCAGCAGCGGGCATCGGCGGTTTTCCTACGACTGGTTGACTGGCCTCTGCTTCGCCTTCGCTGCGGCGGCCGGAGACGGAGAAGGGGGCGGGCCTAGGACGTGGCCCAATGGGGACGCGCGCCGCGGCGGCGAGGGGCGGGGCCAGGCCCGCGGCGCAGGGCCGGGCGGCTGAGGCGCCAATGAACGCACGCCGCGTCCGGGCCGGCTGGTGCGCGAGACGCCGCCGAGAGGTTGGTGGCTAATGTAACAGTTTGCAAGCCGAGGGGAGTTGTGGAGGGCGCGGGTTTGGGGGGCGCGCTGCTAGCCTCGTGGATTCGTCCGGCGCTGCGTTTGTCCCAGAGCTGGGGCCACGGGAGCGGAGGCGAGAGGTAGCGGGGGTGGGGATGGCGATGGGAACCGGCCACCCTTAGAGGAGGCAACGTGCTAGCTCCGGGGGCGGGTCAGTAGAGGGAGTGAGGGCCTCACGGACGCCGGTGGGCTTAGCCCCGCAGCTCGGTCCCCGGGGTGCCTTCATGCCTTAGAGGTGGGCTGGCACCCGTTTGCTGGAGTGGGAGCCGCCACCGCCTTTGGGAGATGAGGCTTAGGTGAACTCGGAATACTTGCTGTCTTCTCGGCGCGGAACCTTATCGTTCCAGGCACAGCGTCTGTGTAGGCAGCGGGGCCGAAGATGGGATGGAGAAGGGGAGCGGGAGGGACACAACCCGAAGGGATGCCGAGGACGAGACTTGCCCTTTTTCCATCCCTGCCTCCTCCAGCGTCACCATCTCTCAGTTCCCGGCCAGGCCCGGTCAGGCTTTCCCCCCCAGCGGGGGAGCTCCAGGTGTAGGGAGGTAGTCTAGTCCTGAGCGGGGATCCCCGGCGGCACCCCAGGTGTGTGACGGCAGGGACAGTGCTGGGGTGCGCCCGTAGAGCTGCCTATGCAGTGGCCGGAAGGCCTTGGTCTCCTTCCTCCTGGCCTGTTACCATCACTGTTTAGGGATGTGGTGGCCAAAGACTTGAATCCCCGGTGGTTCACCTGGGCTTTCCGGTGGTCACTTCTGAAGGTGGTGAGAGTGCTTGGTTCTCATTAGAAGGGAGGGGAGGGGATGTAGCCTGTCCTGCCCTGGGTGAGGATGGAGTAGGTATGAATTTTAAAGCTTCTCTGTTCTGGATGAGGTTCTGCCTCCTTCATTCAGGGCATCCAGTTACAAGTGTTGTTTTTCTTCACTCCTAGGGACACAATGGTAGCCACAGTTAGAAGGCAGAGGCCGAGGAGGCTAGCCTGTTGGGCCTTGATGACTGTGCTCTTGGCAGACCTGTTGGCACTGAGTGGTATGTACCCCAGCAGAGGCGTCAAAAGAAATATAAATGAGTGAATGATGGATGACATGTGGCGGTCAGGGGTTATGAGGCTGGTGAATGGGAAACCTCTCGGCTCTTAGGTTCCCAGACCCAGATGTTTTTGTTTGTCTGCTGCTGTCACCTTCTCCATGAAAAGCGGTGTGCTTTGATTAGCGGGGCCTCAGGAAGGCGGGGAAAGAGAGGCTAATTGATAGATCTGTTTCCCCTTCAGACACACTGGCAGTGATGTCTGTGGACCTGGGCAGCGAGTCTATGAAGGTGGCCATCGTCAAACCTGGAGTACCCATGGAGATTGTCTTGAACAAGTGAGGGCGGCCCCAGGGTCGGGTGGGGAAAGAGGGTCTGCACCTGAGGCCCAAGTGTGGTCTTGGTAGTGCCCTCAACAGACTTTGTGTCTGCATGATTGTGGGGTGTTGTATGTACGTGGGAGTGTTGAGTCTCCTGAGAACACACCCTGCCGTAGGCACGTGGCCCCAGTGTGTCTTTTCCTCAGGGAGTCCCGGAGGAAAACCCCAGTGACCGTGACCCTGAAAGAAAATGAAAGATTCTTTGGCGACAGTGCGGCCAGCATGGTGAGCTCGCAGCCCACCCCCTTCCCAGAAGCAGTGGGCAGAGGAGACGCGATGACAGACTCCAGAGTCTTGCTCCCTGGTCAGTCTCTGAGGTAGGTAGGTGATGGCGGGTTTGGGAGTCTTTAACATTCTGCTCTTTCTTTACCTCTTCTTAGGCCATCAAGAACCCAAAGGCTACACTGCGTTACTTCCAGCACCTCCTGGGGAAGCAGGAGAATAACCCCCATGTAGCCCTTTACAAAGCTCGTTTCCCTGAGCATGAGCTGGGCTTCGACCCGCAGAGGCAGACTGTGTACTTCCAAATCAGCCCGTGAGTGCCCTGCTGGGGAAGGTGGGCTCAGGGGGCCTGGTGGGATCCCTGTCAACTTGTGCTCACCATTGTCCTTGTGTGGATGCCGGGCTTTCCTCGCCGCTAACCATCCCCCTCCCCCAGGCAGCTACAGTTCTCGCCGGAGGAGATCCTCAGCATGCTTCTCAACTACTCCCGGTCTCTGGCTGAAGATTTTGCAGGTGGGTGGCCAAGGTGGGGCCAGTGGCAGCCACGTTCCCTGGAGACAAATGAAGGCAGTTCTGAGTCCCCAGGAACATTTAGTAACATCTGATGACATTTTTTGTTGTCACAACTGGGGAGCTGCAGCCACTGCCATCTACCGAGTAGAAGCCAGGGGTGCTCCCAATCATCTTAGACTGCGCACCTCTGCCCCCCAAAACAAAGAATTATCTGGCCCAGGAACTTTCCTGGTGGTTTAGAGGTTAACACTCTGAGCTTCCACTGCAGGGGACACAGATTCAGTCCCTGGTTGGGGAACAAAGATCCCACATGCCATGTGGTGTGGCCAAGAAAAAAAAACATCTAGCCCAAAATGTCAACAGTGCTGAGACTGAGAACCCCCCTCTAAGGTGTGGAGCTGGTGGGAACCCTGTTCTGTTGTCCCCTGTAGAGCAGCCCATCAAGGATGCAGTGATCACTGTGCCAGCCTTCTTCAATCAGGCTGAGCGCCGAGCTGTGCTGCAGGCTGCGCGAATGGCTGGCCTCAAGGTGCTGCAGCTCATCAATGACAACACCGCCACCGCCCTCAGCTACGGTGTCTTCCGCCGGAAAGATATCAACAGCACTGCCCAGGTGAGCCAGGGAGGAGCTACCAACTGGCCTGGCAGGGTGGCTGAGTCTGATGATGGAAGCCACTTGGCTTGTTTTGCATCTTATTTGCATGCTGGCCTTTGACAAATGCAGCAACAGCCCCCTCTCATCCCCTGTTAGAGTTGTTTGATTTTCGTTTGAGTCAGTGCAGTCCCTTGGAGGCAGACAGGCAGGCACCCTGGAGTTGGGTTAGGTTCCAGTGACAGTGGCCTTGATGTCTCTGCAGAATATCATGTTCTATGACATGGGCTCAGGCAGCACCGTGTGCACCATCGTGACCTACCAGACGGTGAAGACTAAGGATGCGGGGATGCAGCCACAGCTGCAGATCCGGGGTGTGGGGTAAGTGGGTGCTGTGAGGAGGGCTGCTTGCTGAGATACCCTGGGGTCCTAGTTTCTTCTTGGAGGGTCAGTGGCCTCACTTTGCTGCTCCCTGAAGGAGTTCTCTCCTGGCTAAAGCATCAATCTTTGTAGGATACCTCTCCCAAAGAGCATGGGGTAGATGGAAATGCAGGGCGACAGTTTGGGAATGTTGAAGCAATGAATGTCCCAAGCTGCTTTTGAAGAAATCCACAAGGCCATAGGCCACATGAGGAGTGTCAACTTCAACAATTTTTTGTTCTAGGCACCTCTGGTTTACTTATTGTTGTTATGTTATTTCACGAACGTGTTCTTTTCTGTCCACCTTTACCGCTTTCCCATTAGTCCAAACTGCTGTCACCTCTCATCTGCAGAATAGCGTATCTCACTGCTGCCAGTGTGGCCTCCCTCCAGTGCTTTCTCCACCATTTCAGCCAGAGGGTTCTTTTCAAACCTGTCTGTATCTTGTTTCTTTAGAAACCCGTCAGTGGCTCCACACCTTTGTCTTGGCCTGTAAAGCTACCTGTATGTGCCCTGACAACTCCAGCTTGGCTCTGACCCTGAGCTCCAGCCGTCTTTGCCCTCCATTGAACTTACACACTCTTGTTCTCTCACACCTCACCATCTGCCTAGAATGCTTTTTTCTCTCTTCTTCACCTCGTTAACTCCAGCTCATCTTCAAGTTTCAGCTCCAGCATCGCTTCTTCACAGAATTTTTCCAGACATCTCTTAAATAGCTGAAATTTCACTTATTTATGTTCTAATGGCATCATCTGTTTCCCTGTTAAAACACAGAGGATTGCTAAAATTTCACAGTGTGGTTGATTGCTCAATTATAAACTGTTTGATAGCAGGAGCCGTGTCTTTATTTTTTCCCTTCTTACAGTTGTGTTTCCAGAGACAAATATGTAATTTGGTGCCTAGTAGTTACAGTTGAATAAATGGCCAGATGGACTATCGCTGAGAGGTGTTAGCCGTGGGGGTGAGAGCCAAGTTCCTGTGTGGATGAAGGGACCCTGTGTGTTCCTCACACTTTTCCCTCTTCCCTTTTCTACACAGGTTTGACCGTACCCTGGGAGGCCTGGAGATGGAGCTCCGCCTGCGTGAGCACCTGGCCGGGCTCTTCAATGAGCAGCGCAGGGGTCAGAGAGCGAAGGATGTGCGGGAGAACCCTCGCGCCATGGCCAAGCTGCTGCGTGAGGCCAATCGGCTGAAGACCGTTCTGAGCGCCAATGCTGACCACGTGGCCCAGGTGCTCACACGTGGCTCATGAGGGCAAAGATTGCCGCCTCCCCCACCCCAGAGGGTGGAGGACTCCGCCACCCTGAGGTCGATCCGGGTGGCCCATCCCTTGTTACCGTGCTTCCTGCCTGCCTCCCAGCATCCTGTTCTCTTGGTGTCTGACCCACCCACCCAGAGAGCAGGACCCGGGTAAGTGCCCTGACCTTCCTCTTCCTTTCCCAGATCGAGGGCCTGATGGACGATGTGGATTTCAAGGCAAAGGTGACTCGAGCGGAGTTTGAAGAGTTGTGTGCAGACTTGTTTGAGCGGGTCCCTGGGCCCGTGCAGCAGGCGCTGCAGAGTGCAGAGATGAAACTGGTGAGGCAGGGTCATTGAGATGGGCGTGGTGGGGAGACAGGCGGGATGGAAAGTGAAGAGGTGGCAGGGAGGAGGGAAGAGTCTGTGCTGAGAAGGAGGGTGACCTCGGAGCTGACCCATCCCCCTGCTTTCTCCCTGTGCAGGATGAGATTGAGCAGGTGATCCTGGTGGGCGGGGCCACTCGCGTCCCCAAAGTGCAGGAGGTGCTGCTGAAGGCTGTGGGCAAGTGAGTGTGGAGCCTGAGCAGCAGGCGGGCTGAGGGGAGGCGGGCCGGGCCAGGCTGCAGTTGGACGGTCCTGAGCCTTGGGACATTCACAGGGAGGAGCTAGGGAAGAATATCAACGCTGATGAAGCCGCCGCCATGGGGGCCGTGTACCAGGCGGCCGCGCTCAGCAAAGCCTTCAAGGTGAAGCCCTTTGTCGTCCGGGATGCGGTGATCTACCCCATCCTGGTGAGTAAGCCTGTGTGCTGGGGTGGCAGGCTCCCCATACCTCTCCCAGGGCCATCTCCACTGTGTGCTCGAGCCTGTCCCTCGGTCTTCTTGGTATTGGCACTCCCCACCCCTTTTCCCCCAGTCCCTGCTCTGCTTCTCCAGCAGGCCTCCCCTCTCCTGCCATGTAGGTGGAGTTCACGAGGGAGGTGGAGGAGGAGACTGGGGTCCGCAGCCTGAAGCACAATAAGCGCATCCTCTTCTCCCGCATGGGACCCTACCCTCAACGCAAAGTCATCACCTTTAACCGCTACAGCCATGACTTCAACTTCCACATCAACTACGGTGACCTGGGCTTCCTGGGGCCTGAGGACCTTCGGTGAGGGGGTGGGGCCAGCTGGGGGCTCCAGGGAGGGAGGGGGTGGGGTTTGCGGGTGACACAGGGGAAGCAGCCTGTGGGCTTGGGCTTGGGTTTGGGCTGAGCTGCTTCTCTGGGAGGTGCTTCCATCCCAAGGGTGTCCTGGGGGAGGGCCCTGTGTCTCATACCCAGAGGCTGTGTAGACTAGAGCTTGAAGGCAGGCTTGCGGGGGGCTCCCCTGAACGGCTTTCTCCTCCCCACCCAGGGTATTTGGCTCCCAGAATCTGACCACGGTGAAGCTAAAAGGTGTGGGTGAGAGCTTCAAGAAGTATCCCGACTACGAGTCCAAGGGCATCAAGGCTCACTTCAACCTGGACGAGAGCGGCGTGCTCAGCCTGGACAGGGTGAGAGCAGGAGCCCCCGTGTGCCAGGTGGGGCCCAGGCGCCACCAGCCTCTTCCACAGTGGTTCCTTGTGGTATTCGAACATGGTCAATAAAATGCTATATACTGTGGCCAATAAAATGGGTTTGGGAGTTGGATAAAGCGTGGGCTAAACAAGGGATCTGGTGTGGGCCATCTCAGAGCCTGTGAATGCTCCCGGACGTTGTAATTTTCAGGGTCTAGGATGGCTGAGCAACCTGCTTATTACCAACAGCTGAGGGGATTTGTATCTTTTAGAACATACTGTGGGCAACAATGGCCCATTCTGTTGAGTGGAGGAGTGTGAGAGTGAGGAGGGGAGAGCTCCAGTCCCCTCTCAGAGGGCTTGTAATCCACAGGGGTGGAGGAGACTCCATCCAGGAGCCCTTGAAGGAGGTGGGGGGGCGGCTGGCTAGCACAGCTGACGTTGTGCACAGGGTTGTGCCTGAACAGTAACCCACGAGGAAGGATGTTTGTGGAGAAAAGGTGGGTTACATGTGCTTGTCTTCACCTCGGATCCCTGTTCTCAGGTGGAGTCTGTGTTTGAGACGCTGGTGGAGGACAGCCCAGAAGAGGAATCTACTCTGACCAGTAAGATGAGCGTGTGCACGTGTGTGAGAGTGTCCTTGTGTGCCTTCCAGGGAGGTGGGCATGCCTTGCCCTTAGGGTTGGGGGTGGAGTCCCTTCTGTGGTGCTCTTTTAAGTCTTTGGGTTTTCCTCTTTCTAGAACTTGGCAACACCATCTCCAGCCTGTTTGGAGGTGGCAGCACACCAGATACTAAAGAAAATGGTACTGACACAGTCCAGGTAAGGCCAGGATGGAGCCAGGGAGCACAGAGGACGGTGCATGGGACCAGGCGGCAGCATGGTTTGGGGTGTCGACCCCAGCTTCTCAAGGATGTGATAGGCCCCGCCTCCTTCTAGCCTGTGGAGAAGGGAGTGGCCGCCCACTCCAGTATTCTTGCCTGAAGAATTCCATGGGCAGAGGAACCTGGTTTCTACAGTCTATGGGGTCGCAAAGAGTTGGACATGACTGAGCGACTATCTTTCTTTCCTCTTAGCCCGAGCTGGGTTCACCACACCCTTCTCTGGACTCTGAGCCATCCCAAGGCTCACTGTCACCTCCAGACACTTTTCCTTTGTCCAGCTAGACTGCCTCAGTGCAGACACCCATTGCCCATTTCCACACAGTGGTCCTCTGTCTCCCCCTAAGCTGTGTCATGGGCAATGAGCCCTTCAAAGCGGAGCCAGTCCTGATCCACGGGCCCTGCTGGTGACTCTTCAGAGGTTGTGTCTGCTTGTTTCCAGGAGGAGGAGGAAGGGCCTGCTGAGGGGAGCAAGGACGAGCCTGGAGAGCAAGCAGAGCTCAAGGAGGAAGCTGAGGCCCCAACGGAGGACACTTCTTCGCCCCCACCCCCTGAGGCTAAGGGGACTGCAGCCCCTGAGGGAGAAAAGGCCGCAGAGAAAGACGGCGGGGACAAGCCCGAGGCACAGGTGAGCAGAGAGAAGTCGGCCTGGACCCAGAGCCATCCCCGCCTGTGCAGGACAGGAGGACTGATGCTTTCTTGACACCCTCGTCTCTTCCCCACAGAAGCCAAGCGAGAAGGGGGAGGCGGGGTCTGAGGGTGCTCCTCCAGCGCCGGAGGAAGAAAAGAAGCAGAAACCAGCCCGGAAGCAAAGAATGGTGGAGGAGATCGGGGTGGAGCTGGTCGTCCTGGACCTGCCCGACTTGCCTGAGGACCAGCTGGCCCGCTCGGCCCAGAAGTGAGTAAAGGCTGCGAGCGTGCGGAGGGTGGGCGCAGGGTGTGGAGCGGCACCCCTTACGCCTGCTGCCCCTCGGCCACAGACTCCAGGACCTGACACTCCGGGACCTGCAGAAGCAGGAACGGGAGAAAGCAGCCAACAGCTTGGAAGCCTTCATCTTTGAGACCCAGGTTGGTGGGCTGGGACACAGGCCTGCCTCAGGACGAGGGACGGGGTTGGGGAGGAGGGTCCTGCCCCAAGAGCCTTGCCCAGAGGGCCTGCTGCACGCTTGTGCTCTGGCGCACCTCCCCAGGATAAGCTGTACCAGCCTGAGTACCAGGAAGTGTCGACCGAGGAGCAGCGTGAGGACATCTCTGGGAAGCTCAGCGCCGCGTCCACTTGGCTGGAGGATGAGGGCTTCGGGGCCACCACAGCGGTGAGAGGGCTCCCCAGGCATGCCAGGCAGGATGGGGAAAGAGAAGAGAGCTGGAGTGTGAGGTCATAAAGAAGGATGCAGGGCGGTCGTCCCCTAACCCCTCTGCCCTCTCCCACCCCCACACCCATCAGATGTTGAAGGAGAAGCTGGCTGAACTACGGAAGCTGTGCCACGGGCTGTTTTTTCGGGTGGAAGAGCGCAAGAAGTGGCCCGAACGGCTGTCTGCCCTGGATAATCTCCTCAATCATTCCAGCATGTTCCTCAAGTGAGTGGCCCCTCTGCTCTTCTTCCCCACTCAGTCCCGCCCATGTCCCTCCTAGGCTGACTGTCTCCCCTCTGACTGCAGGGGGGCCCGACTCATCCCAGAGATGGACCAGATCTTCACTGAAGTGGAGATGACAACGTTAGAGAAAATCATCAATGAGACCTGGGTAATCCCCGTATAAATACTTAACTGGAGACTTATCTGGCAAGGTGGGCTGTCTTTGGCAGTGAGGGAGATGCGGAGAAATGGAGACTTAGCAGTCTCTGCCTCCTGGCTTGGCAGCTCATTGGAAAGGCAAAAAATGGCTGAGTTTGAGATCACATCTGATCAGTTCCAGACCAGGGTCACAGCCATATGTCCTCGTAGAGGGTAGAGGAGCCCATCCCCACGAGGTCAGAGAGAGCTGCTCTGAGGAGCTGGGGCTTGAACTGAATGCAGAAATTGGGTCAGGGTTTGGGGAGGTGAGAATGACTTGTTGTGAGATGCAGAAGCCGTTCTGGATGTGGGGGCTGTTTTTTGAACCAGAGCACCAAAGCGATTGAAATAAGGAGAAAAATAATCAAGAGGTTCAGCTGTGGTTAGTCCATAGAAATAGGATCGAAGCCAGAAATGGGCAGTTTGGCACTCCCTTGTGGAGAGCCTCGAGGTATGTATCTGCTTCTGGGGCTGACAGTGACGGGAAGTGATTTGAGGTCTGAGGGGAAGAGCCAGAGGTTGGTTGGGGTGTGTTTCATCCGGGACAGAGGCATCTGTTGGCTCCAAGCCTGTCCTGGCCTCGCCCACAGGCCTGGAAGAACACAACCGTGGCGGAGCAGGCCAAGCTTCCCGCCACAGAGAAGCCCGTGTTGCTCTCGAAAGACATCGAGGCCAAGATGGCGGCCCTGGACCGCGAGGTGCAGTATCTGCTCAATAAGGCCAAGTTCGCCAAGCCCCGGCCCCGACCCCGGGACAAGAACGGGACCCGGGCAGAGGCTCCCCTCAATGCCAGTGCCAGTGACCAGAGCGAGAAGGTCATCCCTCCACCAGGTGAGGGCTGGGGACTGGTTCAGGCATCGCTGGGCAGGAGGAAGCTTGCCCTTCCCTCCGGGGACTACCTGTTCCTCCCGGTTTCCCTCCAGGCCAGACTGAAGACACGAAGCCCATCCCAGAACCCGAGAAGGAGGCTGGTGAGCTGGGGAAGCGGACAGGGAGCCTGGACGTCACTTAGCCCCGAGGGGTTGGCAGACTGGCAGGACAGCCCCTCTCTGGACAGCCCTGGAGCTTTGAATGGTCTTTACATTTTGTAGATGGTTATTTCCAAAAACAGAATAGACCAGGTGTGGCCCACAGATCCTAAAATACTGACATTTACTGTCTGGCTCTTGTTGGAAAAAGTTTGCCAACCCCTCCATCAGCCCCGTCTTCCCTCTTGCAAACACTAACGTGTTCTTTGCACAAAGCAGGATCTGAAGCAGCAGACTCTGAGCCCCTGGAATTAGGGGGTCCCACAGCAGGTGAGGGTGGAGGTGGCGGGCTGTGCTGGGGGGCAATGCCTGCCCTGAGCTGGGCCTGTTCCCTCTGTCTCACCTCCCGCCACCCTTTGCTCTCTTCCCCCAATTCCTCCCAGAATCCGAACCGAAGGAACACCCAGAACAGCCGACAGGACAAAAGCGAACTTTGAAGAATGATGAACTATAACCCCCGCCTCCCAGTTCCCCACTCGTCCCTGCCCCCTTCTCTCACCACCTCTATTTATTAAACACCAAGGACTGGGGGAGGGTTGGTTCCCCTCACCCCAGAGGCTTCAGTTCCTCTTCTCTCACCTATGACTGGAGGTGCAGAGAAGGGGAAGGAAGGGACGGCTTACTGGTTCCTTCTGGAATAGTTCTGTGGTTCAAACTGAAATCGTTCTGTTCCCCAACCCCACCCGCTGGTTCCCTACCCATCCAGGTCCTAGTTTGGGAAAAATCACTATTATGTCTTAATTCTTTGCCTGCGGGTAGGTGAGAGCATGACCATCAGTAGTTGGTTGACAGACCTGGTAGTGGGAAGGGTGTCCTGGGTTGTTAGAGGGTCTCCAGTCTTTTCTGGTTGTCCTTGCCTCCCTTTTCCACAAGATCAATGCCACACAGGCCAGTGTCTGCAGAACTTTGGTTTCCAGGTTTGGTTTCTGAGCTCCTGTCTGTACTTTTGCCTCCTCCAAGGCTTTTTGCCTCTCAAAATCCCCATTCCCATGCCTCCTCCCTGTGGGTCTCATTGCCTTCTTCTTGCAAGTTGGACAGCCCTCTGCCTTTGGCCAGAGCCCGTCCATCTGGACTGCCTAAGTCACTCGAGATCGATCACCACCCACACATACAACGCCAGTGGCCAGAGTAGACAGGGAGAAAGTGAAGAAGGGAATCCAGCCGCCTCTCCAGGGAGCGAGATGTGTAAGAGCGCTGTAGCTCCCCCACCTGTGGACTCGGCCAGGAAAGGTGTGTGGAGTGGCTGGAGCGGGGTGCCAGCATCCTGCAAGCAGCTGTTGAAATCTGCATCTTCCCGGTAGCCTGGTACCCCATGGCCCTTGGACTTCTGCCCCCCTTCTCTGCCTATTGTTCTGCCCTCTCAAGAGCCTTTCCCTCACCCCCTGGCCCCCTGGGCTGACCAAAACGTGCTTTCTACTGTGAGCCCCTTGTCCCAAGACCCTGGGGGCAGGAGAGACTGTGGCAAGAATGTAGAACTGCCACCTTGCTCTCTTGGAGGCAGGCCTTGTGGGCAAAGGAAGGGGGTACAGGCTGGCCTTTCTGTAGTGCATTGCTCTGCTGGGATGGGGGCCCTTTACCCACCATGTTGATGTTGGGCAGCCCACCCCCCAGGGTCCCATCTGTAACAGGAGCCAGGGCTGCCACCCCCACTTCCAGGGCATGGGGGAGCCTGGTTGTGTCTGTCTCTTGTCTTTTTTTTCTTTTTTTCTTTTTTTTTTTTGCCACATTGGCAGAAATGTGCCCTAAGGGTCCTATCCTGTCCTATATGTTTGAATTGTTTCACTAGCAGTTGAGGCTGGTTGGACAGATTTGAGTCAAATTGTACTTTGCTCCATTGTTAATTGAGAAACTGTTTCAATAAAATATTCTTTTCTACAGTTTTTGTGCTGTGATTTTTTTTTTTTTTTAATGTGTTTATTTCTAGGACTTAACCTGGTAATCCAGTGGTTAAGATTCTGTGCTTCCAGCACAGGGGGCACGGGTTCAATGCCTGGTTGGGCAAGTTCCACATGCCACATGGGATGGCCAAAAGAAAATATGTTTATTTCTTGAATATAAATAATGCATGTTTATTATGGCAAGTTTAGGAGGTAAAAATTTGAATAACAGAATTACCTATAATACTACCACCAAAACATTGTTAACATTTTGAACTTAGTTGAGATTCATGCATATAATTTTTCTTCATGAAAACAAAATTATTTTATTTTTCCTCTGACATTCTGCTGGAGAGGGTGTGGAGAAAAGGGAACCCTCTTGCACTGTTGGTGGGAATGCAAACTAGTACAGCCACTATGGAAAACAGTGTGGAGATTTCTTAAAAAACTGGAAATAGAACTGCCATATGACCCAGCAATACCACTTCTAGGCATACACACTGAGGAATCCAGATCTGAAAGAGACACGTGCACCCCAATGTTCATTGCAGCACTGTTTACAATAGCCAGGACATGGAAGCAACCCAGATGCCCATCAGCAGATGAATGGATAAGGAAGCTGTGGTACATATACGCCATGGAATATTACTCAGCCGTTAAAAAGAATTCATTTGAATCAGTTCTAATGAGATGGATGAAACTGGAGCCCATTATACAGAGTGGACCAGGTATTTTTAAGGTAACAGTCTCATTTTACAAACAAGAAATTGCAGTTCAAAGAGGTTGAGCTGTCCAAGGAATCAGAGGTATTGAGAGGCTCAGCTAAGTTTGAATGTAATGCTGACCCTATAACCCTTCTCTTGTTATCCTGACACAGGAATGTGTTGCTACAGCTTCATTTGTACAACAGTTGATTTGGTGGTTCATTGGTTGCCATGAAGCCATGTTTCACCAAGGGAAAGTCACTGTAGTCATTAATCATTTACGTGTCTAAGCAGTTGAATAAAAAATGATCATGAAGACTGTGTTTTTCTATAAAGCTTGAACAAGTCAGACAAGTTTTGAGCCTGAAGCTTTTTTTTTTTCCCCAACAGACTTTTTAAGGGCAGTTAGGTTCACAGCAAAATTGAGCAGAAAGTACACAGAGTTCCCATATACCCTCTGGCCCCATACATGCCCAGCCAACCCCAGCATCAACATCCCACACCGGAGCAGGTGGTTGGTTATTATCTATGAACTATTATCATAACTATTACAACCTGTGGTCTATCACACAGCATACAGAGTACTCACCTCCTAAAAATCCTCTGTGCCTTGCAGATTCATCCCTCCCTCCCCTTT
Source organism: Muntiacus reevesi (assembly GCF_963930625.1). NCBI lineage: Eukaryota > Metazoa > Chordata > Mammalia > Artiodactyla > Cervidae > Muntiacus > Muntiacus reevesi. The sequence goes on from NC_089257.1 coordinate 62,212,525, forward strand.
ATAACTCCTGGCAACCACAGATCTTTTTACTGTTTCCATAGTTTTGCCCTTTCCAGAATGCCATGTAGTTGGGAGTCCTATGGGACATAGTGTTCTTTTCAGGTTGGTTCCTTTCACTTAGTAATATGCATTTAAGGTTCCTCATTGTCTTTTCGTGACTTGTCAGTGTCTTTTTAGCACTGACTAGTGTTGCATCCCAGGGACGGTGGAGCCTGTTGGGCTGCTGTCTATGGGGTCGCACAGAGTCGGACACAACTGAAGCTACTTAGCAGCAGCAGCAGCAATGCTACATTGTCCAGATGTATCATAATTTAAACATTCACCTACTAAGAGACATCTGGGTTGCTTTTTCAAATTTTGGCAATTATGAATAAAGCTGCTTTAAACATTTGTGTTCAGGTTTTAAGTTTTCTATTCATTTGAGTATGTAACTATAATATGTATATATTTAAAATTAACATAATGACCATGTTATTAGCAATTTTTAATATATTCTTATTTTTAAAAATAATTTTATTTACTTATTTTTTGCTGCAGTGGGTTTTAGTTGCTCTGGTGGACTTTCTCTAGTTGCAGTGTGCAAGCATCCCACTGTGGTGGCTTCTCTTGTGGAGCACCGGCTCTGGGTACATGGGTTTCAGTAGTTGGTGTACGTGGGCTCAGTAGTTGTGGCAAGCAGGCTCAGGTGCTCTGCGGCATGTGAAATCTTCCTGAACCAGGGATGAAACACGTGTCCCTCTTGTTGGAAGGTGGATTCTTATCCTCTGTGCCACCAGGCAAGTCCAGTTCTCAATTTTTAAATAGCCATTTTTCTGCAGGGTTGATTTTTTTCCCTCTAGTTTCCATCATCAGGCGGGCATCATCAACAACTTTGCAGCCCTCTGACTAGATATACATGGTTTGTGGAATCTTTTTCTCTATTATTGCATACTTAGTGTTTCTGCTTCTCAGGACTATAGACAACAGGATTCAGACATAAGGTTGTATTCATGATCTCTTAGGTTACATTAAAAAAGCAGGAATATTTAAGGCAACGGTTATCAGGAGTTTTGCCAGGGGGCAGTTGGTAATGTCTGAAAGTACTTTGGGCTGTTGTAACTGGGGAGAGGAGTGAGGATTTCTAATGAAAAGATGTCAAGGATGCGGCTAAACCATTCTGCAAAGCACAGAACAGCCCCCCACTACAAAGAATTACCCAGCCCTGGGGAATTCTCTGGTGGTCCAGTGGTAAAGAATCCACCGTGCAATGCAGGGGACACATCCCTGGTCAGGGAAATAAAATCCCACAGACCTCAGAGCAACGAAGCCTGTACACCGCAGGTACAGAGTCCATGCCCTTCATGGAAAGACCCCAAGTGCTGAAACTAAGACCAGATGCAGCCAAATAAATAAACAGAGAAGAAAAAGAATTACTCAGCCCTAAAAGTCAATAGGGCCTTCCCAGGTGCCTCAGTGGTAAAGAACCAGCTCGCCAATGAAGAAGACGCAGGTTCAATCCCTGGGTTGGGAAGATCCCCTGGAGGAGGAAATGGCAATCCACTCCAGTATTCTTGCCTGGAGAATCCCATGGACAGAGGAGCCTAGTGGGCTACAGTCCATGGGTTCACAAAAAGTGAGACATGGCTGAGTGACTGAGCGCACATGCATGCAAATGTCAATAGTACTGACACTGAGCAGCCCTGATATAAATTCTCATAGTATTTTCTTTCAATTCTTTGCTAATGTGTGTGGGAAGCAGCACTGTTCACTGATTAAGAAAATGGGTTCTTGGAACTGGGCTCCTCGTTATTCCTGAGACAAATCTTTTGGCTTTGGTATTTCTTACCTTTTTAAAGGAAGATGAGATGTAAGCTTGAATGATTTCTAAAACCAACACTGAGTTAATACCATAATTTTGCCAACCTGGTAGATGAAAAGGGGCATCAATTTTATTTCATGATTGAGGTTGAGCATCTTAATTGAAGAACCATTTATATTCCTCTTCTTGGTGACATTTGTTCTCTAACATTTGTCCATTTTCCCATTAGGTTGTTGGTCTTAATGATTTTTAAGAATTCTCTATGCATTAAAAATCAATCCCTTGTCCACCACTTATAAAGGTAATGACTTCCCTGGTGGTCCAGTGGCTAAGACTGCCCTTCCAATGCAGGGGTCCTGGGTTTGATCCCTGGTCAGGGAACTAGATCCCACATTCCACAGCTAGAGATCCTGGGTGCTGCAACTAAGACCCAGTGCAGCCAAATAAATAAATACATAAATATTTTTTAAAAACCTACAATAATTAAATTTGTATATTATTGGCATATAAGAAACATTAGCCAGTTACTAAGAATTCTGAAACAAAAAGTGAAAACAACATGAGGATGGTAAGTAGAGGAATTAAGAAGAAGGAATTTGTTTTGTTAAGAGGATGATACCAATTTTGAACAGCTTAAGGCACTGATGGAAAAATCAGCATGACTATGGATCTTAATAATTGATGATATGCTTACAAAAGACTCACTTTAAAGAGACAAATAGGTTGAAAATGAAAATACAGAAAATGATATTTCATGCAAATAGTAACCAAAAGAGAGCTGGATTATTTCATTATTATTATATATTATTATTATTAAATACCCATTTAAACTTTAAAACAGACATTAAAGGGGACTTCCCTGGTGGTCCAGTGGCTAAGAATCTGCCTTGCAATGCAGGGGATGTGAGTTCCATCCCTGATCCAGAAAGATCCTGCGTGCCAGCAGAGAAACTAAGCCCATGTGCCACAACTAGAGACCCTGTCCCACGAGAGACCCCACATAATGCAGTGAAGATCCCCTGTGCCCCAGCTAAGACCAGATGCAGCCAAATAAACAAATAGCTTTGTTTATTTGTTAATTTTTGTTATAAAATTTGTTAATTTTATAAAATAAAATTAAACAAAAATAGACATCACAGGACTTCCCTGGTGGTCCAGTGGCTAAGACTCTGTGCCCCACTGCAGGTGGACCAGGGTCGGGGAACTATATCCTACATGCCGCAAATAAGACCTGGTGCGGCCAAATAAATCAATACACATTAAAAAATAAAACAGTGAATTTTATGCTATATGAAGTATATCTGAATTTTAAAAATATGTGTAATTAGTGTTATTATTGTTTATTTTTTAGTGTTATTATTTTTTAAATTTGCTCTATGTAAGCAGTCATATTATAAAAAGGGTATATATAGAGAGAAAATTTTGTAGGGCAGAGTAGTGACTTATTTCTATTTTTTCTTGATTAGTATCTTCAGGCTATTCTCTGTTTTTTATTTTTCAAAGAGTCTAGCTTTGATACACTGTATTATAGTTTGTTTTTTGTTTCCTTAAATTTCGGCTATTATTGCTGATTCCTTTTATTTTTTTTGAATTTATTTTTTTTAAAAACAATCTTAGGGCTTCCTTGGTGGCTCAGTGGTAAAGAATCCACCTGTCAATGCAGGAGACATGAGTTTGATCCCTGGTCCAGGAAGATCCCACCTGCCACAGAACAAGTAAGCCCGTGTGCCGCAACTGCTGATCCCGTGCTCTAGAGCCCGGAAACTCTACTGAGCCCATGTGCCACAACTACTGAAGCCTGCACGCTCAGCCTGTGTTAGGCAACAAGAGAAACTACATCAATGAGAAGCACATTCACTGCAACAAGGGTAAACTTCACTCATCGCAGCTAGAGAAAGCCCTTGCAAAGCAACAAAGACCCAGTGCAGCCAAAAATAAAATAAATAATTAAAAAAAATATATATATATATATATATAGTTTAAAAAAAAAAAAAAAAACTTGTAGATAATCTGAGGCTTTTGATGATGTTATCCTCCTACAGAGAGGAATTTCTTTTGGACATTGTAGGTAGTGTAGGGGAAAATCGCCTTTCTCCCCCTAAAATTGTATTCCCCAGTTTTATTGAAGTATAACTGTCAAATAAAATTGTATTACACTTAAACTGTGTTACAAATAAAAGTATAATATTATTTAAAGTGTAAAAGTGATGATTTGATATATGTACATATTATGAAATGATTCCCAAATCAAGTTAGTTAAGATCTACTCTCTTAGCAAGTTTCAAGTACAAAACAGTGTTATTGACTATATTCACCATGCAGTACATCATTAGATTCTCAGAACTTGTTCATCTTATATCCTTCGACCAACTTCTCCCCATTTGCCCAATCTCGTAGCCTCTGACAGCCACCACTTTGAGTTCAACCTTATACTTGTTGGCTGTGCCAGGTCTTAATTGCACCATTCAGATGCTCTAGTTGTGGTGCTTGGGTTTAGTTGCCCTGCAGCATGTGGGATCTTAGTTCTCCGACCAGGGATTGGACCTGAGTCCCCTGCATGGGAAGGTGGTTTCTTAACCTCTGCACCACCAGAGAACTCCCTTTGTCCATTTTTAAATTGGGATATTTGGGGAGTTTTTGCTATTGACTTGGAAAAGTTTCCTTATATATTTTGAAGGTTAATCCTTACTGGTTTGCAAATATTTTCTCTCATTCTGTACATTGTCTTTTCATTTTTTGTTGTTGTTGTTGTTTCCTTTGCCATATAGAAGCTTTTTAGTTTGATGTAATCTCATTTGTTTATTTTTGCTTTAGGTGCCTGCACTTTTGGTGTCAAATGAAAAGAAAAAAAAAACATTGGCACAACCAATGTCAAGGAGCTTTTCCGTGTTTTGCTCTAGGAGGACTATAGCTTCAGCTCTTATGCTTAATTCTTTAATCCTTTTTGAGTGGACTTTTGTGTATGGTGTATGATAGAAGTCCAATTTTATTTTTTTGTATCTCATTTCCCAAATGCCATTTATTGAGGAGATTTCTCCCATTGTGTATTCTTGACACCTTCATCACAAATTAGTTGACTGTATGCATGCGCGTGGGCTCAGTCACTTCAGCAGTGCCCGACTCTTTGTGACCCCATGGAGTGTACCCCGCCAAACTCCTCTGTCCAAGGGATTCTCCAGACAAGAATATTGGAGTGGTTGCCAAGATCCTCCAGGGGATCTTCCTGATCCAGGGATCAAACCCAAGTCTCCTGTGTCTCCTGTATTGCAGGCAGATTCTTTATTGCTGAGCCACCGGAGAAACCCAGTTGACTGCATATATGTGGGTTAATTTCTGGGTTCTCTATACTGTTTGATTGATTTGTGTGTCTATTTTTAATGCCAGTATCATACAATCTGATTATCCTAGCTTTGTAATACAATTTAAAATCAGAAAGTGTGATACTTCCAGACTTACTTTTCTTGCTCAAGACTATTTCAGCTACTTGGGATCTTTTGTGGCTCCATATGAACTTTGGAATTGTTTTTCTATTTCTGTTAGTAATGCCATTGGAATTTTTATAGGGATTGCACTGAATTTGCAGCTAGCTTTGGGTAACATGAACATTTTAAGCATTATTAATTCTTTCAATCCACAGACACAGACTATCTTCCCATTTGTGTCCTCAATGTTTTTCAAAAATGTTTTATAGTTTTCAATATAGATATTTCACCTCCTCAGTTAAATTTATTCCTAAGTATTATATTCTTTCTGATGCTACTGTAAATGGGATTGTTAATTTCTTTTTAGCCTTTTAAAAAAATTATTTTTGACTGGGTTGGGTCTTTGTGCTATGCATGGGCTTTCTCCAGCTGTGGCGAGTGGAGGCTACTCTCTAGTTGTGCTGCACAGGCTTCTCATTGAAGTGGCTTCTCTTGTTGCGGAGCACGGGCCCTAGAAGAAGTGGGTTTTGTAGTTGTGTCATGAAGGTTTAGTTGCCTTGTGGCAGGTGGAATCTTCCCAGACCAGGGATCAAACCTGTGTCCCCTGCAGTTGCAGGCAGATTCCTAACCACTGGGCCACGAGAAAGAAAGTGAAAGAAAAGAAAGTGAAGTCGCTCAGTCATGTCCCACTCTTTGCAACCCCATGGACTGTAACCCGCCAGGCTCTGCTGTCCATGGGATTCTCCAGGCAAGAATACTGGGGTGGGTTGCCATTTCCTTCTCCAGGGGATCTTCCGAACCCAGGGATTGAACCTGGGTCTCCCAAATTGCAGGCAGATTCTTTACCCTCTATGCCACTAGGGGAGGTCCTTAATTTCTTTTTTGGAGCCCATCCAGCAGTCAGGCAGATCTGCCTTTTGCTTCAACAGTAGTTGGTCAGAACAGACCAGGGGCTTTCCTTCCAGCCTCTGACCATCCTGTAACCTCCTCTGCAGTCACCACCTCCAGGACTATCTTCTTGGCCATCCCCTACCTCTAGGACAAGCCAACAGGGTTTTGTGTGGTGGCTCCTTTCTGTCATCAACCATGAGCTCCCAGATTTGTCAGATTTATTCCACTGACATGGAGACTGTGGCCCACCATCCAGTCAACCAGCGTCTGGGAGTCTCTGGCCTTCTAGACTTACCTCTCTGGGCTTCTACTTCAACTGCAACAGTGCAGCTCTGGAGGATGTGGGCTGCTTCTTTCTGCCAGATGGTCAAAAACTGTGAGGGCTCCAAGCATCTTTAGAAGATCAAAACCAACTCACCTGCTCCCCCCTCTTCCAGGGCTCAGGGAAGCTGGCCCAGTAAGGGTGAGGCAAGACCTGGAGGCTATGGAAACCACCAAGGCCCTGGAGAAGACACTGAACCAGGCTCTTCTGCATTTGCGTGCCCTGAGTTCTGCCCACACATACCTGGACAAGAGCTTCCTAGAGGTGAGACAGGCTGGGACTCAGGACTGGGACCCTTACTGCAGTGCTTGCACCTGGACAACTGAATACAGCTCTGCAGCAACAGAATACAAAGAAACCATAAGGGACTAAAAGCAACCATACATGCACTGCTGCTGCTGCTAAGTCGCTTCAGTCATGTCCAACTCTGTGCGACCCTAGACGGCAGCCCACCAGGCTCCTCTGTCCCTGGGATTCTCCAGGCAAGAATACTGGAGTGGGTTGCCATTTCCTTCTCCCACAGTTGGGGCAAATTAGGAACAAGATACAAAAAGATCAAAACCCAACTGCCACTTCTGAGATGTCAGGCCCTGCACACAGCATAACCAAGGGGTTGGACAGATCACCCAAGCCACCCTTCCACCTCGACAGGGGACCCATCCCTCCCCTCCCCCACATTTTTTTTAATGGCCAAATGGCAAATGCATTGGATCCTGGTTTCAGATTTTTTTTAATTTAATTAATTTTATTTATTTATTTTTGGCTGTGTTGGATCTTCATCGCTTCTCGGACTTTTCTCTAGTTGTGGTGTGCAGGTTCTCACTGCAGTGGCTTCTGGTGTCGGAGTACTGGCTCTCGGGCACTCGGGTTTCAGTAGCTGCAGCACGTGGGCTCAGTAGTTGTGTCTCCCAGGCTCAATAGTTGTGGTGCATGAGCTTAGTTGCTCAGCAGCATGTGGGATCGTCCCAGGCCAGGGATCGAACCTGTGTCTCCTTCACTGACAGGCAGATTCTTTACCACTGAGCCACCAGGGAAGCCCTCCCCTCCCCCATTTAAGGGACCAGCTTACACCTCCTGCCTGCCTCCCCCCTACCCCGACCCCACCGTAGGGAGTAAGCAAGGGCACTGGTGACTTGTTCTCGCTCCCTCCGACTGTAATCCCAATAAAGTCTTGCTGAATTTTTTTCCTGGCCTCTTATCAATTTCTACTGATTAAAGATTTCACGAACTCTGATCTGTAACAAAGAGATGAAAGTCATCAGGAAGACGGTGGCCACATGACTAATCTCAGCAAGGCTGGCAGCCCCTGGGCTGAGATGGGCAGAGAATCCTTTCCAAAGGCCCTATGAGTAGCCCCCCAAAGCTCAGTAGCCTTTGAGGGGCCCCTCTGCATCTCCCCAGAATAAGGGCTTCTGCCTAAGCCTCTCCCTGCAACCTCCAGACAGGTTTTTCACCACTCTGGAACCCACCAAATGGAAGCAAAGCTTTTTGAAGAAAAAAAAACCTCTTTCCAGATAATTCTTGTTAGTGTATAGAAACTGGCTTTGAGTATTAATTTCGTATCCTGCAACTTTACAAAATTCATTGAGATAACAGATTCGGGGTTTTGGGGGGGTTTTTTGGTGGAGTCTTTAGAGTTTTCTCTATATAAAATCATGTCACTTGAAAACAGATAACTGGAAGAGAAGGGGAAGATCATAACGCAGTGACCTCAGGACCATTTTACCTTCTTTTCTTTTTCTATTTTTTAAGCATGTATTTCACTCTCACATGTGAGACAGATTGAATAAAAATATGTGAGGTAAACATCAGGTTTTATTTCTTTCTATATGCCAAAGACAAGTGGAAAATAACACAAATTATCCTTTCTAGCCAATAAAATTCCTATGAAAATAATAAAGTTCAGCTGTCAAAGCTAAAACAAATTATCTCTAAATATAGTAGCAACCCAAATGTGGTGAGGCCAAGAAACAGCTTTCAAACCATCACAGCCACAAAACTAAGGTTAACTGAGGAAATGGCTTGTTCATTTTGCCTTCTTAGAAATGATCCAAAAAACTGATAAGAATAGATACTACACTTGATCTTAGCGAAAAGACTTTACACTAACATATGTAAAATAGGTAGCCAGTGGGAATTTGCTGTGTGACTCGGGAGACTGGAACCCGGTCTCAGCGACAACCTAGAGGGGTGGGATGGGGTGGGAGGTGGGAGGGAGGCTCAAAAGGCAGGGGACATGTGTATACCTATGGCTGATCCACGTTGATGTATGGCAGAAACCAACATGGTATTGTAATTATCCTTCAATTAAAAATAAATAAATAAATAAAAGACATTTTAAAATAAGTTAAATCTGGAACAGGAAAAAAAAAAAAAAGTGCTCGCCATACCAGGATATCCTTACCTTCTGCAGAGAGAGCTAGGGCAAAGTGCCGGGGGTTGGACAGTGTCATCCACTGCACAGACGGGGAGTTCTACTAGAGGACAGCCAGGCTGCCCTTCTGCAGCCGCCCCAACCCACACCAGCTACCCGGCTCCTGCCAAGACTTAGCGCTGAGCCCAGCGATTGGAAGCCCACCCCTAATGTCCCACAGAGCAGTGTGGAGGTCCCAGGCATGCCCAGTGCTCAGTTCAGGTGTTTCCTAAACTGTTGTCAGAGAAAGTGCTAGCAAGGACACGGGGAGTAGGAGGGGGAGTTGCCCCCCAAATAAAAAGTAAAAAATTATCGAGGACTCCAAAAAGCTGTTATGTATGTGGATTATCTCTTTTTATGTTTTTCATATTACAAGATTAAAACAGAGACAATTTAATGGCTATTTATTTATGAATACATTTTAAATAACAATAGGGCTTTCCTGGTGGTCCAGAGATTAGGAACGCGCCTTGCAGGGGACACGGGTTCCATTCCTGGTCCACAAGGATCCCACATACTGCAGGGCAGCATGCTCTGGGGCCGCTGCTCCACCACAAGAGAAGCAGCCACAGTGAGAAGCCTAGGCACCAGACACTGCAACTAGAGAGCTGGCCCTGCTAGCCACAACCAGAGAAAGCCCATGAGCCCCAGTGATGACCCAGCACAGACAATAATTCATAAATATTATTAAACAATAAATATTACATACATTTAAATAAATATAAAAATAACACTAGTAAACCTACTACCACGTCAATGTAAATAACATATTCTTATGAAAAACAATTATATTTTCAGAATTATGAGGGAATTCCCTGGTGATCCAGTGGTTAGAAAATTGTGCTTTCACTGCTGAGGACCCTAGGTTCAATCCCTAGTTGGGAAACTAAAAAAAGAAAGAAAGAAAGAAAGAATTTTGAGAACAGCAGAGTTGTTTTGCACCATTTTTGTGAATCTCTTTGATGTCTGGTTTGAAACAAGACCACTGCGTCCTCACACCTGCTTCAGCATTCAGCTGCCACCCCTGCTATTTTGGTTGAAATATAGGAAGAACCTCCAGCTTCATACAGATATGTAGTTGGAAAAGGAGAAGTTGTTTAATATTAGCCTTTTCAGACAGTTGTGAATATTCTTTTTTTGGTCTACACTAAATTAGACAAGTGGCAGTTTCTTAAAGATTAGTTGCAATGTGGAATCAGAAACCAACTCAGGAACTTTTCATATCTTATCAAGTTAAAAACCTACTGACCTATTTTGCACTTTGAAGGGATTTTTTTTACCCCTGCATGACTTTTTTTTTTATATCATGCATTGGTAATTTGGAAAGTGTTGGTTCACTGAATTACACAGATCTTCAAATGTTAGTGCATTTCATGACACGATACCAAAAAATGACTCTGATAATACACCACCAACCTTATTAGAAATATGTTAAGATGGTGGGAAGTTGTCAAGCTCAAACTTTATTGTTGGCCACAAATACTATCAGTTGTTTTCCTTGAAATGATGATAGCTTACAGTGAACAGTGTCGGATTCGTGATCTCCTGGAGAAGAAGAAGATTTAGCTTTGGGACTAGGGACCAGGCTTGATCACTCAAGAGCTTTTGTGTAGCAGAGTTTTATTAAAGTATGAAAAGGGAGAGAGAAAGCTTCTGACACAGACATCAGAAAGGGGAGAGGAGAGTGCCCCCCTGCTAGTCTTTAGCAAGGGAATTATATATACTTTTTAAATTAGTTATTACAATAAGTCAAAAGAATGTCACAAGGTTGTAAAAATTTTACCAGACCCACTCCCACAATTTACATTTTAGGATAACAGGATTAGAATTTTAAAATAGAGAGATCCTATCAGACCCACTCCCATAATATACCATATTATGGGATATATCCTAAAATATCGGGATTAGTCAGAGGTTTTCAGGAAGGAGAAACTGTCCTCAAGCAGGACATTGTTGCTATATAATCCCTAGTATAGAGTTTAAACTGAGTTTGTTGTTTAATCATCAGTTCCCGGCTTAAAGAAAAAAAACGTTTTTTGTGACTAAGACTAAGGAATGTAGAGGAAAAAAAAAAGAAAGAGCTTGTCCTTCCTTCCTCCTTGAGAACCCCAGACTCCCCTCTCCTCGGGGACCCCCGGACTTCTTATCAACCTGCCTAGGAATTGACTCTCTCAGTGACAGGGTTACTTTGTTCATTTTGGGGAAAATGTTTGCCAAATGCCTGAAGTCTAGATAACCATGGCTTCTTTCTCACTTGTTATTTCAGGTAAAAAGCATGTTTCTTTGAATAAGAGGCTAATTCAGCTCACAACTCAAACAACTGCCAAGATGCATTTCCTTGGACAACCATGGTACTTCCAGAGGCAGCAGAAGTGTTTTAGGCATACTTCACGTTTCATCACACAAAATATTAAAAAGATGTGTACTTAGGAGTTCAAAATTAATAAAATTAATGAGTTTTCCTGCTTCATCAAGGACAGTCTTAAGTGAAACTGACTTTTGTCTCTTTTCTTTTTTTTAACCTTGTGCAGTGGTGGAGAAAACAATGATTACTAGTGTGGTTTGATGTCACTGCATGATTCATGCCAAGGGAGCAGCAGCTTAATTTTCCATTGCTTTTGTACCACCAGTGCAGATATTAATATGGTAAAAAAGGGCAAATTACACCTCACTATTATTATAAAGATAGTTTTGACCTCCCTACCGCAAAAGATCTTGAAGAATTCAAAGGTAATACTTTGAAAAACCCAGGATTTGAGCTGATTTGACAGGACTTTAATTTTTAATTAATTATTAATTTATTTTTATTAAATTAATAATTTAATTTTTAATTTAATTTGGCCATGGCAGGTGGCTTGCAGGATAGCAGCTCCCCCCACCAGGGATTGAACTCTGGCCACGGCAGTGAAAGCCTGGAATCCTAACCACTGGGCCACCAGGGAACCCCCAATTATACTGTTGGCTTTGTGAAGGTTGTGGTATTTCATGTTGACCCTTATTCCCAGAATGCAATCCTTCAGGTGCCCCAGGTTAATGCCTTGGCAGGTTTTCATGCTGCCTTCTCCTTGATGGCCTTGAACTTCAATTCTTGTCCCCCAAATCCTCGACTTCCAAGAGCAGGGATGAGCTTCCCTTCCTCTCCACAGTTTCACTTGGATTGCAAAAGCAATCCTTTGTGAGACAAACAGCACCAAATTCTGGATTCACTCCTTTGGGCTTCTCTTCACTCTGGGATCTTGACCTCTGTGGCAGATCGGTTGGAAGAAATGACTCTAGTCCTTCATCTACAACTTTTCGTTTATTTATTCGGCTGTGTCGGGTCTTTAGGCGTGGCATGTGGGATCGTTGTTGCTTCACGTGGCATCTTTGGTCGCGGTGCACGGACTCTCTAGTGGTGGCCCAGGGGCTCCAGAGCAGGCGGGTTCAGTAGCTTCAAGGCATGTGGGATCTTAGTTCTCTGACCAGGGGATCAAACCCTGGCCGCCCGCACTTTGATGCGGATTCTTAACCACTGGAGCACTGAGGAAGTCCCTATCTACAACTTTTGCAATGTGATTTTGCAACTCCTTTCATCAAGAGGCGGAGACTTTCCCCATCCCTTGAATTTTGGGTGGTGTAAAATCACTGCAGATGGTGATTGCAGCCATGAAATTAAAAGACGCTTACTCCTTGGAAGGAAAGTTATGATCAACCTAGATGGCATATTAAAAAGCAGAGACATTGCTTTGCCAACAAAGGTCCGTCTAATCAAGGTTATGGTTTTTCCAGTGGTCATGTATGGATGTGAGAGTTGGATTATAAAAAAAGCTGGGCACTGAAGAATTGATGCTTTTGAACTGTGGTGTTGGAGAAGACTCTTGAGAGGCCATTGGACTGCAGGGAGATCCAACCAGTCCATCCTAAAGGAGATCAGTCCTGGGTGTTCATTGGAAGGACTGATGTTGAAGCTGAAACTCTAATACTTTGGTCACCTGATGCGAAGAGCTGACTCATTTGAAAAGACCCTGATGGTGGGAAAGATTGAGGGCAGGAGGAGAAGGGGATGACAGAGGATGAGATGGTTGGATGGCATCACCGACTCGATGGACATGGGTTTGGGTGGACTCTGGGAGTTGGTGATGGACAGGGAGGCCTGGCGTGCTGCAGTTCATGGGGTCGCAAAGAGTTGGACACAACTGAGTGACTGAACTGAACTGAACTGAATTGTCTGCTTTGGCCAATAGAAGATGACAGAAGCAATATTGTGCCATTTCTGGAACTAAGCCTCTTTAAGAGGCTGGCATATAGTTCAGCCTCAGACCCCTGCTGCAAGAATTGCCATGAGAACAAACCGAAGCTACTCTGCTGGGATATGCAAGATCACATGGAATAGAAAGAGTCTGTCTCACCTGAGTCCATCTTAAATCAACTAGACACCAGCCAAGTCACCTCCTGACTGCAGACATGTCCCCTGAGTCTAACCTGGATCAGCAGAACTGTCCAGGTGTCCCAACTACCCCATGGACTTGTGAGCCATAATAAAATTCTTATTATTGTTTTAAACAACTAAGTTTTGGGGTGATTTTGTTCTATAATAATAGGTAATGGCAAAAGCTAATTGATACCTTGCCCCTTTGGTAGCTCTCTGACACCTTCAAACACCTATTAATACTTTATATTTTGACCAGCTTTTCTATTTGTTATTGGTGGGAAGATTAGTCTGAAATAAGCTAGTCTGATGTTACTCAAAGCAAAACATCCTTGATGACTTCTTGCTTTTCCTCATACTTTCATGAGTCTGCTTTATCTTTTTGAGACTATTTAATATGTTGATTTTAGCTTCTTGGCCAACCAGTCTGCCTTGTCTCTTATATGCGTGCTAAGTCGCTTCAGTCGTGTTCGACTCTTTGTGACCCCATGGACTGTATCCCACCAGGCTCCTCTGTCCATGGGATTCTCCAGGCAAGAATACTGGAGTGGGTTGTCTCTTATAGGCTGTTCAATTTGTTCTATCTTATTTATTTTTTAAGTCTTTATTGAATTTGTTACAATATTGCTTCTGTTTTATGGTTTATTTTTTTGGCCCAGAGGCATGTGGGATCTTAGCTCCCCAACCAGGGATCCAACCCACACCCGCACCACCTGTATTGGAAAGGGTAGTTACTGAGCCCACAAGTAGGGAGAAGCTTGTGCACTGCAGTGAAGATCCCTGCATACCACAACTAGGACCTGGCACAGCCAAATTAAAAAAAAAAACCAAAATGGCCTGGCTATGCTCTACACCACATAATTACCATATCCTTACAATTGTTAATGTTTGGCAGTGGAAATTCTCTTTACTCTTTTTAATTTGTCGAGTTTCTTACTCTGATGTTTTTTATTCTCCCAGATGATCTCTAAAATAATTTTGCCCAGTTTCCAAGAAGTCCTATTGGGCATGTTGATTGGATTGAAATCGCTTTTAAAACCTCAAATGAAGGGGATTCTCTGATTATGTAGCAGTTGGGACTTCGTCCTTTCACTACCTGCGTTCAATCCCTGGTCAGGGAACTAAGATCGTGCAAGGAGCATGGCCAAAAAAAAAAAAAAAAAAAAAAAAGTAAACAAACAACTCCAAATGAATATGGAAAGGATTGATGCTTTTGCTGTATCAAAATCATAGGTTATTTTTCAGGCATGTAGTATGATTTGCACTTATTCACACCAGGTTTTACCTGCTTACCTGGGGGGACGTCATCTTCTTATTTCCTTTCCTGACTTTTCTTGGGCTCCTCTTGTTGCAGAGCATGGGCTCTAGAGCACACAGGCTCAGTAGTTGTGGCACTTGGGCTGAGTTACCTCTTGGCATGTGCAATCTTAGTTCCCTCATCAGAAATCCAACCCACATCCCCTGCATTAGCAAGGAGGATTCTTAGCTACTGGACCACCAGGGAATCCCCACAAGCTGATTCTTAGTTTTTTGTGTTTCAATCCATTTAGCTCAAAATTCTTAATTCTATAGAACATGTTTATGTTATAATAGGAAAAAAAAATCAAGATATAAAAGTATTTAGATGGTGTGAGCAACTGTTCATCTAGCAATTTAAAGATTATGACAGTAGTGTTTTCTATCAAATACTATCTGGGCACTGTGGTGAAGGGGCCATCATCCATACTCAGGGAATTTATGTAGTTGGGGAGGCTAACAAGTAAATGGGTAATTTCAACTCAATAGGAAAAATTATAGAATTATGTTTATATATGCTAAGGTATACATGTGTAGGTATATAGAAAAGAGTAAAAATAGAAACACTCAATTTTACATGACAATCATCAGCTAGTATTTAAAACTTCTTTTTGGTGTTTTCCAAATTTTCTCTAAAGATAATGTATAACATGAAAAAGATTTAAAAGTTAAAAAGAAATGGGGCTACCTCTGGCCAAATGTGGGACAATTTGAGCATTAATAAAAATAATGGTGGACTTCCCCAGTGGCTCAGCAGTAAAGAATCCACCCACAGTGCGGGAGTCCTAGGAAACATGGGTTAGATCCCTGGGTTGGGAGGATCCCCTGGAGGAGGGCATAGCAACCCATTCCAGTGTTCTTGCCTGGAGAATCCCATGGACAGAGGAGCCTGGCGGTCTACAGTCCATAGGGTCCCAAAGAGATACGACTGAAGTGACTTGGCACCACATGGCATGACATAGATAACGGTAGCATGGAATATAATACAGCAAATACAAAAACCTGTGAATCCACATTGATCCTAATCTTTTCAAGGTTGGAGGAGGGGGACAAGGTCTTTACAGGAGACTACTAACTCATAAATACAATAAGAATGATAGAATGAGAAAACCTCCAATTGGCAACCACCCATATTAATAAATGATTCAGGTAAGAATCATCAATGGATGCTGAAACCACTGGGTGAAAAATTGTTGAAACAGGAGGATACATCTGTAGTATCAAAGTATGGTCCCATAGATTACTAATTACAAAGAGCAAAAGCTTCCTACCGTATAGAAATCAGGTGGGTGTTATTTTAACTATAAATGATCAAATTTATCACATGCCTCCTGATGTGGTCCACTGAGGACCCATCACCATCTATACAGTACTTCTGCCAAAATTATTTAACATGATCCGTATTGCAAAAATAAGCAGATAAATTCATATGAGGGACATTCTTGAAAAGCAACTGACCTAGACTTTTGAAAAATATTAAAGTCATGAAAATTTCTTTTTCTTTTTTTTAAAAACATGTTTATTATATCTCCTTTTAAAAGTGGCATCTACATCCTCAACCTAAACTCAAATGGACTGAAACAGGTAATAAAGAGTTTTGAAACATTGATTTTGTGTGCTTGCTTAGTCTGACTCTTTGTGACCCCATGGCCTGCAGCCCACTAGGCTTCTCTGTCCATGGAATTTTCCAAGCAAGAATACCAGAGTGGGTTGCCATTTCCTACTTCATCTTTCTCTCTTTCTCTTCCTTTTCTTTCTTTAATAGAAACTCATTTCTTTTTATTTATGCCTTAGGAAGAAAATTAAATTTGGTCACTAATATTACTTTTTTAAATATCTAGTTTTGGGAGGTTCCCTGATGGTCTAGTGGTTAGAATTCCAGGCTTTCACTGCCGTGGCCCAGGTTCAATCCCTGTTAGAGGAACTAAGATTCCACAAGCTCTGCAGCACAGCCAAAAAAAAAAAAAAAAAAAAATGCTAGTTTTACATAGATAGGACCAAAGGAGGTCAGTCCTGGATGTTCATTGGAAGGACTGATGCTGAAGCTGAAACTCCAATACTTTGGCCACCTCATGCGAAGAGTTGACTCATTGGAAAAGACCCTGATGCTGGGAGGGATTGGGGGCAGGAGGAGAAGGGGACGACAGAGGATGAGATGGCTGGATGGCATCACCGACTCGATGGACATGGGTTTGAGTGGACTCTGGGAGTTGGCGATGGACAGGGAGGCCTGGTGTGCTGCGATTCATGGAGTTGCAACGAGTCGGACATGACTGAGCAACTAAACCGAACTGAACTGAATCCGAGAAATAATTTCTTCTGTAAAAATTGGCCAAATTTTATAAAACATCTAATGTACAATATAGTTCAAATTATACAAAGCCTGCTTGGGATCATATCATTCTGAACATATGACAGACTCTACCACTGGACCAACAGGGAAGTTCTACTTTTAATACAAAGACTAAGTGGGAGCTTTGAATGACTGAATTTAACAAACATCATTTTATAGTTGCTTTAAGCATCTTTTTTGTTTTGAGGATTCTCTATTTCATTAAGGCTGTCAGTAGTTTGGAGTTCTTCAGCAAATTCTTGTTTCTCTGACTGTGAGTCACTTTCAGAATCATCTGGACTTTCAGAGTCAGGAGAATCCTCTTCCTCCTCATCCCCACCATTATCTCCAGACACATCACCTTCTCCATCACGACTTTCTACTTCATTGTGGAAGGCAAGTCCACAATGTTGTTGATATCTTTCAGATAATTTACTGTCCATATTTCGCTAATACTAAGACTCCAGTCAGTCAGTTCAGTTGCTCAGTCATGTCTGACTCTTTGCGACCCCATGGACTGCAGCACGCCAGGCTTTCCTGTCCATTACCAACTCCCAGAGCTTGGTCAAACTCATGTCCATCGAATCAGTGATGCCATACAACCATCTCATTCTCTGTCATCCCCTTCTCCTCCTGCCTTCAATCTTTCCCAGAATCAGGGTCTTTTCCAATAAGTCAGTTCTTCGCATCAGGTGGCCAAAGTATTGGAGTTTCAGCTTCAGCATTAGTCCTTCCAATGAATATTCAGGACTGATTTCTTTTAGGATGGACTGGTTGGTCTCTTTGCTGTCCAAGGGGCTCTCAAGAGTCTTCTCCAACAACACAATTCGAAAGCATTAATTCTTTGGCACTCAACTTTCTTTATGGTCCAACCCTTACATCCATACATGACTACTGGAAAAACCACAGCTTTGACTAGATGGACTTTTATTGCCAAAGTAATGTCTCTGCTTTTTAATATGCTGTTGGGTTGTTCACAGCTTTTCTTCCAAGGAGCAAGCATCTTTTAATTTCATGGCTGCAGTCACCATCTGCAGTGATTTTGGAGCCCCCCAAAATGAAGTCTGTCACTGTTTCCACTGTTTCCCCATCTATTTGTCATGGACTGATGGGAATGGATGCCATGATCTTAGTTTTCTGAATGTTGAGTTTTAAGCCAGGTTTTTCACTCTCCTCTTTCACTTTCATCAAGAGGCTGTTTAATTCCTCTTCATTTTCTGCCATAAGGGTGGTATTACCTGCATATCTGAGATTGCTGGTATTTCTCCCGGCAATATTGACTTCAGCTTGCACTTCCTCCAGTCTGGGATTTTGCATGATGTATTCTGCATTTAAGTTAAATAAGAAGGGTGACAATATACAGCCTTGACATACTCCTTTCCCAACTTGGAACCAGTTCATTGTTCCATGTCTGGTTCTAACTGTTGCTTCTTGACCTGCATACAGATTTCTCAGGAGGGAGGTCAGGTGGTCTGCTATTCCCATCTCTAGAAGAATTCCCCACAGTTTATTATGATCCACACAAAGGCTTTAGCGCAATGAAGCAGAAGTAGATGCTTTTCTGGAATTCTCTTGCTTTTTCCATGATCCAGTGGATGTTGGCAATTTGCTCTCTGGTTCCTCTGCCTTTTCTAAATCCAACTTAAACATCTGGAAATTCTCAGTTCACATACTTTTGAAAACTGGCTTGGAGAATTTTGAACATTACTTTGCTAGCATGTGAGATGACTGCAATTGGGTGGTAGTTTGAACACTCTTTGGCATTGCCTTTCTTCAGTATTGGTATGAAAACTGACCTTTTCCAGTCCTGTGGCCATTGCTGAGTTTTCCAAATTTACTGGCATACTGAATGCAGCACTTTTACAGCATCATCTTTTAGGATTTGAAATAGCTCAGCTAGAATTCCATCACCTCCACTAGCTTTGTTCATACTGATGCTTCCTAAGGCCCACTTGACTTTGAAATCCAGGATGTCTGGCTCTAGGTGAGTGATCACACCATTGCGGTTATCTGGGTCATTAAGACCTTTTTTGTACTGTTCTTCTGTGTATTCTTGCCACCTCTTCTTAATATCTTCTGCTTCTGTTAGGTCCACACCATTTCTGTCTTTTATTGTGCCCATCTTTGCATGAAATGTTCCTTTGGGATCTATAATTTTCTTGAAGAGGTCTCTAGTCTTTCCCATTCTATTCTTTTCCTCTATTTCTTTGCAATGATCACTGAGGAAGGCTTTCTTATCTCTCCTTGCTATTCAAAGCTAGTTGAAAAGAGTCAGACATGACTGAGTGACTGGACTGACTGACTGACATGCAATATATAATCCTTGACTGGATTCTAGGTTTTTTAAAAGCTCTAAAAGACATCTTTGGAAAAATTGGAGACATTTAAATATGGACTATATATTAACAAAAACATTTTTTGAATGTGAGAATTGTAGTTAGTTATATAGGAGAATGCCCTTGTTCTTAGGGCAATACAGGCTAAAAAATATAGAGGGGTGAAGCTTCACAATGCCTTCAAGTAACTTTCAAATGATTGAACAACAAACACATGTACAGTTATACAGAGATTTTCAAAACATAGCAAAAAATTTAACATTTGAGAGGTGAAGGATATTCTTGCAACTTTTCTATTGGTTTGAACATTTCTAAAATAAAGTGATAGGAAAGTTAACTTAATCTGAGCAGTAGTTACAAGGGCATTAATGTATGTTTTTAAAAAAACAAAACATTGAACTGTACGCTTAAGATTTGCACTTTTTTTTGTTTTCATACCTTTTTTTATTTTATACCCTAACAATAAGTGAGGGGGGGAACAATGGCTCCCTGTCTGCTAGGTGAAGTATGGATTCTAATATGCCTTGGTTTTGGAGAGAATCGTTTTCCTGGCCCTGGGCTCTACCTCATGAAAGCACCGGTGCCTGATATACACTAGGCTCTGGCTCAGTAGATATCTGTTCAATTAATCAAGTTCAGCCACAAATTGTCCCATCTTATCTTGCCTCTCCTCCACCTCTTCCCTTTCCTGATCGTTTTTCTGCTGTTAAAAAACAAAATTCAACTGAGTAAATTCTAAAGATCTTATTGACTTTATTCAACAATTTATAAATCAGGACACATCCAATCTAGCACTTAGAAGGGCACTCTGAGGAGCTGTACAAAATGAAAGGCTTTTATAGGTAGAAGGAACAAGAAATTAAGGGAACAAGAAATTAAACTAGGCAAAAAGCAGATTGGTTATTACCAGGTTACTTTCCTTTAGGGAATGGTAGAGGATCTATCAGGTAGATGACATAACTAGTACTGATCAGGCAACTCCTGATTAACTTATTTAAGATCCCATTTCTGGGAGAGGCAAAACTGCATTGAAGTCTCCCTTTGATAACATGGGGCTTAGCAAAAGCAACTCAATTTTGGACCTGTAGCTGTATTTTTAACATCACTCTAAAAGAGCTTTACTCTTGGGACTTCCCTAGTGGTCCAGTGGTTAAGAATTCGCCTGCCAGTGCAGGGGATACGGATTCGACCCCTGGTCCAGGAGGATCCCACACGTCATGGAGCAACCTGTGTCTGCCACAACTACTGAGCCCATGCACCCTAGAGCCCATACTTAGCAACAAGCAAAGCCACCGCAATGAGAAGCAGGCACACCAAAATGAGAGAGTAGATCCGGCTCACCACACCTAGAGAAAGCCCACACAGCAACTGAAGACCCAGAGCAGCCAAAAAATAGATAATTGATTAAAAAACAAAACAAAACACAGCTTTACTCTCAACTTTGAAGCACTTAAAATAATTTCAGCAATTCTTTTATATACTCGGTGAAAGCAGTTATCTAAATTTTCGGAGCTCTAAATCCGTTCAACCCTCACTATCACCCTATGAGGTTGGTAAGAAACTGGGGCTAATAGAGATTATTAATTATCCAGGGTCACGCTGTTCGAAGTAGTGGGTCTGGAATTCAAATTTAAGCTTTACTCAGGGTCCACACTTTAAACACTCCAGCTATTTTAACTATGTCCCCAACAGTCTGACCACAAAATAAATGTTCACATTGTGCTCACTGAGGCCTGCATTAATTTCTTACAGAAAACACAAGACATCTCCCAGACGATGTGAGAACAGTGACTGGTAGCGGGAGGCACTTACTAAAATATGGTTTCTCGAAGCCCATCAGTTAAGAAGGAAACATATGACTCCAACCCCTAAGCGGCGCTGTCCTCCTCCGAGGACCAGGGTGACCCGCAAGATTAAACCTAAACCATTAGAGCAGGATTGACTCTCAGGACTGCAAGTCGCAGGCGGAGGCCCCGCCCCATCCAGGGCGCAGGCGCATGCGCCCGACAGGCCCGGCCGGCCCCGCCCCTTGCTACCCCGGCTCCCACCTCTGTTCAGGTAGGGGGCGGTGTGCGGGGGAGGGGCGTCTCCTGAGGGCGGGACTGGAGCGCGAGTCTCAGGTGCTGCGCTCTTTTGTCCGAGGCCCAACTTTCTACTGCACACAGAGCTGTTTCTGCGACTGCCGGTTCAGGGGTAGGGGCACTCGCTGTCTGGGACCAGTTCGCGCCGGCTCCTTTGTGTTGCAGAGTCCTGGGGTCTCCGCACCACTCCAGCCCCTGCACTCGGGCCCTCGTCCATTCCCAGCCGGAGTCGGGTGTCCTGGGTAGCTTGACACGGGGCTGGGCAGATGCCGAGAGCACGCCGCCTCGCTCCTTCCTTCCCCTTCTTACCGCTCGGTTCCACCCCGCTAGGCCGAGCCACTCGGCCGCCGAAGCGAGGGGCCTTTGGGGCCTCCGAGCGGCCAACTGCTCCGCTTGCGCCCACGCCTTCTGCTCCAGTTGCTTTCCCCACCGAGCCGAAAAGCCAGGGACGTGTTGCCGGGGCCCTGGGAAGCGGGGAGCTTGGGCACTGCGCCGGCAGTCCGCCGCCGCACCTTCCCGCCCACAGGCCGTCCGGTCACGGTCCCTGAAGCCCCAGCCTGCCAGACCGGAACCCATACTGACGTCAAGGGTAGAGGCGATCAGACCTCAGCCCCTAGCGGGGCTTTCGATGTGACACTGTGTCTTGAGCTGGGGAGTTTCTCCTGCCTCGCCTTACTTACAGTTCTGCAACTATAATACACAGTTACACCCCACCGTGTGCTAAAAAACATCAGGAGTTACAGGACTTGAAGTCAGCTCTGGAAGACTTGGAAGTGAGGTTGTTTGGCGTTCGTGTCTGATTGAATGTGTATGTGTAGAAACTAACCCAGCACCTAGTGCAGTGCCTCGCAACCAGTAGTCCCTCAATAAACTTTCCCTGAATGAATGAGGTAAGTGGCTGAGGAAGCCGGCTAGATCATTCCACGCCTGCCTCCCCTGGGCGCAAGGAGACAAAAGTAATTAGGTTAAGTCTTTAATCACCGCTGGTCTCAGGCTCGCCGAGGCGGAAGCGCCGTGAAAGAAATCCTGGGGACACCGGGTGCTGGCCTAGATCAGGGACACTGCCTTCCCTCCCGAACCCCCTCCAGCCCCCACAGCTTGGGCGTCAGTAATCTATTTTCTTGTCTCCCTCAGGACACCGGGTTCCCTAGGAGCCGCCCCAGGCTTAATGATTGTCCAGAAGGAGGCTATAAAGGGAGCCTGGGAGGCTGGGTGGAGGAGGGAGCAGAAAAAGCCTAACTCAGCAGACCTGGCACTGAGAGCCCGCCAGCCCCAGCCGTGGTCAGAGACTTTGTGTCCCAGCCAGTAAGGCCTGATCCCTGCCACCATGGCAGCCCGAGGCTATGGCTATTACCGAACCGTGATCTTCTCGGCCATGTTTGGAGGCTACAGCCTGTACTACTTCAACCGCAAGACCTTCTCCTTTGTCATGCCGTCGTTGGTGGAGGAGATCCCTCTGGACAAAGATGACTTGGGTGAGTCCTGGCAGGGCAGGGTGGTGGACCCAAGAACACAGGACCAGCAGGACAAGCTGCGTGTCTGTGCAGTGTGGTGGGTATAGGCACGGAATATGTGTGGATTGTCTGCATAGCTGAGGCCAGGGGACAGCGCATGTGCAGGATGAAGAAGCTCTGAGATCCATGTCAGTGGACACTGGTAAAGGACTGGGGGTATGGTCTATGCATGTCTGACGGCTGTGATTCTGACGTGTGTGCGCATGTGTGTGCATGCACGGGTGCCTGTGACCAACAGGTATCCCTGAGGCACTGTGTGTTAGGGGGATTCTGAGCAGTTTCTGCACTTTGTGGGTGCAGGCTTAGACCACAGGGTGAGTGCTGGCTGCTGACACTGTGAGCACTTGGAACCGCGGAGTTGGCACAATGACTCCATGTGGTCTAGCAGGCTATCCCTTCAGGAGGAATAAGGTCCTTGACTTCAATTCTAAGCCTTTGCCCCATGTTCAGAGATGGGGCAACAGAACTGCGAGAGGCCGGGTGAGGGGGAAATCAGGTATATGAGAATCACAGGGAGGGGGGCTGTCCTGCCACCTGACAGCTGCTGCTAGAGCTCTTCAAGAGGCTGACAAGTCATGGGTCAGCCTGGGGCTAATGCTAATGGAGAGATAGGAGGAATAGCCTGGCACCATGAATGAATGTCAGGAATCCTTCCTCTTGGAAGGAACCTGTCTCACCCTGCCAGGCACCTCTACACACCTGACCCCATGACTTCCTCCACCCTCCTGTGCCTTTGCCCTGTCCCTAACCCCCCAGGTGTCCTGCTCCCTGCTCCCCTCCTCTGCAGGGCTCATCACCAGCAGCCAGTCCGCTGCCTACGCCATCAGCAAGTTTGTGAGCGGGGTGCTGTCTGACCAGATGAGTGCTCGCTGGCTATTTTCTTCTGGGCTTCTCCTGGTTGGCCTGGTCAATGTAGCCTTTTCCTGGAGCTCCGCGGTGCCTGTCTTTGCTGCTCTCTGGTTCCTCAATGGCCTGGCACAGGGGCTGGGCTGGCCCCCATGTGGCAAGGTCCTGCGGAAGGTGAGTGTCTGCTTCCGAGGAGCTGGTTCAGATTGGCAGAGACGACACCTAAAGACTACATGGGGGCACCAGCACCTCCACCCCAGAGTAGTTTCCTCAGGAGTTCAGCCCAGCTCCTGTTGCTTGTCAAGATATTTTAGGAGGCTGAATGTGGTGGGATCAGGTGGCAGATGAGGGAATTGGCCTTGCCAAGTAGAAGTGCCCTCTCCCTCCTTCCTGTAATGTGAGCTCCTGGGTCTGTCCCACCTGACCCCACCTTCCGTATGGACTGGAGGCTGGGCACCTACTCTGTTCCTCTCTGCCCCACAGTGGTTTGAGCCATCTCAGTTTGGCACTTGGTGGGCCATCCTGTCAACCAGCATGAACCTGGCTGGAGGGCTGGGCCCCATCCTGGCAACCATCCTCGCTCAGAGTTACAGCTGGCGCACCACGCTGGCCCTGTCTGGGGCACTGTGTGTAGCTGTCTCCTTCCTCTGTCTCCTGCTCATCCACAATGAACCTGCTGATGTTGGACTCCAAAACCTGGACCCCACCCCCTCCAAGGGCAAGAAGGGTGAGTACCCACCAAAGCCACCCTCTGGGAACCTTCCTTTATCATTCACCTGGCAGACTGTCGCTGAAGACGGCTGTATCCTTGGCCCTGTGCTAGCCAATGGATGTCAGGGGAGGGATGGTGATGGAGTGGGTTGGGGAGTAAGTAAAACTCCATCCTGAGAGACAGTTAAGTGCCAGACAAGTGGCAGAGCCAACAAATGCTATGACTCATGTTATGGACTGGTCCTTCCTTATAACAGAGCCACACTTCCTTGTGTGGACAGCATCCTAAGCTTAAGTGTCTTGGGTACCTCTTCTATCCTCACTGGTCCTCACATTCAGTGGAGGAGAGAGGGCAGAACAGTAGGTGAGGGGTTGTGCTGATCCTTGGCTATGTGGATGGACTCTGTCCCTGTGGCTAGTTAATGAGTGGTGGGGGCTTGAGGTGGGCAGGGCAGCTGGAGCAGAGTCTGAGGCCTGGCCTTCTCCCACCCCCAGGCTCCTCGAAGGAGGAGAGCACCTTACAGGAGCTGCTGCTGACTCCTTACCTGTGGGTGCTCTCCACTGGCTACCTTGTGGTGTTTGGAGTAAAGACATGCTGTACTGACTGGGGCCAGTTCTTCCTCATCCAGGAGAGAGGACAGTCTGCCCTCGTGGGTGAGATGAGTGTTGGGATGGGGCAGGCCTAGGGAGCAGGAGCCAATGCAGGGGATGGGAAATTCAGGGCCAGTTCCCTTTATCCCCTCTCCTCTTTCCCTGAGGCCGGACACTACTCAGGCAGCTGTAGTCAGTCACGCTTGGGGACCCTGTGCCTATCTGGGTTTAAGCCAGTCTGGGACAACCCCAAGGTGTAACGCCCTTCCACCCTCCCTTTCCCTCTTCCCACTGCAACTCCTCACTGCAGGTAGCTCCTACATGAGTGCCCTGGAGGTTGGGGGCCTTGTAGGCAGCATCGCAGCTGGCTACCTGTCAGACCGGGCCATGGCCAAGGTGAGTGGGCAGAAGGGACAGGAAGGAGGAGGGTCCCTTTAAATCTTCCCAGCATGACTGGGACACCAGAAGTGTGAGCCTTGGGCACATGTAGCTTGGCATGTGCTGGTTTAGGCTGGGTAAGGCGGGAATGTTTGCAGGATATTTTTCTTCGTTAAGAATGTGGACTTGAAGCTAACTGATATCAAGGAGAGCCGGCATTTCTCTCCACCTAGCTTCTCCACAGCCCCAGGAAAACCGGGTGCAGCCTGCCAGCCCATGTCCTCAAGCCTGCCCAGGTGGAGGAAGGGATGTTGTGGAGTTTGGCCTCAGAACATAATAAGCAGGTCCCAGGGCCTCCCAGAGCTGCCCTGGGCCAAGAACTGCAGTGGGATTGCCAAAGACCAGTCAGCAGAGGCCTGCTGTGTCAGAGTCCAGGGGTGGGGGTTCTCTGCTGCTCCTGGGGCCTGACATTGCCAGGACTGTGCCCACAGGCAGGGCTGTCCATCTACGGGAATCCCCGCCATGGCCTGCTGCTGTTCATGATGGCTGGCATGACGGCATCCATGTACCTCTTCCGGGTCACTGTGACCAGTGACTCCCCCAAGGTAAGTAAAGAGGGCCTGGCTCACAGCAGGGACAAGGATGAGAAAGCAAGGGCCACTGACTCTCCCTCCCTCTCCCTGGCCTTTTTCTGCCTCAGACTGTCCTTGTCAGTTGTTTGTACCTCAGTTCCCCTCTTCTTTACTCTGGTGACCCTCCTTGACTCTGGGCCTGGTTTCTTCTCCTCTCTGTGCTCCTCTAGGATATTGCTTTCTGGACTCCGGCTCTTCACCCTCTTGCTGAGCTCACAGGCTTTACAGAGAATGAGGTGCTCCATCTTTATCTCTGGTTTTTCTCTTGGTCTTAACTCACCTTTATCTTACCCCGCTCTGCCTTGTCCCCAGCCAATCTGGCTTGCACAAATCCTGAGAGGGGACAGCATCTAACTCAAGAGGGATGGCTTCTCTACCTTCCTCACCTACCCACAAAGGTCCCTTAGGTTGGCTCAGTGTGGCCGCCGCTCCTCCAGTCTGTAGTCAGTTAGTTGTAT
Source organism: Muntiacus reevesi (assembly GCF_963930625.1). NCBI lineage: Eukaryota > Metazoa > Chordata > Mammalia > Artiodactyla > Cervidae > Muntiacus > Muntiacus reevesi. The sequence goes on from NC_089257.1 coordinate 62,238,954, forward strand.
TGGGAAGTGGTCTGTATGTGGGAGCCACTTTCTCCTTACAACTATTTGTTCCTGGGGCCAAGCACTCTCTCCTGTGCCAAGGGCAGGTAGGTAGCAGTCTTTCTCAGACTCTAACTGCCACCCTGCACTGCCCTTACAGCTCTGGATCCTGGTGTTGGGAGCTGTGTTTGGTTTCTCCTCTTATGGTCCCATCGCCTTGTTTGGAGTTATAGCCAATGAGTGTGCCCCTCCGAACTTGTGTGGCACCTCCCATGCCATTGTGGGACTCATGGCCAATGGTAAGTGATACCCCCACTGATGCCTTGCACTCAGGCCAGCAAGGGGCTGGATTAAACCCCTCTGGCTCCAGCCTCACGGTGACACGGGCTCTTCTCCTCCCTGACAGTGGGCGGCTTTCTGGCTGGGTTGCCCTTCAGCACAATTGCCAAACATTACAGTTGGAGCACAGCCTTCTGGGTGGCTGAGGTGATCTGTGCGGCCAGCACAGGTGCCTTCTTCCTTCTACGAAACATCCGCACCAAGATGGGCCGAGTGCCCAAGAAGGCTGAGTGAGGACAGTGCAGGCTCCAGAGCATCCTATCCTACTTGTGGCCTTTCCCCTCCGTGGGGGTAGGGAGGGAAAGAAGGGAGGGGGCCGTCTTCACTAGCACCTTTGACTTTCCCTTTCTGCTCCTTTTCCCTTATCTACATGGCACTGGAAGTTATCAGTAGTTAATGAGGTCCCAGCTCATCTCATCTCTATTTAAAGGACAACCTTTGTTCTTGGACTCCATTAGCTCCTATTTCCTGCCTTCAAATAGGAACCCCCTGCACTCAGGAAGTCTCCTATACCCTTCTCCCTCTCCTGAGCCCCACCCTGTCTCCATCTCACCCCATCCTCACCTGAGGTGAGGCATCTCCTGCCTGCAGCAGCTGGGCAGCCATGGCCCAAGACTTCTGCCAGAAGGCCTCAGCAAGGAGGCTACTGCTCCCGCCAATACTTTGGAGTTCAGGGCCAAAAGGTCACTCTCACCAATACCAAGGGTATAATAGGTGGGAGGGTAGAAAGATTTGTTATAGAGAATTAAAACTAGATTTGATACTAACCTTGTCAGTGAATCATTCTTTCAAAAGGTGTAATACAGAGACAGCTTTGAAAAATACTCAATACTTGCATTCTCTACCCCAAGAGAGCCAGGGAAAGCTGAAGGGTAAATGGACTCCTTTAAGCTCCTGCTTCCTCTGCCTTCAACTTCATACTGCAGAATTCAATGTACATTTTAGAGATGATGCTACTGGGTGTCAGGCAGTTTAAATAACTTGCTGGAGGGAGGCAACAGTATAGTCAGAAAGACAGTATAGTCAGAAAGTCTAGGTTCAAGGTCTACTGGTAACTAGCTTTGAGACTTCGAAGCAGAGTTTGTACTTTGCTAAATCTCATCTGTAACACAAACAGGATGAACATCCTGAGCTAAGGGAGAGGATGAAGTGAGATAAAGCAGTAAAACCTGGCTGTGAGCCCTTGATAAATGTTCCATCATTGTTTTCATTATCGTCATCACTACCACACCACCCAGGAAGTCAGTGGCAATCCAAGACTGCTGCTTCGAAGTCCCATGTTCATTCATTCACTTAATGAATATATATTTGTTTTGTTTTCTACTGGAACACAGTATCTCAGCTTCCTTGAATTCCCTTATCATTCCTGTTTCCCCTTCTGAGGCTTTCTCCCCCAAACCATCAATTAGGATAGCAAACACTGAGCTCAAAGGAATGTTTATTACAACATTTATGGGCCTACCTCCTATAAATAATCTGTACAGAGTTGGGAAGTAGAACCATGACAGATATAGGAGGAAAAAGAGAATGGTATTAAGGCTTGGGATCAGAACATGTCATCAGGCTCAGCATCCTCCCATTTTCAAGTGCACTAACAATGCTGCCGGGATCTCCATCAAAGTGGAAACCGCAGGATTCCTGCTGTAGGATCTCTTAAGAATTTGGTGGGGTCCACTGTAGGTTCAGTCTAAGACCCAGGTCCAAAGGTTCCAGCCTTCTCTGCCACCTCAAGGGCTAACTTCAGGTTCTGGTCAAACAGTTCACACCTAGGCCAGGCCCAGGAGGCACAAGTAAAGACAAAGTGTTAGGCCTGGCTCTCTCCCCACGGTGGGTACAGAGGCAGAGCCAGTGGAAACTCTGCTTGAAGGCCATCAAACTCAAGCAAAGTCCTTGCTTTCTCAAAAGAATAAGTGAAAGGCTAGTTACTTTTTATTTAAAAATAACTATTACACTTCAAAATGACATTGGGGAAGCAAATACAGGGAGAGGAAACAAGGAGGCTTTGACCAGAATCTGCAAACTGGGACCGCTTACCTGATGGGCATTTCCAGGGAGTAAAATGGATTCTTCAGGGCAAAGTCTGAGTAAATCTCATAAATTTTTCGGAGAAGAGAATCTATCCCAGCCTGCCTAGGATCCGCCAGCACCACAAACTTTATCCCTGGAGAGGGACCAATGATTACCAAAGGGTAGAGAATCAGCAAATAAAACTGTCCTGTTTGTACAGCACTTTATATGCTCATTTTTATTTTATCCTTATTGCCTCATAAAGCATGAAAAGCAAGACTGTGAATTTACAGGGGAGAGCAGAGAAGTGAAATGACTTTATAGCACCACCCAGCTGATTGAGTGACTAGGCTTTGGGTTCTAGCTCTGTTGCTTACTTCTGGCCTGGGTGCCCCTCAGCACAAAGTGCCAGGCAGGGAACAAACTCAGGCAGTTTTCCGTGCTCTGCCTTCACGAAGTGAGGCAATGCCACTCAGGATCCAAAGGCCATTTTCAACTGGCATTCCAATTTTATTTTGGAACAACCCTTACACCTTCCAAAATGTGTGCAACATGAGAGAACACTAAGGTGAGTTTATCTACGCACTGGATAACGAGGGCTGAGCATGGACAAAACTGGCATCAAGATTAAATATTGGCTTTAGAGTCACAAAACAAATAACTGTGCACTTGTCCCAGAAAAAGCTAACCACCACCCCCTTGCTTACCAGAGCTAACTCTGGTCAATGCCTTCCTCCAACCAGACCCATCACATGCCTTTGGCCTGTCTGGAAGCGCGTACCTGTCAGTGTCTGGAAGCAGTGCAGTTTGAATGTATCTGTCTCCAGCATCTCAATGCCTGAGCTGCCCTGTTCAGGAGACAGCTGGGAGCCGATTGCGAACAGCCTATTTGCAAGAAAGGCAAAGTTGGGAATGCACCTCATTGCTATAAGGGAGGAGTGCTTCTCAAACTTTTCCACCGAGGTGACCCTTATCTTCTGAACACTTAAATTACAGCTTGAAATAGAAGCAGCAGTGTGAACTGCCTGGCACCAGTTATCAAAATTTTATAAGAATTCATTTGAACTCTGCATGTATTTTACAATCACACTTTGCTACAAAACATACTACATTGAAAACTTTGGGCAAAATTAACACTCTGGGATTACCATGCCATATTTATCCACCAGCTGACCATGCATATCCAACACATCTTATAATACAACTGACAGCAGGAAAAGATCTTAAAGATCATTTAATCACCTTACTTTAAAGATGAACATAAATCAATCCAATTGTTGGGTTTGTGACCAATTAACTATGTCTAGTAGTTCTGGGTTACCTTGGTGGATTTCACCCCTCAAATGGCTCTAACTGGCTGGCCCTGAGAAAATTTACTTTAAAGAAAAATTATAGTTATGTTCAGGTCACTCGGTATGACTAGGTGGACTCCCCTCACCAGGCCAATTGATAATGACTGCTCTGACCCCGGTCATAAATATGAGTTTTCTTCTATTACTCAAGCTCAACCAGAAAAACAAGCAAAGGTTTAGCCAAGGAATAAAATCTCCCACAATTATGGAATGGATTTATGTAGATGGGGTGTCCCTGGTGGCTCAAATAAATGGTAAAGAACACCTTTGCAATGCAGGAGACTCAGGTTCCATCCCTGAGTGGGGAAGATCTCTTGGAGAAGAGAATGGCTACCCATTTCAATATTCTTGTCTTGAGAACTCTATGGACAGAGTCTGGTGAGCTACAGTCCATGGCAGGGGGTGGTCACAAAGAGTGGGACACAGCTGAGGGGCTGTGTTACTTTTTTAGAGAAAGGTAAGCACCGCCAGTCAACAAGTCTCTGAGCGCAGAGCTACACTAATCCAGTCAGGCTGTGATCGCTTCTCGGCCTTATGGCTAAGATCAAGTGCAGTCAGGCTATGAGCCAAGAGTTGACGGACAGAATCTAGGAAGAGTTGTGCGACTTACGAGTGGAACATGGAGGCCAGCATGAGCTTCTCATTGGAGGTGAGGCGAGGGCGGCCGAATCGAATGGACACTGGGTAGTTAGCAGGGTTGCCCAGGTACTCCAGCACCTCTTTCCCATCGGCCGTATACTTGCCATTCACGTCCACACCATTGATAGCCAGCACTGCGTGGCCCACTGCAATGGCGAAGCTAAGGGTCAACAAAGCCTCAGAATGCGGATCCCGCCAACAGTACAAATGACCCAGCCCCCAATTTCATCCGCCCCCCTCCCAGAGATAACAGCCCACCATGGCAGCACCTGGCCCCGCCTCATTCCCCCCCAACCCCGCGCCCCGGGAACGAGCCTAACCCACCCCGGATGCCGTCTCGCTGGCCAAAAGCTACCAGCACACGCTCGTCGTGCAGCTTAAGCAGCAGATCCAACGGGTAGCTGAACGTTTTCTCAGCCTCGGCCCGTGGGGCGTAGCTGTCCAACTGGTAAATAAGGCCGCCAGCTTTGTTCACCACATAAACACTGAAAATCGCCATAGCTGCCGCCGAGGCTGCCGGACTAGGACACAGCCTCTTCCTCCCGGCCCCGCCCCGGAAGCGCAGCACGGGACCTGCTCTCGGCGCTTCAGGCCGCGCTTCCGTTCCCCGGCCCGCGGGGCCCGCTGAAACGCTTCCGCACTTGGAGCACGCCTGAGTGCCACTAACACAGGGACTTTAGATGCCGGGACCTATAAAATTGTTCTCCTTTCCTTTTTACCGGATCTTAGCGCCAGGAAAGTGTAAAATGTGACTGCCTCAGAACTGGCCGCAAAATCGAAAAGTCAGGGATAACGCCGAGAGTGTGACGTTGCGGAGGTAACAGTTCCGGGCCTGAGCTCAACCTGTGCCTCCGGACTTCCTTCGCGCGGCTCCGCCCCTTGTCCCGGAAGCAATCGCTGCGGCCGGAGGTTTCTGGGCTTGCTCGCGGGGCGCACTTCCTTTTTGTCCGACATCTTAGCGAGGCGGCAGTGGTCGCAGTTGCTCTCCGGCCTTCGCTATGGTGAGCTCGGTGTAGGGGAAACTGGTGTGGTTCTGGGAGCAGGCGGTGCCGGCGCGCGTTTGGGGCAGCATCGGCGGAGGGCTCACACAACTGCCGGGCCACGTGTGGAGATGGGAGGGCTGTAGCTTCCCCCATGTGCTCCGGTAGTGGAGTCTGGGCAGGGTGGCGGGCGAAGGAGTAGCGGGAGCGTGAAGGGCTTGTGACGTGGCCGCATTCCGGCTTTTCTCCTACAGCCGCCCAAGGACGACAAGAAGAAGAAAGATGCCGGAAAGTCGGCCAAGAAAGACAAAGATCCAGTGAACAAATCTGGGGGCAAGGCCAAAAAGAAGGTAGGAGTAAAGCCCCTCAAACGGTGAGGGATGTTGGGGGCGTCTAGTCTCATTTCCCTATACTGTAACAAATGGCTTGTAAGGTTGTGGGGTTTAGAGTCAGGTTATTAAGAGTTTACACTCACATCACTGTTTTGGTTTTGACTCATACAAAGAATGGGGATGTATATGCTACTCGGAAATGAAAAATGAGCTACTTTAATTGGGCTAGTGGGGCTCAGCCAATATCCGAAAGCCTTAAAGATAGTTTATTTCCCCCCCAACGTAATGTCTCCGATGCCTTCAGCAATAACCAAGGTCTCTTTTACTTTGAACTTGGCTCTATGATTAGTTGAGCTTTCATTTGCTGTGTTTGCAGATTCTGAATTTTATAGGTTTCTGCAGCCCAAAGGACAGACCCACTCTTGTATAACTCTGCAACCGTGTAACAATTCTTTGAGTCAGGTTGTTCCAGAGAAGGGAATTACTGGTGCTTTGAAGAGCACTGATTTTTTTCCCCCCTTTTTCTTCCTTCCTTTTTTTTTTTTTTTTTTTTTTGGTGAGCAGAAGTGGTCCAAAGGCAAAGTTCGGGACAAGCTCAATAACCTAGTCTTGTTTGACAAAGCAACATATGACAAACTCTGTAAAGAAGTTCCCAACTATAAGCTTATAACTCCAGCTGTTGTCTCTGAGAGACTGAAGATTCGTGGTTCCCTGGCCAGAGCAGCCCTTCAGGAACTCCTTAGTAAAGGTGAGAGGAGGGTGTGTTGTACTGGTTTGTATGCTTTTTGCACCTTAGTTTGGGCTGACCATGTTAGCCATTTTAAATGCAGTAGGTGGAGGTTAGCAATACAATTCTAGCATGTTATCTAGGCTATTGTAGTACCTAAGTGGAAACAGTGATTTTCAAGTTACAGTAAAGTGTTGTGAGGGTAGCCATCCCAAGAGCTGGTAGAGTCCCTTCTTTTTAAGGGGTGAGTCAGGTTAGATTACACCAAGAAATGTAGGCATGTCTTGTAAATTCATGCTTAAATTAAGCATTTTTAGTTTGTTGAGTTTTTATAGTACTATTGTGTGAAAATTTTATTCTCTCTTTCTAGGACTTATTAAACTGGTTTCAAAGCACAGAGCTCAAGTGATTTACACCAGAAACACCAAGGGTGGAGATGCCCCAGCTGCTGGTGAAGATGCATGAACAGGTGAGCTGGTAGATTTGTGAACCTGGGGCTCCTATATGAAGCACACATCCCCTTCACAAGGGTCTGTAGTTCTGATTTGATTTTTTTTTTTTTTAAAACAGGTCCCACCAGCTGTACATTTTGAAAAATAAAACTTTATTAAATCAAATAAGTGGGTTTGTCTGTTTCCTAAGAAAGGCAGTTACAGGATAATAGCATGTAACAGATTTGTTGTCTTGGCTTCGAGCCTTATAGTGGTCGAAAATACATCAGGAAGCCATTAGCTTTTTTCCTTTATGTGACTGCTGTTTGTTTCTTGCTGCAGCTTCAGTTTTGAATTGATGCCTGAAAAGAAATGAAAGGTTAGCAGCACAAAGAGTGAGATCTCCACGGTGGGAGCAGGTTGGGGTCCTGACACTGGGCTCATACCTGGATTGCCAGCGGCGTCCATTATTCCAGACCCGGCCAAAAGAGGGCAGCCAGCCAGCACTGGTGCTGGAGCTGTGGTCAAAGTTGGCCCCAACTCTGTCTGGTGGGAGCTTCTTCAGTTTCTGTTTTTCCTCTACAATGAGTAGTTTTATTTGAGTAGGAAGACTTAAAGAGTAGGAAGCCTTCATCACCATTCCTGTATTAACTTACTTTCTTTAAGAAACTCTTCATAGGATGGTCCTATTTGTTGGTTCCCAGAGCTATAGTCCTCATCTTGGACCATCCAGGGAGGTGTGGCACCTGGAAAAGGAAGACCTTTTAAGCAGAAATGAAAACACTTCAGGACTTCTGGACCATGGGAATTAGAGGGTCTTAAGCTTATTGGGGGCATGACATAACAACAAACTGCACACATTGAAGGTGTACAATTTGAAATGTTTGCAGTAAAATCACGCCGTGTATCCTTGTGCCCCTTTAAATTATTTTTTAGCACACCTCCTTTATACCCCTTTCCAAGGTCCAGGCCACCACTGATGTGTGTTCTGTTGCCATAGATTAGTTTGCCTCTTCTATAATTTTGCATAAATGAAATATAATATGTACTCTTGCCTACCTTTTAGCGTATTCTGAGATTGTGTGTTGCATGTATCAGTCATTCCTTCCTTGTTGAGTATTCTTTGAATTGTTCACATTTGCTGGGGCATGTTTAGATTTTTTCAACTTTTAAAGAAACTGCTGAACTCTTCCAAAGTAGTTATGCCATTTTGCATTCTCACCAGCAGTTTATAAGAGTTCTGCATACATACTTTTTTTTTTTTTTTTTTGCTGTGTGACATGGTCAACTTTTTCCCTGTCCAGGTATCAAACCCACACTTCGTGCATTGAGTGCAGAGCCTTAACCACTGAAGCACCAGATAAGTCCATAGTTGTAGCTATTTTGATGACCACCTTTTTATATGCCTTTATTGAGTTTTGTGCTGCACTTAAGTTGCTTGAGTTGTGTCTGATTCTGGACTGTAGCCCACTGGGCTGCTCTCCATGGGGTTTTCCAGGCAAGAATACTGGAGTGAGCTGCCATGACCCTTGCAGGGGACCTTCCCAACCCAGGGATCAAACCCATCTTTCTTAAATCTGCATTGGCACGCAGGTTCTTTACCGCTAGTGCCACCTGGGAAGGCTGTTGAGTTTTGAGAGGTCTTCATATATTGAAGATAGTTTCTTCATCAGATGCTTTTCTTTTTTTGAAAAACATGTTTATTATGCTAAAGTTTTGCAGTGTTCCATTTTTCAAGCAAAATATTTTTTACCCTTAGGCGAAACACAAAGAGGCTGTGTGGCTGTGGCAGGTCTAATGCTATGGTTTTTCTTTAATATAAAAATATTAAGCGTATTATTTTTAAAAACACAGAGGTTGAACAAAAACCCACATAAGAATTACCATGTCCCTGTATATTATCAAGTGTGAAACAGATCACCAGTCCAGGTTGGATGCATGAGACAAGTGCTCGCGGCTGGTGCACTGGGATGACCCAGAGGGATGGGGAGGGAGGTGGGAGGGGGGTTTAGGATGGGGAACACATGTAAATCCATGGCCGATTCATGTCAATGTATGGCAAAAACCACTACAATATTGTAAAGTAATTAGCTTCCAACCAATAAAAGTAATTGGGGGGGGGGGAATAAAGCTGCTAATACTAAAAAAAAATACAAAAAAGATGTGAGAAAGACATCAAGAAAGATAACAAATGTTGGCAAAATTATCATATACTATTTCACTGCCAAGTAAAACATCCCTGGTGAATAAGTAGCCAATTAGATAAGAAAATAAATTAAGAACAATAAAAAGGGAAAAAAATTACCATGTCCCAACACATTTACTAATTTTAAAACATCTTAGATATGAAAGGTAAAAAAAAAACATCTGGTAAGCAGGTAAACATTATGTCTGTTACTTTTCTGAGTTAGATGCATCTGACACAGGTGTCGGGGTACCCTCCTACCAGTGAAAGACCTACAACTCAAAAAAAAAAAACCTCTTACAGTTTGAGAAACATTGCCATGGGCCTTACCTGAGTGTATATTCCCAATTCCTGGTGTATCCTGTAGTGGGAAATGGGGGGAGAATTAAAAGAAAGCCAAGAGATGATAAGGATACTCAGCCTAGAAGAAGAAATTGTACAGGAGGTGGATGGAACCACTGCCACAATGCTAATGCTGCACTGAGTTTATGTTAAATCTCACAGAGCATGGTAAATCACTGAAAGACAAGTCTTGTCCCCACCATACTCAAGGGCTCAGGCTGGAGATGTCCAAAAAGTGCCTACTACATGGTAGGTAAACAAAACCCTTTCCTCACAGAGCATACATATTACTGGGGAAGAGAACTAAGTATGAATTACACAAATTACATGCACAGCTTTTTACATGGTATGACATAAGTTTCTCATGAAAAAGTGACATCTGAGCTGAAGGGGAAAGTAAGGGTAAGTAGAGAAGGGAAGGAAGACATCATTTAAGATAGTGGGAGGGAAGTTAAAGAGGGAGAGGACATAGTTATGGCTGATTCACGATGTATGGCAGGAACCAACAATTATCCTTCAATTAAAAAATGGCAATTACATGTTCAAAAGTAAAGAGCATAGCAGGAGGCTGGAGGATAAGATGTACAGATAGCAGGTGATGAGGTGTTTGGGACAAGACTGCAGGAGTAGAGATTGTTCCAAGGTGAAATAGAGGCCAAATTCAGGAGATAAGGCATACTCACTGAGCAATGTGAGAGAGGAAAAAAAGGAGGTGGGAATACTCATTAAGGGAATGTGAGAAATGAAAAAAAAAGGAGGTGATAATCCATCTATAGTTACTAGAAAGAGGAGTGGTGGGGGTTAGGTGCCTGTGGGGTATCTGTAAGTGTCCCTGTGTTGAGCTGGAACTGGATTCTGCACAGGATGATTTAGGAGTTGGTGCTCCTATGTGACAATGTAGGTAGTGTGGATACCATGGAGGGTGAGGAATGAGAACATGATACTATGGAACAAGGCAGCAAGAGGGAAAAGCCTACTAACACAGGAACAGCCAGAATATACAGAAAAGCCAGGGGAGATGGGTGTCCTGGGAACTGAGGGGGCATTAGCCCTTTCCCAACGTGCTTATCCATTGTACCTGATGACCAATGAATGTCAGAGGTTGTCCTGTCTCCATCCAGTCAAGCTCTGGGGCTGGTGGCAGGTTCAAGTATGAGGGCTGCTGTGAGGTGGAGGCTACTTGGCTGGAAAAGACAAAACAGGAGCCAGGCTGGCAGACTAGGTCCTTGAGCCATGAGGACAGCAAGAAAGATTTGTTTCCATATCTCAATCAAAGTTACAGAGTGTTCTGAGATGTCAGAACGTCCAATAAGAGGTTTCCTAACAGTCTTTTACCTGTTAGTCCCTTTCCGGCTTCCAGGTGCTGAAGAGCCCTCTTCTGGGTCTGGCACTGTCTGAGGCTGAGTTTGATTCAGGAAAAATAAATGTGTCTAGAATGCTTAAGAATGTGCCTAAGCCATGCTCCCCACCTCCAGAAGTAAACAAATTGACAAATTGAGGATACTGCCCCATCTGGCAACTTCCCTCCCTCCCAGCCCTGCCCACATTTTCTCCACTGATAAGGCCTGCCCCCTGGTGGGCAGGGACAGGAATTCAAGACAAGCAGATGGAGTCCATAAATTTTTCATCAGAAGAGCTGGTAGGTGAAATGCTGGACCTGGGAGAACCAGGAAATCAGTGGATTTGGATACTGCTCTGGCTCCTCCGAGGGAAACCAACCTCTAAGACAGACCGAATCATCTCCTGCCGGCTTTGCTCCACCTCTCGGATCTGAGCTGCCATCTGTGGGAGAGGGGTGACTCAGACAGGTACCAGAAGATGGGGCTGGGTCCTTCAGAGGCCGTTCCTTTAACTCACCTCTTTAATCACTTCATCCTCTTTTTCCTCATAGGAATCCAGACTTTTCACCATGGATTTCTTGAATCTAAAAAGGAAAGGGAAAAAAAAAAAAATAAATAAATAAATAAAAAGGAAAGGGACAAGTCACCCCAGAATCCCAATCCCTGCTAGTTGTGAAAAGATCCTCAGTAGATCATTTTTCTCTAGATTCTGAATAGTGTCAGACCTCCAGAAACCAAATCTCAGTAGTACAATGATCACCCATGTACCTCTCACCCAGATCCACTGTTAACATTCTGCCATACTGGCTCCAGTTCTCTTACAAACACATTTCCTTTCTCTCAAGAACATGAGACTTAATTCTAAATTTTTCAGCATGCATTTCCTGGGAAAAGGAACAGTCTATGAAACCATTACCATACTTTAAAAAAGAAAAATCAGTTACCCTTTTCTGATGTCCAAATTGTCCCATATTTGGGACAATATATTTGCAATAGTTTTTATCCTACAATACACACAAAGATATCTGCATAGTATCAGTACTACTGTCAACAAGACTACTAAGTAAAGCTCAAGATTTCTTTGCAGTTCTTTAATCCTTGGAAAATATCCTTCTAAGGGTGTACAGATTTTTGTTTTCAAATGTTGCTTGAATTCTGGGCCTCCCTGGTGGTCCAGTGGTTAAGAACCCACCTTGTAATGCAGGTGATACCAGTTCAATCCCTGGTCCTGGAAGATCCCATATGATGCGAGCCAGCTAAGCTCGTGCCCTGCAACTACTGAACCAGCACTGTGGAGCCTGCAGGCTGCAACTAGAGAGTAGCCCCCCCTCCACAACTAGAGAAAGTGCTCACGCTGCAACCAAAACCCAGAGCAGCCGCCCCCCCATAAAAAATTTTTTTTAAAGATGTTACTTTAATTCTTATTCTTTTGTCATTGTTACCAATTTGAGTTATATGATAACTTGTCTTTGCCTAATTTTAATATGTAAAACATTTATATAGGGGAATGGCTCTACCATGGTGCCCTGGCAGACCTTACAGGCAAAGCCTTGAACTGCAACTTAATCAAAGTCTTGACAAAAGGTCTGAATGATCCTCCAGGAACACAAGAGGACAGGAGGTCTGAAAGGAAGTGCTAGGAGGCCATCTCCCACTGGTCTCCTTATCTCTCAGAGGAGGCCGTTACGAAACAGTTTTTCATTAACTCCCAGTTCTGATGGGGTATGGGGCTTTCTGCTCTCAGAGCTGCAGATATAAAGCCTGTAGCTGCAGTCTAGTCTCGGCTCCCCAACAACAGTATCCCACAGTTCATGCTACAGTCACCCAGCCCTATTTGTATCACTGTGGTCCTTTCTGGTGTGTGGGACAACTTGGGAAGCTGGCACTTTGGGCTTACTCTTTTCACTGCCTATGTAAGTAATAAGCTGCCTGAATCTAAAAGTGGCTCATTTGTATCTTTACGGGTCAAATCAGTCAAGCCTGGCCTGACCTAGTCTTGTGTGAGCTTGAAATTTATAAAGTTCAAAAATCAAAACTATATTTAAATAAAAAGTTCAGAGAGTCCATCCATATAATTCTCAGTTATAACCTTTCTGCTAACTACCCTTTATTCATCCACCAAAAATTATATAGAGCTGGGTCAGGCTATGACAAGTAAGTGGCCTCAGTATCTTTTTTTTTTTTTTAATTTTTGATGTGGACCACTTTTTTAAAAGTCTTTAATTTGTTACAATATTGTTTCTGTTTTGGCCACAAAGCATGTGAGATCTCTGCTCCCAAGAACCTGAACCCCCTGCACTGGAATGCAGTCTTAACCTCTGAACCACCAGGGACGTTCCTGGCCACTTTCTTATTTCCTCCCGGCCCAAACAACAGACTGGAAGACAAGGTGATGGGGTTTAAGTACTTCTTAATTCCTCATTATTCTCCACACTGAGTAGAAAGGAATAATAATAAACACTATGTATTTTTTTAACTTTGGGATCCCCTTGGGTTCCACTCTCCATAATCTCAATACAGTCCCAATAAAACGGGTGATGTGAGGCTGCCTGAGTCCTCTTTCTGAGGCAGTCACAACTCAGCCCCTCTGTGCTGCCAAGCTTCCTGCACTCCAGGTAGTTGGGGCCCTCCAAGGCCAGTTAAATCTATTGTAAAGTGGGCACTGGGTAAGCATCAGTTTTTTGCACTCTGTAAAAAGCATCTTCTATTTCTAAAGAAACTTAGTAGTCTCTCTGTTACATATTAAAGTAGTTGACTATGGTCAGCTTTTATTATACGCTTCTCTATTTGCTAAATATATTGTAAATCCCACCATCCTCCCCCACCAACTAAATTATAAACCTTTCAAGGACTCTGTCATTTCTCATTTGTGTTCAACATGGTGCCTAGAATAATGAGTGCTACAAAGACCATGGTCACTGATGAAGTCCTTACTAAACTTTACAATTAGTACAGGAAGCTCCTGACACAGATGCAAAGAATCCACACTCTGCTACCTCATCATGTGGAGGAATGACTCACCGAGCAAAGTCCTGGGGGGAGATCAAAAACTTCTCTTTCATCTGGAACTCAGCCTTGTTTTCCCACCAGAATTTGTTGGTTGCTTTCTTGTGCTCTGGACTGAGAATGGAAAGGACAAGTAATCTCAGTGATAGACTACATAATGCAAACTGACACCTGGGTCTCCGGGCAAGGCTGAGAGAATACTGACAGTAGTTTCCTCAAGATCTCCAGTTTCCCCCTTCCAATAAAAATGTGACAATCTGAGAGGAAGTGATGGGAAGGAACCTTGATGGAGCCAGTTGTCCAATCATGGCCATCCCCAGCACTGAGACCACTAGGCCTAACCCTCAAGGTTGGCCATGCCTACAAGATGACTGAATCATCCAATCTTATCAAATCACAAAAACGTTCTTCCTCTCACCCACCCTAAACCCTCCCTCCATTAATTTATAGATTAATATAAACCTATTAATACACTACCGCTGTGAGGGGTTCCGGGCCCGGCGCTCACCTGGCCAGATGCTCCAGCAGCCCCCCGTGCAGCACGGTCAGGTTTCCGTGGCTCAGGTGTTTCCGCACCTCACAGCCGCAGCACAGGCACCAGCACCATCGCTCGTGCTCGGGCACGTAACGCTCCACCTGGGCGGCGCGAACGGCCTTGCGGGCGGCCTCCACCTGTGGCGGAGAGGATGCCAAGGCGGACAGGCTAAGTAGGACCCCGGCGGGATCCCCAGATCCCACCCCCTCGGGCCTTCACAGCCCCTCCCGCAGCCCCGCCCCAGGCCGTCCACGGTCCCCTCCAGCCTCCCGTCCGTACCTGCGGCAGGAGTCGCTCCAAAGCCACCTTTAGCTGCCGCTGGTGCTTGCGACTGTAGACGTGCCCGCGACCGCAGAAGAAAGTCTGGCGGCAAAGAGGACAACGCTGCGCGGGCGCCATCTGGCCAGGACTGGGAAGCCGCGACGCAAAGCTTCTCCTACGCGGCCCCGTGACCTCTGACCTCTGGGGGCGGAAGAACTCCGGGGCCCCGCGCCCCCAGCGGCTGGTAGGCGCCACTGCAAGTCTTTCGCTGCTGCGCACGCTTTTCTCCCGGCTCTTCCCTGTGCGCAAGCCCAACCAGTCACCAACAGCGCCAAATGCTGTCTGGCTGGGAAAGGTGAAGGGAAAGAGCTCCCGCAATAGTTAAGGGAGACCACACACGTATCGGGAACACTGACAAGGACCCGTGCAATGTAACAAATCGTAACTCGTGTTTATAGGGTGCTCAGTGTGTGTCCAGAACTTTACACGTACTCTGTGATCACAATAACTCTGTATGTGCGTGCATGCTGAAGTCGCTTCAGTCGTGTCCGACTCTTGTGTTCCCAAGGACTGTAGCCCACCAGGTTCCTCTGTCCATGGGATTTCCCAGGGAAGAATACTGGAGTGTGTTACCATTCCCTGCTCCAGGGTATCTTCCTGACCCAGGGGTCGAACCCCAGTCTTCCTCATTGCCAGCAGATTCTTTACCGTCTGAGCCACCAGTGACCTCTTGGAAGCACAAGGCGGAAGGCCTAATCTAAGACCTACTCACTCACACCCATGCCCCCACAGGGGCGATCTGAACGCTGCCCCTGTAAAGCTGTAAAGGGGAAGCTATAAAGGGTTCAGAATCATTGCTGACATCTTTAATCTGTAAACATGCTAAACTAGTGGAACTTTATTCTTTACAAGTCACTTCTAGAGTCAACAGCCTTCCTTGTCTGTCTATCTGCCTTAAGAACTCATAGGGCTGAAATCCCCAGACTGTTGTGATCTACACACTAGAGCTACCTCCAAAAAAGCTGGGACCTGGCCCAGACTCTATTTGTAGGACTTGGCAAACAGAGCTGTCACAGGGTCCCCAGCTTCCCTGATCATGTGTTACCTGTACTGGTGCATTAACCTGCATGGGTTACAATGTCTGTGGGTATATACAGTCAACTCTACATAATTCAGACCCAGAAATTAGGCAGACTCCCCTTCAGAGCTTGACTTCCTGTTGGAGCTTCCGCTTAGACTCAGGCCTTCACTAGATGTGATCCATTTTAATGACCCTTGCAGTTCTCAATTCCTTGACCTCTCCTCACTCCCCTGGCAGGGGTGATCCTGGACTTTTTTCACCAAAAACTGCACCTTCTCTGACTTCAAACTCTGAAGTTCTTCTCTGACCACTATCTTCTACCCTCCCTTGTGGCCCTACCTTCCAGCTAGTCTTTAACTGCAGGGATAATGGATAAGCACCCTTATCCATTCACTGAGAAAATTATTCATCATTTGCCAGCTGCTAAATACTTTGCTCCTTTAAAGGTTTAAAAATTTTTAAAGTGTGGCCTCCAGGTCAGCAGCATCAGCATCTGGGAGCTTGTTAGAAATACAAACGCTTGGGCCCCACCCCAGATCTACTGAATTGGAAACTCTGGAGTAGGCCCCAGCAATCTGTGGTTTAATGAGCCCTTCAGGTGATTCTAATGACTAGTCAAGAATTGCTGGTCTAGGACTTCCCTGATGGTACAGTGGGTAGGAATGTGCCTGCCACTGCAGGGACCATGGGTTCGATCCCTGGTCTGGAAAGATTCCATATGCCTTGAAGCAACTAAGCCGGTGTGCCGCAAGTACTGAGCCCACGTGCCAAGAGCCGGTGCTTGCAACAAAAGACGCCACTGCAATGAGAAGCCCATGCACCACAACTGGGGAGTAGCCCCCGCTCACCTCAACTAGAGAGTCTGCATGCAGCAAGGAAGCTCCAACACAACCAAAAATAAATAAATAATAATAAACAATAAAAACCTAGTTGTTAAAAAAAAAAAAGAATCACTGATCTAGCTCTTAGGTCCTCTTGGCTTTGCTTTACCCACTGGAACCCAGAAATATTTTCACCACACTCTCATGGCAACCTATTACTTCACTTGACTTACCAAGCTCTCTCATTCTGTCACACCCCAACCATCAACCCAGCTATCTCATCTGTCTCTGTCATTTGTTCCAAAACTGCATTAGGTAGTCTACACTGTCTGCTTCAAATTCTAACTTCTCAGCCCTCTGCAGTTTGGCTTTTGAAACTGTTTCTCTAAAGTCCTCCACTATTTATTGGGCTGCCATTTGAACTAGATTGTGTGAAATGGAACTCACCATCTTTCTCCTCAGATCATTCCCTGTTTTCATCCCCCCAGAAAATAATACCAACAAGATAAAGCTTGGAGTTTTGGAGTGAGTTGTCTGTGACACTCCTTTAGTCCCCACATCTACCCTGCACAAGTTGTCTTATTGGATTTCTGAGATGTTCAAAATCTGTTCTCCACCTTTTACACTCACAGAGTACACTTTATTTCAATTCCCTTCCTTTCTTGTTTTGATTCATGTAAAATCTTTCTGACTGGTTTCCAAGTGTCTGGTGTACTTTACCTCCATTTATCCTCCAGACTGTGGTCTGAAGGTAGTCTCTAAAATGACTTTCCTGATTAATTTAATGTCTAAATTGCCTTCAAGAAGTATCTAAGTTTTGCAGCAAGAATTTTACACTAAATTTCCTAACCTCCTTTTCAGTCTTATACCCCACACGCCCCTCCCCTTCTCCAGGCAATATTCCTACAGTTCCACAGCTTCTTTGCACTTTAGCATCTCCAGCCCTTGGTTCCTCAGCCTAGAATTTACTTCTTTCCAGCTCTGCCTAATTCTATTATATATAATAGAAATATGAAACTGCTGTGAAATATGAACTAGAATGAAATTTCCAAAAGGCTGGTGATTTTGTCTGGAACATAGTAATACCTCAATCTATTCATAAACTCATGGATCAATTCATGATTGAATGAATGAAATGTCACCCCTTTTGTCAAGCCTACCAGAGTGGATCCTGCAGAATTAATTTTTCAGTTCCAAGATCCTTTGCTCATCTTGTTGTCATTTTGTTCATTAGTCAGTTGAAAATCTAACAGTTGAAAGATCAAGTGTAGGGACTGTGTTTTGGTCATGCCTGACTTGGCAGAACTAGCAGAAAGGGGTCTTCAATGCACGTTTGTCAAATTAAAATAATCAAAACTCCAGGAACCCTTGTGTTGACATGCCCATGGGGTAGTAATCTGTGCTGGGAAGAGCCTCAGAAACATGCAGCTAACAGCCTCCTAATTATGTTGCAGAAAGAGGGACCTATTCCAGGGCCTGAGAGTGGGCTCTTTTCTAACACTCAGAAATGAACTGTCCAAGGGAATACATGTACTGACAAAGCAAGAGACTTTATTGGGAAGGGCAGCTGGGCAGAGAGCAGGAGGTAAGGGAACACAGAACTCCTCTGCCACCTGGCTCACAGTTCCAGGTTTTATGGTGCTAGTGCTAAGTTGCTTCCGTTGTGTCCGACTCTTTGCTACCCTATGGACTATAGCCTGCCAGGTTCCTCCGTCCATGGGATTCTCCAGGAAAGAATACTGGAGTGGGTTGCTATGCCCTCCTCCAGGGGATCTTCCTGATCCAGGGATTGAACCCATGTCTCTTAAGTCTCCTGCATTGGCAGGTGGGTTTTTTACCACTAGCACTTATGGTCATAGAATTCATTTCCAGGTTGTCTCTGGCCAGTCATCTTGCTTGACCCATATTTGATCTCAGGGTCCTTTCTAGTGGCCCACGAATCTCTCAGCCAACATGAATTCCAGTGTGAAGGATTGTGGGAGGTTGGTAGGACAGTATTGTGGCATCTCCTTTCTCCTTTTGGCCCCTCCCAAACTCTCCCAGTTTTTGGTGGCAGCACCATGTTCCTTACTAGGACCTCCTGTTGTGAGATAACTTAAGCAAATGGTCATTATTGTGCCTGGTCAAGGAGGGCAGTTTCAGTCAATGGTTCCCTAACAATAGTATCAAACTACAAAACAGCCTAGTGGATAAGTTTATTTTAAAGTTCTAAAAAGTAATTTCTTATTAAAAAAAAAAAAAAAACTGTACTGAGGTTATAAATAAAAAAGATTGGCCTCCATCTCTTTGCTAGTCCCCAAAGATGACTACTACTGTTCGATATCTATTTTCTTCAAGGCACTTTCTGCTTCAACAACATATGTGTATCTATATAAACATAGCTTCTGTCACATTTGGAATCATATTGAACATATTGTTCTGCTACTGTTTTTTTCACCCTACAAATGCATTGTGGATATCTTTCTACATCAGTATATTGAGTGTGATTTAAATACTGTCTGTATATCCCTCTAACTGTCAAATGTGTTTACATCTTCAGCTCAGACTTATCTTCTGAACTCCAGACTTACAACAATCATCATCTTGACATAACCACTGCGATGTCTCAGATTCTAAACACAGAACCGCTCACACCTGCTACTCATTCACCCGGTCACTCAAACAAATAACCTGAGTCACTCTTTTCTTCTTCATCTAATCAATCCTGTTGACCTGTCGATTCTGTCTCCACCCTATAGCATCAAATTGGGCTGCTTCTCCCCCTTTCTATTGCCATCTGGATTCTGCAGTCATCTCCCTACAGGCTTCCTGCTTCCACTTTTGCCCCTACAAGTCACCTTCAGTGAATAGCTAAGCATCATTTTAAAAATTAAAGGGAGTTATGTCAGTTACTTCCATTACTTTTCGCTATACTTGGGAAAAAACCCAAACCTCTCAATTTCATGTCATAGCTTAGAAGGGTCTGGTCTCTGCCTCCCTTCCCAACATCACCTTGGTTACCATATTCTGTAGCCCATCCCCATCCTCTCAACAGGCCAAGGTGAGGAGGTTCCTACCTCCTGAGCTTTGTCTATTCTGTCCCACCTACTACAACACTTTTCCTTACCATGCTTCAGTCTGGCTACTCATTAAACAGGTCTCAGTTAAAATACCTTTCTTAGAAAGGCCTTCTCTGACTTCCTCTCCAATTAGAGTTGAGTATCCATATTGTCTCTCTCACAATAACCTAAGTCTACCTCATTAAGATTGATCATCATTGTACATTATTAGCGTATCTGTTTAATATCCTTTGAGACTGTGAGGGGGATTGCTATCTGTGAGGGAGGAGTCATTTTGGGTTTCACTCTATCCCTGGCAGCTGGCACTGGGCCTGGCATAATGAAAGATCAAAATGAATAGTTGTTGAATGAACAAAAAAGAGGGGGTAGGTGTAGGACTATAATAGTCTATTAGAGAACAAATGGGCAAAGGCAGATTTTTCTTTGAGTTCCTTTTCCCACAAAGGCTATATTGTTGTTTTCCTTCCTTCTGATCTGTTGCCTTTTGGGATCCACTTGTGGCTTAAACCAAACATCAACAAGAATGTGGACAGGGATAAAGATGTGTACGTAGTACAGGTGAGGCAAGCTAAGGCCAGATCAGCTGAAACCAGAGCTTAGGAGTCAGGACCCTCTTCTTCCTGGGACCTGTATAGATAAGGGCGGTCGGTAAGGGGACTCTGGCTGCAGTGTGTTGGGTGGGCCCAGAGTCAATGACACTAATGACGTGGCCCTCGACCCTTCTGGTGGATGCCACATAAGAAAAAAACAGCATCCAGACAGTCCAGAGAAAATCACTCCAGGTGGGCCAGGGAAAGGCAGTTCTCTTTTTTTCAAAGAATATAATTGGTGGCTTCCCTGGTAGCTCAGTGGTAAAGAATCCACCTGCCAATACAGGAGACACAGGTTCGATCCCTGGTCTGGGAAGATCCCACATGCTGTGGAGCAACAAAACCCATGTGCCACAACTATTAAACCTGTGCTCTAGAGCCAGGGAGAGGCAACTACTGAGCCCAGGCACTGTTAACTACTGAGGCCTGAGCAGACAGCCCACGCTCTGCAACAAGAGAAGCCACCACAATGAGAAGCCCTTGCTCTCTGTAACTAGAGAAAAGCCCCCACACTAATGAAGACCCAGAACAGCCAAAAACTTAAAAAGGGGGGGGGCGGGTATACTTGTTTTGTTTTTCTCCAGTGACTGGAGACTTTATTTTGGCTGTGCATGCAGGATCTTAATCCCTCAACCAAGGATTGAATCTGTGCCCCCTGCATTGAGAGCAGAGTCTTAACCACTGGTCCACCAGGGAAGTCTCAGAAAGGCAGATTTTTACTTGCTCCAGCCGGGAATCTGCATGAGTCTGTCATCTCTTTCTTGGCACCAGTCACTTTCTCTTCCCTGATTGACCCCACCTCCCCAGCCTCCTCAACTGCTTGCCCAAAGCATCCTGACCCCTCACCCAGCAGGGCAGGGCTGCCTCCAAGCACTTCTGGAGAAGAACTAGCTGTTGTTTTCCAGACCTGGAAGAAATACCCTGTGCTCATGTCTCTGTGAGAAGGCTTCCCCAGTTCCTCTCAAGCTAATTGCTCTCTTCTCTGTGCTTCCAGAGAACACAGACTCTGTTAAGAGAAGTTGCTAGTGACAAGTAATAGCAAACAGCATTCTTACTACCTAATGGGCCCCATGCTACGCTCTGGAGTTTGGACATGAAAGGGACTTATTCCATTGTATTTTCCTCAGTGGTTGCCAAGGTCACCGAGGGCAAGTGCCTCTGGAACAAGGACTTATACATTCCTTGGTTTGGTGGTTTTCTATTTCATTAGCCTTAACACCCTAGAATGGAGCAAATACTCTTAAGACCATCTTTATTGCTACACATGGGCTTTCTCTTTCTCTAGTTGCAGCGACCAGGGCTCCTCGTCATTGAGGTGCTCAGGTGTCTCACTTCCTTGGCTTCTCTTGTTCAGCACAGGGTTTAGAACAAGTGGGCTTCAGTTGTTGTGGTACATGGGCTTAGCTGCCCCATGGCCTGTGGCATCTTCCTGGACAGGGGTCAAACCCATGTCCCTTGCATTGGCAGGTGGTTTCTTAACCACTGGACCACCAGCGAAGTCCTGTACAACCATCTCTACCACCCTGAAGTAAACCTTGCTGACAGAATAACCTACCTATACGTATCATTAAAAACAAACAAACTGGAGGACCTCCCTGGTGGTCTGAAGGTTAAGAATCTGCCTGCCAAGCAGGGGACTTGGGTTCAATCCCTGGTCCTGGAAGATCCCACATGACGAAGAACAACTAAGCCCATGCATCTTAACTGTTGAGCTCTGGAGTCTGGGAGCCACAACTATTGAAACTTGCATGCCCTAGAGCCCAAGCTACGCAACAAGAGAAGCCACCACAATGAAAAGCCCACACACCGCTATAAAGAGTAACCCCTGCTTGCCGCAACTGGAGAAAGCCCATGCACAGCAATGAAGACCCAGTATGGCCAAAAATAAATCATAATAAAATTTTAAACAAATAAACTGTAATGCTCTGTAATATAAAAATAACGGGAGAGAAATTTATAATAAGAGTATATTCTAATGGATAAACTATATTTGAAAACATACTGGCTACCTTGACACCACCACATATTTGTTTATACATGTCGAATCCTTGTGGTCACAACAGATAAAACACAGGCCAATACAGGGATATGGTACTGGTGACTTAAATACCAGAGCAGCTTTGCTGTCAGTGATTTTCCAAAATGGCAAATAACTCTTGGTAAACTTCCAAATGAAAAAAAGGACAGTCTTCCTTCATTTTACATAAGAGTTGCATTCCTGGAAAAGTCAGTGTATAATAAAACAATACAGCAAATAGTTTCTGCCTAGATGTAAAACCAGGTTAGGTTCTTGGCTCAGCTCATTTATAGGTATAAGGGTCTAAGATCTTAGGTATAAGGGTCAGCTCTTCAAGGTGAGACACTGTCTCCCACACTGACATTGGACACTCCTGGGCCTTATGCCCCAAATCACTGCACAACCAGAGTGCCCCCCAGGGACAATGAGAGCCCTTGGCCTAGCACTACTTTCAGTGCATGTTCCAGAATGAAGGCAAAGCTGCAACCTGTAGAGAAGAGATGGCTCTGGTGATAGACTGGTGACCAGGGAGAGACTTCATTTTTGTTACCAAAAATGTGCAAACCACGCACGAACTAGGGCCTTTCTTCCAAGGTAGAGATGTTGGTCAGGTGGGATACTGCTTGTACTTTTCAACAATAGCACTTTTCAGAGACCAGGGAGGAAGCAGTCTGATTTTATAGTGATATAGACTACAAAAATGAAGGCAACTCCTTGAACATAATGACCATCACACTCAATGACCTGAGAGTAACAGTGCATGTGTGCTCAGTCGCTTCAGTCGTGTCAGACTCTTTGCAATCCCATGGACTGTATAGCCCGCCAGGCTCCTCTGTCCGTGGGATTCTCCAGGCAAGAATACTGGAGTGGGTTGCCATGCCCTCCTCCAGGAGATTTTCCCAGCCCAGAGATCAAATCTGCGTCTCTTAAAGCCAGTTCTTTACCACTAGCGCCACCTGTGAGAATAACAGTACCTACTACACCTTAATTAAGGCTTTTCATCCAGGTTTAATTGTATGGATTAACCCTGCAAAAGCACATAAAATGATGTTTGGTCCAATTGTAAGCACTCAGTGTTAATGTTAATATCCCAGACATAGGAGTATACACTTTGCATTGTCCTATGTAGTTCCCAAATCAAAATCTGTGTGTACTTCTATTATCCCCGATTTGCATGCAAAAGAAATGGAAGTTTAGGAGTGTTAAGAAAACTTGTGCTAAAAATGATACAGTGAGAGAGGACAGGTGATTTGCTGAGAGGGAGCTGAGCTGGGAATCAGAGATGGAGAACAAGACTACTGCTGGCAATAGCAAGGTCCCAGTTCCCACTGAGTTGCCAAGCACTGAAAGTAGATAGAGGCTATTACTAGCCCACCAGCCTCCTGGAGCAGAGAGGGTATCCTAACCAGACATCACAATGAGCAATAAAATAGCTACCCTTTATTTAGAACTGTGTATCAGTTTCAGGAGGAAGCACTCTACTCCATCCCCCTCGATCTCCACGCTGGTACAGTGCTAAGAAAACCATCATTAACTCATTTTCCTCATCAAGACACTGAGAAAATGGCTGCCTGAGGCACGTTCTTCTGCAATGAGGATGCAGGAGAAACAAGCGGCTACATCAGAGCTGAGAGCCAGGAAGGAGACCAGGGAGGAAAGGAGAAGTGAGACTATCTCAACCCTGACCAACCACAAAGGCCGGGGAGCTGCACGGACAAGGTGCGCCCTTCCTGAGACTCAAGCACCACCCACTGCCACCTCTAGGGAGGAGTGATAACCAGTCCCCTGGGGCCATGTCTGAGGCTGGAGCCATACTTCTGTGCAGACCAGCTTCGGAGTAAGGGGGAGCAGCAGAAGGACAGGTATTTCAGCCCCATGGGAAACCCAGAATCATGTTTGAGCACTGTGGGGAACATCTGTGGCATCCTGATACAGCTCTGAATCTTGTTCCCTTCTAATCCGTCCCCCTGGCTTCTCTCCCTATCGCTCAGGTCTGATCCTGACAGCTGGCTTTGCCTTGGACACAGTCTCCTGCAATCCAGAAAGCCACCTCAGCCCAGCTGAGATCTATAGCCTCTGGAGACCCTGAATCCCCACGTGCTCTGGCTTCTACGGAACCCAGAGGTATGAAAGGGCCATGCCCCTCAGCTCCGAGTTCCCTTCCCTCCCCTCTAATGCTTAAGTGGGAAAAATGAGGCTTGAGCCCAGCTACTCCTTTTCTCAAGAAATTATTTTCCTTTGGGACTTCCCTGGTGGTCAAGAATCCATCTGCCAATGCACGGGACACAGATTCAATCCCTGGTCTGGGAAGATCCCACATACCACAGGACAACTAAGCCCATGTGCCATAAAGACTGAGGCTGTACTCAAGAGCCTGGGAGCCCGCCATAAAGCCCGTGCTCTGCAACAAGAGAAGCCGCCGTGATGAGAAGCCCAAGCACTGCAAACAGTGATAGTGAAAATTGCTCAGTCATGGCTGACTCTGTGAGAGGCCTTTGTCCATAGAATTCTCCAGGCCAGAATACTGGAGTGGGTAGCTGTTCCCTTTTCCAGGGGATATTCCCGACCCAGGAATCAAACTGCGGTCTCCTGCATTGCAAGCGGATTCTTTACCAGCCTAGCTACCAGCCCTTCCTTACTTGCCGCAACTAGAGAAAGCCCAAGCACAGCAATGAAGACACAGCGCAGCCAAAAGTAAATTGTTTTAACAAAGAAATTCTTTCCTCTCACCTCTTTCTCATTGCTCCCTCATGGCTTCCCAGAAGGTCTTCCCTTCAACTATTCCATAAACAATACGTTTCCCTAGGGCTCTCCTCACTGTCCCCAGCTGATTACATCCATTCCTGTGAGTGGGTGGTGATTTGGGGGGCCTTTTGCAGGGCTGGCTGCTTTATGCTAGCCATCTCCCAAGGGGGAAAAAAAAAGAGAGATCCAGAAGAACTTTGAGTATTTTCTTCCTTTGAGGAAAGAAGAGTATGGGCTCCCTTTGCTGCACACCAGGCAACTGGTCCATTGCCTCTGGAGCATCCAACATCTCTGAAGGCAACCCATGTCCAACCTCAGAGCTGACCTGCACCTCCCCTGCTACCTCATCCTCAGACCACACACACACACCAGGCTGCTGCAGATTACTTTAATAAGGCATGGGTTGATAGTTGGTTCTTGGAACTAAAGGTCAAAGAGGGAGGACATCACATCTGAAAGGAAAGAAGAAAGTCAAAGGGATCTATCTGCCCCCTGCAGCTCCTGTTCCCTAAGCCTGGAACGCTCTCTCACGGCAGATGATGTACGTACTTCTCTCAAGCTCAAATGCCACCTGTTCTCCAGGAGAGGAAAAAGCCCCCTTTTGCAGAGAGTCTCCCATACCATGCTTCTCACATCGTGTGGTCACCACTTCCCCAGGCTGTGGGGCTGTGAGCAGCGCCAGCTGTTTCTCCCTCAGCTCCCAACACCTCACGTTCCATGCTTGTGTATGTGAGGATCCCTCAGGCAGGCACTATCCCAGCATCTCAGAACACCTCTGGCCTCTGCCCTTCCTCCAGAAACTGCCCCCCCCTCCACCTTGGTGTGACCCTGGCTCCTTCCGTGCACACCCGGCCTCGGGTCGGGATCTTTAGGTCCCTCCCCTGGGCCTCGCGTGTGACAAGGCCTCACACCTGGCTGGCTCATGCACTGTCGGATCCTTTCCAGCCGGGTGGAGGCCAAGGCACGGGCCTCTTCTGCAAAGCGGCGGTGTCCCTCGTCAGTCAACTTCCAGAGGCACGATCGGGGCCGTGAGCGTGCCCCACCCTGCATGCCAACCGGCACCTTCTCGAAGCTGTCTCGGAAACAGAGATTGTGACGCACAGTATTCTTCCAGCCTTCAGGAGCCGTCCGGAAAAAGGGGAAATGTTGTCTGTGGACATGGAGGAATAGTAAGGAGAGGGGTGGTCTTTCTGGAAGACACTTCTCCTGGAGAACACTCTCACCCAGGGGCCAGGAGCCCTCAGCCCTCCTCTCAAGGTGGTGACGCAGAAGCTGGCCCACGTTGCACTGTGCTGACTAGGCCTGTGACTGGCGCAGCTGGTACAAAGCCTCGCCCTCTGAACTCAGTACTGCTCCCACTCCCAGGCTCGCTTCCCTTCCTCCCTCCTTCCAAGGGCTCAGGACTGACAACTGGAACAGACCTGAAATCAGGCCAACCAGCTCCTGTCAGAGGAATCCTGGTCAAGGAGGACACCTCTTGAGGATTAATATTCTGTGATTCTGACTCTTCTAACAGAGGGAAAAGGCCTGAAAAACTCCTCATACTCATGGGAACCTGACTGTCAGAAAGCAATGTAAATCCTTTCTCAGCTTGGCTTCTCCGGGTCCCTGGGGGACAGGCCATGCCAGATTAGTTTAGTCCAAAGGGAAAACGTGAAAAACTGCTGGGGGATCTTGAGAGGGAAGATGAGAGAATTTATGACCCAGGTGAAAGTATGTTTTGAAGAACTAAGATAGGGACTTCCCTGGTGGTCCAGTGGTTAAGATTTCACCTTTCAATGCAAGCAGTGCAAGTTTGATCCCTGCTCAGGAATCACATTCCTCATGGTCAAAAAAAACAAAACAGAAACAATATTGTAACAAAAACTTAAAAAAAATATATAAAGAACTAAGCTTATAGAAAGGTTGGAGTCTCTTAGATGTGAGGGGTGGTGGTGGCTATCCTATGTGAGGTGAGGACACACATTCGGGGACAACCTGGAACCAGAGCCTGGGGATCCTTTGGGATACATACATCCTCTGGGGAACTGAGGCAGCAGCCCAGGGCCCTGGGTCAACTGGAAGGTATCAGAACAGGGCCCTGCCCCCTCCCTTCGCCCTCCTCACAGGGCCCCCGGCACATACCGAGTGAAACTGTAGATCTGTTGCACGTTGAGGCCACAGGGGGCACTGTTTCTTAATGCCAGTGCAATTAGGTGGAAGTAATTGAGAGGGGGCCGGGACCAGGGCCTCCTCTCCTGGCTGTTGGCTTGCCGAAGCCTCCGACTCTGGAGGGCGGCCGGTTTGTGAGAGGATGGGAGAGCCACAGAGGAGCGGTCATCCTGGTCCTCGGCCTCCTCCTCTTCTGTGAGCTGGAGGAGCACAGAGTAGGAACTGGTCCTGACTCCATGGTCTCGACTCCAGGGGTGCGGTGGCAGGAAGGGGTGGTGGGCCAGGGCCACCATCTGGGCTTCTCCCCAACCCAGGAGAGGGAGGGCACAGCTAATTTCTGAACCCATTAACCCTTTGTCAGTCCTAAGAAAACAGAGCCCTCTGCTGCGTCATCCCTGGGCCCACCACCCCCTGCCTAGAACCCACCCCAGAAATCCCTACCTCCCAGTTGCTGGGGGAGGTGGCAAACCGCTTCCAAGGGGGAGATTGGTCTCCAGGAGGCGACAGTGACTCCACCTCTGTGGCCTCCGGGCATTTGGCAAAGTCTTCTTTTGGGACTGGCTGAAGGGAGGTAGCTGTGGTTGTCAGATTCTTCCCCTTACTGGGTTCTGGGACCTCCAGCTTTCCAAAGGGGAACATGATGTTGGGGTCTATCCACATCCACAGGTTGGGCTCAAAATCTGGACCTGTAGTAGAGAAAAAAGGAGACTGTGACCCACAGCTCAAGGACTTTGGGTGTCCCACCCAGGCCACAGGGCCATGTCACTTCCCTCCACTCACCATCTTTATCAGGGCTGGGTTTTTTCCCCAGAGGTAGCATTGGTGGCTCAACTATTCGGAGTTTATATCTGGCAACTGGGAAAAAGAGAGAGAGTCAAAACATCCTAGGATTTCCATTGTGGCCCCAGGGTTCTGGGCCTTGAAGCCTCCCTGGGAGGTGACTGTGGGTCCTGCCTGGGAAATGATGTCTTATCCTATTGGTTTCCCCTTACCTCTCTGACCTTCTCATTTTCCTTTGCGTCCTTCCCTTCTCACCCCACATTACGTCCTTGGACCATCTCATTAATGCCTGTTACTTCAGTCAGTCACCATCTATAAACTCAAAGCTTCCATATCTTTATTTCTAGCTTAGACTTCTCTGCTAGCCCTTAAATATAACTGTCTATGGGATAACCCACAAGCACTTGAACCAGGCAGGCTACAGTCAACAAGGTCAAAAAAAGTCAGATACAACTTAGTGACTAAACAACAACACATATATATATGTATTCTTTTTCAGATTCTTTCCCATTATAGGTTATTACAAGATACTGAACATAGTTCCCTGTGCTATACAGTAGGTCCTTGTTGGTTATCTATTTTATATATAGTAATATGTATCTGTTAATCCCAAACTCCTAATTTATCCCTCCCCTCACCTCCCTTTTCGTAACCATAAGCTTGTTTTCTGTGTCTGTGAGTGAAAATCATTCTTGTCTCCTCTTTCCCATAGAGCCACAGCCAATCAATCACCAAGTTCTACCATCCCAGTCCAAGCCTGTAACCTAAAATTTCTGTTTACCTTTTCTTTATCATATTGCAGTTTTGAGCCAACTCATTGGAAAATACCCTGATGCTGGGAAAGATTGAGGGCATAAGGAGAAGGGGGTGACAGAAGATGGGATGGTTGAATGGCATCATCCACTCAATGGACAGGAGTTTGAGCAAACTCCAGGAGACAGAGAAAGACAAGGAAGCCTGGCATGCTGCAGTCCAGGGGTGGTAAAGAGTTGGACACAACTGAGCAACTGAACAACAATTGCAGTTTTGAGTGATCTCCTAAAATGTTAATTCAATGTTGCCACCCTTCACTGCAAACCTTTTGATGGTTTTCCATTGCCATTGGGCCAAATCTAAATTCCCTAAGATAGTCTATAAGGCCCTGGCTCCAGGCTCTCCATGCATCTCCAACAGACCTTATCTAGGAAGATCCTCAGTCAGTTCAGTTCAGTCGCTCAGTTGTGTCCAACTCTTTGCGACCCCATGAATCGCAGCACACCAGGCCTCCCTGTCCATCACCAACTCCCAGAGTTTACTCAAACTCATGTCCATCGAGTCAGTGATGCCATCCAGCCATCTCATCCTCTGTCGTCCCCTTCTCCTCCTGCCCCCAATCCCTCCCAGCATCAGGGTCTTTTCTAATGAGTCAATTCTTCACTTGAGGTAGCCAAAGTATTGGAGTTTCAGCTTCAACATCAGTCCTTCCAAAGAACACCCAGAACTGATGTCTTTTAGGATGGACTGGTTGGATCTCCTGGTCTTCCCATAAGCTGTTCCCTTTCCTGGAAATCCCCTTCCTGCTTGCCTCATTAATTGCTATTCATCCATCAAGTCTGTTTAAACATCTTTCTAAAGCAGCCTTCTCTATCTGTCCAAACACTCACATAGCACACATTTTATTCTAACTGCTTGCTTAGAGTCTGTCTCCAGGTCTGTTTCCCTCACTGCCTGGGACATGGGAGGAGCTCAATTTAAATTAATGAATGGATACATAGTGGGCTCATCAGAGTAAATCAGGTATATATTAGAGCTAGCTGCTTGGTATGGATCTGGCTTCTGGTCCAGTTAGGGGGAACTGGTTTTGTCTTCCTCATTGTCCCCATGAGTGTCATATTACAGAAGAATCTAGGTCTTTGTCTGGAAAATGATGATATACTTATTGGAAACCTCAGTGTCTAGAAAGGAAAAAGTAGTAAGAGATATAAGAAAGAAAAAGGCAAAACTATAATCATTTACAGGGAAAAAAATAGATTCGCATAGAAAACCATATAAAATTGATATAGTAATAAAAATAATTAGAACTAATAAGAGTCCAGCAGGTTTGATAGATACAAGAGCAACATACTAATCACCACTGTTCCTCTATACCAGCATTAAGAATCTGGAAAATAAAGTTTTTTCCAAAAAGATACTGTTTCTAATAACAACCAAAGTTATAATGTGGACCTTTATGTGAAAAAGATGTAATTACTATTTGAAGACCTAAAAGAGTTCAATAAACCAAGACATACAGTACATATTATTAAAGATGCCAATTGGCTTCCCAGGTGGCACAGTGCTAAGAAGCCATCTACCACTGCAGGAGATGCGGGTTCAATCCCTGGATTGGTAAAATAACCCATTCCAGTATCCTTGCCTGGGAAATCTCATGGACAGAGGAGTCAGAGCTGGCTACAGTCCACGGGGTTGCAGAAGAGTCAGACACAACTTAGCGACTAAAGCAATAATAAAGCTGCCAATTATTCCCAAGTTAACCTATACATTTAATGCAGATATTATAACACATAAAAATTAGAAGGGTCTGCACAGTAAAACTCACAAGGGGAAAAAAAAAAAAATCAATAGATGATAAACCAGAAAAAAAAAAAATCATCTCCCAAACTCCCAATTCTCTGACACACAACACCTACAAATAAATCAAAAAATAAAAGATAAAAAATAAAAATCAAAAAAATAAATCTGTTTGTGGGTAAAAGATACAAATCAGTAATCAGAAGGAGGGGATATCTGAAGACACTCAACCTCACTAGTCAGAGGAGCACAATAAAAGAATGAGATAATACTTTACATGGAACTGACAAGAATTATAAAAACAGGCAAGAAAAAAGCATTGACAAAGATGCAGTGAAACCGGATCCTTTATTACACTGCAGATCTGAATAGCAACTGGTACAGGTGAAGAATAATCAAGCAGCACTACAGATTACTGTCTGCCACTGGGTGTGTCTATTCTAGTTAACAGAGGAACTTATGCACTAATCTTCACTGCTGCCATCACCTACCAAACTCTGGTCCACTCCCTCTCATTTAAAGGAATTTAGTTCCCAGCTCACAGTCACTAATGATACTCCTGCCTTAAATCTTGGCTGTTTCAACTGATACATAGATGATTCTCCAAAGACCCTGGCCTCGAAGGTTTTTTTAATTCTTCTGCTCCCCAATTTTTGCCTTCCATCCTAATATAAACAGTCCTTCTCAGTGTAATAACCTGAATCAATAACTGCAACCTCTCCATAACCTCATTGCTGCACCCTGTAAAAGTGTTGCACCACCTCCCCTTTCCAGCCATCTTCTTCTCAACACCAACCATCTTTTGATACCAGTGATAACACCAATCCACTGATCTATGGCTTTGGAGCACTGGTTTGGAAGAGCTGGATTTAATCAGGGTTGTGGTTTGGCGTAGCAAGTGTTCCAGAGCCAAAAGAACTGATGGGTGTATGCAAGAGAGTGATTGTGTCTGACTGCGGGATTCCAGGTTAAAGAGAGGACTTCCCCTCTAACTCCACTCTTTGACAGCAAGAAAAATGGTGATAGGATCATCAGACTGGTGATCTCAGTGGATCAAAGGATAAGGCCTCTGTCCCTTCTGTCCTTGCTCTGACACAGGTGGCTCCGTGCCTCCTCAAGCATACAAAATGTACCTTTTTTTTTTTTTTATTGGTGGGGGGAGCTCTTGGAGGTTTGTGGGATCTCAGTTTCCCAACCAGTGAGCAAACCTGGCCCTGGCAGTGAAAGTGTCCAAAAAGCTGGACTGCCAGGGAATTCCTGTCTCCTCTCTTTTCTGATGCTAATAAGATTGACAGCAGGAGAAGAAGGGGGAGACAGAAGATGAGATGGTTGGATGGCATCACCAACTCAATGGACATGAGTTTGAGCAAACTCCAGGAGATAGTGAAGGACAGAGGAGCCTCAAGTGCTGCAGTCCATGGGATCGCAAAGAATTGGACATCATTTAGCAACTGAACAGCAAGAGCAACAACCACTCTTTTCTGTTATTAATTTCTGTCTCTGGACTATTATCAGCATTCAAATATGCTGTTAATTCTCTGATCTTATTAAAAAGAAGAATTTGTTGGGACTTCCCTGGTGGTCCAGTGGTTAAGACTTCACACTCCCAATGCAAGCGGCTGGGTTTGAGCCCTGGTGAGGGAACCAGATCCCGAATGCTGCAACTAAAGATCCTGCACATGTCAACAAAGGCCAAAGATCTCACAAACTGCAACTAAGACTCAGTGAAGTCAAATAAAGAAATACAACTACTTTCTAAAAAACAAAAACTTTTGCTCCCACTTTCTGTGCCAGGCCACTACTCCATATTTTTGCTTTCTTTTGAGGGAGAACTCCTTGAAAAAATTGCCTGTACTGTCTGTCTTCACTTCTCCTCCCTTCTACTCTTAAAAATTCTTGCCAATCAGACTCCTCCAACACTCCCCCAAAACCACTATGCTTAAGGTTGCACTCCACCAAAACCATACACTCAAGGCTCTGCTTTGATAACTCCAAGTAAGCCCACCCCTGATCTGATCTCTCCTGTGACCACTCCTTCTTTGAAACACTTTCTTCACTTGATTTCCAGGAAAAGACAATCTCAGTTTTGATTCTCAATGGTCATTTCCTCAGTTTTTGTTGGTTATCTCTCTTCTCTCCAATCTCTTTAGAATGCAATGCCCCCTAGGGCTCACTCTATTTTCTCCCCTTAAATGTCACACGTGTAACAAAGACTTTCAAAATTCCTCTCTCTCTACAATTAAAACATATCTACCAGCTTACTCAACATTTCTACTTGGATATCTAAGAAATATCTCAAACTTGGCATGTAAAGAACAGAATTCCTGATTTTCCTCCCCAGATCTTCCACATCTCCGTACAAGTTCAACCTTGAACTTGGTCAGCCAAAAGCTCTGGAGGAGTCATCCTCTAATCTTTTTTTTTTTTTTTTTTTTACATAATATATCCAATCCATCAAGACAGCTCGTTCCTTCTCACCACATCCTCCACCACCACCCTGGTAGTCCAGTCCCCCGTCAGCTCTTGTCTGGATTACTACTATAGCCTCCTAAATAGTCTCCTGGTTCCCAGTCTCTCTATACTTCAACCCAGCAGCCACAATGATCTTTTCAGACTATAGATCATTCAGGATGAGCTATGTGATTTGCAAAGCCCAGTGCAAGAGGAAAATGTGGGGCTCCTTGTTCAAAAATTATTAAAAATCTTGACAGTGATAATAGGACATTAAACCCAGTATAAACACCCTATGTAATGGCACAGGTCACTCACTATGTTGGCAATCAGGTCACTCCACTGTTCCAAACGTTTCAACCATACTAAACCTTACTCAGAGTCAACCCTAATGCCCTCAGAGGGGAAGAGGGCTCTTCCTGACCTCTGCTCCATGCTCCACACCCTCTGAACTCTTCACTAACCTCTTTACAAGTTCCTCAAACACTCCAGGCATATTCCTTTCTGAGGACTTTTCCCACGGGCTATTTCTTTTGCTTGAGAAACTTTTCCACTAAATATGGTCCAGCTCACCATCTCACCTCCTTCAGCTGTGCTCAAATATGTTCCTGGGACTTTTCTGGTGGTTCATTGGCTAACACTTAATGCTCCCCATGCAAGGTACCCCAGTTCAATCCCTGGTCAGGGAACTATATCCCACATGCCACGACTAATATATACAATATATATTACATACACACACACGTGTGTGTGCGTGTGTATATATATATTAATATGAACTGCCTGTGTGACTCCAGTGGAATATCAGCTCCATGAAGACCTGTCTGTTTTGCTCATGGTGTATCAAGAGTGTCTGGAAAAGTGCCTGGGAAAATTGGAGGTGCTCAATTAATATTTCTCTTTTTTTTGGCCGTGCCTTGTGGCATGCAGGATCTTAGTAACCAGGGATTGAACCTGGGCCTCCTGAATTGTGGAATCTTGACCACTGGACCACCAGAGAAGTCACTTGATAAGTAAAGTAAACATGTCTTGAAGCAAGACACAGGAATGTTCAGCATTACTCATGGTGACATGGAGTTCCAATGGAGTTTTGTCTCCGTCAGTAATGAAAATTAAAATACGAAAAAATAATATATGCAGAAGATAGAATATCACACAGCTCTCAGAAATGATGAATCAGATCTTCACTTAGCAACCCAAATAACTCTCAAAAACAATGTGAATGGGGGGGGGAAGCAAAGAGTATTATGTACAGTAAGGTTACCTACAAATGCAAAATAACGCTAAACAGTTTTCAAAGATACATCTATAAAGACATTAAATGAATTGGGAGTGTGGTAAGTGAGGAAAGAGGGTGGGGACTGAAGGAAGAAAATGAGTTAATCCAACTACTCTGCCCAAACAGATATATCAAGAAGGTAGTAAGCAATTACCTCAACTCTCAACACCTGAGAACCAAACTAAAAAAAGTTTTTTAAAAGACAACGGTCAACTATCCATTCAGCAAATACTGAGCGGCTTTAGATGTCAGACAATGTATTAAGAGGGGGATACGGCCACAGACAAAATTGATTAAAAAAAAAATTTTTTTTTAAGAGAAAGATGAGTGAAACCCGTAGTGTGCCCAAACGGCGTAGGCGCCTCGGAGAAAAGACTGAAAAGAGACCTAGAAAGTTTCGCGACGGCGCCCGTGAACGAGGGTGGAAAAGCAGTGTTCAGGCAGGCCCCTGCCTTCCGTGGGCTTCCCGTCGAGGCTGGGCCCCCTCGCCTCTTGGAAAAAGTGGGGGTGGGGGGCGGGTCGGGGCGCAGCAAAGCGGGCGAGGAGTCCAGAATCGCAGCATCGTAACGGGGCTCGTGAGGGCGGCCGGGAGGAGGTCAAGGGGCCGGAGCCCCGGCCTGGCGCGCCCGCGAGCGCCGCCCTCAGCCGTCGCGGCGCGCCCATCCCCCGCCACCCCGGTCCCGGACACTCACGGTTCTGTTCGGCTAAGGGCAGGTGCGACGTGGTAAAGGCCAGAAAGGACTCGTTCCCCATGTCCCACTCCAGCAACCCCGGGACCTGGCCATGGAGGCTGGCCCAGAAGTCGACGTGCTGCAGCTTCAGGTCCACGGTTAGGAAGAGGAGGGCCAGGCGGCACCGGGTGGGCGAGTCGGGAGAGACTGAGGCTGAGGCCTGGGAGGCACGTTCTTAAATCCCCTGGCGCTGATTGACATGAGTGGAGCCCGCTCAGGTGTGCCTCGTTTGCCACCCTCGGCCTCTCGGGCCTGCACTGAGCGCCCCCCCGGCCCGCCTTTTCCACAAGCCCTCAGGCTTTCACTTTGGGGTTTGGGGACCTTGGGGATTCAGAAGGGAGGGATCCCAGGCTCTCTTTCCCCTCTACATTTGCCCCAAGCTCTTTTTTTATTTGGTAAATCAGCCTACCAATCAAGAATGATCCTGCGATGGTATTAGTAGCTACTTTCTAGAAGTTTGGAGGATTTCATGGTTTATCCAAGATCGCATCTGTAAGTGTAAAGTGGAGATGGGATTAAATGATATTTTAAGAATTTTTTGTCATTTTTTTGAATGGTGATTCTTAAATTTTGTTCTTCATACTTTCAAATTTACAGAAAAGTCCCAAGAATGCTATAAAAAAATTCCAGTATACCTAAGTCCTGTAACAAATTATACCAATTATTAACGTTTTATCACATTTTTGTTTTTCTCTCTGTGTAAGACATACATTATCTTTTTCTGAACTACTCGAGAGTAATTTGCTGACATTATGCCCCTTTACCCATAAATACTTCAGTGTGTATTTCCTGAAAACCAGGATATTGGTTTACATAACCAGAAATGAGAAAATTTAAAAATTTAACAAGGATTCAATGAAAGTGAAAGTGGCTCAATCATGTTCGATTCTCTTTTTGTTTGTTTTGTTTTGATAGGTAAGAAGTAGATTTATTCAGATTCAGAGACAGAGTGTGGGCCATCACAGAGGCCGAGTGCGGCTGTGTCTGACTGTGACCCAGGCCAGAATCCTGGAGTGGGTAGCATTCCCTTGTTCAAGGGATCTTCCCAACTCAGGGATCAAACCCAGGTCTCCCGTATTGCAGGCAGATTCTTCACCAACTGAGCTACCAGTGAAGCCCTTATGGATTCAATACTGTGTTTAAAATACAGATCCTATTCAACTTTCACCAATTGCTCTAATAATGTGCTTTATATGACTTTGTTTTATTATCTAGAATCCAATTCAGGATCATGCAAGGCATTTAATTTTTATGTCTCTTTAGCCTCTAATCTGGAGCAATTTCTCAGACTTAAATCTTTCATAACATTGGCATTTGAAGAGTATAGGCCATTTATTCTGTTAGAATATCTTTTAGTTGAGGTTTCTGTTTCCTCACAACTAGATTATGTAATTTTGGCAAGAATGTCAGAGAAGAGATGCTGTTTCCTTACTAGTACATCACATTAAGAGACCCGTGATGTCAGTTTGTCTCATTATTAGTGGTATCCATTATGTTTTTCAACTGTGAATGTACCTTTTTTTTTCTCTTTTGTAGTTAGTAAGTGATTTGTGGGGAGATATATTAAAGTGATCTAAAATCTTGTTTCTCATCAAGTTTGTACCCACTAATTCTAGTGTCCATTTATGATTCTTGCCTAAATCAATTGTTACTATGATGAGTGTGAAATGATGATTTTATTTAGTTATTTTTTTGACTGCACCTCCCATCTTGTGGGATGTTAGTTCCCTGACCATGACAGTGAAAGCAGAGTCCTAACCGCTGGACTGCCAGGGAGTTCCCTGATTTTTCTAGATCTATCATTCTATCTCCATTTATTTAGTTGGCATTCTTTTGTAAGAGCTTCCCAGGTGGCGAGGTGATAAAGAATCCACCTACCAATGCAGGAGGTACAGGTTCAATCCTTGGATCAGGAAGATCCCCTGGAGAAGGAAATGGCAACCCACTCCAGTATTCTTGGTTGGGAAATCTCATGGACAGAGAGGAACCAGAGCGGGCTACAGTTCATGGGGTTACAAAAGAGTCAGACAGGACTAAGCACAGCACAGCACATTCTTTTGTAAAGAAGAACTTTTCTTTATCTCATATTTGTTTGTTATCAATATGGACTCAAAGGATTGATTCTTATGTTACAGAGTGGATTATAATTCAGAACTGTATTTGTTTTATCCTTAAATTGTTCATATTTGGCCAGAGGGTGAGGCAGCCCCCTCTGGTTCCTTTGAACATTCTGGGTTTTCCCATCAGAGCCCATCCACCCTGTACTGTGTTGCCAGTTGCTTGCCTACTAGACTGGAAGCTTTGAGAGTAGTACCTGGTGTATAGGAGACCCTCAATAAATATTGTTTTAACTATGGTTAAAACAACAATTTCCTTTTAAAAAATTTACTGGCACCCTACCTTTAGTATCAGTAATAACAGTAAATTTATGATAATTTCCCTAGTTATAAAATAATACATGTCTGATACAGAAAACTTGGAAATATAGAAAGCACAAAGAAAAAGACAAGAAAACAAAAATCATTCTTGTTATCCACCAGAGATAATAATTAATTACATTTTGATGTATAGTATTCCAATCTTTTTCCTGTGTTTCATTTTGTTTTATATCAAAAGTTATTGTAATGCATCTACCCTTTTATAGCCCCTTTTAAATTAATGTATCATTTGAGAATGTTAATATCATGTAAATCATATCTATGATGAGGTTAACACCCAGAATGTATAAAGAACTCCCACGAGTCATCAAAAAATCCAAACAACCCTGTTTAAAAATGGGCAAAGGACTTGAATAGACATTTCTCCAGAGAAGAAATACAGATGTCCAATAAGCACATGAAAAGATGTGCTTTTATATCATTAACAGTAGAGAAATGCAAATAAAAACCACAATGAGATACTACTTCATATCCATTGGGATGGCTATTATAAAAATAAACAAAGAAAATACAGGAAATAACAAGTGTTGACGAGGATGTGGAGCAATTGGAATCCTTGTGAATTACTGGTGGGAATGTAAAATGGTGCAGGCTCTCAAAAAAAAGAATTACTATATGATCTAGCTGTCTCATTTCTTGGTTTATACCCTGAAGAACTGGAATCAGAGATTTGGATAGATCTTTATACCCATGTTCAAGACTGCCTATTCACAGTATCTAAAACATGGAAATAGGGACTTTCATGGTAAGAATCTGCCTTGCAATGTAGGGGACTTGGGTTGGATCCCTGGTCGGGAACCTAAGATCCCACATCCCTGGGGCAACTAGAGAGAAACGCACACACCTCAGTGAAGAACTCACAAAAGACCCCCTGTGCCACAACTAAGACCCGAGGCAGCCAAATAGATATATTTTAAAGATGGTTAAAATCATAAATTTTAAGTTTGTATTGTGTGCTTTGTCACTCAGCTGTGTCTGACTCTTTGCCACCCCATGGACTGACTGTAGCGCAACAGGCTCCTTTGTGCGTGGAAATTCTCCAGACAAGAATACTGAGTGGTTGCCACTTCCTTCTCCAGGGGATCTTCCTGACCCAGAGATTAAACCTGCATCTCCTGCATTGGCAGGCAGACTCTTTACCGCTGAGCCACCAGGGCGGAGAAGGCAATGGCATCCCACTCGTGTTCTTGCCAAAAGAGTCCCAGGGATGGGGGAGCCTGGTGGGCTGCCATCTATGGGGTCGCACAGAGTCGGACGTGATTGAAGTGACTTAGCAGCAGCAGCAGCAGAGCCACCGGGGAAGCAAAGAATGAATGTGCTGTGCTGTGCTTAGTCGCTCAGTCATGTCCGACTCCCTGCAACCCCATGGACTAGAGCCTGCCAGGCTCCTCTGTCCATGGGGATTCTCCAGGCAAGAATACTGGAGTGGGTTGCCTTGACCTCCTCCAGGGCATCTTCTCAACCCAGGGATCGAACCCAGGTCTCTCGAGTTGCAGGCGAATTTCTTTACCATCTGAACCACCCTTTACATTTGTATTACCATGATTTTTAAAATGTTTATATCATCCCCCTACCCACATCCATTTGACAGAACTCTAGAAGCAGAGCGCAGGCAGGAGGGAAATTGAAAATAAATAAATAAATAATGTATATATCAGTTATTTCCAAACTTTGCTGCATGTTGGAATTCCGTGGGGATCTTTAAAAAGTACTAATGCCTGACTCCCACCCCCAGTCATTCTGATTCTGGTGTAGAATATGGCCTGGGTGTTGGAATTTTTAAAAGTCTCCTGGATGATTCTAATGTGTGGCACAGTTTGGCACCCTGTCTGATGCTCTTGTTGTTGCTGAGTCGCTAAATCATGTTCAACTCTTTTGGGACCCCATGGATTGGGGCCTGCCAGGCTCCTCTGTCCATGGGATTTCCCAGGCAAGAATACTGCAGTGGGTTGTCATTTCCTTCTCCAGGGGATCTTCCCAACCCAGGGTCTCTGCTTGACAGGCAGGTTCTTTACCACCATTGGTCACCTGATACAAAGGGCCAACTCGGAAAACACCATTATACTGGGAAAGATTGAAGTCCAACGGAGAAGGAGGCAGCAGAGGATGAGATGATTAGATAGCCTCATAGACTCAGTGGACCTGAATTTGAGGAAACTGCAGGAGATAGTGGAAGACAGAGGAGCCTGGCATGCTGCACTTCATGGAGTCACAAAGAGTTAATAAGACTTAGCTACTGAACAACAACAACAACAACTGATGCTCTTCCCACCATACAAGAAGAGTGGGCACCATACCTCCCTTGGCTGGTACAGTTAGGATGGGAAGAAGGGCCTAAAGGATTCTCCCTGACCCTCCTTCCTAACTTCAGGCCTCAGGGGAGTTGGACCCACCCAAACTAAGGAGGGTCCCATGTTCACCTCCTGTCATCTATCATGACACTTATTGTAATTTTTTATTAAATGTATTTACCTATTCACACTTTGGGGAATCTCTTTTCCCCTAAATTCCCTGTAAGTTCCATGAGGGAGGAAGAGTGTCTTTTCACAGTTTATTTCTAGCACCTGGCACACAATAAATGCTAAGTTAGTGTTTGTGGAATTGATAAATACTGTTGTTCTCTTCCATTGCCTCCCTCTCCAGGATCTTCTAATTCTGTGTCATTTATTATTGTTTTTGCAGAATTTTTGGCACTTTTCCTAGTCCCCCACCTTCTCTTCAGGGGCTTGTTGATTCATCCATTTGCTCACTTATTCTACAATATATATTGAATATCCACCATGTCCCAGGCACCACAAAGGTACTGTAGGCCCTTGGGAGCAAAGAGACAACTCTCAGGGAACATAAAGTCTGGAGGGGAGATCACTGAATAATCACATTAACATAGTAATAAACAATAGTAATGCTATGAAAGACAGAATGGGAGAACCCAACCTAGTGGTGGGGGCGGGGTAGAGGTCAGAGAAGGCTTCCCTGGAGAAGCTGGGTTAACTAAGCAAATAGAATGGAATTGGGGGTGGGGTGGCTGGTCTTAAAAGTAGTATAGGCCTCAGGAAGGGGCTTCCATGGTGGCTCAGATAGTAAAGAATTTGCCTGCAATGTGAGAGACCCAAGACTTCCCTGGATTGGGATGACCCCCTGGAGTAGGAAATGGCAACCCACTCCAGTATTCTTGCCTGGACAATGCCATGGGCAGAGGAGCCTGGTGGGCTACAGTCCACGGGGTTGCAAAGAGTCAGACGTGACTGAAGCGACTTAGCACGCACACAGGCTTAAAGAAGAGTCTGTGCAAAGGCCTCGGGCAAGAGGGAAGGCAAGACATTAGAAGGAATGTAGTGAGAGCTGAGAGGGAGGTAGGGGACAGACCCAGGGCTGGCCTTGAAAGGCACCACAGAAATTTTGGTCTTTACCCTAAGAGCAAGGCGAAGATCACTGATCCTTAGAAGGAATTATTTATTGGGGAGAACACAAGTGAATGAGGTGACCACTCCCACTGCCCCCTCGGTTACTCACAGTACCACTTTTGCTCCCTCTGGCAGGGTGTTCCACTTCTTCTCTCTTCCCCTTGTGCCCTTTAGCCTGTTCTTCACTCCCCCTGGAACTGTCACCCCTCTTCCCCCCTTCCCTGCCCCATCCCCAGAACCCTGTCCTTGGGTCTCACTCTGGCAGCCTTCTGGCTTTTTCCCTTCTCTGTGCTGGTTATTCATCATGATGAAGAAAGTCAGGGCTTTCTCTAGTTGCAGAGCACAGGCTCTAGGGTGCTTGGACTTCTCTAGTTGTGGGATCTGAGTCCCCCACTAGGGATCGAACCAGCACCCCGTGCATTGGAAGGCAGATTCTTAACCACTGGACCACCAGGGAAGTCCTGGCCCTCTGGGTTGTTGTTTTGTTCAGAGCCTCTCTTTCTGCAGCACTTCCCCTTGCTCTCCTGGCTACCACAAAGGCCCTCAGGCCTCTGGATCCCAGCCTTGGCTTCACTCCCACCCCAGGGCCCTTGGATGGTGCAAAACCTACCGTCCAAGTGTGGGTCTGAGAACTCTGACTCTTGGATTTTTATCTCATCGCACCTTCCTGCTTCCTGGGAAAAGTAACTTTGGGGTTTCAGGGCAGAGAGAAGACTGGGAACAGTCGCAACCTGGACATAGATTATGTACGTTTGCCCGAAGTGAAAGTGAAGTAAAAGTCGCTCAGTCATGTCCGATTCTTTGAGACACTATGGACTATACAGTCCATGGAATTCTCCAGGTCAGGATACTGGAGTAGGAAACCGTTCCCTTCTCCAGGGAATCTTCCTAAACCAGGGATCAAACCCAGGTCTCCCGCATTGCGGGTGGATTCTTTACCAGCTGAGCTACCAGGGAAGCCCAAAGTGGAGCCCATTGAAGAGAACACACACAGCAACGTGGCCTCAGGCTTTATTGGAGGGACTAAACTCACTGAGGGAGGGAAAAAGTCCTGTCTGTCAGGGGTAGAGCGGTGAAAGAGGTGAAATGGGAGAAAAACCAATTCTGACAGGAGTGGGGTGAGGGCAGTAATAGGGAGCGTTGGGCCAAGGGGACACTTGGGGATGAGAAGGGGACGGAGGGAGGAAAGGGCTGTAGTGGAGAAGGGAGGGGAGATGACGGCTCTGAGGGAGCCCAGGCCTGGTGCCTTGGCCTGGAAGCAGGCCATCTTCTCAGCAGTGGAGGCAGGAGCAGACGCAGCGCCCCGGCTGAGAACACAGACAGTGCCTTGGACTTGCTGCCTGCTGCCTGGTGCTGTCCTCCTCACTTTCGGGCGCCCAGTGCCAGGGCAATGATCAAGCCCAGAACCAGCAGGAACATGGCGACCGAGAGCAGCACCGTGATGACCACCATGCCCCCTGTCCGGGCCGTTGCCAGCCCAATGGATTCTGCCTTCCTTCCTGTCAGAAGAGAGGAGGGAGGCAGTTCTAGGCAGGAAGGGCCCCCACCTTGCCCAAGGCTCCCAGCCCGGCCCCTCATCCATTCATCCAGCCAGCTCTCCCCTCATCCATGTATTCATCCAACCAACCAACAAATCATCAGATAAACATTTAGGAAGCGTCTCCTATGTGAGGCACTGAGGATTCAGAAATTAATCGGACACAGTCACTACCCACAAAGTTTAGCAGTGTGGGGAAATGTGTCAGCGGCCACTTAAAATGCCAGGGGCTCAGTGTGAGGATAGAGGAAGGCAGAGAAGCTAAGGGAGGATAGGAAGGGGCAGGTGGGGTTTGGGGCGAGAGGGG
The DNA here is from genome assembly GCF_963930625.1 of Muntiacus reevesi. Lineage (NCBI taxonomy): Eukaryota > Metazoa > Chordata > Mammalia > Artiodactyla > Cervidae > Muntiacus > Muntiacus reevesi. Next base: position 62,281,350 of record NC_089257.1, read on the forward strand.
CCAGGGAAGGCTCTGGGGCCCTGAGACGTTACTCACGAGGAAGTGTGGACATTGGGATTTCTCTGCTGGACTCGGTGGATGCCCCCTTTGTCACGAGGTAGGAAACGCTTTTGTGGTGAGGTTCGGGAGAGGAGAGAATCCTTGGTCAGTGTCCAGGACTTAGAGTATGAGGGAGTCCAGGCCTCCCTCTCCACAGCTCTGCCCAGGAGAGGCCTGTTCTGTTAGCTGTGCCCCCGCTCTCTCCCCCATACTCACCACATCCCACCAAAGTCAGGACCCAGCTCTGGTACTTACTAGTATTTGGTTCCTGGCGCCAGGTTTGTCACCTGGTATGCAGTGAGCCGGGTGACCGTGAAGCCAGACCCGCTGTCCACCACGCTCACCAGCTCCCTGCGTCCGCGGCATGGAGGCACCACGAAGCTAGATCTCACCACTGGGGGGAATCGGTGGTGAAAGGTAGGGTCAAGCTTCGAAAGACCCCAAGGAGGAGGGCAGTATTTAGAGTATGGATGGTGGGGAAAGGGGGTCAACAGGAAGGGAGAGTGGGAGGAGGGATGCCCGGGTATCTTGGGAAGGGATCTCTGGGGACTAGGGGGTGCCTGGGAGCGGGAAGCAGACCTTTGCTGTCATTGGCTCGCCGGACAGTCAGGGTGGCATTGCCCCCTGTGAGGTGACACGGGGGCAAGGCAACGAGCAGACTTTCCGTCATCACTGGGGACAGCAGACCAGAGAGGCTTGAGATGTTGAAGTCAGCTAGGGGGCCAGAAAGGAGTTCAGGGGAGGATCAATCCCTTTCTCGCCATCCAACAGATCAGCTATCCCGCTCCACCCTTGGGGGTCCTCTCTAAGGATGAAGAGTCCCTTCCACTCCGTGGTCTGTTTGCAGAACACGAGTTTTTGCCCATAGGACCACCAGGTGGCAGGCTTGGGCTGCAGAAGCTGGGTACTCCTCCAAGCCTCCAGATGCAGGGGTGCTAGAAGAGGGCAGCTCCCAACCCCACCCCTGTCGAAAGCCTTGGTCTCTTCCCCACTCCTGCCTGCCTCCTGGGTCTGGAAGGGGACAGGCGTGTGCCCTGGGCCCAGTGACTGATGCCTGGTCACTGCCATCACCAGTTCCCCAGCCCCAACTGGCCAGACCAGCCCCTCTTTGACAGCCCTGGAAGGCACAGTGCCTCCTCTCCAGAAACCCCCTTCCAAACCCCTCCCCACCCCAGCCAGAGATGGCAGAGACCTGCAGCCCCGCGGGCCAGGACAGCCAGCAGAATCAGAATCCAAGACAAGGTCCACACAGGCCGCGGAGATGCCATCGCTGGGCTGGGAGCTGGGCTGGGTGCTGGCGGGCTGTGACTGCCTAAGGCAGCTGAGGCCCTGCCCCGGGGGGCTGTCTGGTTTTGTCCTGGGGGGGTGGGAGGGGCTCGAGGGGAATCCTGCCCGACCTGCTCCTTGGGCACCAACAGCCTCAGGGGAGGCCCCCAGACAGGTTTTTCAGGATGGGGAGCTGGCCCTCAGGCCAGGAGGGGGAGGGCCTGGCTGGATCTCGGTGGCCTAGTCAATGCAGAGGGGCAGGGGAACTGAGGTGGGGCTGGAAAGTCCTTCTGGGACACCCACGTGTAAGAGCACGAGTGTTCCCGCCTGCACGAGCATCTGGAGTCCGACCTGTAGAGGACCATCCCCCCATGTGGTGGGGGTCTTCCCAGGAGGGTGGCAAGTACTGAGTTTGCCCTGGTGTGTGGGGAGAGGGGAGTCACCCTGAGGGGCTCCTGAAAGGGCCTTGGCTGGGCAGGAACGGGAGAGAAACAGAGAAACCAGCAGGACAGGGTCGGGGCATCAGAGCCCAGGGCCCCAATTCTTGGCATCCACTGAGGCCCAGGCACTGAACTCTGGGAGAGGCAGAGGGGTATGGGTGCCAGGAAGCACCCATTCCTCTGGAGAGTGGATGCCACGGAGGACTTCCAGAGATCGGAGAGTTGGGCATTGACCTGCCCAGTGGGGATCAGCCTTGGTCAACAACATTTGCTGAACTGTTTGAAAATAAAGGAAAGAGAGAGAGACGGGGAGAAAATGAGAGAGACACTTCTCCAAAGGCCCTCCCACCCCTGTGCTTTGTTAGAGAGCCATGAAGGAGTTGTGAGCAGAGACGACAGGAGGAGGAGAAAGCACCTCTTCTGGGCCCTAGCAGGCGCTTTGCTTGCTCTACAACTCACCCTCACCGCCAGCCCGGGCGGTGGATGTTATTGGCTCCTTTCGTGGATGTGGAAACTGAGACTCAGTCAGAGCCACTTGTGGAACGTGGAATACTTTGTCAGGACAGGTCGTAGACCTCTGCAGAGAGCCTTTATGTGTGTCTTTCTGCTCGTGGAGCCACTGTGGCTCCCCCAGGCCCAGAAAAGGGCCAGGGTCCCACCAGGGAAGTGAGGGGCTAGTGAGGGTGTGTCCTTAGCCCCACGGTGAGAAAGTCCGCTCACGTCCTGGGGTTTGAGCAGGGAGTGACAGTAAAGACAGGACTCCTGGACCAAAGCGGAGAGTGGGAGGGCCTCAGACCAGCGCTTCTCCAAATTGAATGTGCATGTGAATCACCAGGGATCTTGTTAAGATGCAGTATCTGATTCAGTGGGTCTGAGGTGAAGCCTGAAATTCTGCATCTCTAACGAGCTTCCAGGTAAGGTTGATTGATGCTAGTCTGGGAGACACACACCAGATGCTTAGTATGGCCTCTCCCTCCCCCGCCACACACTCTGGATCCTCTGCTGGAGATCAGAGTCAGGTGTTTTTCCCCTGTCTCCCAGGACAGGCTGCCTTTGGGTGAAGAAATGAATTCTGTTTTCCCTGCGCCTTGGCTTTTGTTCCCTTTTAGATAAGATCTGATCATTATTCTGCAAAATGAAAGAGGATCTTTGGCACATTGAGAACTTTGGAGAGAGGGAACAGACTAAATGGTAGAATTCCAGGGGTGAGGGATCTTCTTAGTACTCTTCAAATCCCATCCCCAGCCAGGAGGATGTTTACACTTGGGCTTGGGAGAGATCACTTCCCATCTCAGTCACAAACCAGCAGCAGAAAGAAGAGATTGGGTTTATTGCAGACTGGGTCATGTTGTGTCTACTCCTAAGCTCCCATCTCCATCTGAAATTATGAGTGGGACAGAGTAGGGTAGGGGATGACAGAGCTCTGACCAGATTTTAAAAGAATAAGAGGGGCCTGTGCCTTTAAACCCTCCTTTCTCCCTTCAATCCTCCCCCCTTCCCCACCCTTAGCCCTCCCCAGGTTTCTGGAGGAGCTGAGAGTTGCGTCTTCTCCCTGCCCTGCCGAGCTGCTCACTGGCTGCTCTGGAGGCTGTGCTTTGGGGTCTCCATGGAAACCATTAGTTGCTAAGCAACTGGAGCATCATCTGTGCTGAGCTCTCGCATCTAATTATCCCATCACAGCCACCGAGAAGGGTTTGGGGAGCTGAGAGGAGGGGGAGGACAAGCACAGGAGCAAGAGGATAACTCTTTTAGCAGAGCAGATTCATTGACAACGCTGAAGTCATTTAAAGCCACAGCACTCTGTTCCTCTGGAGGATTTCCTCATGGCTTACAGAAATCGAGCCAGGGCCACAAATGCCTGGGGTCTCTCTCTTGGAGCCACTCTTTCTAGGCTGTCTCTCTCTTGGTTTCTCGATTCTCAACTCACTCAAGTTTCCTTCCTTGCCTCCTTCCTTCCAAATAGCAAATAGTTATTAAATACCAGTTATGTCCCTGGAACTGTGCTAGGCACCAGGGATATGAAGGTAAGATAAATTTTTGCCCTCCAGGAGCTCTTGATTGTTTTATTCTGCTCCAAAGATTAGCTCCTGAAACAGACTTACTCTTTCTAAACTCTAAACTGTGGTTCTTTCTTGCTTCCTCTCTTTCTCCCTTCATTGCTTCCTTCTTCCCTTCCTCCCTCCCTCCTTTCTTTCATTCTTTTTAAATTGAACTATGGTAGTTTTGCAACCAAAAGAGCTTGGATCAGAACCCAGGTCTGCCTGACATATTACACTTTTGTTTCTCCTTTGGCAGTGCCATTCTTAGTCACTTAGAAGAACATGTCCACTTGGTTCCATGGGCATGTCAACCTCTGAGGGGCACTGCCATGTAACTTTAGGTGAGTCACGTTGAACCTCAATTTTCTCACCTATAAAATGGGAAGACTCTTTCCTTACCATCTGTCTAGCAACATATGACAGATGTAAAAATGCTTTAAAAATAAAGTCGCAAAAGGAATGTAGAGACCACTGTCAGAATCTATAGTAGCAGACCGGGGGAAACCCTGGCGACTTGGGTCTAGAGGTCAGATGCAGAGCTCACCAAGTGTTGGTCCAATGATGAATGGTAGAGCATCTGTCCTTGAGATATGAGGCTGGAAAAGGCTGTCAGAGTAAGAAAATCTCAGTTGTTCAGTGATAGAATGTAACTGGATGCTTCTTTATTTTTTTTTCTAATATTGCCCATGACACAACCACTTCCTTCAAATCTTTCAGCTTTCTGACCTTGACCAAGTTAACTACCTAACTACCCTGAGCTGCAGTTTTCTCTTCCATAGAAAGGGTATAAAATCTGTCTCATCAGGATACTATGACTATCACTCAAGGTAATTTATTTAAGAGTGCCTAGCACTGTATCTGGTTCAATAAATATTAATTTAAGTAATTTATCTTATCCTCTCTTCTTTATTAACCCTTGGTGCAGAAGAAGACTAGAGGCTCAGAGGCAATAAATAACATTCTGAAGGTCTCAGAGTGAGCAAAAAATGAGGTGGGATAGAATTTAGAATTTGCTTTTCCAACTATGTCATTGATGTAAGGGCTTCCCAGGTGGCTCAGTGGTGAAGAATCCACCTGCCAATGTAGGAGATGTGGGTTCAATTCCTGGGTCAGGAAGATTCCCTGGAGGAGGAAATGGCAGCCTGCTCCAGTATTCTTGCCTGGGAAAGCCCATGGACAGAGGAGCCTGGCGGGCTACAGTCCATGGGATTGTGAAGAGTTGGACATGATTGAGCGACTGAGCATGCACACATGGATGCAAAGGAGGTGGCTGGGCAGGAAGGGTAGTCTGGGACGGGGGTGGGGGTGAGTGACTGTGGTGGATCAGCTGTAACACACGTACCGAAGGGGTACCAGGCACAAGGGAACAGTCTGCTCACACACTTATTCGTTCAATAAATATCTGTTGAACAACATCTCTATGGTGGGTACTACACCAGGTGATGAAATACAGAGATGACAAGACACAACTCCTGCTCTCAAGTTGCTGCTTTTTGGAGGGTTGCAGAGTTAGCCTTCCTAAGTGGAAAGGGATATTCCAAAATAAAAGGGAACAGCACAAGAAAAGACTCAAAGAAGTGAATTATCCCGACACCTCCTGGAGCTGTGAACAATACATCTTGGCTAGAAAGACGTATTCAAGGACGAACATGGTGAGAGCTCTAGCCATCAGTTAGGCCACCAATGGCTTGGTAAGCTATGCTGAGGAGCCTGGCTTTTTTTTTTTTAGATTTATTTATTTTTGGCTGGGCCGGATCTTCGTTGCTGCTTGTAGGCTTTCTCTAGCTGCGGCGAGCAGGGGCTACTCTGCAGTTGTGCTGTGTTCTCATCGCGGTGGCTTCTCTTGTGCAGCACAGGTTCTAGAGTGATGGCTCAGTAGTTGTGATGCACAGGCTTAGTTACTCTGTGGCATGGAATCGTCTCTGACCAGGGATCAAACTCGTGTCCTCTGCGTTGGCAGGCGGATTCTTAACCACTAGACCACCAAGGAAGCCAGGAGCCTGATTCTTTTGCTGAAGAAAACAGGAAGCCTGTGAGGAGTTTTACTTGTTTAAAGATCTTTCTGGAAACAGTGTGGGAATGGATTGGCAGCAGGTAAGAGACTGGTTCATTGTGTCAGGGTTGGTTTATAGAATATGACAGAAATGATAGTAGGTCACTTCTGAGGCTATGTCCTAAAAGGCGTTGCATCTTCCCCCTTGCTCTCATGGATTGCTCACCCTGGAGGATATGGGAGCACCTCCATGGGGAGGTCCACGTGGCAGGGAATTGAGGCCTTCTGCCAAGATCCAAGGAGGAACTGAGGCCTCCAACAGACAGCCATGTGAATGGGCGAGCTTGGAGACAGATCCTCCGGACCCAGTCAGTCCTTCAGGTGACTGTGGCCCAGACTGACACCTTCACTGAAACTTCGTGAGACAACTGGCTGTCTTACTCAGATTCCTGATTCTCAGAGTAAATGTTCGCTTTTATAAGCCACTAAATTTGGAGATTAGCAGCTATGCAAGACTTGATAACATTCTTTCCTGGAGAATTCCATGGACAGAGGAGCCTGGTAGGCTACAGTCCATGGGATCACAAAGAGTCAGACATGACTAAGCGACTATCGCTTTCACTTTTTTCACCAATATCTTGGGCAAGTCAGATGAAAGCGACATTTTCATGTGAAGTCAAGTGAAGTGAAAGTATATAAGTCTGGAGCACAGGAGAGAAGTCTGGGATGAAGAAAGGGAAGGTGGACAATGGCTAAAATCATAAATGTAAGGACTTCCCTGGTGGTCCAGTGGTTAAGAATCTGCCTTGCAATGCAAGGGATGCTAGTTTGATCCCTGATCCAGGAAGATTCCACATGCCAAGGGGCAACTAAACTTGTGAGTCACAACTACTGAAGCCTACGTGCCCTGCAACAAGAGAATCCACCACAATGAGAAGCCCTTGCACTGCAACAAAGAATAGTCCTTACTGGCCACAACAAGAGGAAGCCCACAACAGCAACAAAGACTCCACACAATAAAAAATTTTTAAAAAGCAGAAATGTAGAAGAGTCCTGGAAGACCATGGTGGAAGGGAAGGATAAGAAAGTCAAGTACAGAATACTAGGGAACACAGTGTCTAAAGGACAGACAGAGGGAGAGGAGCTGATGAAGGAGGAATGAGCCTTAGGAAAAGAACCAGGAGAAAGTGGATAGATGGTTTTGCAAAGGAAGTGTCAGATGGTATGACGGTCAGGATTGAAGTCCAGGACTCAAAAATGTCCCTGGGGCACTTCCCTGGTGGTCCAGTGGCTAAGACTCTATGCTCCCAAGGCAGGGGGCCTGCGTTCCATCCCTGGTCAGGGAAGTAGATCCTACATACTGCACCTAGAGAGCCCGAGTGCTACATCTAAAACCCAGCAGATCCAAATAAATAAATATTTTAAAAAAAAATGTCCCTGGGCCTAGCATCTTGAGGGGTATTGTGTGTCCTTCGGAGTAGGTTCCTGCAGGTGAGCGGGGCAGCAGCCAGATAGTAAGAGTTCAGGGATAATTGGGAGTAGGTGGAGTTAGAACTGTGTAGATCTCTCTCTGAAGAAACTTGGCTGCAAAGGGAAGGAGACAGATAACCGGAGGGAATTGTGGGTTCAGAACAATCTCATCTGTTTTGTTTTTAAAGTTGAAGAGGGAATTCCCTGGTGGCCCAGTGGTTAAGACTTCATGCTTCCAATACAAGGGGCACAGGTTTGATCCCCGGTTGGGGAAATAAGATATCACATGATATGCCATGCCATGCCTTGCAATGCAGCCAAAAATTTTTTTAAATAAAATAGAATAAAGCATGTTTAAAACATAAACTAAAGATAAAGAGAAGGGAAGGTATAATTTACGGGGAGGCTCCCGGAGGAGGGAGAAGATGGCACTCAGATTAGAAGTGGAGGTATTGGCCTGTGGCGGTAGGAATGACACTTTCCAGCAGAGAAGAGAATAGGAGCAATGGTGCAGAGAAATCTTATACCTTTGGTGGGGGGCGGGGGTGGGGGGAAACGGGTTGGGAAAGGCTGGGAGATGAAAGAAGAAAGTTAAGGGAGCTCCCTCCTGAATGTCTCTGCTTTCCCTGGAAAGGAGAAAGCTCATGGGGGAGGGAGGTTTGGGGCCCGAAGAGCTGTTGGGGGAGAGGAAGACACAGCTACCAAGAAGCCTGAGGAAGACTGTTTGGAGGAAACAGACAGCTGAGAGTGAGGACCACTGGTCTTCAGGGGCGCGGACTGTGTCAGTCAGGGTTCTCCAGGGAAACAGAACCAACAGGATGTGTATATATAGACGGATTTATTTTAAGGAATTGGCTCATGAAGTTGTGGAGCCTTGGCAAGTCCAAAATCTGATGGGAGAGGCTGGCAGGCTGGAGACTCAGGAAAAGAGTTGCAATTTTGGAGTCCAAAGGCAGTCTGTTGGCAGAATTCCTTCCTCCTAGTGGGGAGAGGGTGGAGGTCACCTTTGCTACATTAGAACCTTCAACCTTCTCCCATATTGTGAGAGAATCTACTTTACTCAAAATCCACTAATTTAAGTGTTCATCTCATCCAAAAAACACCATCACAGAAATATCCAGAATAATGGTTTGACCAAATATCTGGGCAACATGGCCCAGCCTGGTTGACACATACTGTTAAGCATCATACAGACCTTGACATGTTGGGAGTTTTTCAAATTGCTCAACAGCTGGAGCGTAGAAATGATAAAACTGTCTGGTTGTAGTGACTCAGGATTAGGGTTTTCAAGGCATGGAAAGTTGAGGGTATTGGCAAGAGTGAAGGGATGGAGAAAAGACCTAGACTGGTTTCGAGAAGGAGCAATAGATAGGACAGGAAAGAGGATGGAAGAAGCAGGTGTGCAGTGAAGTCAAGGCAGAACAAGGCGTGGGAGAAGTGAAGGAGCAGGGGTTCGTGGACCAGGTGACGGGGGCTGTCTAGGTGGCTGCTGAGGAGACAGAGCCAAGGTCTTCACTGCAGCTGGATGGGATCAAAGTGTTGTGAGGCTGGCAGGGGCTGCAGACCCAGTGTCTCCAGGGTCCAGGCAGATAACAGAAGTAGTAAAACCAGGTGGGGCCAACTGGAGAGAGTGTAGCAACATGAGCTCCATCTACTGAAAGAGTTGATCTGGGGAAGGGGGAACATAGTATGGTCACGCCTCTGCACTTTTTCAGGAGAAGCCAGAAATCTGAATTTTTTGGTAAAATGATCATATTTTCAAATTTTAAGCTAAATATATATTAGGAAAATGCACTTTGTGAGCCAAACAATATACACCTCTGAGGCCAGCTTTGCCCTGGAGTCCCCAGGTTGTGTCATCTGGGACATAGGACGTTGGAAAGGTATTTGAGGCTGGGGCAGAAAGGTTGGAGGGTGTGGAAGCAACTAGGGGCTCAGTGCAGCCAGTGGGTGGGATCCTGGGCAGGAGGGTCTGTCCTGGGAGGAGTGGGTGCACAGGTGAGGGAGCAACTGCCCTGCCTTTTCCACAGACGGCAGGAGCCTCCGACGGGGTTTCAGTAGGGAAGTCGAATAATTCATTCTAGTTGTAGAAAAATTACTGAAAGAGTAGGTGGAGGCTTGATTGTGGGGTAATTAAGCCTCTCCTTAGGCTGAAGGAAAGCTAATCCATACAAGAAATAATCATGGCCTGAATTAATTTATTCAATAAATCTTTATTAAATGCCTCTGCATCAGTCACTGTGCTAAGTGCTGGACATTCAGAGGTGAACAAGACATTGTTCTCCCTTAAATTATGGTCCAGTGGGAGAAACTGAAGAGGCCACTACTCACTGTATCAGGGTTTTAGTGGAAGATGTAATAGTAACAGCTATTATTTACTGAGTGCTTACAACATGCCAGGCACTGTGCTAAATCCTTTATGTTTATTTTCTTGTTTAATCCTCATGATAACCTCTATTATTATTGTCCTTATTTTTTTTTAAATAGTTAAAAAATATTTACTTACATGGCTGTGCCTTGTCTTAGCTGCATCATGAGGAATCTTTTATCTGTGGCATGCAAACTCTTAACTGTGGCATATGAAATCTAGTTCCACAACCAGGTATTGAACTGGAGCCCTCTGCACTGGTAGCGGGGAGTCTTAACCACTGGATCACCAGGGAAGTCTCTCTCCTTATTTCATTAATGAGGAATCTAAGGTCAGAGAACTTAAGTGACTTGCCAAAGAGACACCTCACAGAAGGGGCCTGGGTAGTTATAAAGGGCTTCCTAGAGGAAGTGGTGATTAAGTGAAGACCTGAAGGTTGAGTAGGAATTAGCAGTGTAAAGGCTGTGAGGGAGGAGTGGGGAGGGGAGATTGTTCTAGGCTGTTAGGAACCAAGGTTAGGGAATGGGCCCATCAGTGGGGGGCAGGGTGGGGGCGTGTTAGAGTGGATTTTGAGAGAGTCGCTGGAGAAGTAACTGGGACCAGATGAGAAGTTTTGTAAGCCCCATTAAGCAATTTTAGTTTTTTAAAATATTCTTTATTTTTGGATGTGCTGGGTCTTCATTGTTGTAGGTGGGCTCTCTCTAGTGTGGCGAATGGGAGCTACTCTAGTTGTGGTGCAGGGGCTTCTCACTGCGGTGGCTCGTCTTGTGGAATTCTGGCCCAAGGGTGCTTGTGCTTCAGTAGTCATGGCGCATGGGCTTAGTTGCTCCAAAGTATGTGGAATCTTCCTGGACCAGAGATTGAACCCATGTCCCCTGCATTGCAGCTGGACTGTCAACCGCTGGACCACCAGGAAAGTTCTAAGCAATTTTATCCTAAGGCTAAAAGGAAACCCCTGAAAAATTTTAAACTGGAGAGCATCATGATCAGATTTGTATCTTATAAAGATGGCTTTTGCTGCAATGCAGAGATTTTGTTGGGTGAACAGCTGGGAGATATTTTGGACGTCTCTGACATGCTGTGGAGATAAGATTCCAGGCAAAAGATGATAGAAGAGGAGATTTGGGGGTGATGGTTGGGCTGGGAAGGCTGTGGAGAGGGGTGAAGAGCAGAGTTAAGGATGCCTCCCAGGTCCTGGCTGGGGCAGCTGGGTGGAGGATGGCAGTGTCACTAGCTGGGCATGTGTTGGGGTGGGAGGGGCAGATTTGTGGGAAGAGGGTGGAGATCATTGAACTTGCTGAGCTGAGGTGCTGGAGGACACCCAGGTGGAGGTGTATGGAAGGTGGGCGGGTGCGTGTTCTGGAGCCCCAAGGGTTGTCAGTTCAGGTGTGACAGCTGCAGCCTTGGAGAGAAGGATGTGCCAAGCAAGAGGACAAGGTCAAGGAGAGAACCTAGGGAACACCAATACTATGGGCAGAGGAACAGAGGAGCTTGCAAAGGAGACTGAGTGCGTGCGTGCACGCTCAGTCACTTCAATCGTGTCCCACTCTTTGCGACCCCATGGACTGTAGCCTGCCAGGCTCCTCTGTCCATGGGATTGTCCAGGCAAGAACACTGGAGTAGGTTGCCATTTCCTTCTCGGGGGAATCTTCCTGACCCAGGGACTGAACCTGAGTTTCTTTTGTCTCCTGCATTGGCAGGCGGGTTCTTTACCTTCAGCGCCAACTGAGAAGACTGAGAAGCTTCCCAAAAGGAAAAAAGAAGAGCCAGGAGAGGTATCCCAGTAACAGAAAAGAGAACACTTCCAGGAGGCATGTTCCCCATCTAGCTGGTGCTCAGCGAATAAAGAGCCATGACGTGTGCTCTTTGCATGTGGCAAGTAGGAGTCATGGGGACTGCTTCAGGCTAGGGGACTCTTGAGTGAGAGGGACGGGGCTGGGCACGAGGGTGTTGAAGGCTGGCAGGTCTGGGAGGAGTTGGGTCTGAGGCTCGGCGAGGGGCTGGTTGACCAGACAGTCTGGGGAGGGCAGGTGTGAAGGAGGACATGGAAGAAGCTCTTTTTCTCACCCCCCCCCCGCCCCCCTGCAGTCCACACTCTTTTGGGTCTGGAACCTATGATAGGAACAGGGAAGGAGGGTCAGGAGGGCCATCCTGGATGTTGGTGGCTTGTGGAAGAGATGGTGTGAATTGAAGCAACAGAAGTGGGTTGATCTAGATCAGCTTTCCCTTCAGGCCTCAGGAGGAAGCTTTACCTCCGTCCCCACCCCCACCCCAGGCCCGCCCCTGCCCGGTCCCCCTCCTCAACCTTCTCTACAGGGGTGGGGGGCAGGGACCTGGGATCTCCAGCTCAGAGACAAGCTGGAGTCACTACAAGCACACACACATTTTACACACACACACACACTTCCTGGTTAGGGTGTGGCTCAAGCCAGCCCCCAGAGAGAGAGTTGTTTCAAGGTAGCCAGGTGGGCCGGAGGGCCAGAATCCCCTTGAGTCCCAGGGCACCCTCCTGAGGGGGAGGGGTGGTCTTGGCAGAACTGCCCAGGCCACAGCCCCAGACTTGGCCTTCTCCCACCTCCCCAGGCCCTGTTTAATATGCGCATCAGGTACGGTGCCCTTTGCAAAACTGTTATTTGTACAGAAGCCCGAAGGAGGGGGAGGGGAGCCGCGCCCCACTTCGCCCCCTCCATGCACTTCACTTGCAGGGACCTGCAGCCAAATACCAGCCCCGGGTCCCTCTGGCTCACTAGCTCAGAGACTTGCAAACCGAGACCGCCGGTTCCCCGGCTCCCCACGTGGCCGCGCTGGAGTTCCTCCGCAGCACTGCCGGAAATGGTCTGGCCTCTGCGCTTCCCCCACTCCCACGGTCCTCCCCACCTCAGCTCTTCCTCCCCACTCCCCCAGCCCTGCGCTCAGAGCACCCCAGCGCCTCCCACTGAACCCAGAGTCTGGCTGCTGTGGTGTATTTGCCTGCGGTTTCCCCAACTCTGTCTCTCCGAACGGAATGAGAGCCCCTAACTCATCTACCCCACCCCTCCCCACCCTCAACGGCGCCCATCCTGCCCCGTCCAGTCCCAAGGGGGTGCAGGAAAAGCCAGGGACTGCGACATAGGTTCTGCAAGGTAGGCAGTGGGCCAGGAAGGGAGCAAATGGCTTTGGAGGAGATGGGCCCCACTGCGCCCCACTCCGGCTGCTGCTTGCCAGCTTGGGGCCTTGTTCGAAGTTTCCTGCCTACCAGTGGAGGCGATCAAACCTACCTCCAAAGGCTGCGCTGCGGATGGAATGAAATAACGCCTGAGGTGCCCAACACAGTGTTTGGCACATAGTAGGTGCTTAAAACAAGTTCCCTCCCCTCTTCACTGTGGGGCTCTGATGAAGAGGTAGAATGACAGAAACTAGGGTCAATGGAGAGAACTCTCCAAGATCCGAGGAGGCCCGGGGTAGGGGGGCGCCTGGGGCCCTCCTTCGCTCCTCGCTCCCCAAGACCTCTGAGAAAGGCAGTCCTATGGGTTAGGGAGGTCTGGTGGGGAGAGCCTGAGGTGGGGACACTGCCTCTGGGTCTTGAGCAACCCCCGCTCTCCACCCCCCCAACTCATAATCCGATTTATATTCCTACTCCCTCCTCTGGACCTGTCACCATGGAAACAGTTTTCTCAGTTGCACTTCATCAGTTTCTCGGCAAATCTTTTGTTCTGCCCCCTCCTTGAGTCTCATTTTCCCTTCTATCCGTCTGCCTTTTTCTGTACCTATGGTGCTCACCTTTACCCCACTCCCCCCCCCACCCCTTCAGCTTTTCTGCTTCTCTCTTGCAGCTTACTTTGTCCCTGCCTACCCCTGTCTCTACACCTTCCCCTTCATCTTGTCCTTCTCAAGTCCAGGATTGTAGCAACAAGCTAGAGTCTATTGGCTGGACAAGAGCTTGAGTTCCTTCTGACATCAGGGTAGAAAAGCGGAGAGTTGTGGAGGGACACACTTATGGGTTCCAGTGAGCTCTGGACAGAGGTCAATGATGTGAAAGTGGATGGAAGGTCTCATCTCTATTCAGTTCTGACCAGGGGGGAGGAAATGGGAGTGGGGGAACGGGATCAGACAGTTTCTTCTGTCCCAAACAGAATCAGTGTGGCTCTGGGATATCCTGCATGGTACAGTCCTTCGTTCACTTCCCAACTCACCCTCAGAGACCTCACTCCATGGTCTTCTGAACACCATCACCCCTCCTTACAGTACTTACTCATGACAACCCAGCATAAAAACATTAGTGCTACCTGTGAGTCCTCTCTCTGTCATCCTCCATATGTAGCTAGAGATCAAGAGGTATCAACTCTTCTTTGTAAGAGGAGAATCTGCTTCTATCCCTATACCCTTTCGTCTAAAGGACTTGAGACCAAGTGCCCAGTGAGTCATTTGGGGCTCTCCCTATAGCCTCATTCTCTCCTGGGCCTCCTAGAAAGATAGTCTCCTCTTAGAAACCAAACCCATCTGAAACATGGCTTTCTTCTCTCCGTTTTTCTCTACCTGATTTATTGAGTGTGCATGCTCAGTTATGTCTGACTCTTTGCGACCTCGTGGACTGTAGCCTGCCAGGCTCCTCTGTCCATAGGATTTCCTAGCAAGAATACTGGAATGGATTGCCATTTCCTCTTCCAGGGGATCTTCCCTACCCAGGGATCAAACCCACGTCTCCAACATTGGCAGGTGAATTCTTTACCACTGAGCCATCTGGGAAGCCTGATTTATTGAACAACCATTATGTATTAGGCTCTTCATATATGTCATTTAATTTAATCTTCACCCTAATCTATAAGGTAGGTATCATTTTACAGAAGAAGGAGTTGATGCTCAGAGTGGTTAATTTGTCCAAGTTCTACAACTAGTAAGCAATAAGGCTAGGTAGGACTCAAGTCCAGATCTGTGGATTTCCACAGTTAGTGTTTTATTCTGTTGCTATACCTATAGTCTGCTTCCATGTGACTCTTCTACTCAAAAAATCTGTTCTGGTTCTGAGCCTTCTGACTTTCTTAATCTTCTGTTAGGCTTGTGAGGTTCATTATGATCTGACCCATTCCACCTACAAGACCCTGGATCTTTCTGCTTCTCAGTATGACATGGACTGGTATCAACCAGAAACATTTGTTTGCTTTAGGACTCGCCTTCATCTCTGTCCTGTTAAATATTTTTAGATAGTGTATATGAAAATATAGTTTCACATTTCACAGAGGTAAACCTCGAGGTATAGTAAATGCTTTGAAAGACAGGGTAAGGATCCAAATATCATCTCCATGCGTAGAATGGCAGGAAAACCTAACAAGATGAAATGATCAGAGATCTGTGTAAGATCTCAGCAACACACAGACTACACGTGTCTTAGAGGCATTTCAAGTAAAACAGAATCAGGGGGTTTAGTAAATTCAGTCTGAGTCATCAGCGTAACATGGTCACCAAAAGTGAACCCAAGTTTAAGCCATATTAGTAGAGGTATAGTTTTTGGAATAAAGGAGAGGATTGATAGTCAGTCCTACTTTACTTTAAGTTGGCCGGGTGTCATTGTGGGCAAAACATTAGTGAACTGGGAATGTTTAGGCCGGAGAAAAGAAGAGTCTGAAATCATTAGAGCTTAGATATATGGAGGGCGAGGAGGTAATTCATGGACTAATGAATAGAGACCACTAGGAGATAGAATTCAGCTCAAAGGAAGGAAAAACAGATGTTCAAAAGTGGAATGGACTGCCCCATTACTGGAGATCTTCATCAAGGTGCTGATAAACTGCTTGCTTGGGATGTTAACAGAGTTGAGAATCAGAAAGAATTAGAGCTAGGTAATTGGTCTCTGAGACCCCTTCCCACCAGGATCTGTGTTCCTCCTGCTTCAGCTCCATCTGCGCCCCTCACTGAGGCCGCTGTGCTCCCCCGCACCTGAGGTCAGTTTCTTGTTTCTCTTCCATGTCTACCAAAGGATGCAACCTGCACTGGTTGCATCAACCCCACATGGTTTAATGATTTAGCATCTTTTATTGTTCTTTAGTTGTCCCCATTTTATAAGCTCCTTTAGGGCAAGTGCCTTTATTATCTGTTACAGGATAAAAACTTATTAACCAATGACTGTTCTCAGACGCCCTCTGCCCTGCAGCCCCTCACCCCTGAGATAATTTTATCCCTCACTTGCTGTTGGAAATCTTGTTGTGGCCTGCTCAGGGCTTTTGTAACATAGAGCTGGGAGAATAGGAGGTGACAGATAAACTAGAGAGGCAGGAGACACACTTTCATGTGTGTTAGGGAGAATCTGGGTAATGGGTGAAGGAAAAAAGAAAATAATGAAACCGGAGAGGCTAAGCTACTCTATGAAAAAGGAAAAAGAAGGTGACTGGTGAAAGAGACAGAAAACCTTTTTGAATACAAAGAACAGAGAGAGGCAGAGAAGGGGGCTGATTTAGGGTTTGCAGAGAGCAATTTAACTGTTGCAAGGTTTAGCAGAATAGAAGAGGAAAGGGGAAAAAAAAGAAAAGAAAAGGAAAGGGAATGTGAACAAGATGTGCTGTAGGTTAGGAACTGGATCACTTTCAAGAGATAAAAGTAAATAATGCTCTGTGGTTACCTGAATGGGAAGGAGGTCCAAAAGGGAGGGGCTATGTGTATACATACAGCTGATTCACTTTGCTGTTCAGTGCTGTTCTAAGTCGCTTCAGACCTGTACGACTCTTTGTGACCCCCATGGACTGTAGCCCACCAGGCTCCTCTGTCCACGGGATTCTCCAGGCAAGAATACTGGAGTGGATTGCCATGCCCTTCTCCAGGGGATCCTCCTGGCCCGGGGATCAAACTGGAGTCTCTTACATCTAACCTGCATTGGCAGGTAGGTTCTTTACCAGTAGTGCCACAGTAGAGACTAAAATAACATAAAGCAACCATAGTCCAATAAAAATTTTTTAAAAGGAAAAAAAAAGATACAAGTAAAAATTGTGATTCCTTTTTGAAATTATTCTTGTTATTTGGGACCCCAGAATATACTCAAGGCTACAAGTTTGTCACTTTCCTAAGACCTGGCACGGTGTCATGGTATCAGTGCCTGCATCAAGCAGCACCTAGTTTCTGCGGACAGAGCAGACAGTCCTGGGGTTATGGGGTCCTACAAAAAGGCAGAAAGTGGAGTGAAAGTGTTAGTTGCTCAGTTGTGTCTGACTCTTTGAGACCCCATAGACTGTAGCCTGCCAGCCTCCTCTGTCCATGGGATTTTTCCAGGCAAGAATACTGGAGTGGATTGCCATTTCCTTCTCCATGGGATCTTCCTGACCCAGGGATTCAACCCAGGTCTCCTGCATTGCAGGCAAACTCTTTACCATCTGAGCCACTGAGGAAACCCAAAAAGGCAGAAAGGTTAAGCTTTTACCCTATCTCAGAGTTATAGCTTTTAAAAACACATCATAATCTGAGATTTCAAGTTACAAATGCTCCAAGAGTTAGAATTTGCTATAGGTCTCGACAGATGGTGAAAATGAGGCCCAGGGAAGTTAATCAACTTGCTCAGAGTCACAGAGCAGGTTTTAGGCCTGGGAATATGCCTGGCCCAAGGCTCTGTCCGCAATCCTGGGATGCCTTTTTAGATTGAGTCAGAGACCTACGTGCATGTAAATAGGGTCATGATGAAAAGGAAAGGGCGGCTGGGAGACTGGGAGTTCTGAGCACCCCTCCCTCTGTTCAGAGCCATGTACCAGGCTCTGGGGGACGTCCAGATAAGGAGGCCAAGCCTGCCTTCCCAGATCTTATGGCCTCACAGGGAAATGAGCCAGATGCAGGAAGAAGTCCAATGGAAAGTTGGAAGCAAGTGCTGCAGTGGTGTCGTGGAAAGAGTCTGAACTGGGAATGAGGAGACCCGGGCAACCCTTCCAGCTGTCACTCACCAGCCATGTGATTTTTGGCCTGTCCTTTTACCACCCTCTGCCTCAGTTTCCTTACCTCTAAACATCCTATCTCTTCAAAATAAAAGCTCTATGGTGCTACATGGGCTTCCCTGATAGCTCAGATCATAAAGAATCTGCCTGCAATGCAGGGGACACAGGAGTTGCAGGTTCCATCCCTGGGTCAAGAAGATCCCTGGAGAAGGGAATGGCAACCCACTCCAGTATTCTTGCCTGGAAAATCCCCATGGACAGAGGAGCCCGGCAGGCTGCAGTCCAGGGGATCACAAAGAGTTGGACATGGCCGAGTGAGGGAAGAGCAAATTAATGCAGCTGCATTATATTGATATTTAGGGGGTGCTGTCACCCAGGGCTCACCCCTCCTAGCACAACCTCAGAAAGGCGCTTGCTTTGAGTTGATGACAAGAATTAAATGTTCCCAGGACTCACAACTGCCAGGCGACCTGGGAAGTGAGGAGTAGGAGGTGACTCGAGTGGCTTTCTCTGGGCCCTGCCTCCGCCAGCCTCTCCTAGGCTTATGAACTCTGCCTTCTATTCCCAAGCTGGCCAGAGCCATGTGATTGTTTTTCTCTGAACAAACTAAGCCTGCTATTTAACCACTATCTTCCTGATAAAAAAAAGAACCTGCAGATAAGCTCATCCAACTCCCTTGTTTTTTGAAGAAACTAAGGTCCAGAGATGAGGCTGACTAGTCCAAGGTCATATGCTCTTGGCTTTCAGGCCAGTCTCCTTTCTTTTGGAACTTGGAGAACTTAATAGAAATGGATTGTTAGGGAATGCAGCCTTGGCGCTCTCTCTCTTTTTTAAAAAACTTATTTATTTTTAAAATTCATTTTTATTTTTACCTGGCCTGGGTCTTTGCCACTGCGCATGTTGGCTGATGAGCAGGGGCTACTGTAGCTGTGGTCGGCGGGCTTCTCATTTCGGCGGCGGCCTTTGTTTCAGAGCAAGGGCTCTGAACACTGGCTCAGTAGTCGTGGTGCACCAGCTTAGCTGTTCCGCTGCATGTGGTATCTTCCCAGACCAGGGATCGACAAGCAATAAAACCCATGTGCCCTACCTTGGCCTTCAGATTCTTAACCCCTGGACCACCAGGGAAGTCCTCAATAGATAGTTTTTGAACAAATAAGTAGATGTTAGAGAAGGATTCCTGGAGGAGTCAGATATCATAGCCTCCAAGTAGGAGGGGATTGTCCTTGGTTAGGTGAACTGCTTATGGGAAAGGAAGTCTTAGATAGAAGATAATGGGAAATGGGAGAGGGAAGGAAGTGGGGCAATTAGGGGGAAAAAAGGAGACAGGAACCCTTGAAGGTCACAACCTTCGGTAACCTGGGAGGGTTTCTGGGTAGAGGGGAGGAAGGGCGTTAGCCCTGCCTGCGATAGGAGGAAATGGTTGTGAGCACCTCGAATCCATCAAGAGGCCTCCTTTATGGGGGAGAAATCTGAAGGCAACTGAGCTTGAGGGGAGGGACACTGATGGGGGATCATGTAGCTGATGGGAGTGTTGAAGCCTGGCTAGAGGTCTGCTTTTGCTGCTGGGGTCTGGAGGGAAGCAGACTGCAGGGTGTTCTGGGAAGGCCTGGAGCATAGAAAAGATGAGGGACAGCTTCCCTCTACTGCCCCCCCCCCCCTTCATTAGGTTGAGACTCTGGCAGGATAGGGTGTCTTCCTGCTCCAGGTGTCTGAGCACCTGGGACCCACAAGTAGAGTCCCTAGGGCAAACATCTGGAAGTGACTGAGGCAGCCTGATAAGTGGGGATGGCATGGCAGGGATTGTGGAAGCTCCACCAGCCTCCCCAGAGGATCCTCTGTCTCTCCGAAGGTTCTGTTCCTGCAGGAGTATTTGAGCAGTCTCCAAAGTTTTCTTTTCCTTCCACCAATCCCCACCTGAGCGCATCTTTTGCCAGAGACTGCTAGTCCAGGTCTAGCCACCAGGGGGCAAAAGAGCAGCCCCGAGGTCCGCGTCTCTCCGCTACCCCACTCGCTCACCTGAAGGCCAAGATGGGCGGTGCCTCACCTGGCTCTCACAGGGCGCCTGGAAGCTCCGTTAACCCCTTCCTGCCTAGACTGAGGCACTGCCTTCAGGCAGAGTCTTCCGTGGCCGAACTGGGCGCGCAAATCTGACGGCGGAGGAAGTGCTGCTTAGGAGAGGGGCTAGGGTGGAAGTGAAGTCAGGGTTTCCGGCTCCTCGGGCTCTTGTCCTAGGTGGGGCTGGGGGAGGCTAGCATTCCCCGCCTCGGTTGGGTAGCTACTCCTGAAGATGGGTGAAGGCGCCCTCTGGAATCCAAAGAGGCCCCGGGCTGCGGTCACCTGTGCGGGGCCTCGCGGGCGGGATGAGGAGAACGCCGAGGCCGCCACGGCACCCAGACTTCCGGGTTCCCCGCAGCCTTCTATCTGTCAGGGCTCTTTGCAGCAACTAGTGGGGGTGGCGGCGGGAGGGCGGCCGAAGGGAGGAGGAAGAGGCACCGAGGGTTAGGGTGGCGGGGGAGGGTAAGACAGTTAAGATTTGGCCTGAGAGCGGGCTGGGTTACGCAGCTCTCAGGTGCCGGTTTTTGTGGGTCGCTTTTCGAGGACTAGGCAGCTTTCCAGGGCTCTGACAAGACCGAGTTCCAGAGACTGCGTTCTGGACCATAAGATGTTAAGCCGTGGGTGGGAGTGGGGTCTGGAGTCCCTCCCTCTTGCCCTCCCTCACAAGCGTCACCACCTAAGAGTCCACCGGGCTGGCGCTCAAGGAGTTAAGTCTGCCCGCAATCTGCAAAGGCTGGAGCCGGGGAGGGGGAGGAGGGGGAAGGAGGGGGTAGAGGACAAGGGTAAGCAGACTGCAGGGAGACAGCGCCAGGAACCCCCTCCCCAGGGACCTGGCCCCTGGGCCCCCAGCCCCAAAAGAGGCCCTGCCCTCCCCGGGGTCGTGCTCTCTCCCCGCAGCCCTGCCTCCACCCTGCAGCTTTGTGTCCCCAGGAGGGTGGGCTGCAGAATTTCCAGCCAAGCTTTGGCTGCCTGCTCAGTTTTTCCAAACCCTCCAGTCGGGGAAGGCGGGAGCCCTGTCAGGATAAGAGTCCCTCCCCCACTGCCCCTGCCGGCCCCCTTTCCCAGCCTCCCTCTCTCCCTGCCCCCCGCACGTTTTCCAAACTCCTTCCCCAATCCGACCCTGGCCCATGCGCCCCAATCCCCACCTCTATTGGCCCCCAAGTTTCAAGTTCAGGTTGGAAGGGACCAAGTGGGTCCCACAATTCTGGAGAGGCGCTGGTAAAACCTTACTCCGCGGGCCAACCCTGAGACCTGCTGGGCGCCCGCCCCATCCCAGGACGTGGCCCCAAAGGCCACCAGGGAGGGTGGCCCAGGGGTCTCCCGCCCCGGAGTGAAGGAGGTGCCGGGGGCGCCGGTCGAGCTGGGCGGCGGGCCCTGTGCTGCTGGTGCCAGGCCCTGGGGCAGGCTTCGAGGAGGGGCAGAGTGTTCCGAGCTCTGGCACGGCTCTGTCCAGCAGGTCTATTATATAATAATCACCATCTATCAGGAAGCCAGGCAGCTGGAGTGAGTGGAGAAGCCAGGATGCCCAGATCCGCTCCTTCTCCAGGGCTCAGGAAGGTGTCTTCATCAAGGTGGGGGGTGTGGCAGCAGCCCAGAGGTGAAACCAAGTTGGGGGTCTAGGGGCAAGTGAGGGGCGCTGGGCAGTCTGAAGGCGGCCCCCACAAGCCCCGCCCCAGAAATCTGACTGACAGTGCCCTGAGCCAATGATTGAAGTCACTGTGGGGGGTTCAAAGTTAACCCTTTCTTGGATTTTTCGTAGCTTAGGGGCTAGAGTCCCTTCCCAGGAACTGTTTCCCTAGTTCAGAATTCCTCCCACCTGCCCGAGGTCGGCGATGAGTACCAGCTGGAGGGTCCTTTCGTCCTCGTCATCCCATGTAGAAATCCCAGATAATCAATAGACCTAACACCGCCCACCCCCTACCCCCACCCCAAAAATCAATTGCATTACAAAATGTGGTTGTGTGTACACGTTGTGTTTCCAGAAACCGACCCGCGTAACGCTGGCTCACCCACACTGCACCACGAATGAACAGGCACTCACACAACGAACATGCCCGAACTTCCACCGACACTCGCTGACACACCTGTGACACTCCTCGTGACACAGTGACACAGAGCTACGGGAAAACACACGGTGATTCCCAGAACTCGCCAGTAGAGGGAGCCACTCTATTCCAGCAATGGGCCGCGGGCCTCCTCCTCCTCGCTCACTCCAGGGTTCCACCCAGAACTCGTGGCTGCCCAGAGCTGGGGCTCCGCATCCCAACCTGGAACCTACGCTGGGGCAATGAGTCACAGCCCCACCCAAGGGAGTGCTCTACATGGCTGCTCCACGGGACGTGCCGAATACACTGAAACTTACCGTGTGCCACAATTAACTGACCCCTTGCAACATGGCCATCACTCCCTGCTACAAACATTGTTTTCTGGACCTGCTATGAAGCCGCGTGGTGCCAAATAGATAATCACAAGCCCGTGTGTCTTGTCACGTATGTAAATGGGAAACTGACCCAAGTAACTGAATGGACCCTTCCTTCTAACAAGCAAATCCTCTTTGAGAAACAACCCTCTTGTCTTGTGGCTCATCTTATACCCTCAGGACCTAGAGAGGGGAGAGGAGGTGAAACCCTACTTCTATGGTCAGGTACCATCCTAGGCTCTGAGATCTTTTATACCAGAGCTGAGCCTCACTGGGCTTTAGTTTTCTTTTCCTTTAAGAGAGAATAATACCTACCTCATAGAGCTGTGATGATTCAATCCCTGACCCAGCTTGATCTTAGCATAGCAGATAATAGACATTTGTCAAAGTTTTGTTGATTGGCTCAAAGCAGAATCAAGAGATAGTGTATATGAAAATGCTTTGTAAATGTCAACGTTAGGCACCCACAGGGAGTGTTATCTTCTCTCAGGATTTCTCCCCCTTTTTTACCTGGGCCTCCCCAGACCTTGCTCAGTGCTCAACTCCAGGTACCATCAACCCATCAAGTGAGTATTTACTGGATCCCTATTATGAACCCAGCACTTGAGTGCTGTGGGTTTATGTAGAGGCAAAGAAGGCATGGTCTGGGCCCTCAAGAATCTTTTGGGTCAACTAGACATGCACACAGGAGAGTCAAGATAAAACATGCAAGTAGGTACTCAGTTGGGTGACGTAGATGTAATAGTTGGTCAAAAGTGTAGGAGGTCAGGGGCAGGGGAGAGCTCAGAGGAATCAAATAGCATGAGCAAAAGGGCTTGCTAGTGTCCTTCCTTTCTGAAGTGTCCATGCTTATTCCTTCTTGGTATTAATTCTGGGTGCTTGGGGACAGTGGGATCCAGGGAAAGTACCCTGGGATAAAGAGACCCAAACTCTAGTCCTGAGCTTGCCACTTTCGATCGATCATTGTAACCCTGAGGAAGTCCTTAACTAATGCAAGCCTTGGTGTCCTCATCAGTGTCTTGGGGCCATAACATCTTTCCCACAGGTTTTTGACAAACACTGATATAACCTATGTGAAATGCTTTTTCAAAGTCCTTTACTTCTTTTTCATTGGATCTATTCTCCTGTAGGGTCTTGGGTGTTTTTGCCTAGCACTCTGAGACTGGGATAGAATTCTTTTGGGAAAACAAAGGTTTCATTTTCACAAACACTTTATTAGTATCCACATTGCACTCTGCTGAGGATTGAGATGAAAAAATTCAGTCCACATCCTCAAGGACCTCATGGTCTACTAGGAAAGAGTATATAGGAAAGTGAATAAAGAGATGTTCAGCACATAATGAATGTGGGTGGGTACAATGAAGAGGGGACCTAGTGGAGTGCGTGCGTGTGTGTGTGTGCGTGTGTGTGCGCGTGTGTGTGTGCGTGTGTGTGTGTGTGTGTGTTGTGGGGTGGGGAGGTCTAGGCAACTCCCACTGCTTCCAATCACTGTAGATAGGCAGGTAGGCTTGTCAAACCTCTCCCCAGCCTGAGATGTTAGCACGTCTCCTCCCCAGTCCTTGGGAATGCGGTGGAGGGAGGGATAGAAGCCCCCACCCCGCCCCCCGGCCAACCAGCCTCCCGCTAGCCGGCCGGGCGCCTTACCGAGTCAGACCACTGGGAGGCTGGGGGAGCCGGGTTGGGCGAGGAGGCGAGCGAGATGGGGGAGCTCTTATTTTGACAGGGGCCTCTCCGGGCTCTGGTATGAAGGCAGAAGGAGGCAGCCAGAGAGCCCCGATGCTTATTCAGGCTGGGGAGCGGAGCCGAGTGGAGGGGCGAGCGAGGCTCCGGCAGCGCAGGGGAGCCCGGGAAGGCGGCGGCGAGCGGCGGAGCCAGTGGCCGGACATGCCCCGGACTCGGGGCCGCTGCACCACCGCCGCCGCCCGGAGCCAGCCGGCCGGACACCCGCACGCCAGGGTTCCCCGGCGCCGCGCCGCCCGGGGGCTGCGACCCGGACCCTCCGCGTCCGACCAACAATAAGCGCCCAGACAGACCCCTCCCCGCCCCGCGCCCGCCTTCCCCGCGGGCCTCGGGGAAAGTGAAAGGAGGAGGCGAAGGAAGGAAGGAAGGAAGGAAGGGAGGAGGAGCAGGAGCCGGAGCCGTGAGGCTGGGGCCGAGACCCCAGCCCCGAGCCCCGAGCCGGGCGGGTGTGCGCGCTCTCCAGCCGCTGCCCGGCGCCCACGACCATGCTCCGCGATTGGGAGGCAGGAACCCAGGCTCCCAGCGACCCCCGGATACCCACTCCAGGGCCGGGCTGGTATTGAGATCAAGGCGTCCAGGATCAAAAGATCACCACCTGCCCGCCTTCCTCCGCACCTCCAACTGGCGAGCAGGAGGACCCCAATCCACCCACCGACCCTGACCTGGTCATGGCGTCCAACTCCGGCCTGGCGTGAGGACCCCCGACCCGCGCGAGGTGAGGGGTGGACTGGGATCGAGGGCGAAAAGTCCTGTCAGGCCAGCTGAGGCGCGAGGAGGGAGATCCAGTTCGAACTGGGGAGGGGGGACACACTTTGATTGTCTCTGGCCCTCTGGCACGCACCCTCAGGCTGTGTAAGGGGTGGGAGACGCCCCCAGGGCTAGCGGAGGCTACTCTTGGGTCCCCAGTCAGGTTGGCAGCCCCAGAGCACAGTGGGGAGGGCTTAGGGGCAGCCAGGGGACCCTGCCACCCTAGCGCAGAGAACAAGGCCGGCCTTGGGCCAGCTGGAGCAGCAACCCTGCCCTGGGGGCTTCTGGGAGATGTAGTCCCCCTCCCAGGCTCACCAACCCCTTGGGTCTCAGCCCCCAGCACTCCTCTCCTGGCTGATAGGATCCTCCGGAAGGAGGTGCACTGGGATTGGAGATTGCTGGGGGTTCCCCTCTGCCCCCAAGCACTGTCTAGGAGCAGCAGGGGCTGTGACTAGAGAAGTCTCCCCTAGACTCTGGTGTGGGCTTGGTTGGGGGGTGGGGCAGTCACACAGTTCCTTGGAGGTGTCTCTGCATAGGCTCAGAGGGGATGGCGCCTGCCTTGGTCCCGAGAGCTCTTGGGAGAGTAACATGATGAAGAGAAGGGAGGCTTAGGGCTTCTTGCTTGGCTGGAGTATGCCCTGTGCCAGGGCTGTTGGAATTTGGTTTCGGGGGACACTGAGGTCCTCTTAGGAGCTGAGAGAGAGGGTGTCCCTGACGGTCAGGGAGTTCGGAGGGTGTCTCTCTGGAGCAGGGAAGCCAGGATCAGCTTCTGTCTGTCTGTCCAGCTTCCTTCCTTCCGGGTTTTTCTGACACCCCCTCCTCCCTCCTCCTTCTGTCTGTCTGCTACTTGGGGTGTGGGTCTGTGTCTGTGTCTAGGGGGGCCTCTGATGCAGGGAGGAAAAGTGTTAATCTGGGAGAGGTGAGCTGGGCATGTGATTGAGCCCTGGGAAAGGGACTTGGAGGCCCCCTTGATCTTTGGCCTTGGTTTCCTGTTTTACCTAGGAAAGCTGTCTTCACACAGTGTCTGCTGTAACCCTGCTGATGCCTCTGGAGGAGGTCAGCTCTCTGAATGAGACCTGCAGGGTGGGTGGGCTTCCGCTCCCCTTGCTCTTCCCCCATCTTCAGCCTCTCCAAGGATCAGCCACTTCTTCTGGGCTGGGGCTGCCTGGCTTGTCTGCTGCCCCCCCAGCACTGGCTTGGCTGCCTTCTCTAGGTCAGGACCGTGATTTCATGGCCCCAGGGGAAGAGCATGTTCAGGCCCTGTCTTTCTGGTATCAGCTCTGAGGTGCCTGCTGATAGAAGCCTCAGGACAGAGTGAGAATGGGAGAGAAAGGTAAGGGGCAGGGAGGTCTGGTATCAGGACGGATGGTGCTGCCTTCCCTCAGCTGATCAGGTTCCTTGGCCTTAGAGCACCAGGCCTGGAAGATCAGCCTTCTGGCCAGTTCCCTCTGGAGGTTCTTTGCTAACCTGTGTTGCTCCAGATTGGGGTGGGGCAGGGGTTAATGTTGGGGAGAATTCTCTCCTGAAGGGGAGACTATATATAGTCTTGGATACAGAGTAATTCCTGTGGTTGGGCTATCAGGGCTCTCAAGCTGGACACAGCTTCTGGAGGGCCATATGGAGACTCAGGATGAGTCTCCAGGTACTGAGGTTGAGGGTCCAGGTGGGAAGAGATGATAGAGTCCCAGAGAGGGGCTAGTGTTTGTGATCACAACAGTGATGATGTGGGACCTAGTGAACTTGCTTTTTGAGTCTGTGTTGGGCACTCATGCTTTCTCTGGATAGTTTCTTCCTCCCAACTTCTGGGTACGTGAGTTAAACAGGAGCCCTGGGCTGGGGACTCAACTTCCATGAACAGGCAGGGCAATAGCCTTCTGGGCACAGGCCTAGTGGGTGGCAGTGTCGACTCAGCAAGGGCTGGAATGCTTGGCACCTGCTTTAGATTAAAGGAGATGCCTGCAAAGGGGGCTGCCTGCCTGCAGGGGGAGGGGCTGGGATGGAGCTCTGTGGAGCCCAGGAGTAGGGTGGAAGGAAAGGACCAGGGTTGCAGACAGCTCTGGCAGGAGTGGAAGGAGCCACCCAGAACAGCAGCCCCACCTCCAGGGAGTCCAAGGCGGGAACTGGGGGCCCTCTGCAAGGCCTCTGGCGCCACAGGCTGCCGCTCTGTCCCAGTGCCCTGGGCGGGCAGCTGCGGGGAGCCAGGGTGTCTGGGTGTCCAGTCTGCCCAGGACTGGAAGAGGCCTCCAAGGAGGTGGGGGGTGCTTGGGGGTTCTCCTTGGCCTGATGCCATGTTGACTCTTCTGGGGGCTCCTGGGTTGCTGGTAGTGAGGCACCCTGAGAGCTTGGGCACCCAGGGGTGCCGGAAAACAGCACCCTTTCCTGGTGCCAGGAGTCCTGGACTCTGCTAGGTTGCTAACTTGGGGGGGGAGGGGGCAGAGGGGATGACACCGTGGGAAAGTGGGCAGCCGTGGGAGCCAAGCGGGTACAGGCTGGGTGCCGCGGGCAGGGAGCCTCTGCCAGGCCTGCTCTCCCCAGGGTGGGGCTGGTTGTTCCAGGGACTGGCTCAACCTGTTGAGCGCCTGGCTGCTCTAACCTGGCATCTGTGTCCCTGCCTGCCAGCCCCGCCAGCTGCCCACCCGCAGCCACACTGCGGGGGCTGTCCCCCCACGGATCTGTTTCCCGAAGGCTCTGACAGGCCAAGGGGCCAGTTGAGGCTCCTCTAGAGGTTCCTCCAGGGTATGCCAAGCTTCCCCAGGTCTTACCCTCTAACCCCCAGTTGGAGGGCCAGGTAGCCAGAGCTAGGAGCGAAGGGGTGAGGTGAAGAAAGCCACAGCGCTGGATCCGCTGCCGGTCACTCTGCCGCCCTGAAGGCAGCCTGGAGTTACTGCCTGGAATTTCCTCCACTGGGTGCCAGGGCCGGGCCTCCAGAGCCCCACCCCCAGCCTGGCCTGACCGCCCCTCCCTGGGAGAGACTTTCCCTGGGGGTTGGGGGAGGGGCGGTAAGGACATTCTGGTGCCCTGGGAGGAGAGGGGTGACTTCCTGGGTGTGGGGGTCTGTAGTACTGCCTCAGCCTCCTAAGTAAGGGCTGGCCCTCCCCATGGAGAGGGGAGAAGCTCCGGATTCCCTGGGAGATGTCCCCTACCCTGCCCTGAGTGTGTGTTTTGTGGGGGGGGGGGGGGGGGCGGCCCTGGGTCCCAAGGAGGGTCCCTGACCCTCCGCAGGCCCTTGCTGTCCTCCCACACCCTCTACCCCGTAGCTTGAGGCCTGCCTTGGGGCTCTGCTAGCCGGCAGCCAAGGGGAACCAGCTGCCACTCCGCCAGGGAGAAGGTGGCCACCACTGCCCCCAGGTAGACGGGGAGGGCCCAGGCAGTTTCCCTGCTGCCTTCCGACTTCTCCAGGCAGTGGCTGGAGCAGAGGCCTCCCCTTCTCCGCCTCCTTTCCACCCCGGCCCTCCCAGCTGGGCCCTGGCCACCTGCCCCTCCTAACCTTGGTGTCTGGCTGAGTCCCCATCCCCGGGGGCCGGGATGCCCTCTGTCCAAGTCCCTCCTCCCACAGGCTGGTGGCCCTGTGCTGGCCTGTCTGCCCCTCCTCCTCCCCTCCCCCCACCCCCAGCCTCAACTGAGAATGGCCCTGAATCCAGCATTTCCAGCATTTCGAAACCAGGATTGTTTTGAAATCCCTGAGCACTTCTCCACCCTCCTCTGACTCCCCTCCTCCCCACTAGCCCAGAATTTAGTGCTCTAATCTGGCTTCATGCTGTGCATTGCCTGGGTGTGTGTGTATGTGAGAGAGAGAGAGTTTGTGCTAGCACATGGCCATGTGCATACTACTCAGTGTGTGTGTGTGTGCGTGCGTGTATCCCAATGTGGGTCTACCTTCTGTCAGCAGTTCTGTGTGACCAGCCGACGTCATTTGTGTTTCCTGGGCCCCCTTGGGCTTTCTCTATGAGTGTGGGCACCTCTGTGTGTCTGAAGGAGTCAGTTTTGGAGAGTTTGTGTTATTTTAAAGAGGTATCTTGGTTGTGTGTGTTTGGGGGTTGCGTCTGTTTCTCTCCCAGGTACACGTGTCTGAGGAGTGTGTGTGCCTGGGGTTGTGTCTTTGATACACATGTGTGTGTGTGTGTGTGTGTGCACATGCACACACTCAGCGCACTCTGTTCTCGCCTCTATCCTCCTCCCTCAGAACACGTCTGGGGGTGTAGCCACAGGTCTCCCCACAGCTCCCTGGGACATGAAGTCCTCTGTCCTTTGAAAGGGAGGTTTTCTGGAGGGAGGCCAAGGCTTCTGGCAGTTCTGTGGTCCTTGGAGAGAAAGTGTGCAGTGGGGAGACTTTGGGATAAACTGTCCCTAGAGCTGGACTCTCCTCCTCTGCCCTCCCCAGCCACCCAGCATCTCAAGGGGTCTGATGCTCCCAGTCCACCCTCTTCTTGTCCTGGTGCTATCGGAGGGATTGTGACAGGGAGGCCCAGTGCTCTCCAGAAAGGGATGGGGGAAGGGACTTAACCCCCCCACCTCCGCCCTTGGGGTAGCTTGCTTCACTGGAGACAAGAAACAGCCAGCCTCACCAGACCTGGGAGCTTTCAGAAAAGTTGACTTTGCTAGTTAGGGGCAGACAGCAAAACAAAACAAGACACTCATGTTTCCAGCCTGAGCAGAAGACAGAGGGGCCTGGTCTCTTGGGGGGTTATACCACCCCACAAATATGAAGCATTGGGTATGGGGCCAGCTGCCATTGTAGCCTTGACCCTGAGAAGTCCTTCTTGTTCTACAGTCCTTTATCGTGTGTTCTACAGGATGAGAGGTTGTTAGGGGGAGCTTGCTTGCTTTCTTTTTTGTGCCAAAGCTAAAATTGTGATGGTCATATTTGCACGGGATACAGGCACTTGGAACCCTGATGCCTTGCTATGACTCAATTTCCCATCCTGGGACCTCAGGCTATAATTGACTACTTTCTTCTAGAAGCACTTGTAGCAAGTCAGTGAAAAGGAAGAGGGCTGGGGCAGGGGCTGGTTGTCGGAGTCTAGGGCCTATGGAGACAGCAGCAGAGGTGAGCAGAGAGAGAAGCTGTCTCCTTCTAACCCCCCTTCCCATGGCCTCTGGGAGGAGGGGAGGGGTAAGGGCACAGGTTGGTACAGTGCTCAGTGACCCAGCAGGGGGAGGGCCTTGGCAAGGAATCTTCAGTTTGTTTCTCAATCTCTGTCTCTGAGACCTGCACGCCCGTCACTGCAGACACCTTCAGGAGATGAGCCCAGAAAAGTCACCCAGGTGATGGTAGGACAGGGCAGTACCAGATGGGGACTGGTGGTCCCATGTTCTGGCAGGCACGCTACGCTTCCCCACCTAGAATGGGAAGCTGGGCCCAGCAGGAGGTCCCCTCCCCAAACCCCCTGTCCTGGCCCTGGGCACACCACAGGCTGGAGAGGGTTAAGTCTGGTTGGCAGGGACAGCGCCCCCCCCCCCCCCCCATTGCAGTGAGAGAGGGAGGGAGGGGTAGTTAGCAGCTTGCTCTAGTTGGCTTCTGTCCCAGAATTCTTCGGAAAAGAACTCCCCTTTGACCCCCAGTACAAACTGAGCCGAGCCACCAGCCTCCCTCCCGCCTGCCTGCCTGTGGGAGCTTCACCCAGCCCCCTCCTGCTGAACTGCTAAGCCCAATTCTCTCCCTCCAGGCCCTCCCAGCTAGGCCCGGTCCCCAGGACTGGAGTCTTCCGGGGACAAGGGAGGCCACACAGGGACAGAGGACACACGCCATTCTTTTCCCTGACACAGGATAACCCCAGGGTGGCGGGTGCTGGAAGCTGGGGTCCTCAGGCCTCCTCTCATCCATCCCTCACACCCAAGTCCTCAGGCCAGGACGGGGGAGTCCTGCCCACCCCACCCCCGACCCTGGGGCTGAGCCCTAAGGCATCTCCAGGGCCTGCTCCTTTCCTGCTTCCAGGGGAGGGAGGGGGAGCCGTGCGGTGGGGCGGCTGGGTCAGGCCTGGCTCCCGGCCAATCCACAGAAGCCGTGGAGGGGGGGTGGTGTCCGAGTAGCTCCGGGACTTCCTGGAGCTACAAGCCCGTCTGTGTACATGCTTAGCGGTGTGCGTGCGGGGGGGTGGGGCTGGGGTTCTGGGAGGAGCAGGGGTAGAGATTGCTGGCCCGGGGCTTCGAGCTGTGACCCTCTCTCCACAGGGAGCCCCAGCCCCGATCACACCCTTGAGCCCGAGCCCGACACGCGTTATCCCGAGGTGAGAGGTCTGTGTGCTTGTGTGTGTCCTCACACCCTCTGCGCTCAGCTCTGCCTGCCTCTGCCGGAGCCTCCTGCTTGGCTTTTTGTCTTGAGCGCCCTCCTCCTGGCTCTCTGCCCCTACTTCTCCTTTCATTCTCCTCCCCCAGAGGAGGGGGTGCTGACAGCTTACAACCTGGGACCCAGTGGGGATGGGGGCGGGGCCCGGGCAGGAAGGGTTAAAGTGCTGAAGCCGCAGTCCCAGTGAAAGTCCCAGCCGGGGTAGGTGGTGGGGAGCCCCAGCCCAGTCACCCCTGGAGGGCAAGGTATGGTTTCCTTCCTGATCATCCCAAGTGCCTGCTACCCCCTGCCTGCTGGCTTTGGCCTGAGCTGGCTGAGTCAAAGCCAGGGTGGCCACCAGCCACAGTAACGTGGTTTCTGTCCTGGCTCCTAGACACACACACACACACACACACACACACACAGGCACGCAGGCACGCACACATGCAGGCACGCAGGCACACGCACACTTTCTCCCTATTGCCACCCCACCCCCTCCTTCCCTCCTCCCTCCCTCCCTTTCTTCCTTACTTAGCAACAACTCCCTGAATTCACAACAAACACGCCTGTAGGATCCCAGACTAGGGAAAGCTGGAGAAAGTACAGGACTGGGAGGAGGCCCTTCTAGACTGTCCTCAGGAGGGAAGGGCTTCGAATCCCCCCACCCTCCCTGTTGGAGGCAACCACCACCCAGGGACTGGGGGGAAAGTGGTCCTGCTTCCAATCAGGCAGTGAAAACACTGGGGGGCAGCGGCCAGGTGTGGCCGAGCAGGTGGGGGGCGGGGCTGAGACTCCACCCATCACAAGTGGAGTCCCACTTGACCTTTGACCCCCACCTGCGAAGTGGGAGGGGCCACAGACTCCTCAGCCTCTGGGCCTCTCAGCAGGGGCCTGTGCTATTGTCATGGTAACTTGCTGGGCTGGGCTCCCTCCCCAGACTCTTAGGGAACTGGATGGGTGACGGGTGACAGGTTGGGGGTGGGCGGGGCTGGGGTGGCCTAAGAACTTTACTCTCAGAGCCCCAGCGGGCCAGGCACCTAGGTAGAGGGGGCGGGGAGTTGTGGCCTCTCTTTGATCTCGTCCCTGAGTAGGAACTGTGGCCTCTGGCTAGGACCTGCTGCGCTTCAGGTTTGGAGGGAGTCTGGAATGAGGGAGTGAGGCACCAGGGCGAACCTGTATTGTGAAATGGTTAAGAGCAAATGGCTGGAGTATCTGGGTGCAAATCCTGACTCTTCTAAGTTTGGACTGTCTGCCTTAGGCAAGTCATTCAATGTCCCTGTGCCTTGGTTTTCTTCTCTGTAAAGTGGGGATAAGAGACTTTTCTTGTAGAGTACTAAGTTAGAGAATTAAATTAGATAATGGCTGTGATTAGCAGCTTGACGTTACAGAGTAAATGCTCAATAAATATTAGAGATTTTCCTAATTATTATTAGTCGTAGGAACTCCTGGTCCTCCCAGAGGCTTTAGTAGGGAGAGATAGGGGTGGGGAAGAAACAGCCTTTCCAATGCTTGAGATTCCTAGATTCTAATAGCCTTCCAGACCCACCTTCTTGCTGCCTCAGTTTCCCCACTGCTGGTGCTGGCAGGCATCATGATTGCAAGTTTGGGAAATAGCTGTGGGCCTGGAGAAGGGTCTGAGGGCTTAGGGCCTGCCTGCCTCCCCATCGCCCAGCACTTCTCAGGGCTGAGCCCCTCCTCCCCCAAGCTATTAGCTCAGATCCGCTTCAACACCCCTCCCACCATCCCATCTCCTGCAGCTCTGTTCCTTTACCAGGCTGAACAGCCCTTAAGACACACTCCTTCAGTGGCTTAAATGGCTGCCTCCTCTCTTTCCTGGCCTGAGGGGTCCGGGACCTTCCTTGGGGAGAAGAGTAGCATGAGGAGCTGTGACACGGATGGCAGCTGTCAGGCCTGCCTTGGGGCCCACGGCATTTTCCCTGAGTGTGGCGGGGCAATGCCAAGGTCTCTGATATGTGTAGAAGCCCAGATGGGCAGGCCCAGCACCTGCTGCACACAGATGGGCAGGAAGTCCATCCTGAAGCCCAGAGGAGGGGTGGGGTCATATCAGCATCCAGAGGACAACCCCGGAACCCTTTCCTCTGCTACCCATGCATGGGTAGCCCACATGAGTACATGTGGGCAAGGCTGGGAAATGTTCTGTTTCAACCCTGTGTGCCCTGGGGCAGGCCAGGGGAGAATGCTGAGTGACTCTGGGTGAGCAAGGCTCCCAAAGGCCCTGGGATGAGAGTGGGATGATGGAGGGGCTAAGGCTTGGGAACTTCTGGGTGAGGATCCAGGGTAGCAGGCATGCCTACCAGGAGGGAAGCTCTGCAGACACGTGGTTTGGTCTTCTCAGGAGTAAAAGTGATCAGATATGGCAGAGTGCCTGGGATTCCAGGACTCCTGGGGATCTTCTCTGGCCTGGTACCAAGGCAGGTGGGCTGGAGCCCCTGGCTCTACTCACCACTTCTTTCTGGGAACAGAGGAATCTCTTCCCTTCCATGGGCCTGGGAGTGAGGCATCAGTGTTGGCCTGAGCCATGCCTGACTGCTGGGCCGGCCATGCTGCCTTTGCCCAGCCCCTGAGGCCTGTTCCTTGGGCAGGCTGGGGCTATTTTTGGGATCGGGCTGGGGCTCTGGGGCTGGTTTCATATGTTCCAATGTGAACAGGAGAAAATGGGAACAGATGGCTGGAGGGTTCCAATCAGTGGGTCCTGCTGGGAGCAGGTTATTTTTAGGGCCTTGTTAACCCTTTGGGGGCTGTGGAGCCACCCCAAGAGGGACAGGCCTCTTTAGCTGAGAAGAGGATAGGTCTTCTCTCTGGATCTCTACTTTCAGAATTGCGTGTCCCAGTTGCTCTTCTTACCTTCTCAGACCCTCCACTCTTTAAAGAGGCCCATGGTAACAAAGTAGGCTCCTGCTTCCTCCCAGCCTAGACCCTGAAGGGAGACTGCCAAGGGGTTGGGGTGGCTGGTGGAGGGGATGTGGCCACTGTTGGAAGGAAACTCCCCTTTGCTTTTCTCCTGGGGTTCTGAGACAGCCCTGAGGGTAAGAGAGTGGATAACTGCTCTCTGGATTCAGGCTCTGGGTTTGAATGTTGATAAACCCAGTGAGGCCCAGAGGAGTTCTCGCCCGAGGGACCTGGCCTCTGTGAGGACAGAGGAGGAGCCAAGTTTTTGTACTTGATACCACTGAGATGATGCCTGTGGGCCCAATGTCTTGAAAGTCACTCAGTCATGTCCAACTCTTTGTGACCCTATCGACTACAGCCTGCCAGGCTCCTCTGTCCATGGAGTTCTCCAGGCAATACCAGAGTGGGTAATCATTCCTTTCTGCAGGGGATCATCCCAACCCAAGGATCGAACCCAGGTCTCCTGCATTGCAGGCAGATCCTTTATCGACTGAGCCATCAAGAGCAAATCTCTCGACAGTGCCCATCTTTACCAAATGCCCATGGATTTGGGTGCCATGTAGGGGGTAAATAAGGGGGCATCATGGCCAGAGGTGGTTTGTTGAGGGCTATGGCACAGGCATTCTGTTGGCTAGTTTCGCTATTAGCATCTCACTTGATACATTGATCCTCATTCTGCAGATGAGGAAACTGAGGCTCTAAGGGCTGAAGGGATGGATAAAGTCCTGTCATTCAGAGCTGGTGGGATGTGATTGGACTGCAAACCCACCTCTCATTCCACTGCATCACTCACTGCCTGCCGTGTCGTGGCCCCAGAGGGCAGCAAGGCTGCTAGGGCTAGGCCTCCTCAGGGAGCAGGTCTGAAATGAGCCTAGGAACTGAGGCCTGGGGGCAGGGGGCCCTGCCTGTCACCACTCTCAGAATCCCCTAAGCCCTTCTGGCCTGAGGGTGCCAGGACTGACACCAGAAACCCCATGTGGCCTTCCTGTCTTCCCTGCAGGAGGATCACAGGCACACATCCTGTCTCGTCAGCCCCCACCCCCACCCCGTCCTGGTGCACATGCCCCTGCTTCCTGTAGGGTCATGGCAGTCTGGATGGCAACGTGGGCAGGGCTGGAGGGCCCTCCAGGTACTGCCGGTGCCAGGAGTCTGGGGCCGGCTGGCGAGGTGAGGGCTGGGAGGATGTCTCTGTCGCGGGCAGCACCTGGGGGAGAGAGCCCGGCGGGCAGGCGGGCTCTGGGTGAGGGCCCGCCCCTGGTGCGCTGCCTTTGCCAGCAGTCTGCCCGCACTCCGCAACTCCCACAATGGCCCCATTGTTCCCAGCCGCCAGGCAGTTTGGAGGAGGTTCCTGGGCCACCCCTAATCCCCCCCCAGAAAAGGGTCCGATTAACCCCTTGGAGGATAGAGGCCAGGTGACGGTCCCCAGGGAGCTGCCCTGTCCATTCGTCTCTTCTGGGAATCGGGCTGGAGACACCACCTCCTACCACGTGTCCGCAGCAACAGGGCCCCTGGAGAGCCCGGGGTCCCCCACAGGGGAGGGAGTAGCCCCAAGACCCTCTCCCACCCCCACAGCGGTGCAGGTGCCAGGGGGCAGGAAGTGCCAGAGGGGTGGCAGGCGGAGACCAGATATATTTGGGCCGGTGGGGCTAATTCCAGCCACCACCTCCTGCCCTACTGGCTCCTGAGCGCCTTTCCTTCCTGTGAAACCAGAGCTGGGTTGGGCCTAGCTCAGGATTTCGGTGGATTTAAAGAGGCAGCACCCTCCCTGGCAGCCCGGCTTCCTCTCCCCCTCCCCAGGTGGGGTCTGGGGCCGAGAGAAGGCTGGAGAGCCTCTGCCCCTCCCTTGCCCCGGGCTAACCCCTGGCCCTTGCCCCCGCTGGGGTACCAGGCTTTTGGCACTCCTTTCTCCCAGAGCTTTGAGCGGGTGGGGTGGGCGGGGGTGGGCTGTGGTTTCCTGTGTTGGCTGTTTGTGCCTGGCCCAGAGTGCCCGCCGCCTGCCTGGGCTTCCTGCCCTGTCTTGTTTCCTTGTGCCCCCCACCTCCTCCCCCGCCTCCCCCCTGGGGGGAGGGAGCAGCCAGGGATTGGGCAGTAGCCTTTGGGGGCACCCCACTGCCAGGCTGTGACTGCTTCTTGAGGCCTGGCCACAGGGGCCCTGGCTACGGGAGCCAAGTGAGGCGACCTCTAGCTTGTCTAGGCAATGCTACTTAGCCTGGTGGTCTCCACAAGGGCCGAATCCACCCCTCACCCCTGAAGCGCCCTTCAAAGACCCCAGACTGGAGGGTCTGGGGCCAGGAATTTCCATGTCCCAGCAGGGCTGGGGTTGCCAGACATCACCTTGGGGCTTCAGGTGGGGTGGGGCTGGAAACTCCCAGACAAAAATGGTTGATTTGCATGGTCTCCTTTGGCAGGAGGTGGGGGGAAGTGGGGAGAACTGCTAGGAACCAGGCTGAGGGGAAGGCCCCCCAACCCTGGAAGTCCCCACACAGAGGGTCCCCAGCAACACCTTGGTTCTTGAGCAGATTTCCTGCTGGGCTAGGAATCCTTGACCTCCCCACCCCGCTGAGTCACCACCTCAGGAAGAGGAAGTGACCTGGGTGATAGGGGAGAGCTTCTAGGGACCCTGGAGAAAGGGGACTCAGAACCTTGTTGTCTTGGGTGCTGCCTCTCCCTAGGCCAGTGGCCAAGGATCCCACCCCTAATACTCCCAGCAGGTCTCTGTTCTTTCAGCCACACAGGGTTCCTAGCTGCCCATTTCCTCTCTAGAGGCGTCTGTCCACTGCCTGCGGAAGCATGGACCCTCCAAGCAGTGTTCTCAGTGCCTCTTTGGGGTGGTTTGGAG
This sequence comes from Muntiacus reevesi, assembly GCF_963930625.1. Classification (NCBI taxonomy): domain Eukaryota; kingdom Metazoa; phylum Chordata; class Mammalia; order Artiodactyla; family Cervidae; genus Muntiacus; species Muntiacus reevesi. The sequence continues at coordinate 62,317,826 of NC_089257.1, forward strand.
CTGGGCTTTGAGACTGGTGTGCTGGTAGGCAAATCAAGCAGAGGCTCCCAAGGTGGGAGCCGCTGAACAGAGGTAAGTGGCCACTGCTGTGTGCTATACCTGTGGCAGTTCTGTGTTGAGCAGGGAGCTGGCCTGTCCCACCTTGGAGGTCCTGGGCATCCATCAAAGCCTTCCTGGTCTCCCTCCCCCAGCTGAGGTCAGGTCCACTTTGACCCTTAGGTCACTGCTCCCCGCCCCCGGCCTGCCCCCCCACGTTTCACCAGGATGGCAAGATCTCAGGCAGGCTTTGTCTCAGCAGCCTCCTGGGCTCCATTCTCATGGGTCTGCTCCTGGCCCTTCACTCGGGTGACTGGCACCTCCTCCCTGTTTGTAAGCATGTCACTGCTCCCCACCCCACCCCACCCCCTAAGAGGAGCCCGGGTCTGTGTTCGCAGAGCTGCATCCCTTTCACCCCCCTCAGGGGCTCCTGGCCTGGTGCCAGGAAGCCCCCCTCACTTTGTTCCTGCCCCATCCCCAGGGTTTTCCAGGTCTCTTCCGGGGACTCTAAGTACATAGAGCAGGAGGGTCTCTGTGATCTGGGGCAGGCTGCTGAGGGGCAAAAGGGGGAGGTGTGAGATGGGAAAGTCCTGACTCATCTGTACTTGACTCAGCTCGTCCTGCTGGGTGGGAGCGAGGGGGTGGAGTCCTAGAAAGGAGGGCAACTCAAAGATTCTTCTGGAGAGGAGCCTTGGCCCCACTGAGTACCCTGGAGAGGATGAATTTTCTAACAGCCCCTTCCCAAACTGCTAAATGCCCCAATATTTGAAGCTGTAAACAGAGGAAAGGAAAGTGGGTAGCCTTTGCCCTACTGGAAGCCCATCTGTCTGATGCAGGCACAGACACGCCGTCATGACTGAAGGGGAGGACACTGCAGTGTGGGGGAAACACCGGGGGAACAGGGTCTTGGTAGGCCCATGTAATGGTCATGCGACCCAGGGGCCTCTGACTTCCTTCTCCCAGATCTCAGTTTCCTCTTTGTGAAATGGGGATAGAAATACTGCCGTGGCAGGTGGTTGGTAGTTTTGAGGATCAGCGAGGTGGGGAAGGGGGAAGCCTGGGACACCTGTCAGTCATGGGCCTGCCCCTAAGCCCTCCACCGCATCTCTCCCCCGACGTGACTGGCCTGGGGACTGGCCGCCGGCTGCTGTTCAGCCAGGCCTGGAACCGGAGCAATCTTCCGCTGAGAAGGCCAATGTGCCCTGGGGTTAAGTTAGAGTGAGACTCCCACAGGGTCCCTGGTGTCCCACAGGGCCTCCTAGGTCCCAGCCCGGCCTGCAGCAGCCCGCCAGGGAATGTGCCCCGGTGTCTGGCTGGGCCTGTCACCGGGACGGAGCTCCCGGCCCAAGGCTCCTCCCCCGCGCCCCCCCGCCCCTTCCTGGGATCTGCGGGAGGGGCGGGGGGACGGGACCGGGGGCAGTCGGGTGAGGCTTCCGTGTTTGTGTAAGTCTGTTGGCTGGTGTATCTCTGACCCCGTGTGTGTTCCTTTGTCACTACCGGGCTCAGCTCTCTATGGCTCCCTTGTTGTCGGGCCTCAGTCTTTTCATCTGTCCAATGAGTCGACGCGCCCCCTCTCTGCCTTCTGGCCGCCTCTGGAAACGTGCGCCCCCGGCTATTTCTGCGCTCCTGCTTCGGCCGGCGCCTCCCTAGCCATCCCGCACACCTCCGCGGGCCGGCGTTTGAGCGCGCCTCTAGTTTCCTGGGCTCCGTGCGTGTCTTTGTCTCCCCGTCCACGTGTGAGCTGCGAGTGTGTGTGTGTGCGTGTGAGTCTAGAGTTCGGGTGCTGGTGGGTTCCCGGGGCTCTTGCCTGGCGGCGCCCGGCGCGAAGCTGAACCTGGGCCCCGCCGCGGCGCGCGCCCGGCCCCTCGCCGCCCTTGGCCGTGGGTCTGTCGGGGCGGCGCGTGCGGGGCCGGGAGAGGCACGCTGCAGCCCTGCCTGTGGCCCGCTCCCCGGCTCGCTGGCTCTGTCGCTCCCTCGCTCGCTCTGCCTCTGCGCTCGGGCTCTGCCGGAGGGGGCGGGGTGGGGTGCCGGGGCGGGGGGAGGGGAGGCTCCTGCATTCTTGCGGTCGGGGAGGAATCTGAGCCAGCGTTACTGGTCTCCAGAAGAGCCCAGCTGCAGCCCCGAGGCCCCGCCAGGCCTCTCGCTGCCCGCCCGGGCCTGCTGGGATGGGCACGGGCTAGGCCTTGAGCTGGGGGCGGGGCATCGCCCCCACCCCCGGCCCCCTTCCCGCCCCGGCGCCCGGGGGCAGGGCGCAGCGCTGGGGCGGGGCGCCAGGGGTTCCCCCGCCCCCTCCACGGGTGAGGGGCGTGCCTGGGGGGGCGGGAGTCCCCCCCCCCCCCCATCCCCAGGGGCCTGACAGACCTCTCAGCCGCCCCACGCGGGCACCTTGGCAATGTATCTTTTTAGTGAATTCTGCCCCTGCGGCCCCGGGGGCCTTGCTAGAGACTGCAAGCTCCCTGAGGGTAAAGTGCGGGAGGGATGGATTCAGACCCCGACCTGGAATCCTTCCCGGCCGCTCCCACCCTACCCTGTCCAGTACCCTAGTCCCAGGGCTGTTGGGTCCTCCCGTCTCCCCTCCCCTCCTCGCACCCCCTCCCCAAGTCACAAGTTTTCTCTTTGGGGCTTGTTGCTGCAGTCCCTGCTCCAGTACCGAGTACCTGGCTGGGCCCTGGGCACGCACAGGGGCCGTAGCCCCACTGTGTGTGGGAGCCATGAGGATCCTGGCTAACAAGACAAGGTGTGTGGGTGTCGTGGAGGGCGGGATGTGTGTGTGGAGTGAGGGGAAGGGATGGGCCCAGTGTTGATGGGGCTGAACCGTGCAGGCTTGGAGAGCAAGACCCCCTGGGTACCTGGCTTCTCGGCCACCGGTGGGCTAAAGGGGGGTCAGAATCGGAATGCCTGCCCCCAGGCAGGAGCCCACAGCTTTAGCGCCTGAGCCCAGGGGACAGAAGGGAATGGCAAGCAGCTAAGCTTGCAGTTCTAGTCCCTTCCAGTCCTTTCCTCTTAAAAACGGTTTGTGCAGACCCCCGCCGGCCCCGCTGTCGGGTCCGCTGGCGCCCTCTGGCCTCGGTCTAGCTGGGGGTGGGAGCTGGAGGGGCGGTGCCTGCCTCCCTCCCCTTCCCCGGGAGAAGCCGGCAGACAGGGCCAGGCGGCAGCAGCAGGACAGCAGAGCTGAAATAAATCTGAGCTGGTGTGGAATGAGGGGGGATAAATATCCTCTCCCGTGATGTGATCTTTCCAGCGGCTATTAATAGGTCTCCGGGGAGGGGGAGGCGGTGGGGGGAGCGGGCTGGAGCTTAAAGGGCCCGCAGCCTAGGCTGCAGGAATCCTTGGTTTCAGTCTGCTCCATGCACCAGTCCCCTCCCCCTTTCCTCTTGCTCCTGCCTGCCGGCCAGACCTGCTGGTGCACCCTCTAAAGGCATTCCCCTCCTGCCCTGGGGAACTGTCTGGACCAGTGGGCACCACAGTCTGGTGTGCTTTCTCCCACTTCCGCAAGGGGAAATGGGGCTGGGCCAGGAGCAGTAACCCCCAGGTCCTGGGTTCCTTCCCTGCTGGTGTTGGGACACATGGAAGTTGAGGTTGGGGGGCCTTGGAAGGAGTGTGAAGACAGCAAACCCTTGAAGAGAGAATGCTTAAGAGTTGGCCAGGTGCTAGTGGAGGGGGTTGCCATGGAGGCTTGCCGTCTGATGGATGCTGGGGCTTAGGGGCCGGGTTGGATTCTGCCAACATAAGGCCCGGGTTTTCATTTGGGGACTGGAGGGGTGGAGGGGTTGCCCCATCTTCATTCCCCAAGTGGAGAAGGGCATCAGCCCTTGTCCGAGGAGCCATGGAGGGAGATAGGGGATAGCTGGTGGTCTTAAAGATGCCACTCAGCTCCCACCTCCCCAACCATTAGGTGAGGCAGGATGGGGTGATGAAAATCCAGGCTTGCTACACCCCTGGCACTGCGATTAACTTTTCATGTCTCTTCCACCTCCCAGGTTACCCCACCCCAGGAGGAGAGAAGCTCCAGGGAGCCCGCCGCTGTCCCCCCGCGGCCACTGCCCCCCTGCCCCAGCCAAGCCAATGCACCCAGAAAATAAGTTGACCAATCATGGCAAGACAGGGAATGGCGGGGCCCAATCTCAGCACCAGAATGTGAACCAAGGACCCACCTGCAACCTGGGCTCGAAGGGCGTGGGGGCGGGGAACCATGGGGCCAAGGCCAACCAGATCTCACCTAGCAACTCAAGTCTGAAGAACCCCCAGGCAGGGGTACCCCCTTTCAGCTCGCTCAAGGGCAAGGTCAAGAGGGAGCGGAGCGTGTCTGTGGACTCCGGCGAGCAGCGAGAGGCTGGGACCCCATCCCTGGATTCAGAGGCCAAAGGTACCCCATTTCCTGATGCCTAAGACCCCAGCATCGTCCACCGTCCTAGACACACAGGGGCTGGGAGAGGATCTTTCTGCACCCCTGGCCTAATCCTCACAGCATTTATGCAGGGGCAGCCTCTTTCTCTACCACCCCCACACCCCCCCTACCCCGGTTATACCCACCCATCTGCTCATTCTCTCAGGACTGGGTGGAGATGTTTCATCCTTAGGGCCACACAGAGTGATGGGGCCTCCCGTCGGGTCAGTGTCTGTCAGCCTCAGGCCTCTCCTGCTTTCCCACCAAAGCCCCCAGAAGGGAAACGGGAGGTGCTCTGGGGTGAGGTGGGAGGTGCTCTGGGGTGAGGTGGGGACCCACACACCTCCCAGGAACCTCCTGGTGTTCCAGCTGGTGGGAGCAGGCACTGGGGCCTGGAAGAGTAGCAGCAGCTTCCCCCTCCCCCCCAGCCCTAATTAGAACCAGTTGTGGTTGGGGATTACGTTGGGCTTGGTGCTGGGTGGGGGAGGGGAGACAGGCAGCCAGGCTGTAGAGAGAAATCAGAAACAAATGGTGTTATGGTGGGGGCCAGGGGCTGGCAAAGTGCCCACTGTGGCCTGTGGCCTGGGCAGTGCCCCCTGGGCAGGGGGGCATCTGGGGGAATGGGCTTGGGGAGGCCCCCGGGTGTGGGAGGACCGGCCCCCGCGGGTACTCGCTCACTCACCCTGACCCCTGCCTGCCTGCCTGGGCAGAGGTGGCACCCCGGAGTAAGCGGCGCTGTGTGCTGGAGCGGAAGCAGCCGTACAGCGGGGACGAATGGTGCTCAGGTCCGGACAGCGAGGAGGACGACAAGCCCCTTGGGGCCGCCCACAGTGAGTGCCCATCGTTGCCAGGATGCTGTGGCCCATGGCGTCCCCGGGGAACAGTTGCCCTGAGGGAGCCTCCCTCTCTTCACCTAGGGCTTTCGAGGACCCAGGCTGGGCCAAAAGGAGCAAGGACTCAGGAGCCTGGGCTCCTCCGCCCCTCCTCTCCCATCTCTGACTCAGTCCCTCCCGGCACTGACAGCTCAATCCCCGCCTTCCAGGTGCTCAGTAGCCCCCTGTCCTTAGGGACCTGGGTGGAGTAGATGGAACCTTAGGTGTCCTCTCCAGCCACACTGGCTACACCTCCTCCCGTGATTTCCTGGCCTCTGCTGCCACCTACTGGTCAGTAGAGGGAGGGCAATGAGGGTTCAGCATCCCTGGGAGCTGGACAGCTGGCTGGACCCTGCAAAGCTATGCTAAAGAAGTCTGGGTGTGCCTCTGGCGCCCTTCCCTAACCTCTAATTGACTTCTGGAGCTCATCACCAAGACGAGGAGTGGGTGTGGGTGGGCGCCCACCTCTCTCATTCTTGCACTGATCAGTGTATATTTGGGCCTTGCACAAGTGATGGGGGAGAACCAGACATACTCCTGCCCTTGGGAAGCCTGTGCATGTTGATCTGATGCTTTTCCTCCACACTTGCATCTGTGTGTGGGGAGCAACAACTCAGTGCTTAAGAACTAGTCAGAGAACTTCCCAGAGTTACACTGGGAACTTTTCCAAGGCTGGGACTGTAGAAAGGAAGAAGAGAAATTATGCCGGACACTTTGTTGCTTTGTTTTACTTAATTGTGATAGCAGTGCTGTGAGGTAGGTGTTATTAGGAAGCAAAAGAGGAGACAGACTCAGCAGATGTTTTTAGAAGGAGTAGATCATGTCTGTGGAGATGGCGTTTGGGATCAGACACAGCCTGTCAGCCTGCCAGTACTTTAAACATCACCTGGTCCCAGTACCCCTGCCCCCCAGCGGACTGACTAGTGGTTCAGAAACCCTGGCCAAACCCTTCTGTGGTAGATGGGGGTAGACACTGCTTCATAGAACAGACCCTCCTCAGTTCACTTTTACAACAACTAGGCTGTACCATCGTAGAAACATGAAGACACAAGGAAATCAAAGAAGTTGCTAATATCCCATACCGAGTACCACGGCAATCAGTTACTGTTTTAGTTATACTGATATTAGATTCTTGAAGAGTTCTTTTTAATGGTAGGGCAGAAGTTAAGAAGAAGTTAAGAAGTTAATGTAGAAGTTAAGAGCGCAGACTGTGTAATCAGACCCCCTTTGGATTATATCCTGGATCTTCTACTTATCATTTGTATAAGGATGGAAAAGGGCCTCCGTTTCCTCATCTGTAAAAATTATATTTCCCTCTTAGGGTTGTTATGAGGAGTCAATGAGTTGATACATGCAACACACTTAGAACAGTGTTAGCTTTTTTTGTTGTTGTCATTGTATTAGAAGTTTTCATATTGAAATAAAGCCCGGGGACTTCCCTGCTGGTCCAGTGATTGCCAGTGGTTAGGACTCTGCACTTCCAACACAGGAGGCACAGGTTTGATCCCTGGTCGGGGAACTAAGATCCTATGTGCTATGTGGCGCAGCCGAAAGAACAAAGAAAGAAAGAATAAAACAAGGCCTGCCTCTCTCCCTATAGCTTTTCCCCAGGAGTCCTAGTTCTGTGTATTGAATATGCATCTTCCTCTTCTCCAGGAGAGCCCTCACACATTGAGGTTGGTGAGGTCCCCCACCCCCTAAACTTTTGGCTCTATGTAAAATTGGAGGGACAGGGTCCAGATCAGGGCCGTTATGAGGTAGGAGAGTCAGAGCAGATTTCTGCAAGGATAGGAGCCTGCCGCTGAGCTGTGGGAAAGTGGCTACTTCCCCAGTTCAAGGGAGTCCACTTGGAATAGTAAGTCCTGGCGCTGTCTGCGGGCCACACGTGTACTGGTGGCAAAGGGCCCACCCACTCACTAGACCCAGTAATGAGCAAGTGAAGTGAAGGTCGCTCGGTTGTGTCCAACTCTTTGCGACCCCACGGACTATACAGTCCATGGAATTCTCCAGGCCAGAATTCTGGAGTGGGTAGCCTTTCCCTTCTCCAGGGGATCTTCCCAACCCAGGGATCGAACCCAGGTATCCTGCATTGCAGACGGATTCTTTACCAGCTGAGCCACAAGGGAAGCAGTAATGACCAAGTGTAGATCTTTTCTAGGCTAGGACTTACTGTCAAGTTGGTGACCGTGGATGAAAATCTCCCTCAGTGCTGTGGGTGGCCAGTCTATCCCGGGGAATGAACCCAGTGTGTTGGGTGCTTGTAACTCTCTGTTCCTCAGTTTTTTTAGTTTGTGGCACAGTTGTGAATTTGCTGTAAAAGTACATTTCTTTGGCCAGCCCCTCCCCATTCCTGCCGGACTAGAGTTTAGTGTTTCATTTTACAGATGAAGGAATGACTCCTTGAGGGAGGAAGTATCTTGTTGATAAGGTTGCCAGTCAGTTAGTGGTAAGGCTAAAATGAACATCATTCAGCTTTTGGACCATCAGTTGTACGAGCTCTTTGCCTGCTTCCCTCACTTGGCCAGCGTGCACATATAAACACACACCCGCTGCACAGACCACGGGAGGGGTAGGAGCCGGGCCAAGTGCAGGGCTCTGCACCACCTGTCTGTCACCTTGGGGGAGTGCTTTCGCCCTTCCGAGGCTGTTTCCTCCTCTCTCGAGTGGAGTGCACCGACTCCTTCCTCCCAGGGTGTGATGGTAAGGTGGAGTCACTTCCAGAGGCATAGTCAGGGCGCGCCAGGCACCTGGGGGCCTATTGGTTTCCGTCTCTTCTTTACGCGATCCGCACAGTTGCCATCCTTGTCAAAGACTGGACTCGGGCAAGTCTCTGGAAGCTAGACTAGAGAAAATGCCAGACTGTGGCACCAGATGACCCCGTGGGCATGAGCCTCTCTGTCCCTGGGCACCTCTGGGATGCGACAGCGGGGCGGGGGCTCCCCTTGGCTTTCCTCTCTAAACCTGGGCCTCTTTCCTGTTCATCTCTTGTGCAGATTGTAATGTAGCAGACCCAGCCATGGCGGCCCCACAGCTGGGTCCCGGCCAAGCCCCCCAACTGCCCCTCAGTGAGAGCAGCGCGCCAGGCCCTCCTCATGGGCCCCCGCCTGGCCTTCGGCCTGATGCCCCCGGGGGCGGAGGCGGCGGTGTCCCCGGAAAGCCCCCCTCCCAGTTTGTGTATGTCTTCACCACCCACCTGGCCAACACGTAAGTGGCCCCAGCAACTGTTTGCCCAGCACCCCTCAGCCCGGGGTCCTGGCTGCTTGCGGGGGTTCAGGGCTGGCTGGGGGTGGAGTGGGTGAGGTGGAGGGCTCCGTCCTGCCCGGCGCTCTGAGCTGGCTGTGCCTGACCCTCCTGTGCAGGGCTGCGGAGGCTGTGCTGCAGGGCCGAGCCGACTCCATCCTCGCCTACCACCAGCAGAACGTGCCGCGGGCCAAGCTGGACCAGGTGAGTGTGTCGCCCGGTCCAGGCACGGGGCTCCATGAGCAGTGGACTGGCCACAGCCTCCCCTGACCCATCTCATGGGTCTGCCTTTGTCCTCTCGCAGGCCCCCAAAGTGCCGCCCACCCCGGAACCGCTACCCCTGAGCACGCCATCAGCAGGCACCCCTCAGTCCCAGCCTCCACCTCTGCCGCCACCGCCACCCCCAGCTCCGGGCAGCGCCCCCCCTGCTCTGCCTTCTGAGGGGCCTCCTGAGGATGCCAGTCAGGACCTGACGCCCAACTCAGTGGGAGCTGCCAGCACGGGCGGCGGAACCGGGGGGACCCACCCCAACACCCCTACAGCTTCCACCGCCAACAACCCGCTGCCTCCTGGAGGAGACCCCAGCAGCACCCCCGGCCCCGCCCTGCTCGGGGAGGCCCCCACCGGTAATGGGCAGCGGAGCCTGGTGGGCTCGGAGGGCCTGTCCAAGGAGCAGCTGGAGCACCGGGAGCGCTCCCTGCAGACGCTTCGAGACATTGAGCGGCTGCTGCTCCGCAGCGGGGAGACTGAGCCCTTCCTCAAGGGGCCCCCCGGAGGAGCAGGTGAGGGGGGACCGCCAGCACCAGCCCCTCCCGTGCCCCAGCAGCCACCCACGGCCCCGCCCAGCGGGCTGAAGAAATACGAGGAGCCCTTGCAGTCCATGATTTCGCAGACTCAGAGCCTCGGGGGCCCCCCGCTGGAGCATGAAGTGCCGGGGCACCCCCCGGGCGGGGACGTGGGGCAGATGAACGTGATGATGCAGAGGCTAGGCCAGGACAGCCTGACCCCCGAGCAGGTGGCCTGGCGCAAGCTGCAGGAAGAGTACTACGAGGAGAAACGGAGGAAGGAGGAGCAGATCGGGCTGCACGGGGGCCGCGCGCTGCAGGACATGATGGGCATGGGGGGCATGATGGTGAGGGGGCCACCGCCCCCCTACCACAGCAAGCCGGGGGATCAGTGGCCCCCTGGAATGGGCGCCCAGCTGCGGGGGCCCATGGACGTCCAAGATCCCATGCAGGTCCGGGCTGGACCCCCCTTCCCCGGCCCCCGTTTCCCAGGCAACCAGATGCAGCGGGTGCCAGGGTTTGGGGGCATGCAGGGTATGCCCATGGAGGTGCCCATGAATGCCATGCAGAGGCCTGTGAGGCCAGGCATGGGCTGGACCGAAGACTTGCCCCCTATGGGGGGGCCCGGCAATTTTGCCCAGAATGCGGTGCCCTACCCAGGTGGGCAGGGTGAAGCAGAGCGATTTATGACCCCTCGGGTTCGTGAGGAGCTGCTGCGGCACCAGCTGCTGGAGAAGCGGTCAGTGGGCATGCAGCGGCCCCTGGGCATGGCCGGCAGTGGCATGGGGCAGGGCATGGAGATGGAGCGGATGATGCAGGCGCACCGGCAGATGGATCCGGCCATGTTCCCTGGGCAAATGGCCGGCGGCGAGGGCCTGGCGGGCACTCCCATGGGCATGGAGTTTGCCGGAGGTCGGGGCCTCCTGAGCCCCCCCATGGGGCAGTCTGGGCTAAGAGAGGTGGACCCGCCCATGGGGCCCGGCAACCTCAACATGAACATGAACGTGAACATGAACATGAACATGAACCTGAACGTGCAGATGACCCCGCAGCAGCAGATGCTGATGTCGCAGAAGATGCGGGGCCCTGGGGACATGATGGGGCCTCAGGGCCTCAGTCCTGAGGAGATGGCCCGGGTGCGGGCCCAGAACAGCGGTGGAATGATGGGAGGCCCGCAGAAGATGCTTATGCCCTCGCAGTTTCCCAGCCAGGGCCAGCAAGGATTCTCCGGGGGACAGGGACCCTACCAAGCCATGCCCCAGGACATGGGCAACACTCAAGACATGTTCAGCCCCGACCAGAGCTCAATGCCCATGGGAAACGTGGGTACCACCCGGCTCAGCCACATGCCCCTGCCTCCTGCGTCCAATCCTCCGGGCTCTGTGCATTCAGCCCCGAACCGGGGGCTGGGCAGACGGCCTTCAGACCTCACCATCAGTATTAATCAGATGGGCTCGCCGGGCATGGGGCACCTGAAGTCGCCCACCCTCAGCCAGGTACACTCACCCATGGTCACCTCGCCCTCCGCCAACCTCAAGTCACCCCAGACTCCCTCACAGATGGTGCCCTTGCCTTCGGCCAACCCGCCAGGACCTCTCAAGTCGCCCCAGGTCCTCAGCTCCTCCCTCAGCGTCCGTTCGCCCACTGGCTCACCCAGCAGGCTCAAGTCTCCCTCCATGGCGGTGCCTTCTCCAGGCTGGGTCGCCTCACCCAAGACAGCCATGCCCAGCCCTGGAGTCCCCCAGAACAAGCAGCCGCCTCTGAACATGAGTTCTTCCACCACCCTGGGCAACATGGAGCAGGGTGAGTCAATGGGGCTGGACAGGTGGGCCCTGGACTCGCCTCCCAGGTGGGTGTGTTCTTGCCCGGCGTGTGTGTGTGTGTGTGTGTGTGAGTGAGTGAGTTAAGGGGTCTGTGCTGGGGCCCAGAAGTGGGATGCCTCTGCTGGAGGAGCAGCCACTGGCCGCCATGTGTGAGCTTTCACAGGGAGCACCATGTCCATCTAGCAGGGATTTCAAGCAGGGAGTGTCATATTTAGGATCTCCTTTCTGTTCAGGGCCCTGAGACTACAGGAACTGCCGGTGGGCTGTAGTGATCATGGGGGAACCCAAATGGACGGGACACCTGTGCCTGGGAGTCAGGTGGAGGTCTGGGAGCTGACCTCTTCCTAAAGCTGCAGTGTGAGCAGCCAAATTCATCCCGGCCTCCCCAGTCACCACCCCCCTGCTCTCTCTGTCTTCCCGCTTCTGTAGGTGCCCTCCCGCCCAGCGGCCCCCGGAGCAGCTCCTCAGCGCCTCCCGCCAACGCCCCCGGCGGCCTTGTGAACCCCAGCCTGCCGTTCACTTCCTCCCCAGACCCCACGCCATCCCAGAACCCCCTGTCTCTGATGATGTCCCAGATGTCCAAGTACGCCATGCCCAGCTCCACCCCGCTCTACCACAATGCCATCAAGACCATCGCCACCTCAGACGACGAGCTGCTGCCCGACCGGCCCCTGCTACCCCCGCCGGCACCACCGCAGGGCTCTGGGCCAGGTGCGAGGACAGGGAGGGGGTCCCATGGAGAAGAGCCCACATGGGCTCTGGGAGGGCGAAGAGTGGCCATGGCCAGCGATCGCCCCTGTGGTCACGCTGGCTTTTTTGTGCTTCCAGAGGGCCCTGGGCATCAGGGGGTGTGATGTCCTGGGACACAGTTCCCACTGGTCATTCAGTGAAACCAAGCCCGGCACACTGGAGTGGTCTTTCCAACAACAACTGATGTGTCCCTGGGTAACTGGGCCAGAGCTTGGGTCTCTTCTCTTGGCTTCTCACCTAAATGCCTCGAGTCCCTGCCCTCGCAGCTAGGGCAGGCCAGTGATGAAAGCCGACATCCCTGGCACCAACCTGGCTGGGGCATGGAAAGGACTGAGTTCTGGAATCTGCCCCAGCTGGGTGCACCCAGTTCCTGATCCCTGTTTCTCTTTCCCCGCAGGGATCAGCAATAACCAGCCCAACCAGATGCACCTGAACTCAGCTGCTGCCCAGAGCCCCATGGGCATGAACCTGCCAGGCCAGCAGCCCCTGTCCCATGAGCCCCCACCTGCCATGCTGCCCTCCCCCACCCCTCTGGGCTCCAACATTCCACTGCACCCCAACGCACAGGGGACAGGGGGGCCCCCTCAGAACTCGATGATGATGGCTCCGGGGGCCCCAGACTCCTTGAGCGCCCCCTGCGGGCCGGTGCCCAGCTCCTCCCAGATGATGCCCTTTCCCCCTCGGCTGCAGCAGCCCCACGGTGCCCTGGCCCCCAGTGGGGGCGGGGGTGGGGGCCCTGGCCTGCAGCAGCACTACCCCTCAGGCATGGCCCTGCCCCCGGAGGACCTGCCCAGCCAGCCGCCAGGCCCCATGCCCCCCCAGCAGCACCTGATGGGCAAAAGCATGGCCAGCCGCATGGGCGACGCGTACCCCCCGGGCGTGCTCCCCGGGGTGGCATCAGTGCTGAATGACCCCGAGCTGAGCGAGGTGATCCGGCCCACCCCGACGGGGATCCCCGAGTTCGACTTGTCCAGGATCATCCCCTCGGAGAAGCCAAGCAGCACCCTCCAGTACTTCCCCAAGAGCGAGAGCCACCCCCCCAAGGCCCAGCCCCCCAATCTGCATCTCATGAACCTGCAGAACATGATGGCGGAACAGACCCCCTCCCGGCCCCCCAACCTCCCGGGCCAGCAGGGCGTCCAGCGGGGGCTCAACATGTCCATGTGCCACCCCGGACAGATGTCCTTGCTGGGCAGGACAGGTGTGCCCCCGCAGCAGGGCATGGTGCCCCACGGCCTGCACCAGGGGGTCATGTCCCCCCCGCAGGGCCTCATGACCCAGCAGAATTTCATGCTGATGAAGCAGCGGGGCGTGGGGGGTGAGGTCTATAGCCAGCCCCCCCACATGCTCTCCCCGCAAGGCTCCCTCCTGGGCCCCCCGGCCCAGCAGAACCTCATGGTGTCCCACCCCCTGCGGCAGCGCAGTGTGTCTCTGGACAGCCAGATGGGCTACCTCCCAGCCCCGGGCGGCATGGCCAACCTGCCCTTCTAGCGGGCCGGCGAGGGGCTGGAACTGGGGCCATGTTGCAAATATGATAACCTGAAAAAAAGTTTCTTCCCCTCCAGTGTTGGGATGGCCTGGGTCAAGGGGTGGGGAGGAGGGGGCTTGTGTAGGGAGCGGCATTTGTGGAAACCAGATGTGCTGGCAGCTTATGAGAAGTGGCAGAGTGGGGTGGGGGATCTGGGGGTGGGGTTGGTTCCATTTTGGCCGCCAGGACCGCCGCTTCCCTTCTCCTCCCAAGTCCTATGGAGCCTTTCCTGTTTCTCTGCACCCACCCTCTTCAGCTTTGCTGTCCGAGTCCTGTATCCTATATCCCTGTATCAAATCCTTGGCTGGATTGGAAGGAGAGAAGTCTCCCCGTCTTCTCTCTCCCCATCCCACTGCTCTCTCCTCTTGGAGCTTCACTTTCCTCCTCTTGGTTTCTCTGCCCCCCTCCACCCCATTTTTTTCCTTCTGTCTTCTCCTGCCTCGGTTCCTCTTCCTGCTGTGGCTGACCCCCTCTCCCACCCCAACCTGCAGGCGGCTGGCCAGGTGGGCAGGCGCCAACTGTAGCTGTAAATAGAGCGCTGCGCTTTTGTGCCGGTTTGTGCGTGTGCTGTATTTCTGTGTTTTGATAGAAGTCACTCAGAAAAAAAAAAAAGGATAAAAGAAACCCTCCCCGTGTCCACCCCCCGCCCCTTCAAATGATTGCCCTTTCCATTTCCCCTGGACCCAGGGACATGCAGTCTGACACACCTACCCTCTGCAGGGCAGTGTCTCTAGGTCCAGAAAGGATACCATTCCCGTGCCCTCTTCCAGCGGTGAAATGACATAGCTACTACCCCCACACCTGAACTGAGGTCAGACCACCTTAGGCTTCCACCTGGTGGGCCCCAGCAGGGCTGAGACCTCCCAGGGCGGCAGCCTGTCTGCTGCTGAGTGATTCAGGAGAGCGTGTGCAGGTGCACACGTGTTAGCCCCACACAGGTGACACGGGGGCCCTGGCTTCCCAGCTGTGGATGTCTGGTGTCCCCTGCTGCTACATCTTAAGCCAGAACTTGAAGTCCTTGGTCCCCAGTCTGGGCTGAAGGAAAGAAGGACGAGGCAGAGGCTGAGCAGGTGGCCCCCACCCCGGGTGTGGAGCCTTGGAGGGGTAGCCTGGGGGCCGCGAGCATCCTCTGCTGCAGTGGCTCCGGGCCAGGTAGCCCCCAGGGCCCTGACTCTTTCCCCAGGCTGCCACCTACTTCCTATCACCAGAGGAGGAAGGAAAAGGGTTAGGCCCAGTCAGTCTGTCTCCCTCCACCTGCTGAGGACAGAATGGAGAAAGTGTTCGGCGCGGAGCAGGGCTGCGTCCTCCGCGTCTCTCTGCCTCCCGGTTCACTGGCACGGTCCCTCTGCCCAGAGCTCGGGGCTCCCTGCCCACCCAGGCGCAGCCACTGCCTTCCAGTCAGCCCCCAGCCCTTTCCCAGAAGAGCTCCCCCCTCCTCTGGTCAGAGCTGAAGCCATACACGGTTGGGTGTTTTGCCCCCGCCCCGCTTGGCCCCAGGAGTAAAACACTTCTCCTTTTCTCACTTCCTTCCCTGCCTTGTGAGGTGGCGGGGCAGTTCCCTGGCTGAGGCCTTCCGTGCCCGCCTCCAGGACCCAGGGCCGTTTCTCTGCGAGGTGTCTTCTGCCATGGCCCGCCCCTGGCCTTCCTGACCTGAGGGGGCCTGTTCTCCCTTTGGCAGCTGTGATACAAAGGGAATTTGTCCTCGCTTCTCCCAGTCTGGTGCTGTCCTCAGTCCCCCATCGGCCAGGTCACGTGCTTCCTCCAGGGCTGGCTGTGGGCTCCTGCCTCCCCCAGCCCCTCTCCGGAGGGCCAGGGCCTGGGGCTCTGGGTTCAGGGGCCACCTGCCCTCCGCCCCTCCAGACGTGTTCCCGCCCTGTGTCCAACCTGGGCCCCGTGCCCTTGAGCCTCCCACCCCTGACCCAAGACTCCCCGAGCCGACTCTTTTAAGTGTTTCCTGCCCAGAGGAGAGACGGGTCAAACTGAAAAGGGCCTGACGCCCTCCCCCCGTCCCTCTCCCACCTCTGCCACCAGGCTAGCTTTCCAAGGTGAACTCCAGGCCAGCTTCCCTCCATCCGTGGCCACTCCCCCAGCCATTTTGTACCATTATATAAATATATATATATAAATATAAATATATAAATACAATATGTGAAGACATCTTCTTCGTTTTTATTTTGAGACAATTTTTAGGCTTGTTCCGGGGCTCTCTGTGCTGCCTGTACTGTATTGACCTGTTTTATAGGTGCCTTTTTATTAAAAAGACAAAATTAAACATCTAGTTTCTTGCTTTCTTCTTTCATGTCTGGCTCCTCCACTGCCCAGCTTACTACTGGAGGCTGGGAGGAACAGGGGACCCCAGGGTTCTCCACTGTTCCACGATGAAGACAAGAGTCCCCTGGGTTATAGATCTAATCTTCCCTGCAGAGAGGCTTCTTTAGGGACCTCCGCTGACGAGCTTGAGTGGACCTGAGCAGCCAACGTGTGCCCTTGGCAAGTGCAGAAGTCCCTGATGTCCCATCTGGTCAGGCCAGAGGCCGGGGAGGAGGCAGGAGAGCCCTCCCTGGGTGGCAGGCAGGGGGCAGGGGCAGGACAGGTGCGGAGCTTCTTCCTCCGGTTCCATTTGAGTAGTACCCTCTCAGGGCAGGGCTCAGCTTCCTGGAGCCTGGGGACTTCCCTGCCCAGGCCTGCTTGTCACACTGCCCAGCCCAAGGGGGTGCTCCTCAGCTCTCACTGAGGCCCAGAGAGATGGCCCGGCCTGCAGGCAGGGGGCTGGGTGAGCTGACCCCCAGGGACACTTTAGGTCTGTCTCTCTCCTCAGGAGGTCTCTCTCTCTACTGACTCTTGGCTAAGTGCCCCCTCTGCTGTGGTCGGATTCTCTCTGTGGCTCCAGGGGTTTCTCTGGCAGCATAATTTGCGGGGAGAGGGGTGGAGGGAATGCATCTCTCTCCTTCCCCATCAGCTCCCAGACCCACCAGGGCCCTGGACCACACGGGGAGCTCTCTGCCCTGGGCAGAGAAGACAGCCGGCTTTGGTGAATACTTGGGCCTCCTTGGAGCTGGGGAAGGAGAGTCTTTTCCTTTCCTTGGTTGGGCTCCTCTCGGCTGCCCTTACATCTTCTCTAGGACGCTGGCTGGTCTCCGAGGGTGCCTGGAGTCTGCCCTCAGTCTGTAGACCTCCCAGGGCCCAGTGACGTGGGGCTGGCCCAGCGCCATGTTGAACAGAGCCAGGCAGCCACGTGGACTGGGTCAGCCTGAGCTTTCTGCCTGGTCAGAACACCGCAGGGCTGGTGACCTGAAAGAATGTGTGGGCTTCTTAGTCACCGAGACATGTCAAGGCCACACACGCTCTGTTGCCAACTGACCTTTCTTTGGCTTTAACCTCCATCCACCCCCTGGTGCTCAGCTTCTAGTTTCTTTTGGCAGGTGAGGTGAGGAGATATGAGTGGTTGTGGAGGTATATGGTCCATAAGATGATAGACTATGTTCTGGAAGGGGAGTGACTTTCCCTATTGGCAGGGGCAGAAGTAAAAGTTGTTCCCTGAGCTCTGGATGGATAGGATGAGCGAAGGCAAGTGTGGTCCTCTCAGTCCAAGGGCACAGGTATCCTTGGCTCTGCCTTTGGGACGCGGTCCCCTCCCTGGACCCCAGCCTAGATGTGGGGCTGGGAGAAGAGCCGGCAAGGATGTCCTGGAAAGAGGGGTTGGTTCCTCCAGCTGCCCCATATGAGGATACTGGCCAAGGCGAGCTCTTCGGATCCCAGCTCCTATGATCCCAGCATCTCTGCCTGCCCCTAAGGAAAGCAGGAACAAAGGGGAGGGGGCTGGGACCTAGAAGGTGGTGAGGGAGGTGGCGTTCTCTGACTCCGAGAGGCTGCTCTTGCGCCAGCTGGGGAAGAACTGGCAAAGGGAGGCAGGGCCGGTGCAGCCCAGCTTGGTCAGGAGCCGTGACAGGTCACTGCGGAACTTCACGCCGGCGAACGTGTAGAGCATGGGGTTGAGGCAGCAGTGGGCCAGGCCCAGAAACTCGCTCATGGTGATGGCCATGGAGAGATAGCTGTCCAGCTCACAGCTGCTGCCCAGCATCTTCAGCCTCGCTAGGGTGTCCAGGAAGATAACGATTTGGTAGGGTGACCAGCAGAGAAAGAAGACGCTTGTCACCAGAATGGCCACTCTGACCGCCTTCTGCCGCTGAGGGCGCCGCTGGGCCTGGCACAGCCTGTGAACCACCCCAACGTAGCACCAGGCCATCACCAGCATCGGCAGCAGGAATCCTCCGATGTGGTAGAGAAAGCGAGAGGTGAACCAGGCGTTGGTTTCTGCTTGGTTCTCCTGGGAGAAGGTGCAGTGCGGCAGGGAGTCATTGTAATGGGGTTCACTGACCTTGGCGAAGAGGATCTCCGGCAAGGCGAAGAAGAAGCCCGCCAGCCAGATGGTCGCACAGGTGATATGGATGGAGAGGAGGCGGCGGTGGCGGTAGGCGTGGACAGCGTGGACGATGGCCAGGTAGCGGTCCACGGCAATGCAGGCCAGGAGCAGGCTGCTGCAGTAGAAGTTGATCTTGTGCAGAGAAATCACGGTTTTGCAGAGGAAGGTGCCCAGGACCCAGCCCACGGAGCTCTCAGCCACGGCGAAGGGCAGGATGAAGACCAGGAGGAGGTCGGCCACCGCCAGGTGGAACAGGAAGGTCTCCGTGGAGCTGCGCGTCTGCCGGTGACGCTCCAGGATCACCAGGACCAGAATGTTGCCCATCATACCGAGGAGGAAGATGAGGCCATAGGCCACGGGCATGAACACGGCCTTGAAGGAGGTCAGCAGGGGCCCCTCGACGGTGAGGCAGACGTGGTTTTCCTTTATGGGGGTCTCCGTACTGTCATTGTAGCTCCCTAATTCCTTGTACTTCAAGGACAGGAGACAGGAGAGCAGAAACTGAGAACCAGTCTTTCCTCTCGGAGAGGGATCCTGACTCCCTGGTAGAGTTATCCTGTTCCCTTCCCCTGCAACCCTGCAAGCTAACTGCTTTTGTCCCTGCACCCCCAGGCTGCCCACAAATCAAATCCCAGTTTCCCTTCGTGTTCCTCCAACAAATCACTTTGCTTTTTCCAACTTCAGTTTTCATCTGTAAACATCCCTCACTGGGTAGTGACGAAGACTAAAGGAGAGAACGTGGTGTGGGAACATGGACTCTGGAGGGCGTGCACCTGAGCGTCATTTCTCATCTCTGAGTCCTCAGGTGTGGAAGGCTGCAGGCTTGGGGGTCTGGGATCAGGACTTCCGTTTGGGGAATGAATCTGGTTGGGATAAGGAGTTCCAATTCTGGACGGGACAGGGGGTGCTAAAGCCTGCATGCGTGTGCGCCCAGTTGCTCAGTTGCATCTGACTCTTTGTGACCCCATGGACTGTATAGCTCCTCTGTCCATGGGATTTCCCAGGCAAGAGTGCTGAAGTGGGTTGTCATTTCCTTCTCCAGGGGATCTTCCTGACCCAGGGATGGAACCTGCATCTCCTGTGGCTCCTGCATTGGCAGGTGGGTCCTTTACGACTGAGCCACCTGGGAAGCCCTACTAAAGCCCAGGGTCCTGCTGAAGGGGTGGATGCGGATATGGGCTGTTGGCTTCCTCTCATTTTGTCCCCTTCTTCCTGAGTGCCTTCCTTATAACTGAAATTGTTGTGAGAGCCTCTTGTTTTGTTTAACATGCACAACAAGCTCAGGTATGTAATATCTCTGTTTCACCAATGTTTTGCTAGAGAACAGGTCTGCTTGAACCCATGTTGATGTAACTTCCACCAATACACGGCACTGCCTGGGCTGCCCTGCCTGCTACTCCCTGTCACCTGCACACTCCTTGCTCTGCGCCCTTCTCACTTCGGAAGCAGAGAGCCCAGAGGCAGAGGAGAGCGATAGGAGGAAGTAAGGGAGGCACGAGGGTGGTGGCGGGGTGTGGGGGTGGATACCTGCAGCAGGGGGGTGGGGGGTGGCTGGGGAGGGCTCCAAGTGAAGGGCATGTGCCCACTCTGTTTCCGGAAGCTCACTCCTCCCCCCCCACCCCCCCTGCCAGCACTCAGGTTGTTTACTGAGCAAACCGCAAAGGAAGGCAGGGTGCCTGTTTTCATACCTTTCACTCACAGCTGTCCCCCTGCACCTGCTCCTCCTCACTTCCCAGCTCTGTTCTTCCCACCCCTCCCCTAAACAGACCCCGCTCCACGGCATTTCAAAACCACTCATAACCAACTTATGTGGGCTCAAAAAGACACTTCTAGAAATGATGAACCCCTGGGAGAGAGAGGATGGGAGCAGGGACTCGGCACCCAGGCTCTGGGTGCCCTCCTTCCTGGAGTGTGAGGGTCTCCCCACAAGCGGGGGTGGCTGCACTGCTAACCAGGACCCCAGCTGGGGGTCATCCACTTGCTCTCAATGGTTGGGAAGACCCATTCTCCAGCCTGGATCTTTCCTTCTGGTTCCTGGGGCGGGTGGTTCTGGAAGAAGGGGTTGGGGGGATACATAAGTTTAGTGGCAGAGCCATAGGCTTGCCCCAATCTCAGCATCCTCTACCAAAGCCCTAGCCCTTCTTCACACTCCTGCTCAGGCCTGAATCTCCCCACAGTCCCATTCCCACCAACTTCTCCACTCTTGTCCAGCTCCTACACAGAGGGCAGGATGGGTTTTCGAACTCACGAACCTCATTACATCAGTGTCCTGCTTAAAATCTTTTACTGTTCCCTGGTACCTCTAAGCAGTGATTTTCTTATCTTTTTTTTTTTCCCAGTTTCATACTTTAAAAAAATTTATTGAAGTATAGTTGATTTAAAATGTGTTAGTCTTATTTAATAGCAAAGTCAATTATAAGAAAAAGTCATGTTTGGGATCAAGTTCATCAATAGAAGGTTGGAAGACACCAACATGCGTGCATTCACACAGCAGACTACAATGCAGTGCTCAAAACCAGATGAGGTTTATCTGTATGTTTTCTTAGGGAGAGATGTGTACCTTACATCCCTCAATTTCAGAACTAATTGGAGGGCATCCCATAGAGGACGAGTCCATGACTTTCTCTGCAGGTTTTACCAGGGATGGGGTGGAGGGCAAGGAGAGAGCCTCCTTGAAATCAGGACACCCTTGTCACATGCAGTGTTTCACATACTAGATTTTGTTTAAGAATTTGCTTCTGCTTTCATTCAAAAGCCATAAGCTTGCAGTATCAGTGTGCCAAGTCAATTTAGTCGTGTCTGACTCTTTGTGACCCTCTGGACGGTAGCCCACCAGGCTTCTCTGTCCCTTGGATTCTCCAGGCAAGAATACTGGAGTGGATTACCATGCCCTTCTCCAAGGGATCTTCTCCAAGGCTTCTCTGTCCCTTGGATTCTCCAGGCAAGAATACTGGAGTGGATTACCATGCCCTTCTCCAAGGGATCTTCCCGACCTGCCCTTCTCCAAGGAAGAAGAAGCCATGTCGAACCCACGTCTCGTGTCTTCTGCATTGGCAGGTGGGTTCTTTGCTGCTAGTAGCACGTGGGAAGTAGGGTGAGGTCTAAACTCCCCTACAGGACCTTTACATAGTTGCAAAATGTATATTTCCCTGACCTTTCAAACCTCTTCTCTTCCTCTTCATAGCTTTATTCCTCTCCTTTAGAGTCCTCTCCTGACTGTCTGCCCCCATCACTCCAATATAGTCCTCTCTCTAAAATTCTTCCTTGTGCTGAGGAGTCCTTTCTTCCAAAAGCTTACCTGTTTCTATGCTTCTGTCAAGGCCCCAGTCAATCCCACCTTCCTATGTCCTTCCTAACTCTTCTGGTTGGAATTATTGGGTTGGCCTAAAAGTTTGTTCAGGTTTTTCTGTACTGTCTTACAGAAAAAGCTGAACAAGCTTTTGGGCCCTCCCAGTACATTCTCTCTTCTTCTGTCACAAGTGCCTTTATTACATCACTTAAGGCCGGGATGTCCATGGCCTCGGTACAGGGCGAGCTCCTGGAGGCAGGCCTTCTGTGTCCCCCTTACAAGGCCGTGTGTTCTGCACATGCCAGATGGGCTTCAGAGAGCAGTTTCAAAAGAAGACCAGAGACCCTCATATTCCAGGACTTCAAGGCAGTTCCTCTCTGTGCCCCAGCAGAGACTCAGACACTCCTTCTTACCCTTCTTCAGGTCTTGCCTCCTTCCAAAATTCTTGACAGCCTCAAGCCTATCGAGTTCTCTATCCATACTGGGAGCTATTTCCAACATCGTCATTGAATACAACCCTTTGATTCATTCTGGAATTCAGCAGGAGTTAAGGAGAAAGCAGTGAGATGAGCTGTCTTCACGTAGAACAAAGCAATGGAGACAGAAGCAGAGGTGCAGGGTTTGGCAGTCAGTGGGACTGGGCTGGACTCCATCTACCTCGTGGTGGGAGCCTGGCGGTCCCACCGCCCAGTACAGCCAGCCTACCTGGCCCAGGACCACTCAAGACCTTCTGGCTAAAGCATCTAGGTTGATGGGTTAAAGTCAACACAGAGAGATGTGTCCCTTGGACCCCAGAGCCCCCATTTCCTGAACCAGGTTTAGAGAAGGATGGCTGGGGTAGGGGGTTGAGGGAGGGCTTCCCAGGTGGCGCTAGTGGTAAAGAATCTGCCTGCCAATGCAGGAGACGTAAGAGACCCAGATTTGATCCCCTGGAGGAGGGCATGCAAACCCACTCCAGTATTCTTGCCTGGAGAATCCCATGGACAGAGGAGCCTGGTGAGCTTCAGCCCATGGGGTCACACAGAGTCGAACACAACTGAAGTGACTTAGCATGCACACATGGGAGTAGGTAGTTAGGGGAGTGGGGGACTGTCTCTTCTTTCTTGCCGAGAGTTGGTTGTTCAGAATGCTCAGGCAGAGAGGAGAAGATGGAGGAAGCTGGTTTGAGGAGTGCTGAGAGGCTGCGATACCGCTCAGCAGGAGGTGTCAAACAGATGGTTTTTGGGGCCCGGGAGTGGCACGTGTTAAACCATTTCCCACAGCCAGGGGATCCGGCACCCTTACCCTTCCCCAAATCATGGACAGAGGTAATCGCACAAGGCTGACTCTGGTCCAGCGGGAAATCAGAAATCGGGAATCCTGAATATCATGGGGAATGGGGCATGGAGGGGCCCCCCAAGACTCACACCCAGAGGGAGTTCATTGTGGGTGATATGGCCTTATTCTTTGCTATGACAAGTTTCTGGAACCCACAGCCCTCAGGCACACACACCCTCTGACAGAGGTGTGTACCCTGTATAGTCTCAGACATGAGCCAGGTGGGGCCATGACAGCATGTAGCATGAGCAGGTGCCCAGGGGATAGCAGCTTAACAAAGCCTGAGGACCAGGCCTCAAAGGAGGCAAGAAAACACAGTGACTGGGATGAAGCTGAGCCAAGAGCCAGGAATCTAGGTAGAAAATTGCTATGACCAGTGGGGAGGGGCAGGAGTGGGGATATAACATTCTGTGTCCTGGTATTGAGGTGCCAGGAGAAGGGAGGGTGAGATTGCAGTGCTTGGGGTTGCAGACTTGCCTGGTGGCCCAGCGGTTAAGCATCCACCTGCCAGTGTAGGGGACATGGATTCAATCTCTGGTCCCGGAAGATCCCACAGGCTGCAGGGCAGTTAAGCCTGTGGGCCACAACTACTGAGCCCACGAGCCGCAACTACTGAAGCTCAAGTGCAGTAGAGTCCATGCTCTGCAACAAGAGAAGCCACCGCAACGAGAAGTCCTCACACCTCAACCAGAGTAGCCCTCACTCGCTGCAACTAGAGAAAGCCCATGCAGCAATGAAGACCCAGCGCACTCAAAAATGAATCAATACAAATTTTAAAAAAAATGCTTGGGATTGCAAATGTTACTCTTCCTCCCCTGCTCCGCCCTTCTTTCCTTCCTCTGGATCCCCTGTGGGACCCAGGCCTCTCCCTGGATAATTAAGGCCCCCAGGCCCCATCTGACTTGTTTAAATAATGAGGCTACCTTGCTGCCCTGCCCTCGCCTGTGTGAAGCTCACAAACATTTGCTGACGGGTCTCTGTGTCAGCAGGCAGGCGGGGATGGGGGTCGGTGTCTGGGACCCTCCCCAGGGTCTGCCCTGGATCCTTTCTTTGTTCTCACTCTCAGCCCTGTCCTGGGTGACACAGCTCGGGGACATGTTCAGACAATGCAGAGCTCTCTACAACCCAGAACTAGAGGCCCAAACTGACCAGATGAAATTGATCAGGAAAAATGTAGAGACCCAGATGGAGTTTCAAACTTTAACTCTTCAGGGACAGATGAGGGAAGACCTGACTTAAATGTTTATGAGAAAAAAGACCCGAGAATTTGTTGACAGCAAGCTTCAGATGAGTCAACAGACTGATGTGGCTGCCAGGAGGGCTCCTGTTACCTTATCTAGGTGAACAGAAACCTGTAGGTGGGCAACTGCCACCAACCCAGTTCCTTTGGGCTGGACCAGGGTGACCACTGGTTAAGGGGTGTGGAAATCCCCACCCTGGGAGAAAGCTTCCAGGTCGCTGGCTGTGGCATCCATGGAAGAGAAGACTTGAGTCAAAGAGAGCCGGCTCCTTCAAGGACTGTAAAGAGCCCCCATGGCAAGAGGGTAGGATGGACTTATTGTGTGAGGTTCTAGAGGGTAGACCGGGAGGAACAGGCTGAGGTTGTGGTCAGGGGTGTTTCAGTCAAAGGAGAAAGAAACTTCTAACAGGTTCTAGCTATTCAACAATGGGTTGGGGCCCTTGGGAGGAAGAGGAATATTTGAGGCCAAGTGTGTGGAAGGCATTCCTGCCCTGGAAAGGAGGCTGGACGCTGCTCTCAGATGTGCCTTGCTCACAGCTCACAGACGCTCCACATCTCGGGCTGTCATGCTCTGCCCTGAGCTGGTTCTCAGCCTTATCTTCATTTGCTTGGGAGTCGTTGCTTCTCCAGGTTGTCTGGCCTGCAGGGAGGGAATGGCTCAGCCTAACTTTGCTTCTCAGCCCCCAGGAAGGGGGCAGGGCTGCTGAGGGCTTGGCTAGTCCAGGCCCAAGCCCAGGGCTCCAAGGGCCTGAGTCATACTGACTGTAAGAGGTGTGGGGAGCACACACAGGCTCCATCTCCTTTTATGTCCCTGGCTGGACATTCCCAAGCCAGAGTCAGGAGCCGTGAGTGGGGCCAGCCAGGCCGTCTCTTATTCTAACTTTCAGTGGCTTGAGGGATCTGGTGGGGGTTCTGGAGGAAGGAGGCTGGGCTGAGGGGCAAGGGTGGAGGTCTGTACCCACTCTTCTTTTAGAGAGCCCACACTCCCTAAAGACCATCTGAGACTCTGGCTTGCCATTTGTCACATCTCCCCCCTTTCCCAACCCCCAGCCTTCAAGAGTGCCCTGCCAGGCTATTCTTCCATCTCCACCCGAGGGTTTTGGCCATGAGGAACAAGACACTCCTCTGGGTGTGGTTCTGGGTGGAGACTTTAAGCTACCTCTACCTCTGTGCTGAGTCTCTAGGCTTCAGTGGGTCCCCCTTGGTACCTCAAATCAACTTACACTTTGGGGACAGAGCCACATTGTCCAAGGGACAGGATATCACATCCCGAATTAGTATTGATTGGAAACATTTTGTCCCATCATTCCCGAAAAAAGACTCATTCTTATGTCCTGATTTTCAGTGCCAGTTCAGGGCCACTTTTTCAGCCAATCTGCCAGAGGAGTGGACCAGTCACAATCTGCTTCGTCCCTGAAGGCAAGAATTCCTGATGGAGATTGTGGTCTGTGTGCCTGAGTCCAGGTTTGCTCCCACACCGACCCCTCCCCAGGCTGGCCCTGGGTCTCCCCTTTATCGGACCCTGCCAATCACCCCCAGGCGGGGCCCCTTCCACTGGGGTTCCTCTGGGAATTTCTGATTGGTTTGGGAGGGGGGTGAGCCTCCCCTCCCCCAAGGTAAACCCCAGAAACAGCCTAAACTGGTTTTGGTTCCTCTTCTTGACACCTCCTTGATGAAATGGGACAGTGCGTGTGAACGGCCTTTGCATCCTGTGATGCTCTGATCACGCTGAAGTCATAATTTGTGGGGGTCATCCCTGGGGAGGGGTCGGGGAATCCAGGCCCTGGGGCTGGGCCAGCCTCCCCCTACTCTATGACTGGTGTGCAGGGTGGGGCTGGAGATGCAGCTTATGACCAGCTCCTGGAGCTGCCTCAAGTCCTAGTTCTATCTAGAGGAGGCTCCATGCTTTCAGGTCCAGCTTCCTGTGGATAGAGGCTTTTCCTGGTCTGCCTAGATCTGCCATCCCAGCAGGATGGGTCCCTGGCGTGCCCACTCCAGGGACCTGGCTACTTGTTTCTGGCACCTAGCTATCTAGATGTCTTCCGTTTGGATCCTCCATTCACGGCAATTAGCAATCCATCTCAAGAAAATGGACATTTTAAACAGTTGATAGATGTTTAAAATAGATGCAAGAAGAGGGAGGGAAGACAGGATGGCCAACACTTGGTTTATGGCCAAGAGCCCCCCTGTCCCTGCACTGATCTTAACCCAGCATTGGAGTCTAGAACTCAGGGTTCTGGGAAGCTGAACTGATGCTTGATTTGGAGAAGGAGAAGGAAGGGAACAGGAAACAAAAAGAATAGAAGCCAGACTAACTCCAGAGGGAGATGGGGAGCTGAGACCCCCGGCAGAATAGCACGAATCAGCACACACTTGGTGAGAGGCAGGTGCATACAAGACTCTTCTGGCACCCTGACATCCCAGGGCCCCTGTGTGGGGGAGGCTGTGGGGGAGGCTGTCGAAACTGCTCAAGGTCCTGCTGTGAGGGGGTGGGGTGGAGAGAGGGTCTGTGCTTCTGAGGAGACAACAGCCCTAGAGAGAGAATATACAGGAGGTGAGCATAGGTGGGATGAAGCACTAGGAGCTGGCTAAAGATGAGCCCAGGGCCCGGACAGTCCTGGGATTCCTGGCTCCTGGCCTGACTCTGATGGGGCTGGGGTGGTTCAGGCCCACTGGGTTCCCTGGCCCGAGACCACCCAATTGAGGTATGACATGAAGTGAGTCACCGGTTTCTCTCCCTGGCCTATGGGTTTTCTTTGGTATGTGGGACGTGCCCCACTGTCCCCCTGCCCCCTGCCACCACCTGTCTCTAGTAGGTCACGCAGTGGAGTGAGGCGTGCTGTTAGGGGAACTCTTGAGGTTTCTCAGAAGCCAGAACCAGCCAGGCCTCGAGTTGGTTACTGTGATATCCAACTGGGTCAGGGCTCGTGGTCAGCTTGAAGCTGTGGGCAAAGGAAGATGCCCTGTAACCTAATCAGGGAAGGCCAGGGGCCAGGGCTGGGGGCCAGGGCGAGAGCACGTTGCCTTGTCAGGGCTGTGGGGTTTTAATCTGATTGGACTCAGGGCCAGCTTTATGGGTGTGCTACCAGGACAGGCACGCAGCACCCAGCACTTAGAAGAGCCCCATGCATGGCTTGGTGCTCTGTTGTCACAGTCTTGAAATTCTTAATAGGATCCCTACACGTTTAGGTTGCATCAGATCTCTTAATAGGAGACCTACATGTTCGGGTTGCATCGGGTCCCACAAATTAAGCAGCAGGTCTGATCAGACTGATGGTTCTGACTCTGCTTTTATCTGGGGGTTAGGATCTGAGAAGCCAGACTTTGGGTAATTAGCCCTTCCCCCACCTCCCCACGTTCTACGTATACTTCCAAGTCTTGGGGTCTAGGCAAGTGAGAGGCAGAACTTTCCAAGCAAGTGTGGGAACACAGTTGATGGATTTACAGTATAGACTCCAGTCAGGGGAGCGAGAGGGAGTCAGGGATCATCTCAGGGTGCGTTTAGGGCCAGGAGAGCTGGTGGGTAGAGGAGAAAGGGTTTGGACCTTTCATGATCCAATCCAGACTGAGTGAGAAATTCTTCCCCTAGAAGTGTCCTTGGCCATGGGGTAAAGGGAGAAAAGGCCACAAGAAAGTTTCCAAAAGATCCGTACAAACCGTCCTCTGCTGCCCTCACACAGATGCCTCCTGTCTCTGGTTGAGTGGTCCCCTACATACATCTTTCGTGGACCCAGTGATGACCATGCCAACTGGGCTCCTCTGTTTCACAGGACAGGCGTGGGTGGGTGTGAGAGAGTGATGCCGGGGACTGTTTTTTTCAGCCCACCCAAGAATACCTTGTCTCTAGAGAGCCCAGTCTTCAAAGGGAGACCACAACATACTCTAAGACATTTCTAGGATTAACACAAGATTCTTCCATGCACTTGATACCAGCTCAGTACCACCTGCCCCAGCCCACTGGGGTCCTCTCCTTTGCCAACCATCTCCTCAGTTTAAGCACATAATCCTTGTCTACAAGCTTCCAGTGAGTCATTTTTACTTCTTGGCTAGTCCGTAAGCTATTTAAGGGCCAACACCAGGTTCTCAACTTCTCTACCCAAGAGAGACTGTTGTGCTCCAAAGACAATCATATAGCAAGAGATGACTAAATATACACTGATCGGTCAGCTAGCAGTGCCAGCCTCTGGACATGAAGAAAAGTTCCAACATGCTTTCCCACCTACCCCTTATTCCAGCCCTAAGGGATAAGAAGAGGAGATCCTATTGAAGAGTTGAGAGGCAAAGTGACTTGTTCTAGGTCCCAGAACATGCCAGGGAGGATGCAAGACCTAAACCCATCCTTCCAGTTCCCTTTAAATAAAGGATGTCTATGTAAACCATAAGCTCTATTTATCTGCTGCATCCATGGAATGAGAAATCAAACCTTAAAAGGCAGGGGCCAGGGAGCCTGTCTAGAGTCTGCCGATCCACTGTGAGAAGGGACTATCCCATCTTCCCTTGGGCCCCGGGCCCAGGATATTTAGAATTCCTGGGCGACCTGTCTGTACTCACCAGGTCCTCCAGGTTGTAGTTCATGAGGTCCATGTCCAGGGTGAGGGGGTAGTTCATGGTTGTAGCCGTATGTCAGCAGACTGGCCACTCTCTGATTTTGAGAGCTTCTCCGCTTGGAGCCTATAGAGAGGTGGCAGCCGTCAGCTGCAAATTTAAACAAATGAACTGCGCACTGTCTCCTGGGGCTGCATAGCGCCCAAAGCCTGTCTCACAACTCATCACTTTTTTTTTTCCACTGGGTCTTTTCTGTTTTTTTGAAGAAAAAGGGAAAATCCCCACAGCATCAGTGCTAGTCAAGCATTTCAGCTTCTTTCCTGGCAATAGTTATCTCAGGTGGGGCTTATGACTGGTCTGAAGGCTGCCCCTCACTTCTCCTCCCTTATCTCCACCAGCCTCCCAACAGGGAGTTAGTTACGCCTGGTAATGAAAACTGCCACACCGGTTGGTCAGAGGTGCTTCATGGGAAACTCCACGTAGAAAGGGAACAGGAGGTGAGCTCTTGCAGGCCCCCTCCTCCAAGCTGCCTCCAGCCCTCATCTTTCTCACCACTATGGCAACCCAGCCTCCAGAGTGCCTGGGACCGAAAGTCCCTGGTCCTGGGAAACCCCTCAGCCCAAGGCAGACTGGGACACCCTATTTGCCATCATCCTTTTGTCCAGGCAGGGGCAAAACCCCTTCCCTTTCCAGCTCAAGTTCAAAAGAGATAGGTTAGAAATTTTCAAAGGGAACAACACTATAATATTACTGGCAGACAAAAATGAAATTACCCGAATCACCAAGCACAAAAACAGCCACAGAAGAGTCATTTTCTGACTCAAAAATAATGATGTTCCAGCTATAAATGAACTGGGTTGGCACATAAATGGTAAATGTCATAGACTTCCCAGCTAGAGTAGACTTTTACAGGGGAGGACCCTGATGCTCGGGACCTACAGGTAACCAGTGGCAGAGCTAGGATTTGAAACCCAGGCCTCCTGACTCCATATTCAGTACTATCTCTAATGCACCAGGCAGCTGCTCTTACAGGCTTGTCAGAACCCTTTTCCTTTCCTTCAACTCTACCCTGAGTTGAAGGGCAGTTGAAGGGTTCTGTGGACCCCTACCTTTAAGAAGCTCCTTTGTAGACAGGGATCAACTTCTCCAAGGCTCACTTTTGTGCTTTTTCTTCCAGGAAAGGTCCACAGTGATCCAGAATCAGTGAGAACACACACAGAGGCACCTACACATGATGTGCTCTTTCTGGTCCCACCTCATCCTCCCCTTCCAGCCAAATTGCCATTTGCTGGGATTCTACTTGTTCTAGTGTCCTCCTTCTCCTTTTCTTCCATATGCATCTTCCCCTTTTCTCTCCCCCACATCATCCCCAACAGATACGTCTTCCTTGGAATTCAACAATCGGAGGAGTCTTCAGCCTCTCTATTTAGTCTTGAGGTCTTTCTTTCCTCAATCTCCATTCAGTGCCTTCAGTTAACAGCTTTTGAAAGAGGAAGAATTTCAGGACAAGGGGCCAGAGTTCCTCTTCTGCATTTCCGTTCCTGAAATCATCAGGAGGGGGTTGCTCCAGTGTTGCCTGCGTGCTTCCCATTCTTCCAGTCCCCCATCCCAGTATCTGCCCCTCCAGTCCATGGATATATTCCATTTAGCTTGTGCTACTCTAAGGAAACTGGTCAGAATCTCCCTGGTGGCTCAGTTGGTAAAGAATCTGCCTGCAATGTGGGAGACCCATTTCAATCCCTGGGCCAGGGAGGATCCCCTGCAGAAGGAATTGGCAACCTACTCCAGTATTCTTGCTTGGAGAATCCTATGGTCACAGGAGCCTGGTGGGCTACAGTCCTTGGTGCAAAGAGTCAGACACGACTGAGTGACTAACACACACACATGTCCAGAATCATGTAGGAATAGGAAGGGAAGAGCAACCATTCCATTCTTATTCTCCCCTCCCCCACCTCCAGCAAATTCACGTTTCCTGTCACTACATCCTCATCAGACGGTCACCCAGTATTAGTCAAACATCAACAAGGGTGAGAAGTTTGGTCCTTTCAAGAGATTGTGTTTTAATACAGGATGACTTAATCAATCTATTCTTTGACCTCTGTGTGACTTCTGGTTAATGGTCTTGATACAATCTCACTAGGACAAGATACAGGAAGATAAGTTTTCTTGTCCATACTACATAGCTGCAATTAAAATGGTCTTTCTAGGGGGCTCCCATTCCCCTTGACAAAATGCCTAACAAATTTCATTTCAATGGTTTCAATCCATCATCGGGCTTCCCTGTCGGCTCAGCACTAAAGAATCCACCTACAAAACAGGAGTCGCAGGAGATGCAGTTTCAATCCCTAGGTCAGGAAGATCCCCTGGAGAAGATCATGGTAACCCACTCCAGAATTATTGCCTGGAGAATCCCATGGACAGAGGAGCCTGGCGGGCCCCAATCCATAGGGTCACAAAGAGTCGGACATGACTGAAGTGACTTAGCACGCACACACAGTCCATCATCTCAACTTATAAAGGGAAACTTGAAATCCTGATTCAGTCCTTTGTTGATATGATGCTAACTTAGATAAGCCTGCTATCCTTGGGTCTATCTAAGTCCTGATGGGAAATATTGACAGAACAATGCCAAAAACAGAAGCCTGCTTCATGCCATTAGAGACCTACCATTCTCAAAAGTCAGGGAAGATTTCATGGATGAAGAAGGACATGAGCTAGACTCTGGAGGGTTGGATAGAGTGACCTGATGTGCTTGGAGGGGAGAGTGCGAGGTAGGGGGTGTGGGAGATGATGAGGACTGCATGAAGAAGTGTGTGGAAATAATTACTCAAGATGCAATGGGTGTGGTTAAGGTGGTGGTGATGATGATGATGGTATGGGGGGGGTGGGTGGGTGGCGCGGCAGCAGCAAGAAGATGGAGGAGGTTGGAGTGTACATTGGACAAGGTAGGAATTGCTCTCATGGCCTTCTCGCTTATTCTTCCCAGGGTTTTCCATTCACTTTGATGTGTGGCAGGCTCAGAAGAGGAATTTGGTAAGAGTCTCAGGATAACTCCTCAGATGTGGCAGCAGGCTATGGCTGTGGTTGCCCCGTGATGCTGTGGGCAGCAAGCCATTTGACTTCTCAGTGACTGACCTGGGTTTCATGGAGACGAGAAACCTGTGCCTGTTTCCCGAACTCCTCTGCAGTCCCTTAACTTACTCTGCATCTTGGGCCATCCAGATGGCCCTTCCCATCTCTCCAGATGCTGGGAGATACTTCAGGTGCCCAGGGCCCACTTGTCCCAGTCACTGACCTTTGATGGTCAGCTGGGTTTGCCCTAAATAAATAAATACCTGCTGACTATGAGTTCTAATGTTATCTTAGAAGGTCAGAGAGTAACTGCCTCTAGGAGAAAAGATGATCTTCAAACAGATAAAGTCAGACTAAGCACCCTAGAATTGAGAGGGCAGTGCCTAGCCTGTGACCCCTTGATTTTAAAGAGGAGATGGCAGGAGTTCCACCGGTGTGTGAGGGGGACATTTCCAGATAAGGCAGCCCAAACTTCATTTCAGCATGCAACTTGCTTATATTTATTCACGTGGGATCCCAGTCCCCACCCATGGGTAGCCTACCCAAGGAAGTGTTGTTTTCCAGTCTTCTCAACAAAACAACCACTGATGGTTCTGACAAGAGCAGACTTGTGTCTGCCTTAGGCAAAATGGTGGCTTAATACCAGCTCAGTCGGATTTTTCTCAGTGATTTTTGCTTCACAGTTCATGGATTAATTGCTTCTCTTTATTTCCGATATTAGACTCCATCACTTGTCTTGGAGCTCATTTCCTATATTCCACAGAAAAGCTAAGTTGTGCAGCAGAGTGTCTGGGGGCAAGGAATGGGTTGGGGTTTTCCCCTATTCTTTCACTATCCTGGGATGCTGCCTCTCTGACCTGGACTGAGATCTTGCTCTCTTCTTTCTCTGGGTCTCCCCCAGCAGTTCAGAACAAAGCTCCACGGGTCCCCACCTAGCAAATCAGCCCAAGGAAGTGTTGGGTATCTGTCTAGGATAGGACAGTAACTTTCATACAGTATTTACCAATCTACAAAGTCACACAATTTTAATATTTCGCTTTCCTTAACCTTTATCCTTACCTTCACATTTAACTCTATTTAATCCTCAAAACTCCTTGTGCAGGTAATGCATAAAGTGGCCATACTTTATGGGGGGGGGGAGGTATGAGGAAACAGAGCCTCAGTTCCTCCCTTGTGAGTTCAGGGAGAGTGATGGGCAAAGATACAGGGCCTGAAACCAAACCCGGGAGTGTCTCCACCAGACCACACAACCCTCTCTCAGAGATTCAGTTTTGCAAAGGACAGATCATCTGAGGGGAAAATTCCACCTAAATTTATGGGCTGTTTATCAGGTACTTACTGTGTGCCATGAACTGCTAAGCTCTTCGCACACATCATTTCCTATGGTCCTCTGAACAGTCTTTATGTGTTAGGTATTTTTATCACATTATCACACATGTGGAAACTGAGCTTCAGGCAGTAGTGGGAAGTAGTTGTGAGTGTTAACAGCTCACTCAGTCACCAGTGACCCAAAAGCACAATAAAAATCAACACAGGAAGTGGGGTGGTGAAGGTTCTCAGTGCTGGAGCCAGCACCCACGCATAGCTCCTCTCTCATTAGGTAACAGGTAGGAGTCCTGCGGGGAGGAAATGAGCTGCAGGTGCTGGGGAGGTACATCAAGGTTGCCTCAAGGTTATAGGGGCCTTGAGCGTGTCTGGGAAACTTCTGTCTGGGGCGGGCTCTGTGGCCAGGGTTAGAGAGGGCGTCAGGTGCCTGGATCAGGTGTTTGCATGCTGAGCACGGCTGAGCGCCATCCAGAGGGGCGATGTGAAGATGGAGGGAGGTGGGATTCAGGCTCTGCGCTGGGGGCACCTTGTCCAGCATGCACCCGTCTGCACATTCATCTACACGTGTAACTTGAGAACATCTTCAAAGCAACATACATGCATGCATTTGAACCCAGTGCAGGCCAAGTCCAGCAGTGTGGAAGGTACAATGTAGGAAGTATATACCTAGTATTCCTTTACATGTCCTGTGTGTGAATATGCTGTGTAAACTGTGGAAAGAAAGCCAGGTTTTGTAGCAAAAGGCCTGGACTGGAGGCCCAGCATTTCCATTTTTCAACAAGTCTGCTTTTAGACCAGATCTGCTTAGATATTCCAAGACACATAAAATACAGAATGCCAAACAGGGCATCCGTAGGAAAGTGGTTCTCAAACATCCTGCCTCAGAGTCACCAGGAAGGCTTGTTAAAAAGATGGCTGGGCCCTCCCTCAGGTTTTCTGATTCCCGAGGTCTGGGATGGGACCTGGGGATTCGAATTCCTAACAAGTGACCAGGTGATGTTGATGTTGCTGGCCTGGGACCCACACTTTGAGAACTGCTGCCCTAGGCTACATGGCATTGGCACCTGGAGATGGCTGGCCTTGACACAGCCCAACCCGCTCAGCACGGCTCTCAGCCTCTCCACACTAACACTGCTCTAGAACAACTCACCTCACACAGTAGGAACCACAACCCACAGATGGTTTCCCCCAGAGCACTGGCTTCCCTGGGCCCCAAGCTGGCACTGCTGAAATTTAGGTCATGGCTCCCATCTCTGGCCCCTTTCTTGTCCATCTCGGCCTCCACAAGAACTTGTGAAGCTTAAGTCCTTCTGGTTAACCCTTCAGCACACTGTGTAACCCAGTCACTTTGACCGTGGCCCACAGTATGAAATATGTCTTATATCACAGACTTGTTGGCATGTGTACACACACACATGTTTCCCAAATAATACTTATTCTTTACTTATTCTTAGTATGTGTGACATACTCATATTTTCTACCCTTCCTTTCTTCCTCCCCACCTCCCTCTGGGTCTCTCGCCTCTGTCTCTGCTTCTCTCTCAGTCTGTTAGTCTACCTCTCCTTGTTCCTGTTTTTCTTCAGTGGAACTCAATCCACCAAATTGCT
Source organism: Muntiacus reevesi (assembly GCF_963930625.1). Classification (NCBI taxonomy): domain Eukaryota; kingdom Metazoa; phylum Chordata; class Mammalia; order Artiodactyla; family Cervidae; genus Muntiacus; species Muntiacus reevesi. Next base: position 62,352,066 of record NC_089257.1, read on the forward strand.
TTAATGCATCCACAAGTTAAGTACACTCCCTGAGTATAGAAATTACAAATAAAACTTCTCTGAGCCTAACTTCCTAATCTGTATGCTTATAAAGTGCCTGCACTGCCAACCTTGCTACTATTTATCTTGAATGATATCATATATGTAAAATGTCTCTTTTTTCCAAATAGAAATCCTGCATAGGTACAAACTGCTATTAAACACACACATTCTGACTTCCTTGGTGGTCCAGCGGCTAAGACTCTGTGCTCCCAACGCAGACAGGGCTGGGTTTGATGCCTGGTCAGGGAACTAGATCTCACAAGCTGCAGTTAAGAGTTTGTGCACTGCAATTAAGACCTGGTGCAGCCAAAACACACACACACACACACACACACACACACACACACACACACACACTTGTTAAAGTGGCTTGGAAAGGAAGGAGGTTTAGGCAGGACTTTGAGGGAAGGGAATGGGGAATGCCTGAGCCCCAGGAGAGGTCCGTAGGTGGGTACAAGCATATCTTGGGGAGAGGATGGTGGGCAGCTTGTCTGGACTGGAGCCAAGGAAGATGTGTGAGAAGGACAAGAGGCCGGGAAGGTGGGTTCTGAGGAGGCACAGGGAGCCTGTCTAGGCATTTGGATCACAGATGGAGAAACTGGGAAATGTAATAGCTTCTTCAGCAACAGAACTTCACAACAAAGATGGAATTTAAGGAAGTTTGGTCATTTCAGCTTCCAAAAAACATTTAATCATCTGCTATATGCCAAGGTGAAGCAGGGAACAAGACAGACTAGACTCCCAGATATCTCTTGGGAGGATGGGTAATGGGTCCTCAAATCATTATTTTTTAGGCTTGCATTGCACGCAATACTGGGAAAATAAAAAGAAACAACCCTAAACATGATTTCTGCTGATTGCACACGTAACTTACACTCTGGAGAGGAGGTCGGCAGTCAACAAGCCAACAATTTGCTCAGTAGTTATAGTATCTTATAAAAGTCTGTAAGTGCTCTGAAGGAAAGGAACAAGATTCCCAGAAAGAGAACAATAATGTGAACTCAATCTCTGCAAACTAATAACGGCAATCAGAACACTCCCAGATTAATTTAGTTTATGAAGTCCTTTCCCATGCTTTGTCTCAGAAGGACCTTATCTAAAGCCTGTGGAGAAAACCAGCCAGGAGTTCTTCAGCTCTTTTTTTTTCTCAATTACTTTTTAATTATTTATTTTACTTTATTTTTAAATTAATTTTTATTAGAGTATAGTTGCTTTAGAATATTGTGTTAGTATTTACTGTACAGCAAAGTGAATCAGCTATGGTGGTGGTTGATTTAATTGCTAAGTCATGTCCGACTCTTGTGACCCCCATGGACTGTAGCCTGTCAGGCTCCTCTATCCATGGGATTTCCCAGAGGAGAACACTGGAGTGTGCCATTTCCCCCTCCAGGGGATCTTCCTGACTCAAGGATTGAACTAGTGTCTCCTGCATCGCAGGCACATTCTTTTACCCCTGAGCCACCAGGGAAGACGAAGTGAATCAGCTGTTAGTTCAGTTCAGTTCAGTTCAATCGCTCAGTCGTGTCTGACTCTTTTTGACCCCGTGAATCGCAGCACGCCAGGTCTCCCTGTCCATCACCAACTCCCAGAGTTTACTCAAACTCATGTCCATCGAGTCGGTGATGCCATCCAGCCATCTCATCCTCTGTCGTCCTCTTCTCCTCCTGCCCCCAATCCCTCCCAACATCAGGGTCTTTTCCAATGAGTCAACTCTTTGCATGAGGTGGCCAAAGTATTGGAGTTTCAGCTTCAGCATCAGTCCTTTCAATGAGCACCCAGGACTGATCTCCTTTAGGATGGACTGGTTGGATCTCCCTGCAGTCCAAGGGACTCTCAAGTGTCTTCTCCAATACCACAGTTCAAAAGCATCGATTCTTCAGCGCTCAGATTTCTTCACAGTCCAACTGTCACATCCATACATGACCACTGGAAAAACCATAGCCATCAGCTATACATGTACATACATTCCGTTTTTTGGATCATCCTTCCCATTTAGGTCACCAGAGAGCAGTGAGTCGAGTTCCCTGAGCTGTACAGTGGTTTCTTACTAGTTATCTAATTACACGTAGTGTCAACAGTATGTTTATGTCCTGAGAAAACCAAGGCTCAGACAGTCTCATGAGTTGCTTGAGTCTATCCAGTAGGAAAGGAAGCTCAGTCAGTTCTTCTGACTCCAGAGCCAGTGCTCTGCCCTCCAAGGAGCAAGAGATGAACCAGCCCTCAGTGGGGCAGTTAGCCCGCTTGTTCTAGAGGAGATGAAAAGTGGCAAAAAGTTCATTTTCCCTGTCTACACGTTCTCAGAGCCTCTACAGTGAGGCTAGAGCAAGGAACTGTGGTCAGTAAGGGGGTAGATTAGGGGTCTGACCTGGGATGGCCCAGAATGGGGTGGGCAGGACAGAACAGCCTTGAAAGGCAAAGGCAGGAAACGAGAAGCAGGACTGTGAGCGGGCATCGTCAAAGGCATCCACATCACACCTTCTCCGTCTCCGTCTCCAGCAGTGAAAGTGAACCGGGCCGAGGCGGAGGTGATGGGCCAACGAAACTCACCGCCGCGTTCACCTCCGAGACTGGGGACACGGTGAGGCAGGCCCACCTGCCGTATCAGCACCTTGATCACGGAGCTCATCAGAGAGAGGTTTCCAAATGACTCGGCCCTGCTGCCCCAGGAAGGAAGCCTTCTGGGCTGCTGTGTGGGGGCTGCTGGGTGTGGGCCAGGCACTTAAAAGAGAGTAAACGATGACACAGCAGCGGGGGACAGGGCTGCTGACACTGTGGTTCCAGCTGCTGAGGAGGAGGCTGGGAGAGGCCAAGACGGGGCAGACACCTGGCCTTACCCATCAAAGGGGGATGCTGGGAAAATCCCGTAATGGCTCCCTGTTAGCAAGAAAACAAGCACCAGATTCTGTAATTTGGCAATTTTGGTCTCTGTAATCTGGCCCAAATGTACTGTTTTTCTGGTAGTAAATATTTAGAGAATGTCCACAGTCTATTTCTTTTTTTCTAGAGGTGCGGCGCATGCCACATGGCATGTGGGATCTGGTTTCCTACCAGAGATCAAATCCACGCCCTCTGCATTGGAAGCACAGATTCTTAACCATTGGACCACCAGAGAAGTCCCTCCACTGTCTATTTCTAAAACTTAAGCCTGCTATTACCCTTTAGGCACATCATCTTCCAACCACACAGACTCCTGTAGTTTTTCCCCTTCCTTTCTCCACCCCTTCCTGCCTCCACCTTTTATTGAATGTGTTTCCTTTAATCTCAGCAGTCCTCTCCCCATATCTCTGCTGGACCCAAAACTGAATATCCTCAAGGCCCATCTCAGGGCCCCTTCTCTGCAAAGATTCTCCTAAATCAGAGTAATTTTTTCCTCCTTGAACTTGATCTAGCACTTTATCTACATTTCTTACTTTTCACCTGGCATCATAATTCTTTATGTATACTCTTCTATTAGGCTATGAGAGTTTTTGGTGACCAAGTCTTTTATGAGCCATTTCCCCACTGTCCCAAATAGCTTTGCACCTAGTAGGTGCTCAGTAATTGTCTTTGATTGACTGACTCACTGAACGAAGGAATGAAGAGGGTATGAGAGGGTGGCCATTGGAGGAGAGGTGGGAAGTCTGGGTAGGGTCCCCGAGGGTTGGCTTTCCCTGAGTCTTTCTGTGGACTAAGCCTGCAGTGTTTATCCTGGGACTGCCAGCAAGGTCAGGAGAAAGAACACAGGCTCAGTAGCTGTGTGACCTTAGGAAAGTCTCTGCCTTCTTCCTCTTGTGCAAGTGATCTTACATGTGTGGTCACTCAATCGTGGACTCCTTGCAACCCCATGGACTGTAGCCTGCCATATTCCTCTGTCCATGGGATTCTGGCCTCTGTTCAAGTCAGAATACTGGAGTGCATTGCCATGCCCTTCTCCAGGGGATCTTCCCAACGCAGGGATCGAGCCCATGTCTTCTGTGTCTCCCATATTCCAGATGGATTCTTTACCCGCTGAGCCCAAGTGACCTAATACCTACCTCAAATTTTTATTGTGAGGATAAATATATGATCAATATAGGAAAACAGTAGTATTCAATAAAGTCATTGACCTCTTAGCCAAGTGAAAGTGACTTTTTTTTTAACTGCTTCTTTTAGGTGGGATGGGGTGAGTGAGGCATTTGCCTTACTCCTCTTTGTAGTAGAGACATCCTCACAAGAGTCCTGCTAGATTATGATTTAGCACAGTGCCAGGCACACGGGGCAGTGGAATTTGTAGTCCATAGAGGTTTGATGAATAATGGATGAACACATGCATGATAATTGAGTCACTAGCCTCTGGAATCTAAAATCCTACTTCTAGAAACTAAAGGAATGTAAGCTGTTGCTGTTATGGTTGTTCAGGTTCAGGCAGAGAAATTCCTTTCCTCTAAGTGGTTGATCCAGCCCTGTGACCCTCCAGGGCTTCTGGCTAGAAGCCGAGGGGAGGCTGTGGAGGCAGTGGTGGAAGAGAGGCTCAGCTTGTGCGAAAGGGCAGTCACCCTGTGCTTGACGGCTGAGCCGGAAAAGAAACAATGCTTTTTGTCCTTATCGGGTCTAGGGTGGGGAAGAGAAAGCCACAAGTCACTGAGTCTTATGAATCAGTGCAGTGCCCAGAAAATGGACATTGGCCAAGGCTGCACAGCTGTAGAGTTCTCTGTCCTGGAGATTGTCCAGGGAGGCTGAGCCCTGGTCAGCAGCAGAGAGGGCTCCTCAGGCTGAGCAGTGGGGAAAGACAATGGCTGGGGAGGTGCCTGGGGATAGGGCAGAAGGAGCCCAAACTGGCCTTGACAACTTCCATGTGAAACAGGAGGGAAGGGTGCAGGGCGCAACCTTTAAAAGAATATCCTAGCCATAGGACATGACAAGAACTGGTTAGAACTAACTGGGTCCAAGACGGCGGAAGATTTGACTTCCAGTGGACCTTGCTGTTGTTTAGTCACTAAGCTCTGTCTGACTCTTTGCAACCCCGGAAACTGCAGCACACCAGGCTTCCCTCTCCTTCACTGTATCCTAGAATTTGCTCAAATTCTTGGCCATTGAGTCAGTGATGCTATCCAACTATCTCATCCCTTTTCCTCCTGCCTGCAATTTTTCCCAGCATCATGGTCTTTTCCAACGAGTCAGCTCTTTGCATCAGGTGGCCAAAGTATTAGCACTTCAGCTTCAGCATCAGTCCTTCCAATGAATATTCAGGGTTGATTTCCTTTAGGATTGACTGGTTTGATCTCCATGCTGTCCAAGGGACTCTCAAGAGTCTTCTCCAGCACCACAACTCAAAAGCATCAATTCATCAAAGAAAGCACTCAGCCTTCTTTATGGTCCAGCTCTCACGTCTATGATCTTGAGCCTCTTTATATCCTCATTGTAATATATTAGCATCTGAATGACCCACCCACAGGTGACAGTCCTGAGCTAACCATAAAAAGCCAAAAAGTGGGTGGTGGCCCAGTTCTGCAAATCCCCACCCCTTCCCCCAAAAGAGCTGGACTACTCCTCCCACTCATTAGCCTATGAAATTACCCACCTTTATAAAAACTGACAAGCTCATACCCTGGTACCTCTCGCCCACACTCTGTGGAGTCTTTCTCTCTAAATAAATCCACTTCTTACCTATCACTTAGTCTCTCACTGCATTCTTTCTGTGATGAGACATCAAGAACCTGAGCTTTGTTAAGTCCTGAGACCAGGTGAGTGATTGTAATTAGAAGATCATGGGTTCAAGTCCCAGTCTGGGTTCCGTGGTTTCACATGCGCCCAGTTCCTTCTGTGAGATGGGCCGGGTTTGGAACACATCATAGAAGGTTCTGGGACCAGCGGCACAGAAGACTGATGAGGGTCTCCTTTCTGTAATCTGAGACGAGTGCACGGGATGTGGCATGTGTGGGTGCGCCCTGGAAGAAACCTGCCTTGCTGCTGTCCAGAGGTCACTGAGCTGCTGGTCAGAGGACCCTTGTGAAACCGTACAGCTCACACTGGGTCTCAAACCCATCACACCTCAGATGGGACTTGAACCCAGCCAAAACTCAGACTGGGACTTGAACTCCCGGGCTGGGACTCGAACCCACTGTTTTTTAACTGAAATTGCATTCCTGGTTTCAGGACTTAAAGGACGGGAGTTTTGTTTCGTGTTGGAGTCTCTTCTACGGACCAGACTTTTTTTCTAAAGCGGCTTCTTCCAGGCTTATTTTTAAAATCTAATTATACAGTATATGAACACTGTGTATACAGCTATTTTACAGTTTTTTTATAAATGATTTACAGAAAAAGCCCTATGATCAAGACCAAAAAATATGCTTTCCCTTCTCTCCAGACCTGTTCCAGGTACTGCTGAAAAGATAAGGTAAGCTTTGCTTCATTTTTCTGTAAAGGATGTCATGTTGTTCCTATTTCAGTAAGTCAAACTTTTGTTTTAGATGTCTCTAAAAGGCATCTTAAAAGATATTTTAAGACATTTTAAAAGAAATTGAAAAATAGCAAGAAATTCCTTGTACTGTTACAATGAAAACTAATGCAACTTTTGTGCCCCATCTTTTTCTTCTACATAGCTTGCAAATTTGAAATCATAGTATCTGTGTGATTTTGTAGCCTTTTCATTTAGCATGCTCTCATAAGTATTGTTTGTAAAATTTTTAGCAAGAAATGTCAATGCTTAAAATTGTTCTTTTCCAGACTCTTACTGTTTCCAAAATGATAAAAGAATAACTGGAGTGACTAGATATTAACTAAATGTATTCACAATTATTATCAGGAATGTATTCAGTACTGTATGGCAGGCTTTGTTTTAGGATGTAGCGGTGAACACAATAGACAAGGATCCCAGTCTTTACAGAGCTTACTTTCTAAAGGTGAAAGACAGAAAATAGGCAAAATAAATAAGAAAATTAGTGCATTAGATAAATAGTTTGTGAGAAGGACACATGTACTATTAAAAAAGGTAAAGCTGGAAAGGAGGAGAGGGAGGGCTGGAGCTGCCAGGAAATACATAACATTTAAAGGGGGACTTTTGGGTGAAGATTTGAAGGTTACAAGAGTGAACCAAGAGGCTAACTTGGGGTAAAAATGTTCCAGGCCTCTGCTAGCAAATACAAAGTTTCGGAGGTGTGAGAACATGTAAAATGCTGGTCTGACTGCAGTAAAGTGAGCAAAGTGTAAAGAAGATGACAGCAGAGATGGTGGGACCAGATTGTATACAACTTCATAGGTCCTACAAGGACTTTGAGTCTGACTCTAAACAGGGAGTCTACAGCCATACCGCCCTGAACGTGCCGGATCTCGTCTGGCCTCAGAAGCTAAGCAGGGGTGGGACCTAGTTAGTACTTTTGGAGGCTTCCGTGGTAGCTCAGACAGTAAAGAATCTGCCTGCAGTGCAAGAGACTTGGGTTTGATCCCTGGGTCAGGAAGGTCCTCTGGAGAAGGGAATAGTTACCCACTCTAGTACTCTTGCCTGGAGAATTCCATGGACAAAAGCAGGCTACACTCCATGGGGTTGCAAAGAGTCTGACATGATTGAGCAACTAACACTTTCACTTTTCACTGAACTGGGAAGTACTGGAGGGTTTGGGTCAGAAGAGTATCATAATATGACCTTTATAAACTTAGTTAAAATAGGCTTTCCTTGGGTTCTATGTTAAGATTAGACTTGGAGGGACTTCCCTGGCGGCGTAGTGGATAAGAATCCACCTGCCAATGCAGGGGAGGTGGGTTCGATCCCCGATCAAGGAAGATCCCACATGCTGCGGAGCAACTAAGCCCCTGCACCACAACCCTTGAGCCCGAGCTCTAGGACCCGCAAGCCGCAACTACTAAGCTCATGTACCTAGAGCCTGTGCTCCGCAACAAGAGAAGCTACTGCAGTAAGAAGCCAGCTCCCCACACCTAGAGCAAGCCCGTGTGCAGCAATGAGGACCTAGCACAGCAAAAATAACATTTAAAAAAGTTTTTAAAGTAGACTTGGGGATGAAAAAACAAAAAAGAATAGGCTTGAGGAGAATAAAAATGAAAGCAGGGACACCAAGAAGCTATTTCACTAGTCCAGGTAAGAGGTGACCGTGACATGAACCAGTGTGGTTATAGTGAAGGCAGTGAGAAGTGGTCGGATTCCAGGTGTGTTTTGAAGGAAGGGCTGATGTAGTTTGCTAATGGGGCAGCGTGGAGTTGCCACTACCTGAGACAGAGAAAACCTTGGAAAAAGCAGGTTTAGGGAGGGAGATGAAGAGTTCAGTGTGGGTCATGTGAGGCTTAAGATACCGATTAGATGTCCAAGAGGAGTAGTCTATCAGGCAGCTGGGTATTGAAATGTAGAGATCAGAGGAGAGGAAGGAGCTCAAGATGTAAATTTGGAAGGAATCCAATGGTATTTAAAGCAAAGGTAGTGAGTGTAGCAGAAGAGATAAATGATTCTGGCCTAAGGCACAAGGTTCAGAGGTCAGGGAAATGCATTCATTCATTTAACCTTCACAAAAAAACCCTTTGAGGAAATGACTATGATTGTCACTATTTTGTTGTTGTTTTCAGTCGCTCAGTTGCATCCTAAACTTTTGTGGCCCCATGGACTGTAGCCCACTAGGCTCCTCTGTCCATGGAATTTCCCAGGCAAGAATACTGGAGTGGGTTGCCATTTCCTCCTCTAGGGAATCTTCCCGACCCAGGGATTGAACCTCAACTTCTGTGTCTCCTGCATTGTCGGTAGATTCTTTACCACTGAGCCACCAAGGAAGCCCTGTCATCATTTTACAAGTGATGAGATTCAGGCATAAAGAGATGAAACAACTTGGCAAAAGTCACATAGGCAATAAGCAGCAGTACTGGGATTTGAACCAGCCAGTCTGGTTCTAAGTACCATGCACTTAACCTCTATGTTATGTGGGTGGGTTCTAGTCACGAGCACGGCTGGAGAAACTGAGCCTTGGGCTAACTAATTTGCTAATTGGTGACAGAGCTGGGATAGGAAATCTCTTGTTGACTCTCTGCTTTGAGAGATCTCTGCTTTTTTAAAATCATTTTGCCATGGTGGTGGTTTAGTCGCTAAGTTGTGTGTGATTCTTGCAACTCCATGGACTGTAACCCACTGGGCTCCTCTGTCCATAGGATTTCCCAGGCAGGAATACTGGAATGGGTTGTCATTTCCTCCCCCAGGGAATCTTCCCAACCAAGGAATCAAACCAGAGTCTCCTGCATTGCAGGCAGATTCTTCACTGATCGAGCTACAAGGCAAGCCCCAACATCTCTCAAGTTAAAGTCCTTAAACAACCGGGCTTTCCTCCTCTCACACAAACATTTTTTGACTGCTACTGTAATTGGAAAAATGGGATGCCAGGTCTAGCTGCCCAGGCAGCCTCGGACCCTGCAACCCTTCCCCTCCCCTCTCTCCCAATCAGGAAGCCCATGGTTGGATATGGTTCCAATTTCCTGAAGCTTGGGTCTTAAGGTGATTCCTACATAATGGTTCTGTGTGGCTATTAGCAAGTTGCTTCCCTTCCCAGCCTCAGTTTCCTCTTCAGTAAAACAAGAGGATTGGGTCAGGACAGTTGTTCCCAAGCTGGTTCCGTACCTGATTCATCCACCTGGGGACTGTTCAGAGTCTGTATCACCCACAACAGACCTATTGAATCAGACTCTGCTGGGGTGAGGCCCAGCCAGGAACTTGATGGTTCTGACACAGCTTTGGTTAGGACGCCCTGGGTGAGATGATCTTGAAGGCCTCTTCTCAGCTCTGCGTTCTGATCTTGGACTGAGCTTCTCTGATGTCTCTCAGGCCCAGAGCAAGGTGGACTTCTGAGTAGAGGTCAAGAACTTGAGTTCTCATGCTCATCAAGCCCATAATTCAGCTCAAACGGTATCTCCCTCTGGACCTCAGTTTCCTCAGCAAGAATAGTTTATTGAGGGTGGGGCATAGGATTGCCCCAGAGTCATTAACCCAGCAAGTGAATTCACCCAGCAAGTTGAGCACCTACTGGACTCTCTACCAAGCTCTACAATTTGCTAGGTCTGAGTCTAAATCACATGGAAGGGTAATATCACAAGAGGTGAGGGTGGGAGGGTGGCTGCTGCCAGGCAACTGGTCCCAGTTACCTAGACTTCCAGGCATGGATGCCATACATCTTATTTTAGCATAAAAGTGATGGTTCCCTCTCCCTAGACCCTCTTGCTGACCCTGGCAGCTCCATCTGGTCTCCACAGCAACAAGCAAGCCTGCCGGACTCTAGGAGGGAAGGATATGCAAAACTGGCCAAATAAAAAAATCATTAGCTTTTCTAGAGAATCATAGTAACAGATTCTAAAATATTAGATTAAATAATCCCATTCCAAATAGCACAACCACAGTCTCAGTGATCAGCGTGTGGGCCCCAGCACCATAGCAGCATCACTCCAGAACTTGCTAGAAAAGCAGAATCCTAGGCTCTGCCCCGGGCCTGCTGACTCAGAGTCTGCTTTTCAAGATTCCCAGGTGATGGTATGCACATCAGAGTTTGAGAAGCACTAAACTAAAAATAAAATCGCCTCAGAAAACCCCCTGACAAGAAATGTGCGCGAGACCAGCGTGAAGACAAGCACGTGACTTCCCTGACAGACAGCACGTAGCACATTCCTGGATGGGGCGACTCAGTGGTGTGAAGACGTCTGTTTTTACCACCGCTGAATGTGTCAAAGAGATTTGTGAAGTTCATCTGAAAGAATAAAGGGCCAAGAATAGCTTTTTTTTTTTCTTTTAAGAAAATAAAAATAGTGAGATGAGATTTGCCCTGTCAGAGAGAAATGGGTGATAAGCAAGAATTCGGGTTCTGGAGGAAGCAGACCAGGCATTGAATCTGGCTGTACCACTTCCTTGAGTTTCCTTCCTTGAGCAAACTTCAGGAGATAGCGGAGGACAGAGAAGCCTGGCATGCTGCAGTCCAAGAGGTCGCAAAGGGTCAGACACAACTTAGCGACTGAACAACAGCGACTATTACCACTTCCTGGACGTGTCCCTGTTGTGGCATGGTGTCCCGCCAAAATTCACATGTTGAAGCCTTAACCCGCAATGTGACTGTACCCAGGAAGAGATCTGTCTGTCTCTCTCTCTCCATGCCCGAGAACGAAGGAGAGGTCACGAGAGAGCACAGCAAGAAGCAGGGCATCAGCAAGCCAGGGGGAGAGTCCTCACCAGAAACCAGACTCCATCAGAACCTGGATCTTAGACTCTCCACTTTCAAGAACTGTGGGAAGATTAATTTCTGCTGCTTAAGCCACACAAACTGCAGTGCTTTGTTGTAGCAGCGTGAATGGACTAATATAGGCGCCTTTGGAAAGATTTCTAACATCCTGTAGCCTCAATGCCCTTATCCAGGAGAGTGGGGAGAAGAATACCATTTAGAGTATTGTTTTTTTTTTAACTTTTTATTTTATATTGGAGCTTCCCAGGTGTCACGGTGGTAAAGAATTTGCCTGCCAACGCAGGAGACACAAGAGACATGAGTGTGATCCGTGGATCTGAAAGATATCCTGGAGGAGGAAATGGCAACCCACTACAGTATGCTTGCCTGGGAAAGCCCCTGGACAGAGGAGCCTGGAGAGCTACAGTCCATGGGGTTGCAGAGAGTCTGGCATGACTGAGCACACAAGGAGCCAATTAACAATGCTGTGATAGTTTCAGGTGGATAGCAAAGGGACTCAGCCGTACACAATACAGGTATCCATTCTCCACAAGCTAAAATATTGAGTATCAACTGGATGCAAAGCACTTAGCACAATGCTTAGCCCTAACAGCTGTTCAATGAACAAGTACAATGGTAACAACTGTGCCACTGGAGCAAGAATTCAGAGAAAGACCAGTGGAACAGAATAGACAACTAAAAAACATACCTCAGTATTTATATAAGCTCTGGGAGTGAGAATAAGTATTATATTTTTATTAACTGTTGTTTCATTCTCCCATGCAGTATAGGTATAGCACATGCTAAGTGCTAAAAATATTTGTTGACTGCCTGAACTAGAATTTAGCACATACTAAAGGAGGACTTATATTAATATTAATGGTAAAAGAAATTGAATGATAGATCATATCATTACAGTTTATAAAGAAGCTTTCAAACCATGACCCACAGTAAGAAATATGTGAGACATCTCAGCCAAGTAAATACACTCATGAATATAAATTCATAATTAAAACAACAGATCATAAAGCAATATTTATCCCTATTATGTTAGATGGACTCTGATCTGTTCTATCCTATCCCATTCTACTCCTAGTCTATCCTATTAGAAAGAAAATTCTTGTCCCTACCCAATAAGCTGACCTCACAATACTTATGAGTAGCCATCAACAGTCTGAAGAATACTACCTTGTAAGATTAATTTCCAATTTGAAAAAGGAAAAGAAATTATAGCTAAATAATATAAAGTTTTGAACTGAGAAAGGTCTTGAGAATTAAAAAACGATGGGATAGGGACTTCCCTCGTGGTCCGGAGGCTAAGACTCCAATCTCCCAATGCATGGGGCCCAGGATGGATCCTTGGTCAGGGAACTAGATCCCACATGCCACAACTAAGACCCAGTGCAGCCAAATATATACATAAATATTAAAAAAAAAAAGATAAGGACTTCCCTGGTGGCTCAGGGGAAAGAATCCACCTGCCAATGCAGAGACATGGGTTCAACCCCTGGGTCAGAAAGATCCCACATATATCAGAGCAACTAAGCCCGTGCACCACAGCTATTGAGCCTGTGCCCCAGAGCCTATGCCCTGCAACAAGAGAAGTCCCCGCAAAGAGAAGCTCGTGTACTCTGATGAAGAGTAGCCCCTGCTCACTGCAACTACAGAAAAGCCCGTGCCACAACAAAGAACCAGCACAGCCAAAAATAAATTAATTAATAAAAAAAAAGAAAAATGATATAATGAATTTACAGTAGGCCCTTGTTGGTTATCCATTTTAAATATAGCAGTGTGTGCTTGACAATCCCAAACTCCCTAGCTCTCCCTCCCCTCGCCCGAGCAACCATAAATTTGTTCTCTGAGTCTTTGAATCTCTTTCTGTTTTGAAAGTAAGTTCATTTGTACCATTTCCTCTTAGATTTCACATATAAGGGATGTCATAATATATTTCTCCTTCTCTCACAGTAAACTCTTTAAAAAAAAAAAAGAAAAGAAAAGAATGGGGGAAATGTCACAGCTGCTGCTGCTGCTAAGTCACTTCAGTCCTGTCAGACTCTGTGCGACCCCATAGACGGCAGCCCACCAGGCTCCCCCGTCCCTGGGATTCTCAAGACAAGAACGCTGGAGTGGGTTGCCATTTCCTTCTCCAATGCATGAAAGTGAAAAGTGAAAGTGAAGTCACTCAGTCGTGTCTGACTCTTAGTGACCCCATGGACCGCAGCCCACCAGGCTCCTCTGTCCATGGGATTTTCCAGGCAAGGGTACTGGAGTGGGTGCCATTGTCTTCTCCGAAATGTCACAGAGGCACATGTTAACAGGTTTGGCTATTTAGCCTTTTAAAACATCCATCAGAGGGTTTTAGTGGGGAAGAGGCAGCTGTGACTGAAACAAGACATGTCAGTGACGGCGAGGGAAAGAGGACACTCAATCTTGACGCTTTCTTCTTCCTCAAACTCAGCTGCCTCTGAGCATCACCAAGGCATTTGGATTCGGCCTCTGTCTGGGGCCTTATCTCCCTCCCCGCAGCCTCATCTTACTCCCGCCACCACTGTCTCTCCCTGAGCTGCCGCCTCCACCTCCTAACTGGTCTCCCCACTTCCACTCTGCACCCCACAATCCTTTCTCCTCACAGCAGTGAGAGTGAGACTTTTAAAGTGTAAGTGAAGTCTCTCCCTTCTTAATGCTCTTTCTGCACAATCCAAATTCTTGCATGTGGCCTGGCCGCTGCCCACCTCCCGCCTCATCCTCAGACGCTCCCCCTTCTCCTCCCTCCACAACCCCCTCTTGACTCTGGCCTGTCCTCGGTTGCATCTGAACTCAGCACTCTTCCCTCTCCCCGCTTCTCCCCTGGCTTCTCATTCCCTGTTCCTCAGCCTGGGTCACCTGCACCCAAGCCCAAGCAGCTCCCTCTCTCATAGTGTTTTTTCCCCCGAATGTATAAATATTTGCTATCTGTTTTCTCCTTTCTTTCCTGCTCACCTCCCTGGAATGGTCTAAGTTCCTTGAGAGCAGGGACCACCCAGTCTTCTTGTCTACAGCAGCTTTGGTACGCAGCACAGTGTCCAGCCTGTAGTAAATGGTCAATAAAGAGTCACTGAGTGTAGGGCGTGCTAAGACAGGAGCACGGGGGACTCCAGCTTTGCACCTGCACTTTAGAGGCCCCTGCTGTGGCCCTCCCATGCTCTGCCCTTCCCTACAGGAAGCAGAGAATATGTGTCCACCAGGCTTCTCCCCTCAAGTCCATGTACCTGGGATCCTAGAATTCCTTTTGCAGTGCCCCTCACCCTCTTCCACGGCCTTCAAGGGCCTCTTTCCTGGGTCCATCACCCCAAGGACAGGTTGGCTCATCTTTGTGTGCATCCCTAGGCCTGAAAAGTGGCCAATAGTGACTGAAGTTTGGGTGTGTAGTGGAACCTAGATGTGCTGGTTGAGGTGGCCGCAAGCATGCCCCCGAGACCCTGTTCTGGATGGGGCGGAGGTGTGGGGTTAGAAGGGAGAGAGGCCAGCCCTGCCTGAACCTCCACATTCTGGAGAGAAACTCTAAGGAGTCCAGGAATTCTAAATTAGAGCCAGGACCTCCTGGTTGTTCTGAAGGTATATTTCTCAAGGTAGGAGGATAGACTATATGTATGTACATACATATTTAAATGTATTTTATTGACATATAGTTCATTTACAATGTTGTTTCTGCTATATAGCAAAGTGATCCACACATACACACACAGATATATATATATATACTTTTGTTTATTTATTTTTAATGGAAGGATAATTGCTTTATAGTATTGTGTTGGTTTCTGCCAAATATCAGCATGAATCAGCCATAGGTATACATTATTCTCTTTCATGTTCTTTTCCATTATGGTTTATCACAGGATATTGAATATAGTTCCCTGTGCTATACACTAGGACCTTGTTGTTTATTCATTCTATATATAATAGTTGCATCTACTAACCTCAAACTTCCAAACCATCACTCCCCATCCCCCATCCCTTGTCAATCACATTTGTTCTCTTTGTCTGTGAGTCTGTTTCTGTTTCATAGATAAGTTCATTTTTGTCATATTTTAGATTCTACATGTAAGTGATACCGTATGGTATATGTCTCTCTTTCTGACTTTCTTCACTTAGTGTGATAATCTCTAGGCACAGAGGATAGACTATATTTTATCTAATAAGTCTCTTAGCTTGACTTATGACTTCTGCTTATTTATTTAATTTTCTTTTCAAATGATAATTTTATTTTTTAATTGAAGTATAGTTAATTTACAATGTTTTATTAGTTTCAAGTATACAGAAAAGTGATTCAGTTATACATATAAAACTGAATATATATATATGAATATATATAAAACTGAGTATATATATGTATATATATAAAACTGAATATATGTATTTATATATATATATAACTGAATCACTTTTCTGTACACTTGAAACTAATAAAACATTGTAAATTAACTATACTTCAATTAAAAAAATAAAAAAGAAAATTATCAAAAGAAAATTAAATAAGTAAAAGTATATATGTATATATATGTGTGTATATGTCTGTATATATATATATATATGTAAAACCGATAAGTGAAAAGTGTTAGTCACTCAGTTGTGTCTGACTCTTTGCACCCCATGGACTCTAGCCTGCCAGGCTCCTCTGTCCATGAGATTCTCCAAGAAAGTATACTGGAGTGTGTAGCCATTCCCTTCTCCAGGGGATTTTCCCAACCCAAGGATCAAACCCAGGTCTCTGGCATTGCAGGCAGATTCTTTGCTGTCTGAGCCACTGGAAAGCCCCATGTATAAAACTAAATATATATATATATTAATAACCATACATATATAACTATATATATAATAATATATGTCAAAAAAAGAATATGTATTATTCTTTTTGAGATTCTTTTCCATTATAGGTTAATACACAATATTGAATACAGTTCAGTTCCCTGTATTGACTTATAGCTTCTTTTTTTTTTTACTTATAGCTTTTAAATATTAGATATATGGTCTATGGACATCCATTTGCACTCTTGTCCTGGGCCTGGCTGGGTGAGGCACAGGCGTGGCTGAACGAATGGACAGCAACTTCTTGGGGCTGAGCTCTCCTTCCTGTGGATAGGGAGTGGGGACACACAGACTCTGGGAGTTGGAGCTCCATTGAAACTTCACTCTCAAATCTCTGATGCCTTGATAGGAGGGGAGGAAATGAAAAACTGTCGTTTCAAAGCTGATGTTAATCCATTTTCACTCTAGGGAAACCGCTTAAGGGGACTTTTAGTTATGCAAATATAGAGCAGAACTACTCCTCTGAAAAGGAGATGCCTCTGGCCCAGTGGTCCAGTGGTCCAATGGCCCAAGAAAGCCACTTCTGGTCAGATAATGGCGATGGCCTTTGTTGTAGGCAGAAAGGCATCTCTTCAGATTCTATTTCCAAAAAAAAATTTTTTTATATAAAGTGTAAAGTATACAATAATATTAAATGAACAATCGTGTGTCAGATATTATGATAAGCACTTTACATGGATTATCTCATTCAGTTTTCATGATACCCAATATTATCATCTTCATTCTATAAATAGGGAAGCTGAGGTTCATAGAGTTTGAGTAACTGGTCCAGAGGTCATGCAATTAAGCAAGTGCAAAGCTAGGATTTGAACCTTCATCTGACTCCAGAGACAGAACCACCTCTATCAGCCTCTGGAATTCCTTATAATCCTCTCCTGTGGAATGCCCAGACTAGAAGGGTGTACTCAAGACTGACTCAGAGAAGCAGAGCAAGAGAAGCCATCGTTTTCTATGAGGCGAATGCCAACTGGAATCGTCCTTCTGACTTCTAAACTTGTCTCTTGACCCAAGATGGAGAGGGTTGGAATCACTTTACAACAAGGGCACAAAGATGCAACAGGCAGGAAGGGGCCAAGGCCTTTCCCACTCTGGGGCAGGCCAGGAAGAGCTGAGCCCCACCCAGGTGATCCAGCCAAGCTCAGAAGGGTGACGTTGAGGACAGCTTCAAGGTGATGCTGATAGGGACAGAGTGTCTCCCAGAAGTAGAGGGTCCACTGGACAGGGGCCAGTGGCCAGAGTGACTGCTGGGGTGATCCATTTCAGCAAGTCGAAGGAAATCTGAAATCACTTCCCACAAGCAGCCTGAAGCCACCTCCTGGACAGAGCTGCCCCCTTGATGCAGGCTGGGGACTGGGCACTGTATTGGAGACCTGCCGGTCCAAAATAGAGGGGTGGATGTTCTTATCCTTTTGGGTGTGGAGGCCCGTAGGACTCAAGAGAACTTTTGTTTGTAGATTTAGCATTTTTTACTTTAAGCTTACAAACCACATTGTTAGCAGAGCACAAATGCCGCCTGCCTCCTCCACTCGATTTGCATTTTTTGGGTATCCAGGTCGGAGGTTGAGCAAAGAAATTGTAATAACTCCATCTTCTCCCACCCCTCCTCCAAGAAAAAAACCCTGCCTATTTGTTGCAGCTCAATGGTTGCACTTTTATCGATACTTCTTAACATTATGCTGTAAGCTGTTGCTTCATATTTAGCTTGTGGTTGACCTAAACCACCAGATCTTTTTCATACAAACTGCTGTGAGGCCAGTTTTTCCCAGCCTAAGCTTCTAGTACACGTGCAACTGATCAAAAATAAAGTAAAATGTAAATGCAGGGCATTTCACTTTTTAATTTTTATTTGATTCTGGTCTGCTGAACTACTGTAAATA
Source organism: Muntiacus reevesi (assembly GCF_963930625.1). NCBI lineage: Eukaryota > Metazoa > Chordata > Mammalia > Artiodactyla > Cervidae > Muntiacus > Muntiacus reevesi. Next base: position 62,369,977 of record NC_089257.1, read on the forward strand.
TTTTACTCTGTCACCTTTTACTATAATAATCCCTTTGCAGCTTTGTATCATCTGCAAAACTGATGAGCATCAATTACTTTGTAGTTAGTGAAAATTAATTACAAAACATTCATTAATAATTAATGAAAATGAAAAATAGGGCAAGACAGAGCCTTGTGGCATAGCATGACATTGGGGGTTCTCATAGTGTGGTCTGCAAATCCTGGAGTTCCCTGGGACTCTTTCAGAGGATCTGTGAGATCAAAACTGTTTTCATAATAATGCTTAAATGTCTTTATCCCTCTCATTCTATCATGAACAAATCTTGAATTTTCCAGAGGTTAGATGACATGTGATATTGCTCTAGACTAAGCAGAAGTAGTTATGAGAATCCAGCTGTCTTCCATGATCCAGATGTTAAAGAGATTCGCAAAACTGTAGAACAAAACCACTCTTTTTTCACTATTTTTTTTTTCTTTTTGGAAGATATAACCATTTTAAATTAAAAGTTTATGTAATATAAAATAGAAAAACAACAAGGACCTACTACATAGTACAGGGAACTATGTTCAACATTTTGTAATAACCTATAATGGAAAAGAATCTGAAAAAGAATATGTATATATGTATATAAATATGTATAAAATAATACATATATAAATATATATAATAATATGTATATATGTGTGTGTTTATTGTGTGTATATATATATATATATATATATATAAACTGAGTCACTTTGATATATATCTGAAACTAACACAACATTGTAAATCAACTATACTTCAATTAAAAAAAATCAAGTCTTGTAGAGCCTGTCTTCTGCAATGAGAGAAGCCACCACAAATGAGAAGCCCACACCACAACTAGAGAAAGTCTGTGTATAGCAACAAAGACCCAGCAAAGCCAAAAAAAGTCTAAAAAAGTTATTTAAAGCTTACATAACATACAATAGATTTATTATTATTTTAAAAGCAATTAATAAAACATTTAATGTATTTTATTAATTTTAATTTCCAATACAATAATTTTCTATTAAAAGATATAATCCACATAAATGAAAGTTCTGAGGGTCCTCAATACTTTTAAGTGTCAAGGGATCCTAAGACTACAAAGCTCAAGAATCACAATGCTAGAGATATCCCTCCAGGCTGATAGCAAGCCCCTACTCTATGAGTTGCCATAAGTAATGTAAAGATTTGCAGAATTTCCCTAGCACTTTTCTTCTAAGGCAGAGGCAGTGTAGTCAGGCAGACACTGAGGATTACAGAGACTGGAGCTCTAATTCTGGCTGTGTCACTAACCAGCTGTGTGATCCTGGGTGCTGTGCTGAGTCACTCAGCCGTGTCCGACTCTTTGCAACCCCATGGACTGTAGCCCAGCAGGCTTCTCTGTCCATGGGGATTCTCCACACAAGAATACGGAGTGGGTTGCCCTCCCCCAGGAGGTCTTGGATCTTCACAACCCAGGGATCAAACTCAGGTCTCCTGCATTGCAGGTGGATTTTTTACCATCTGAGCCACCAGGGAAGCCCATGATCCTGGGTAAATCCCCTCATTTGTCTAGAGAATTGTTTCCACATTTGTAAAATGAGGAGCTTTATGGGATTGACCTTTAGGGTCAATTTTTTAAAAACTAAAGCACTTCAGGGGGAAGGAGGAAGGAACAGGTATTTATTCTTCATTTTACCAATAAGGAAGTTAAGGTCAAAGATGTTAATGAGAAAGAAATGCTCAAGGACATGTCTTGAGCTGGTATCAGATTCAGGATTGAAGTTGACATCCTTGTCTTCTGGGCTAAGACTTGATGCATTCAATTGGTAATATTAATAATAATAGTATTTGCATGTATATAGCATTAAAAATAAATTCATATTCTGAAACAACTCCAAATTTCTAAAAGTTGGACAGACAGAAAGAACTTTATAATTTTAGTGACTATGGGAGCCAGCTTCTGAGGTGGCCTGCAATAATCCTTTCTTCTGGTATCTGTGGGCTTGGGAGTTTCCACCCACATTCAATAGGGCTGACCTGTGTGACCAACAGAATTTTGGCCAGTAAACTGAAGCAATCGGGTGTGTCATAAAAGACATTGCATCTTCCACCTTGCTCTTTCTTAGATTGCTCTAGGGAAAGCCAACCCCAGTGTTCTGAGGACACATAAGCATCCCTTTGGAGAGTCACATGTGATGAAGAACTGAGCCATCCTGTCAACAAGCAGCACGAACTTGCATTCATGTGGAATGCAAAGGAGGTCAGAGGTCTCTGCAGACTAGAAAACGACAAAGGCAGAGTAGGTCGAGCCCTAGGATAGAGCAATGAAGGTATACTGCTGGACCTGCCAACTAAAAGAAAACTGCGTTGGATGGTCTCTTCTAAAAGATACGGAGTAAAAAGCACTAGTCAAATCAATAGCAAACTAAGTACCATGGGATATGTTGATTTGCTTTAGCGAAGAAATCATACTGAGAATAGCAGTTGTGACTGAGTCATCAAGTTTGGATAATCCATTGTCATTCTCCAAGTTCCATCAGTCTTTGGAGAGACAAATAGGTGATCTGAATGGGGCATATAGTAGGAATAAATACCTCTGTATCTGTCAAGACCTTGTTGGTGACAGTGATCTCTTTAGTCCTTCCAGGAATGCAGTACTGTTTTTGGTATACTAGCTTAGGAAATGGACACAGTTCTAGTGACTCCACTAAGCCTTTTCTTTTCTTTCTTTCTTTTTTTTTAGCCTTTTCTTTCTAAAAAATATGTATTTATTTGGCTGAGCTAGGTCTCAGTTGTGGCACATGGAATCTTTAGGTGAGCATGTAGGACCTAGTTCCCTGACCAGGGATGGAACCTGGGCCCCTTGAATTGCAAGGAGGGAGTCTTAGCCACTTGACTTCTTTTGTCATGATAGCCTTTCCTTTTGGGTCAAGGGAGTATCTACCCATTGCTGACTTTGTCTTCTCAGATACCTGCTGAGTATATCTAAACCTCAGTATACATCCATCTATGTATTCTGGAACTGAGGAAAAATAATGGGATGGTTTCTGGGAACCACTGGGCTTGTTGTGATATGAAGCTAAGCCAAAACTCTGAAGATCATCTGACTTTCCTAAGCCCCTACTTTGACTGAACCACAGTGGCATTTTGAGTCTCCAGGGATTAGTATCAGTTCAGAGCCAGTGTTCAGTAATCCCCTAGAAATCTGGTTATCTCCCCTTCCTAATGCACAGTCGCCATGGTAAATGGCTGCAGGTTCCTTCAGGAGAAAGGGTTAGTAGAAGATTTACAGTGTGACTGGCAATAGAGCAGGGTCCTTCCTCAAGGGGTCCCAGTCTTCCCTTCATTCCAGGAAGTTGGTACCGGCTCCAGTCTAAGAACTGGTTGAAGAGTTCTTGCTCTATCGTTAGAAGTCAGATTTCTAATCACCACGACTAGAGTGTTTGACTCACACTAACCAAGTAAAACTTCTGTACCAGGGACAGTCTGATCAGTTAGCCGCTGCCAGGGCTCTGTAGGCCAAGCCACTTTGATGCCTCTTTGGGCTCTCCTGCCCATTAAAATAACTACTCTAACTTGTCTAGGTTACTAAATGCCTCCACTTTGCTTCTGACACCTGAGAGCTTGCCATTCCTATTGAGTTAATTCAGGAAACCCATTTTGATGACTGTTTCCTTGCCTGCCTTTTAGAGAAAGCCACTGCAGTGCTCTTCAAGGATGCTGGTGTTCTAACCAATGTCTGTCTCAAAACCCTGGTGAAGGGAGTATCTTCTCTATCCTACCCAGGAAGACTGTACATTGGTTTTTTTTTTTTTTTTTTTTTTTAATATTATTTTATTAGTTGGAGGCCAATCACTTTACAACATTTCAGTGGGTTTTGTCATACATTGACATGAATCAGCCATATAGTTACATGTATTCCCCATCCCGATCCCCCCTCCCACCTCCCTCCCCACCCAACTCCTCAGGGTCCTCCCAGTGCACCAGGCCCGAGCACTTGACTCATGTATCCCACCTGGGCTGGTGGTCCGGTACATTGGTTTTATGTTATCAACCTACTCTGGTGTTCAGAATACTTTTCTCCTCAATATTGGAATTTCTGACATCTCAGCTTCCTTCAGTGAAAGCCCTTCTTGGATGTAGTCAAACTACTAGAGCTATTTCCAGCCAACATGAGCAAATACATTAAACTCAGGATCTCTGTTTAGTGTACTCATGTCAACACATTCAGCCCAATCCACAAAAAATATTCCTTCCATCCTGACCCAACACCTTTAGGATCCATCCTCACACATTTTCTCTGGGTTTCTGTCCATATACATTGGCATCAGAGGGGGTCTGGATGAAAGGTAGAGAGTATCGCTTGTACTATTCTTGTAACTTTCAGTAAGGGTGAAATTCTGTCAAAACAAAAAGTGAAACAATATATGAACTGACAAACTTTCAATATTCTTTTGGTGTGTCATGGGTCACGCTGGGGCCTGCTGCCTCTTGAATCAGGTCATAGATCCAATAGAGGTGGTGGGGTTAAGTTTCTAGGAGGATGAGTTGCCTGCGAGGCAATGACTTCTGGGGACATCATTACAGGTTCTTCAGGTAAAGGAAGAATAACTTCATTTTTACTGCCCAGGGAGGGTCGGCAGAACTTAGAGGTTAAGGACTTCTTGGTTTCCTCAGAATCTGTCCTCGTGTCCCCATCCTAAGATTCAGGGTCTTATTCCTTCCCAGTCAATGTCTTATTTTACATGAGATCCTGCTGGGTTATGAATTCAATTTGTATGGAAATTCAGTTCCCTGCCAAGTAAAAATTGAGGGCTTGGTTATCAGAAATCTTGACCCTGAGGCTACAAGAGATAAAGGTTTCCTCCATGGCAGTTAGAGAAAGTTTTTGGTCCCTTTGCCAGATTTTGGGCTGGGAATTTAAAGGCCTAGGTTCATTATTTTCTTTCTCTGAACTCTCCAGCACACTTAGAAGCAACCAACAAAGCTCACTGTTTGTACTAAAATGTTCTAGGACTGCAAATATTTGGTTACTCTAAGGTTTGCCTTCCATAGGCATTTATCACAGTGAGCATTATCTACAAGTGGGAATTAAGTGACTGCTTTGCCACTGAATGCCTTGGAACACTTTCCCACTGGCAATAATCATTAATGTGTTTAAATTTCATTAGATTAGAAAACCAACTCCAGATTCCCACCCTTAAGAATCTATTTCCCTGAGACCACAGTCAGAACCAGTAAGTGTATCAGTCAGGAAAACTTAACCACTGTGAATTATGAAATAAGAAGTTTACTCTGGGAGGGACTTCCCTGTTTAGTCAGTGGCTAAGATTCTGTGCTCCCAATACAGGGGGTCCTGGGTTTGATCACTGGTTGGAAACTAGATCCCACATGCTGCAACTAAAGATCCTGAGTGCCACAAGTCAGAACCTGCATGCTGTAACAAAGATCATAGATTCCCTGTGCTGCAAATAAGACCCAGCATGACCAAATATTAAATATTAAATAAACAAAAGGCACCTCAACCAATCACAGTGCAAGACTGTTAATAAAAGTGTAGTTTTCTTTGGGTTAGAGCTTACACAGTTTTGGAAAGAGCTGGAGAAGTGAAGGGTCAACAGAGAAGTCAGGATCAGGAAATGAGTCATGAATATGGGAAACCCAGCACATCCAGCAGACACGGGACACTGATGGGAAAGCTCATGAAAACTGCCACCTCTGTGGGTCTACCAGCAAGTGTCGGCAGGTGGGCCCAGGACCACTGTTGGTCAGCAGGGTCAACAATTGGGAAGCACTGCAGGACTCTAAGAAGCACAGAAGGGGACAACAGAGGATGAGATGGTTGGATGGCATCACTGACTCAATGGACATGAGTTTGAGCGAACTCCATTAGACGGTGAATGACAGGTAAGCCTGGCGTGCTGCCATCCATGGGGTTGCAAAGCATTGGACATGATGTAGAGACTAAACAACAACAACAAAGGAGAGCAAAGCAAGAACAGGCTTGAGCTCATTTTTAATACTTGTTTCCAACAGTCACCACATCAAACCACAATGATCTTCCGAGAATCATACTTGCTGCTTCATTTCTGCCCTCTGAATCTCATGCCCTTCCCTCATTTGACTAATTCTAACCTGAAACCATCCAGGGAACAGGATTTTGGCAAACATAGCTCCAGCTGAACCGAGTTCTCACAATACAAAGCACTGAAGTATTGTGCAATGTGTGAGCCTGGACTGAGAAAAACAACCCATAACAGACATTCTGGGGGACTCCTCTTGTGGTCCAGTGGTTAAGAATCTGCTTGCCAATGCAGGGGACATGGATTGGATCCCTGGTCCAAATCCAGGAAGATTCCACATGCCTTGGGGGAACCAAGCCCGCTCGCTACAACTACTGAAGCCCACACATGCTAGAGCCCGTGCCCCGAAATAGGAGAAGCTGCTGCAATGAAAAGCTCATGCATTGCAACTAGAGAATAGCCCCTGCTTGCCACAACTAGAGAAAGTCCAAGTGCAGCAGCAAAGACCCAGAGCAGCCAAAACTAAAATAAAAAAGACATTTTGGCGATATCGAAATGGTTTCTATATAGGCTAGCTATTAGATGATTAACAGGGACTAAGGGGTGTTTTTCTGGCCGTGATGTGCGACTTGTGGGGGTTTTAGTTTCCCAACCAGGAATTGAACCTGGAGTTGTGGCAGTGAAAGTCCAGAATTCTAATCACTAGACCACCAGGGAACTCCCATGAAAGAGATTATGTTAATTTTTATGCTTGATCATGGCACCGTGGTTATGTAAGAGAATGTTATTATTAGGAGCTAGGTGCTTAAATATTTAGGGGTGAAGTTTCCAATGGTTTAGCATTTATTTATTTTTATTACTTATTAAGTGACTATGGTAGACTGTTAATCATTGCTGCATCTAGGTGGTGGATCTGCAGATGTTTCAATTTTTCTGTGTGTTTGAAATTTTTAATAATTAAAATATTAAGGAAAAGAAAAGACTGCTGTGTTTATTACTTCCTCTGGAAACCTTTCCTGCCCATCTCCCCTCTTCTCCTCCAAGGTGGCTATGTTGTTTCTTTTACGCTGCAAGCACCCCAGATGTAGCATTGAAACATTTATCACATTGTATTTCACTTTCTTGTTTTCTCATCTCTCTCGCCTCTAAACTTTGAAGTCTTTAAAGGACACAGGTGGGACTTCCCCGGTGGTCCGATGGCTAAGACTGCGCTCCCAGTGCAGGGGGCCTGGGTTCCATCCCTGGTCAGGGAACTAGATCCCACATGCTGCAGCTAAAGATCCTACATGCCACAGCTAAGACCAGGTGCAGCCAAATAAATAAATATTTTTAAAAGTAAAGGACACCTGTGTCTCTGGTCTTTAACTCTTCTAATGTTTCTTCCTGTTTCTGGCACAGAGTAGGTACTCCCTTAATCTCCATTCAGTCACGAACAGAAGAAAATCTAATTGAGGAATTCCTTCAGGGATACCATCAAATTAGGGTTCAAGTGAATCTAAGGAAAGCAAGTTTTTGAGTTTAAGATTTTTTGTTTCAAATTACAAAAGTAATACATGCAAATAAAAAATAAGTAGTGAAGTGAAAATGAAATTATTGCTTCATTCCTGTTTTATACATATACTCCAACCCAGGAGTCAAGAGTTTAAAATGTATCCTTCCAGAACTATTTCTATGCAATTATAAACCCCCCCCCCCCAACTGTTGTTTGGTAACTTACTTTTTTCTTTAACTTGATGATCCACATCCTTGTATTGATAGATCTACATCATTCTTTACACAGACTACATTGTAATTCATTGTATCCATATATACTTACTTATATAACAACCACAAGAGCATATAGACAGAGGAACAGTTTCTACATGAAACTAGTACCATCAACCAGGGGTCCCCAAACTCCAGGACCTAGTGCCTGATGATCTGAGGTGGAGCTGAGGTAATAATAATAGAAATAAAATGCACAATAAATGTTATGCCCTTGAATCATCCTGAAACCATCCCCTTCTCCCTGGTTCCTGGAAAAATTGTCTTCCAAGGAACCAGTCTGTAAAGTGCCAAAAAATTTGGGGGCAGCTGTCCTACAAAATGGGATTTGGTAACTCCAGTAATCAAAGGAGTAAGAAGAACTCAACGTTGAACTGTGGGTTCAGAGGCAGGGTAAACTGGCTAGAAAGGGACTTTACCAGAGTCTCAGCTTACAGAAAGACTTGGCCTTTTCAAGGAATAAAAGAGAGAGCAAGATGATAATGATCAGAGTATGAAACTGAGCTGAGCCAACTGACACATGTGTGACCATGTGAGCCCCTCATCTGCATCCGCTGACACCTTCCCAGTAAATTAACACAGCCCTTTGCAAACTCCGCACAGCCACCAGGGAACAAGTGAAAGTGGCCAGTGTATGGGCCTGGTTCATCATAGAGGAGAAAGTCCCCCAGGTTTCCCAGTGACAACAGAAAGTTACCCAAACAAGTGTTGATGAAATCCTACCAGAAGGCTGTTTCGTGGGCCTTTCTGATCTCATCAATTGGGCCCCTCCACTGCTTTCGCTTTCCCTACTGATTCCTCATGCACAAAAACAAGCTTGTTTTGTTCTGTAGTTCTCCCTCCTCTTTAAGGGTCCTCAAGCTCCCTAACTATCCAATCTTATCTCCCTGTAAATTTCTAATGCCCACCTTGTGTTCTGCTTAGACTGTTACAGTGTCAACAAAAAGATGCTGGAATGCACTGAGACTGTTAAAATGTGTTGTACCATCTTGGTGGTGTTGACCTAAACCAAAGCACAGGATGCTCCCATTCACATCAATTTACCTATACTGCTATCTCATAAGTGTGTGTTTCGGGTTCTTTCTGCTGCTAACAGCAGGTATTCACATTCTCTCCGGCAAGAATGCTGACTTTCATTCAATTAAAAAAAAAAAATTTAATGTTTATTTATTTGGCTGAGACAGGTCTTAGTTGCAGCACTCAGGATCTTTGATTTTCATTGTGACATTCAGGATCTTTTCTTTTTTTAGTTGTGGCATGTGGGATCAGTTTCCTGACCAGGGATCAAACTCAGGCCCTTCCATTGGGAGCTCAGTGTTAGCCCTTGGACCATCAGGGAAGTCTCAAGAATGCTGACTTTTCAATACTAAATATTGGTAGCATTATCTCTCAATTTTTAAGATGATTCTTTTTTTTTTGGCATTTATTTTGTGTTAACCTTTTAGAGTGTCATTCAGTGTTTTATGTTATCAAATGTCTGTATCAGGTAGAGATCATGTTAACAAGTTATTGAAATACATAATCTTGTCACAATATATTGGTTTATAATAACAGTAAATGTGCATTTATTATTACATTGCTTTTTTTAGCAAGCCTCTGAAATGTTTAGTATAATCTCATTACAGAGAACTGATTATTATTATGATCACTCACTGTTATTTAAAACATGTAAATAAAGTGTTACAAAAAATACAGAAAAGTTTGTAACATCAAGAATTCCTGGGGATTTTTATTTCTTATTCTCAGATCCAGAAGGTTGTAAGTTGATAAATTTTGAAGCTGTTCATATCGTGAGGGGGTTCATAATACTGCTATATGTTGTCATATGTGTTTAAATTTTTCTGTAATAAAAAGTAAAACAAAACTGGATCATGCTACATTCCTGCCTAAATTTCAATGGCTTTCTAGTGCCTTTAGGACAAAAGCCAAAAGCTTTTAAAACTTGCATAAATTTGACCCTTTCAACTCTCTGGCCCCAACTCATCTCGTTCTCCCACTACTTTCCAGCAACGGTAGTCTTCTTTCAGTTCCTCAAACTTAGCAAATATTTTCCTGACTCAAGATCTTTGTCCATTCTGTTCACTCAGAACACTCTTCCTGGCCCTATTTCCCTGGTTAATTCCTACTTATCTTTAAATGTGAGCTCCTGGGAGTCACTGGTGGCTCAGTGGTAAACAATCTGCCTGTCAATGCAGGAGACATGATCCATGGCTCATGGCACGGAGCAACTGAGTCCCTGCACCACAACGGCTGAGCCTGCGCTCTAGAGCCTCGGGGCCACAACGACTGAGGCCCACATGCCCCAGAGCCTGTGTTCTGCAACAAGGGAAGCCACCGCAATGAGAAGCCCAGGCACCACAACGAGAGAGCAGTCCTCACAGCAACGAAGACCCAGCACAGCCAAAAGAAAATAATAAATAAATGAATAAATAAAATCTCTTGGAGGCTTTACTTGGAGCAACCTCCCCTACCCTGCACCACCAAGTCTAAATGAGGTCACCCTCTGATAATCTACACAATTTCTTCATAGCACTCAACACACTTCGTGTTGAATATGTCTATTCATTACTTATTGTTTAAATGACAGCCTCCCTCAGTACGTAGTAAGAAGAGACAGTATGTCTGTTTTTCTCACCCCTGTTTTGCCTGCACCTAGCATAATGCTTGGTACAAAATAGGCCTACAGAAAATATGAGTTTAAACAATTCCAATTGTGCAAGGGAGGTAGATATATAACATTTAGAAAATAAAGTAAAATTGTTCTTAATGAATATACAACAGCTCTCAGTGATCACCAAGTTTTTTGTATTGCTCACAAACATGTTCTAGAATCTCACCCAAGATCAACAATGAGCTTGCTTTTTGTTGTTTCTGGAGTCTGCCTTTCTTCCTAACAGCTTTAATTAAGCCTAAAACGGATCCTTCAAGGTTGACTGAGAAAAGAAAATAAGCATAGGAGACCTAAGAGACATGGCAACCAACTGTAATGTGTGGACCTTGTTTGCCTACCATTTGAAGTCTGACTCTTATCCCAAGATTTAGTTTGGGGTGCAAGTAAAAAAGATGATTTTACTATAGATCTTACAGATTTTTAAAAGACAGCAATGAAATATGAAAAACCTTATTCCAATAAAAATTTGGCAACTTAGATGAGATGGAGACAAATTATAACAACTGACTCAAGAAGAAATAAGTACTTGAATTGTCCTATATCAATCAAATAATTGAATTTGGAGTGAAAAAAAATCTTCCCTTAGGCCCAGATGGCTTGTTTGTTAATGGAATATTAGTAAATGGAATTCAGCAAGTAAAGAGGATAACACAGCATTCCCAAGTTTGGTTTGAAATCAAGATTGGTTTGAAATCAGTTAACATAACTTACCGTGTTAATAAAACAAAGGAGAAAAGCCATATGGGCATCTCAATAGAGGCAGAAAAAAACATTTGAACAAATTCAAAATTAATTTGTAACAATAGCCAGAAAACACCAAGTTTTGTTTTGTTTGTTTGTTTTTTGGGTTCAAGATTCACTGTGTATGTAGCCTAACTTTCATGTGATTTCACTGTGCACTGAGCCTCCCTCTACAGTCAATCCTGAGGGAGCCAACACACAACCTTGAACAGATATTTGTGAGACAGGAGAGAAGGGGACAGGGTGTGACTTTTAAAAGAATGACATAGCCTTTGAGGATACAATATAAACTGGTTAGAACCAATGAGGCCCAAGATGGCGGAAGACTCGACTTCCAGTTTCCTTGAGCCTCATTATACTTTCATTGTAATACATTGCTGCTGCTGCTAAGTCACTTCAGTCGTGTCTGACTCTGTGTGACCCCACAGACAGCAGCCTACCATATGCTAAAATGCACACTCAGAGCTGCTGTGACAGTTCCAAGGCTGAACATAAAAAGCCAAAGAGTGGGCAGTGGCCCAGTTCCTGGAAATTCCCAATCATTCCCCCAAATAGTTAAAATAATCTTTCCACTTTTTAGCCTATGAAATTACCCAGCCCATAAAAACTAACCACTCTGGTACCCAGAGGCCCCTTGCCTTCTGAGTCTGCTGACACTCTGTCTATGGAGTGTGTGTCCCTTAATAAACTTGCTTTCATGTTGGTATGACTTGCTCTTGAATTCTTTCCTGTGTGAAGCTGAGGATCCTTACTTGGTGGCCTGCCCCAGGGACTCACCCAAGACCTGGGACATGACCACCATCCTCTTGTGCCCCATTCTCTTGCAACATTTGAGAGCCTATAATGGGTTAGTTATGTTCTAGGAGCCGAGGATACAGATGTGAACCAACAGAAGAAGTCCCTACCTTAAAGAGTTCGGAAATATGTTTGAGTTTATTAAAGGTTCTAGGAGAATTCTCTTTCCTTTCATCCTACCCAAACCACTTCTGAAAAATCAGATCAGTGCCTGCCTTCAAAACTTCTCATCCCATGGGACTGCCCTAGTGGACCAGTGGTTCACAGTCCTTGCTTCCAATGCAGTGGGTGCAGTTTCCATCCCTGGTCAGAGAACTAAAATCCCACATGTTGTGTGGCCAAAAAATGAAACAAAACAGAAACAACCCCCTCAAAGAGGTTGTTTTTATGATAACATAAAAGAGGGGGTTTTTAATTTATGATAACAAATAAAAACCATATTTTAAAAAAAACTTCTCTTCCCTCCCCAATTCTCCAGAATTTCTCTTAGATTTTGGGGTAAATGGGCTTTCCAGGTGGCACTAGTGGTAAAGAGCCCACCTGCCAATGCAGGAGACGTAAGAGATTAGGATTTGATCCCTTGGTTGGGAAGATCCCCGGAGAAAGGCATGGCAACCCACTGCAATGTTCTTGCCTGGAGAATCCTAAGGACAGAGGGACCTGGTGGGTTACAGTCCATGGGGTCGCAGAGTTGGACGCGACTGAAGCGGCTTAGCACGCACACATGCTTGGGCTAAATAGTGACTAGTCCTGCAATTTCTTTCAGTGCCCTAGGAGGTAGTTTCTTTGGGCTTTGGAGTCTTTAAAACACATAGGGCCTCACTTGTTACCTTTCCCGTATCTTGGACTTCTATCCACGTTTAACTCCATGCTCTTTAGTGGAGCTCTACATAGGAGATGCATGTTTTTCTGTCTGTCAGTTGCAAATCTGGAACCTTATGCCTGAGCACTAGTTAATGATCCTCTTGCTCTAAACATTTTTAAAAAAACAGCTTTATTGAAATATGATTCATATACAATTCAAAGAGTTTTTCTGTTTAAAGTATATAACTCAGTATTTCTTAGTGTATTCACAGTGATCTAATTTTAGAATGCTTTCCTCTCCCCTTAAAGAAATCCCGTACGCATTAGTAATCAGTCCTAAGCACTTTTAAAGAGGCTTTATGACTCTCCTTAGCTGGTTTTCTCAGGCCTCATTCTAGGGGTGGTCTTCCTCCCTGACTTCAGTCTCTCTGGAACTGAATCCATAACTGGTGCACACATTCTCTCATGTGTATATTTGAACTTGCCCTTCTCCTATTTTCTTCTCTTGGGATCATAGTGGATGTTTTCTTCACAATATCCAGCCCACCTCCCCCACTAGTGCAGCAGCGAACATAAGTTGGAGTTCCCGCTCCTGGTGAAAAGAGGTTCTGACTAACCTGCACTTAAAATCTTTACTTCCTCTGTACTTTTCCGTTACATGAGTCAATAAATTTCCTTTATTAAGTCAGTTTGAGTGGGCTTTTTTAATAAAACTGATTCTGGGATCCTACTTACCTTATTTACATTAATTTTTAATAGCTTTATTGAGATAGAATTTAAGATACAATTTATGTACATATGATCCATCCATTTAATGTGTATACACAGATGGATAGTTTTTAGTATAACCACAAAGTTGTGTGACCATGACCAGAATGAGTATTAGAATACTTTCATCAGAAACCCTCTATGCAGTACCAGCCACTCTCCATTTCTGCCTGTGGTGGGCTTCTGACTTCCACAGCTACAAGATAATAAATGGCAGTAATAGAAAATGAATAAGAAAATTAGAAAGAATGACATTTGTAATTCTTCTTTAGAGAAATGTCTATTCAAGTCTTTGCTCATTTTTCAACTGAATTATTTATCTTTTTATTGTTGAGTTATAAGAGTTCCTGGCTTCCCTCATGGCTCAGATGATAAAGAATCTACCTGCAACGTAGGAGACCTAGGTTCAATCCCTGGCTCAGGAAGATACCTTGGAGAAGGAAATGGCAACCAACTCCAGTATTTTTACTGGGAAATCCCATGAACAGTGGTGCCTGGGGGGCTACATTCCAAGGGGTCACAAAGAGTCAGACACAACTGAGCGACTAACATTTTATAAGAGTTCTTTATATATTCTGGGGACAAGTCCTTTATCAAATAAATAATTTGTAAATATTTTCTCACATTCTGTAAGTTGTCTTTTCACACTCTTGGTCATGTTCTCTGATCCGCAAAATATTTAATTTTGATAAAATCCAATTTATCTATTTTTCTTTTATTGTCTGTGCTTTTGGTGTCATATTTAAGAAGATTTTGTCTAACCTAAAGTCATGAAGATTTACTTCTATGTTTGCTCTTAAGATTTTATTGTTTTAGCTCTTACATTTAGGTCTATGACCCAGTTAAATTTTATGTGTGATGTAAAAAAGGGGTCCAACTACATTCTTTTGCATGTGGATATCCAGTTATCCCAGCATTGTTCATTGAAAAGAATATTCTTTCCCCCACTGAGTTGTCTTAGCACTTTGTTGAAAATTGGCCATAATAGGACTATTTCTGGACTCTCAAGTCTGTTCCACCTACATGACTCTCCTTATATCAGTATTACCCAGTCTTTTAAAAAAATTTTTAATTAATTAATTTGGCTGTGTCAGATCTCAGATGCTGCATGCAGGACCTTCGCTGTGTTATGTGGGATCATTTGTTGGGCTCCAGAGCAGGTAGACTCAGTAGTTGTGGCACTTGGGCTTAGTAGCCCCATGGCATGTGAGATCTTAGTTTCTCAACCAGACTGGAGCCAATCAAAAAAGATATTCTACATCCAAAGATATAAAGAAGAAGTCACAACAAGATGGTAGGAGGGGCATACTTGTGATATAATAAAATTCATATTCCCAAGGTGGGCAACCCATAAACTCATGGTGGTTTAGTCGCTTCAGTTGTGTCCAGCTGTTGCGACCCCATGGACTGTAGCCCGCCAGGCTCCTCTGTCCGTGGGATTCTCCAGGCAAGAATTCTGGAGTAGGTTGCCATTTCCCTTCTCCAGGGGATTTTCCTGACCCAGGGGCTGAACCCGGGTCTCCAGTATTGCAGGCAGATCCTTTACTAACTGAGCTACGAGGAAAGCCCAACTGGAAAACAATTATATTGCAGAACTTCTCCCATTAACATTAGAGTTATGAACCCCACGTTAGGCTTCCTAGCCTAGGGGTCTGGCATCAGGAGAAAGAGTCCCCAGAGCATTTGGCTTTGAAGGCCAGCAGGGCTTGATTGCAGGAGATCCTCAGGCCTAGGGGAAACAGAGATTCCACTCTTGGGGGGTGCACATGAAGTTTTGCATGAACGAAAACCCAGAGCAAAAGCACTGACCTCATAGGAGCCTAGGCCAGAGCTACCTGCTGGTCTTGGAGGGTCTCTTGAGGAGGACTTAATTAAACTTAAAAACTTTTTGCACAGCAAAGGAAATCAAACAAAATGAAAAACAACTTACAAAATGGGAGAAAATATTTGCAAATGATACTAGCGACAAGAGATTAATTTCCAAATATATGGTTTTACAGCTCAATATAAAAAAACCTCAAACAACGCAATCAGAAAATGGGTAGGAGATCTAAATAGGCAGTTCTCCAAAGCAGATATGCAGATGGCCAACAGCAACTTGAAAAGATGCTCCATTTTGCTAATTATTAGAGAAATGCTAACCAAAACTACAATGAGATATTACCTCTCTCCTGTCAGAATGTCTATCATCAGAAAGTCTACAAATGGGGGTGTTCCCTGGATGCCCAGTGGTTAGGATTCCAAGCTTTCACTGCCGTGGTTTGAGTTCAATCCTTGGTCAGAGGAACTGAGATCCCTCAAGCTGCACAGCCCAGTCCGAAAAAGAAAAAAAGCATTCAATCTTTCTCCACGCAAAAAGAAAAGTCTACAAATAATTAATGCTAGAGTAATAAATGTGGAGAGGGTATGGAGAAAAAGGAACCCTCCTACACTGTTGGTGGGAATGTAAATTGGTGCAGCCACTATAGAGAGCAGTATGGAGGTTCCTTAAAAAACTAAAAATAGAACTACCATATATGACCCAAGGATCCCACTCTTGGGCATATATCCAGAGAAAACAATAATTCAAAAAAGATACATGTATTCCTATTTTCTTTTTTTTTATTCCTATTTTCATAGCAGCACTATACACTATAGCCAAGACCTGGAAACAGCCTAAATGTCCATAAACAGCAGAATGGATAAAGAAGTTGTAGTGTGTGTGTGTGTGTGTGTGTGTCTGCATGTGCCTATATATATATACACACAATGAAATATTATTCAGCCATAAAAAGAATGAAATACTGTCATTTATAGCAACATGGATGGACCTATAGATTATCATACTAAGTGAAGTAAACCAGATAGGGAAACACAAATATCATATGATATTGCTTATATGTGGAATTTGAAAAAAAAAAAAAAGATACACATGAATTTATTTACAAAACAGAAATAGACCCACAGACATAGAAAACAAACTTATGGTTATCAAAGGGGAAGGGGGGGGATAAATTAGGAGGATGGGATTAACAGATACACACTACTGTATACAAAATAGATAGCCAACAAGGGCCTACTGCATAGCACAGGGAACCACACTCAATATTTTGTAATAACCTAAGGAAAAAGAATCTCTGTCTGTCTGTCTGTCTGAATCATTTTGCTGTACACCTGAAACTAATACATTATAAATCAAAATACTTCAATTGAAAAATTTTCAAAATTAAAAATAAAAAAAAAGAAATCAAAGCATTTCCCCAATTTACTAGAAACTATGCAAAGCATCTTTTCTCATGATTGCATTAATGTTCTACTGTGGGAATAAACTGAAATGTATTTAATCAGTTTCATTTTTTGGTACCTAAGATGTTTCTATTTTTTTCAGACTCATATATAACACTGAATATTTGTAAATAACTCTTTGTATATATTTTGGATAATTTTTTAGGATAATTTAACAGGAAAATACTTGATATGCATCACCAGATTATTTCTCTAAAAGCAGCATCAATTTGCCTTCCCATCAGCAGGACTTAGAATAGCCTTTGCATTGCATGCTTGCCAGCACTGGATAGTCTTATTTTTTTCTTTTCTTTTTTTAACTTTTGCAAGTTTTGATAGATAAAAAATGGTACCTGGTTTCAAAAATTTGCATCTCTTTTGTTATTAGTGAAGTTGTACATTTTCCCACGTGTCTTTTAGCCATGCATGTTTCCTCTTTTATGATCTGTTCAAGTTCATTTACTTTTCAGGTGGGCTCCGTGGCCAATTCTGACCAATTACTTTGGATCCTAGCTTTCCTGTTCCTAACCACCCTCTTAACACACCTGGGTCATTTGCTCAGAATATACAGAAAGTGGCTTTCTAAATAAAGAGGATATTAAACAATACATAGATATCTAGAAATGGGCTTTTCTTTGTAAAGTGGAGAGATTGAAAAAGTGGGGTCTGAGTATAAATATCCATTTCTGAAAGGACTATTAGCACTTTCTGACCAGATTCAACAGCCTGAAAAGTTGACAAATGTTGCCTTTTGCAAAACACCTCAGTCTTGAGAATTTCCATTCTTAAAAATCTCTAAATTTAACTTCCCATTGTCTTACATACAACCTTAAATTTAAGTGCCTTAAGACTGTGGTAAAGATCTAAATGTGTTTCCCTGGTAGCAGTGCAAGAGACCCAAGTTTGATCCCTGGGTCAGGAACATCTCTTGGAAAAGGAAATGGCAACCCACTCCACTATTCTTGTGTGGAAAATTCCATGGACAGAAGAGCCTGGTTGCAAAGAGTCGGATACGACTGAGTGACTAACACACACAGAAAGATCTAAATGGTCTTGTATTTGG
This sequence comes from Muntiacus reevesi, assembly GCF_963930625.1. Classification (NCBI taxonomy): domain Eukaryota; kingdom Metazoa; phylum Chordata; class Mammalia; order Artiodactyla; family Cervidae; genus Muntiacus; species Muntiacus reevesi. Next base: position 62,387,843 of record NC_089257.1, read on the forward strand.
AAAAGATTTGGTATGGGGGGCCCTGGAAAAGTGATGCAAAGTCATTATCTATGCCCAAGGCAGGAAAAGGAAAACTAAACACAAACTGTCTTAGGACAGGTATGGATTAAACGTCAATAAGGATGAGCCAATTGTCGGTTGAGTGAGTTTCTGGCTCAGATCATTGAAAAAATCTGGTTATTTCGTACGAAGAAATTGAGAATTCCTTGATAACTTTTTGGATATAATAAGCATGTCCTATGGGAGACTGAGATGGGTTAATTAATCTGGATTTCAGCTGGCCCGTGGAAGTCAAAAGAGTATGATCTCAGAGGGCCGTGACATCATCACGTCATCCACCCATGTCTAAATTAGACCAGTCTATTAACATGCAGGAATTCTGGGCCTCAGTGGGAATCCCACAGAAGTCACACTACAATGTGAAGGTTAAGGGGGAATACCAGACCGGAACCTGACATTTCATTCTGCTTCCCTGGCAGGACCTTTTCAAAGAAACAAGAACTGAAATGTAGCTTGAACTGGCATGCAAAACAGGCCGCTATTTCAGTCTGAATCATGAGTAGGGGCCTCAGTGGGCCATGTGAAACTGAGGGGCAAAAGAAAGCCGAACACCAAGGCAGGAGCTGCACGTGATAAAAAAAATTGAAACGGTCTGGGTGACTGGACAGTTCCAAGCATTAGCACCCTGGGAGCTGGGCCAGGAAGCAGAATTTTATAGCATTTCCTTTCTGGCTAGAACCGTGCACCAGTGGTATTCTCTCTCTCTGCTCTTTCCCAGGATTCCTGCAGCTACGCCCCTGGTCTGCCGCAGGACTGCAGGACGGCAGGTCTCTGAGAACTGCTTGGCCATGTACTGCAGTGTGGCCACGTCGCCTCGTGCTCTGCCCCTCCCCCTGCCAGCCCAGGGTCACAGCAGCCTTCGGGGTTGCCAAGGAGCTGGCATCACCCAGATCCAGAGAGCAGACCAGTGGCTGAGGTGGCCAGCCACGTCAGTCATCTGCAACCCAGAGTGTTTATGTTCCCTGCAGTCCAGCGACGGAAGAATCTGTCAACAGTCCTCATATTTATTCTGCTTTCTTGAGCCTTCAAGAAGTGAAGAGCTGTCATGAACACAAAGCAAAGAAAGCTCTGATGGGGAAAAGGTTCAGGCTGCCTTCTTGAATTACCTTTCCTGCCTTTTTCTGCTAAGTCGTTTTCTTCCCTTCCTCCTGTGTGTCTCCCCTGATGGAAAGCCTTCCTTAACTGTGGCTAAGACCTGCTCACTCAGGTTCCTGTTCATCTCTCCTCTGACCTTCAAAAACGAGTTTTCATTCAAGGTAAATTTACCTCCTAACCCGGGAAGCTGAAAGAGTGTTTAGAGAAAATAAATGGATTTTACTTTTAGCTTAAGTTAACACATATGTCTTCAGTACATAGTAAGCTGGGAAAGACTGAAGGCAAAAGGAGAAGGGTGGGGGGGCAGAAGATGACATGGTGGGGGGCAGAGGATGAGATGATTGGATTCAATGGACATGAATTTGACCAAACTCCAGGACGTAGTGGAGGACAGAGGAGCCCGGTGTGCTGGAGTCCACGGAGTTGCAAAAAGGATGACACGACTTAGCAACTGAAAAACAACATATAGTAAGCACCAAATGTATTTAATTTAATTGATAATATCATAGGACTTCCCAGGTGGTGCTAGTGGTTAAGAGACTCAGGTTCAATCCCTGGGTCAGAAAGATCCCCTGGAGGAGGGCATAGCAATCCACTCCAGTGTTCTTGCCTGGACAATCCATGGGCAGAGGAGCCTATAGTCCACAGGGTCCACAGGCAGGCTACAGTCCACAGGCGAGCTACAGTCCATAGGGTCACAAAGAGTCAGACATGACTGAGGTGACTTAGCACACACATGTACTTGAGAGCCAAGGCAATTTTATTTTTATATTATCTATGCACACATCATTATTGAAATCCCGGGACCTTTATTTAGACCGACCTAAGTCTAACTCTAGGCTTTACCACTTAGCCCAGTTGTGTCCTGGGCTTCCGGGTGGCTCAGATGGTAGAGAATCTGCCTACAGTGCAGGAGACCTGGGTTTGATCCCTGCATCAGGAAGATCCCCGGGAGAAGGAGAGGGCAACCTACTCCAGTATTCTTGCCTGGAGAATTCCACGGACAGAGGATGTGATCTTGGACAATTCATTTCATTTCTCTGAAGCGCTTATCACATGAAATGAAGATCCTAATATGATGCCTCATAAGGCTTTTTAGAGGATTATACACTAGAGCCTCTCATTCACATTTGTAAACAGTTAAGCAATAACTGCATTACTCTGTGTACATGTTATTTCATACCTTCTCTCTGTACACCTCTGCTTTGTGACCATGATCTCTATGAGGGTGGTGCCAGGCCCTACCACCTGAGTTGGTGGTTGTCCAGCTGATTGATCCTACATGCGTCATGCCAAGAAAGTTGAGATACAGTCTCATGGTACTTGGGGTACCTTCCCAGGTGGCGCTAATGATAAAAAATCTGTCTGCAATGCAGGAGATGCCAGAGACACAGGTTTGGTCCAGGGGTCAGGAAGATTCCCTGGAGGAGGAAATGGCAACCCGCTCCAGTATTCTTGCCTGGGAAATCCTATGGACAGAGGAGCCTGATAAGCTATAGTCTGTGGAGTTGCAAAGAGTTGGACACAACTGAGCACATACACAGTAGAAAGGCCTGGATCATTGATCTTGAGACACAAGATTAATATCTGCATAGTGAACCAAGCATGCTAGGTCAGGCCATGATAAAAGTTATGAAGTTTTAGGAAACTCAGTTGTTTAATTATTTGGTTATTCACCCACAAACTTATTGAACATCTGTTATGTTGGAAAGCATACAAGTTCTCTTTCCACCTAAGCTTAGAGTTTCATTATTTAACCTAAAGAAATAATGGGGCAATTTAACTAATATTCATTGGCAAGCATTTCAACTATGTAAGGGAACATTGTGGTTTATTAAAATAAACCAGAACCTTCGAAGCTTAGCTCTTGAGAGAAAATATCTAGATAGAATAACTGGCTGACCAGGGTCTTGACTCTGTCCCAGGTGCCTCCTCCTTCAAGTTTCCTTTGTCTTTTTTCTTTTTTAATTGAACTATAGTTGATTTACAATGTTGTGTTCATTTCTGTGCTATCAGTAGGACTTTGTTGTCTATCAGGTTTCCTGTGTATTGATGAAATCAGCCGGAGTACTCAACAAAATACTCTATTAAAAAAAAGCATGGGGGGGTGGGGGGGCTTCCTGATGGCTCAGTGGTGAAGAATCCACCTGCTAATGCAGGAGACACAGGTTCAATCCCTGGTCCGGGAAGAACCTCTGTGCTGTGGAGCAACTGAGTCCATGCACCACAACTATCAAGCCTGTGCTCTAGAGCTGGGGATTTGCAGCTACTGCAGCCTGCTCCTCCTAGAGCCCATGCTCCACAACAAGAGAAGCTACTGCAGTGAGAAGCCACTCATCCAAACTAGAGTAGATCCTGCTCGCCACAACAACAGAAAGCCAGCACACAGCAATGAAGACCCAGTGCTGCCAAAAATAAATAAATAGATTGAAAAAAAAAAGAACAAAAGGGCATTCTTGAAAGCAATATGAAGCATTGTTATGACTTCAGACAGTTGGTGGTATTTACTAAAGCCAATCACAATCATATACATGCAAAGACTCAGCAGGTTCATTCTAGGAATGTACCCAATGTGCATTTTTTGTGTATATTTGTTCACTAAAACCATGTACTAGGACGATGATAGCAGTATTATGTGTAACAGCCAAATATTGGAAACATCCTAAATGTCCATGTGAAGTAGAATAGATAATCAGGGTATCTTTACACAATGGAATACTACACAGCACAACAAACAGGCTACAACTCCAGGTTAAAAAATGTGTGAATCTCACCAACACAATATTGAGGGTGAAACCAGACACAAAAGAGGATCTGCTGTGTGGTTCTGTTTATCTAAATTTCCCAAACAGAGAAATCTGGGGTGTTTGCAATCAAGTCACTGTCACTGGAACTAGTCACTACAAGGAGCCCAAGGACTTCTGGAGGGCTAGTAATGTTCTCTTTCACTGATTTAGGTTCTGGTTACAGGGGTGGAAATTCATTGAGGTGAATTCATTCATTCACTTATTACTTCTGCACTTTTCTATATATACAGTATATCTCAATAAAATGACCTTTAGAAAATAGTATAGAAGAGTCTGATTTCCTGATCATTTCCTAGCTAACTCATGAGTTTGGTCTGAATGATCTGTAACCCGCTCAGACTGGGCAAATACCCAAGCACTTTGCATATGTTTCTGTTTCCTCTGTCCCCTGAACACTCACTGGGAGCAGGTGTGCTCTTATTTCCCACCACGCAAGAGCTGATGTCTAGACAGTTGTGTCACCTTGGTGGCTTAGCTTACTACCCCCCTGGGTCTTCTAGTCAGTTTTTGTTTCCCAAATGAGGGATTTTCCCAACCCCAGAAAATTGGTAGGACTATGATAAATGATTCAACAAACGTGTATGTGTGTTCAGTCGCTTGACTGTGTCCGACTCTTTGTGACCCTTTGGACTGTAGCCCACCAGGCTTCTCTTCCATGGGTTTCTCAGGCAAGAATACTGGAGTGGTTGCCATTTCCTTCTCCAGGGGATTTTTCCCACCCAGAACTGAACCTGCATCTCCTGTGTCTCCTGCATTGCAGATGGATTCTTTACCCAGGATTCTTTATCAGGGAAGCCTGATTCAGTGAATAGGCGTATCTACTGGGTGAGATCCCAGCCCCTGTATCTAAGCATGACTATGCCCCTAATAGGGGCTTCCCTAGTGGCTCAGTTGGTAAAGAATCTGCCTGCAATACAGGAGACCCGGGTTCGATCCCTGGGTTGGGAAGATCCCCTGGAGAAGAAAATGGCAACCCACTCCAGTACTCTTGCCTGAAGAATTCTATGGACAGAGGAGCAGGGCAGGGATCGAAAAGAGTCAGAAATAACTTTGTGACTAAACTTTCACTTTTTCATACCCTTGCTATAGACACAATAATAAAGTAATCCTGTAATAAAATAATTACTGCATTCATGCCATAAGTTCTCCCCTTTCTTAGGAAAGAAACTTTATGAGGGCAGGAATTTTGTTTTATTCACTGCCTTATTTTATTATACTCATGGCTGCTGTAGCCCTAGCACACAGAACAGCCCCTGGCACATAATAGGCACTCAATTAAACTGTTTTGGGATTTCCCTGGTGATCCAGTGCCTAAGACTCCCAGTACTGGGGACCTGGGTTCAATCCTTCCTCAGGGAACTAGATCCCACATGCTGCAACTAAGAGTTTACTTACTACAACTAAAAAGATCCTGCATGTCGCAACTAAGACCTGGTACAGCCAGATAAAATATTTTTCAAGTATTTTGAATAAATAATTATTTTCAAAGAAAAGAAACATACCCAGAGGATGAGTGTGTGTTCTAGAATTAGACTGTTTAGGTTCAAATCCTAATTCTACCACTTGCCAGCTATGAGATATTAGACAAATTATTTATTCTATTCATGCTTCATTTTTCTCATTTGTTAAATGGAGGAAGTACTAGTATATCTTCCTCTTAGAGTTACTATGAAGTTTAAAGAACACTTGTAAATATCATGTCTAGAAACAGCTTGGTGACCACTCTGCCAAAAGTGGGCTTGTCCTATCTCTTAAAAACGCAAGAAAATTTAAGTATTCTGACCATCGGTGTGGCATACAATAGAATAAGTAAAAAGAAGAAATTTAATAAAAACAAAATAAATGAAGAAAACACTTAAAAATGTTAAAATTCAAGATCCAAGCAAGATTTTTTTTTGTAGGTACAGACAAGTTTAAACTAAAGCTTATATGGAGTCCTAGAGCTAAAGCTGAAGTTGCTCAGTTGTGTCTGACTCTGCGACTCCATGAACTGTAGCCCACCAGGCTCCTCTGTCCATGGAATTCCCCAGGCAAGAATACTGGAGTGGGCTGCCATTTCCTTCTCCAGGGAATCTTCTTGACCCAGGGATTGAACCCAGGTCTCCCGCGTTGCAAGCAGATTCTTTATCATCTGAGCCACGGAGGAAGCCAGAGTTAAAGCTAAGAGACTGAAAAAATGCAGACCATCAGGACACTACTCCTGCTCTGATCCGCTCTTGTACCAGGTCTAATTAATCCTGTGTCTGACTTCTTCCTGAGGAGGCCAGAGGTCCCATTTGAACAGCCTTCCTACAGCAGTGTCCCAATCCAGGTGGCCAAGCGGAAGTTGGCTAGACGAGACGTTGACAGAGCGGCCAAGTTTACTGGTGGTGTGGCTGCCATAATTGGTGCGGCTGGTTCAGGGGCCGGCTTTGGAACAGTGTTTGGCAGCTTGATCATTGGCTATGCCAGAAACCTGTTTCTGAAGCAGCAGCTCTTCTGTTATGCCATTCTGGGCTTTGCCCTGACTGAGGTTATGGGGTTTTTCTGTTTGAAAAACCCTCCTCATCCTCTTTGACATGTGAGGCTCCATGGAGATAACCTACCCACCCTTGCTTCTACAACTCCATGCCCGGTGCTGGAGAGAACTAAACTTTAACATTAAATACAATGTTTCTCTAAAACAAATAAGTAAATAAAATAAAATTTTTACGAGGAGGCCAAGAAGCTAGAACAGTTAAAACAATTTTGAAAGAGTAAAGTGGGAGGAATCACCATCTTACGCTAAGGCTTGTAGACACATAGATAAATGGAACAGACCAGAAGACCCAGGAATAGACCCACACAACTATGGCCAACTGAATTTTCACAAAGGGACAAAGCAATTCAATAGAGAAAGAATACCCTTTTCAATAAGTGGTGCTGGAGAAATTGAATATCTATAGACAAAAGAAGGACAAAGAAGAACCTTGACCTAAATCTCATCTCTAATACAAAAGTTAATTCAAAATTGATCATGAATTTAAATGTAAATATGATATCTGGAAAAGAAAAAACCCTAATTAGAAAATATACACGGGGGAAAAAAATTTAAAAAAAGAAAAAAAGAAAAGATACACGGGGACTTACCTGATGGCCCAACAGCTAAGACTCTGCACTCTCAGTGTAGGGACGTGGGATGGATCCCTGGCCAGGGAACTAGATCCCATATACCACAACTAAAAGTTCACATGCTGCAATTAGAGCCAGCACAGCCAAAAAAGAGAAAAGATACAAGTACCCCAATGTTCATAGCAGCACAGTTTACAGTAGCCAAGATAGGCAAGTAACCTAAGTGTCCATCAACAAACAAGTGGATAAAGAAGATGTGAAATATACATGTATGTGCTACTCAGCCATAAAAAAGAATGAAATAATTCCATTTGCAACAGCAGGGATGGACCTAGAGATTACGAGGCTAAGTCAGACAAAGACAAATATATGATATCACTTATGTATGGAATAGAAATGAACTTATTCACAAACAGAAACAGATTCAAAGACTTAGCAAGTGAACTTATATTTACCAAAGAGGAAAGTGGAGGGGAGGAGGGAAAAATTAGGAGTTTGGGATTAACAGATATATATTACCATATGTGGGCTTCCTATGTGGCTCAGTGGAAAAGAATCTGCCTGTCAATGTAGGAGATGCAGGTTTGACTCCTAAGTCAGGAAGATCCCCTGGAGAAGGAAATGGCAACCTACTCCAATATTTTTGCCTGGGAAATTCCATGGACAGAGGAGCCTAATGGGCTGCATGGGGTCACAAAGAGTCAGGCCCGATTCACTGACTGAGCAGAGCACTCCAATGTATAAAATGGACACCAACAAGGACCTACTGTATACCACAGGGAGTTAGAGGTTATGCTTGTAATAACTTACAATGGAAAATGATTTGAAAAGGAATCCATCTACAGCCATAGGACCCAGCAATACCACTGCTGGGCATACACATTGAGGAAACCAGAATTGAAAGAGGCACATGTACCCCAGTGTTCATTGCAGCACTGTTTACAATAGCTAGGACATGGAAGCCACCTAGATGTCCATCAGCAGGCAAATGGATAAGGAAGTTGTGGTACATATACACCATGGAATATTACTCAGCTATAAAAAAGAACACATTTGAGTCAGTTCTAATGAGGTGGATGAAACTGGAGCCTATTACACAAAGTGAAGTAAGTCAGAAAGAGAAACACTAATACAGTATATTAACATATATATATGGAATTTAGAAAGATGGTGAAGACGACCCTATACACACGGCAGCGAAAGAGACACAGATGTAAAGAACAGACTTTTGGACTATGTAGGAGAAGGTGAGGGTGGGATGATTATAGAGAAGAGTATTGAAACATGTATATTACCATATGGAAAGTAGTCAACCAGTGCCAAGTTCGATACATGAAGCAGGGCACTCAAAGCTGGTGCTCTGGGACAACCCAGAGGGATGGGGTGGGGAGGGAGGTGGGAGGGGGTTCAGGATGGGGGACACAATATGCACCTGTGGCTGATTCATGTCTATGTATGGCAAAAACCACCACAATATTGCAAAGTAATTATCTTCCAATTAAAATAAATAAATTTTAAAAGTTAAATTAAAAAAAGAAATCTATCTACTCATCTGAAGGATTTTGCAGTATACTTGAAACTCACACAACATTGAAAACCAACTGTATCTCATTAAAAAATTAAAAAACATAAAATATGGAAAAAGTTAATCACTATACGATTCCATTGATAATAACATTCTCGAAATGACAAAACTGTAGAGAACGAGAGATGATTGATGGTTGTTGGGGCAGGGATGGTGTGTGTGTGTTGCTCACAAGTATGAAGTAATAGCGCATCTGTTGTGGTGATAGAACAGTTCTTTATCTTGACTGCGGTGGTGGTTCCATGAATCTACGTGGTTTAAAAATTGCATATAACTACAAACATGTGAAAGAATGCATACTAAAAAATGGCAAAAGTTGAATAAGATCCAGAGTCTAGTTAAAAATACTGTTCCATGTCAATTTCCTGGTTTTCATATTGTGCTACAATTCTATGAGATATTACCATAGGGGAAGCTGAATGAAGAGCAAATAGTACCCTATATTCTACTGCTTCAGCTTTCTGTGAGTCTATAATTATTTCAAAATAAAAAGTGTAAAACTTCTCACAGAACATGATACAATAGTAAGTGCTCAGTGAACATTAACCATTATTCTCTTCTTAATTATTGCCATTATTATTATAAAAGGAGAATTACTCATTCACACTCTTTGGCACAGATTAGGCGATCAATAAATGTTTGTTGATTAAATGAAAGAATGATAGATATGGAGGAAAGATGGAAGAATGATATTAATAGATTTTATTTATTTTTTTAATAGATTTTAAAATTGTGGGCTTCCCTTGTGGTCCAGGGAACCTGCCTGGACCTGCCTGCCAATCCAGGGGACATAGGTTCGATCCCTTCTCTAGGAAGATCCCACATATTTCAGGGCAACTAGATCCGTGGGCCACAACTACTAAAACCACATGCCCTAGAGCTTGTGCTCCACCAAAGAGAAACCACTGCAGTGAGAAGCCCACACACTGCAACGAAGAGTAACCCCACCTTGCCACAATTAAAGAAAGCTCACGTGCAGCAACGAAGACCCAGTGCAACCAAAAATAAATAAATAAGGATTTATTTTAAAAAAAAAAAGATTGGAAGCAGCCTTCAGGGAACTTCCATGCTAAAGGAAGAAATAGACATGAAAATAACTAAACATTTATTTTTAGTGGTGGTTTAGTTGCTAAGTCATGTCTGACTCTTGTGACTGCATGGACTGCAGCCTGTCAGGCTCCTCTGTCCAAGGGATTCTCCAGGCAAGAATACTGAAGTGGGTTGCCATTTCCTTCTCCAGGGAATCTTCCCAACCCAGGAATCAAACCCAGGTCTCCTGCATTGCAAGAGGATTTTTACTGACTGAGCTACAAGGGAAGCCCCTTCATGAAGGTAGTGGCTTTGAACTGAGACTTGGAAAATAAGTTGATGGAGAAAAGGATGAAGAATATGATCAGAGATGAGAATATCAAGGAGTTTGAGGAGAGATTCGAATGCATTTGAAGAGTTTGGTCCTATATTCTGCAGGCAAAGGAAGGCCATTAAACAGTATACGTGAGGTAATTTCAGTGTCAGCGTGAAGGATGGATGAGCATGGGAAGAGTGTGGGGAAGTCTCTCAATCATGTCCAACTCTTTGCGACCTCATGAACAGTAGCCTGCACCAAGCTCCTAGGTCCATAGGATTTTCCAGGCAAGAATACTGGAGGGGGTTACCGTTCCCTTCTCCAGGGAATCTTCCCGACCCAGGGATCGAACCCAGGTCTCCTGCATTGTAGACAGGCGCTTTACTGTCTGAGCCACCAGGGAAGTCCCTGGAAAGAGTGTCGGCCCCCTGTAAATATATAGTCCCTTACCAGAAGATCGGGCTTCCCAGGTGGCACAGCCAATGGAGGAGATGCAGGTTCAATCCCTGGGTCAGAGAGATCCCCTGGAGAAGGAAATGGCAACCCACTCCAGCATTCTTGTCTGGAAAATTCCATGGACAGAGGAGCCTGTTGGGCTATACATTCCAGGGGGTTTCAAAGAGTTGGACATGACTGAGCTACTGAGCAGAGCACTAGGAGATTACAGTTTAACTGAGTTGACAAGACATATTTATGTTAACATTCAGCAGTCACATGTCCCTGACCAACTTTTCTCTGGTCTGGACAGACTTTTTAGAGGACTTTTCCTGACCTGTTACAAGAAGGAAGTTAAAACTATGAAGAAGAGTGTTCCAGTCATCTCCGTTTTGAATAATATCTATTTTCTAAAATTCCAGGACTGAATGGAAATGAACTCAGTATACAGGCCCATTTCTTCAGAGGTAGTTCTTAAGTTCCCCCAAACAAATAGGTATCTTGCAGGAAAAAAATTAAATATGAAATCTAAAAACAAGTGATTTCTATAAAGCTAACACAAAGAAACTGCAATCAATTAAAGATGTTGTGATTTGGGGATTTGCACTTCTCTTTATTTCTCCACCTGGCCTATTTCCTGTTTCTAAGGTACTTTGGTTGCCATGGAAACATAAACAAACATAACTATTTTCCCCTAGTTGGACCGCTGAATTCCACCCTCTGCTTTCTCCCTCATGGCCACTTCCCATAACTCTGCAATTAACCATCACCTTTTTCTGCCAACCCACCTATCCCTCTTCTCTTTACCCCCTTAAATTTCTCTCCTAATCTCCCTCTTCTGGTGTCATAGCACTCTTGAGTGTGTGGATAACTATTTGCCTCCCAAGTTATACATTCTTTGTGGAAACTAACCTCTCACCAATGAGATTGCCTCCTGCAAAGACTTGCATTTTTTTTTTGTGGCACTAAATAGATTAGAATTATGAATACTTTGGATATTGACACTTTGCTTTCTATTAAAGCTGTGTAAGTAAATAGTAATCCATTTTTATAAGAAGATGAACAGCACAGAGCTTCAAGAAATTAGTGATATGTATACAAATTGGTGGGCTTCCCAGTGGTAAAGAATCTGCCTGCCAATGCAGGAGATGCTGGTTTGATCCGGGGATGTGGATCTTCTGGTTGGGAAGATCCACTGGAGTAGGAAATGGCAACCCACTCCGTTCTTGCCTGGAAACTCCCATAGGTGGAGGAGCCTGGTGGGCTACAGTTCACAGGGTTGCAAAGAGTAGGACACGACTGAGCTGCTGAGCGTGGCACAGCACATACAAGTTGGTACAAAATAGTGATCCAAAACAATGAGTGACCTAGGTAAAATTAAGAATTAGAGGAAGTGGGGGTGGGTGAGAGGGATGCATTGGCAGATTGGGATTGACATATATACACTACTATGTATAAAATAGGTAACTAAGGAGCACAGACTATACAGCACAGGGAACTCTACTCATTGCTCTGTGTTGACCTAAATGGGAAAGAAATCCAAGGAAGAGGGGATATATGCATACATGTGGCTGATTCACTTTGCTATACAGCAGAAACCAATGCAACATTGTAAAGCAACTCTACTCCAATTTTAAAGAAAAAGAATTAGAGGAAATGGATTGAGGGGAGAGATGAAAATCTGGTAAATTCATAAATGAACTATGTATTAACCATTCTCTCTCCTTCCTTCTCATTCTCCTTCTCGTTCTTCCTAATAAAAGTCATAACTTGGGACAAGCTGTGATCACAGACATTACATGATGCATACTGACATTCCTAATGGGTTGAGATATAGATCAGGTGGGGAGAAGACCCGACTGAACAGAAGCTCCTAGAATGTCCTGTAGCAACAGGTGAATCTAATGTCAGAGCTGTGTGTGATACGGGAGAAAGGGTGAAATACGTCGTCTTCTGTGATAATCACTGTTGAAATGAAAATCCAAGAAAAACCTTCTTGGGCTTTGCGCTGTCAGGGGCAGGTCCCACCAACATACACTCTGCTAAAAAGGAAACTGCAAAAGAGAACTCAAAAGATTAAACCCGGATCTCCAGAGAGAGATGTATTTACACATTATACGTAGGTAAAGCGGGTATATTTTTAGCTCAGCAGATCTGGTCAAGCAAGCTTAACGTGAAAACATGAGTATTGTCCTATTTCAATAGCCCCACCCAATTCAATACTCTGTCTTTGAGAGTGGAAGTGAAAACTTTATTTTTGTGTAGAGTTGATTGTATAAAAGACTGATTTAGTTCTCATTCTGCACTGCCATGTAATAAATCTACACAATCTTCCCCATGAGTTTAACTTTTCTCTAGGACAGAGTCCCTGTTAAATCACCAACTATCTGGAAACTTCTAGAAAAGTCATTGTAGGTGGACAAGTTAAACACATAAGCAAGCACTAATTTTTCAACATACACAAAAGTTTGCTAAATTGATAACAATAGGGTAAAGATTATAAAGCAATTTGTACACCAAATGTCTCAGAATGCTGCACGTCTAAAGTCTTCATGTAGGATTTTAATCGTTCTTCTTATTAGTTTCCCTACTATTGGCTCCCACATCTCTTTGCTCCTAGGGTAGAGGTTATCTGTGACAGACTGTCTTCCCTTCTAATATAGTTTCTAATCTACTATCAGCAGATGATAAATGCTACTTACATTTGCACTACACTTTAGCAGTTGCAAAATGCTTACGGGACCTTTGCAGTTGACATCATTGTCTGTCAAGAGTGCTAGGGTTGGGCCTGACCAATCAGAATATTCCATCTCCCTCACCAAAGACTGGTTCAAGGATGGACACATGATCCAAACTGGGGCTATCGAATCTGTCCTAGGATTTTTGTGAGACTGGTCAAGGAAACTACTTCTGAAGATTATCTTAATGCTATAAAACTGGGTAAACCTGAAGCTGCCTGTCTATCTTACTGCCAAGATCCTAACATACAGAAAAATAGCTGGGAGATGGAGGGACATAGACTTGACAACAATATCGTCTGAACATCTGAATCCTAGACTTCTGAGCTTGAATGAGCTCATTCCACCATACATATCCAGTTTTCATTTATCTTTGTTGTATTGTGTTTAAACTGACTTGAGTTGGGCTTCTGAGTTTCTGTCATTTGTAACAAAAAGAGTTCTGACAAATACAAACTTCCCATCAACACTTTGAGATAATGGGAATATTATTATTGGTTTTACAGATTGAGAAACTAATGATTTAGCTCACAAATGAATACACGTCATTGTAACTAGAAAGAGAAATTCAACCCAGGTCTCACCTTTCTTAATCTAGAGTTCTTCTTTTGTTGTTGTTGTTGTTATATTAAATTCCTAGTAACCAAATATGTTAAAATTGCATATAAAACAAGGGAAAGTATGCTCTGAGAAAGGGCCTACAAGTAAGACATCATGGGGTCTAAATATTCAGTGCTTCCAGGGACAGATTGGCTGCGACCTGACTCCATCCTCTGCAACTCACAGCTCAGAAACTTCTATCATCCAGTCAGTAGGAGTTCCAGGACTGCCTGGGGAACAGATTTTCTTTTTCTTTTTTTGAAATGTTTTGGTTTTTTTATTAGAAAGGATTTGGACAGTTACAAATGCTTTGTTTTTTTTTTAAACATTCAGTTTATTTATTTATTTTGACATTTTATTTTATTTTATTTTATTTTATTTTCCCATTTATTTTATTAGTTGGAGGCTAATTACTTTACAATATTGTAGTGGTTTTTGATTTTCAAAAGCAAAGACTCTCAAGGACTTCCCTCAGGGACCTCCCTGGCGGTCCAGTGGTTAAGAATCTGCTCATCAATGCAGGGGACACAGGTTCAACCCCTGGTGTGGGGAGATCCCACATGCTGAGGGGCGATTAAGTCTATGGGCCACAACTAGAGAGTAGCCGCCCACCCCTCCCAACTAGAGAAAGGCTGAGAGCAGCAACATAGACCCAGCACAACCAAAAATAAATAAACAAATTTTTTACAAGCAAAAAAAAAAAAAAAAAAAAAAATTAAGACTCTCAAAACAAATTTTCAATAGTTTCACTTTGAACATTTTCCCCCGATGGATAATCTCTTTTTACTTCCTCCCTCCCTTCCTTCCCTTCCCTTTCTTTCTTTCCTTCCTTCTTTTTTCTTTCTTTCTTCCTCCTCTTTCCTTCCCTCTTTTTTCTTTCTTTCTTCCTCCTTTCTTTCCTTCTCTCTCTTTCTTCTTTTTCCTCCCTCCTTTCCTTCCTTTCTTTTCTTTCTTTCTCCCTCCCTCCTCTTTCTCTCTCTCTGTCCCTTCCTTCCTTCTTTTTTTTCCCCCAGCCATGCACATTTGTGGGATCTTAGTTCCCCAACAGGGATCAAACCTGGGCCCACAGCAGTGAAAGCATCGAGTCCTAAACACCAGACTGCCAGACAGTTCCCTTTTTTTTTTCCCCTATTTTTTGATTTTCTTTCTATGTTTAAAAATTTTGCAAGACTTACTACAAGAAATAAAAATAGCAATCTCTTGCTCCCTCTAACCCATTTTCTTGCCTCACTTTTTACTCTTTTAACTGATTCCTTTGTATTTTCCAGCATATTTTGAATAACATGGCTATACTGCTACTTACTGATTTTCTGTTTTACATATTTTCTACTGGCTTCCCTGTTATGGAAGATGAAGATTTATCTCTCTTTTACACTTACCACCACCACCATTACCACTGGTTTATATGTCCCATTCTTCATTCCCTAATATAATTATATCATAATTTTGGTTATTTAGACTTATTAAGATTATGAAGTCATTGTCATTGCTGTTTAGTTGCTAAGTCGTGCGACCCCCATGGACTGTAGCCTGCCAGGCTCCTCTGTCCATGGGATTTTCCAGGCAAGAATACTGAAATGTGTTGCCAAATTTCCTTCTCCAGGCGATCTTCCCGACCCAAGGATCCAACGCACCTCTCCAGCACTGCAGGCAGATTCTTTATCACTGAGCCAGCTGGGAAGCCTTATTTAGTCATTAAGGCTTTGTAAATACTGCTCATCAATGAGTCATATAATGTCATATTAGTGTTCCTTTCTTGCAAAACTTTTTGCTTCCTGGAAGTTAATAATTATCTTTTCAGCTTATTTGTTTGAATGCTTAGTTTTCTAGGTACTTATTAATTCAACCCCAAACATCCCCCCAACTATGAAATCCTCATTCAATACATTAAGTGCTTTGGATGTTCTAGTGCTTTCGTTTTGGCAACATCTCTCCAGGAGTCACTGGACCCACTCCAATCTGGACTAGTTGTTGTAGCCCCAGGAGCACAGTGTCTGCCCAGGACTTCTTTTCACCGTCATCCTCAGATTCCCTTCACTTTTCTCTGACCTGTGTCTTTTCAGTCCATGTTTTCCTCCTTGGTTTATTTCTTCATTTTGATGAAGTACACCCCTCAATAACTTCTTGAATACAGCCACCATTTCCTGTAGTTGGGAAATTCATTTTTGAAGACTTTGCTTTCCTACATCATGGATAGTTGGGCTATATTGGGGGGTTCTAGGCTGTAAGGAATTTTTCTCCAGAATCTTAAAGATATCTTTTCACTGCCTTCAAGTTCTAATGTGGCTCCTACTGCTAATAACACGTTTCAGTTGTGTCTGACTCTTAGCAACCCCATGGACTGCAGCCGACCAGGCTTCTCTGTCCATGGGATTATCCAGGCAAGAATACTGGAGTGGGGTGCCATTACCTTCTCTGATGTGACTGCTAATAGGTCTGAAATCATTTGGATTCCTAAGTCTTTCTCTATGTTTAATTAGTTTTGTTTCCTTTCTCAGATCTGTTCTTCTCTTTATCCCAGATTTTCTGATGTACCTTGAAGATGTAATGTTCCTCGTTGTGGGTCTGTTTTCATTCACTGTGCTGGCTGTAGGTGGGACATTTCAATGTGGAAAGTAACGTCTTTCAATTCTGGGGAATCTTCTTTAACTGTTCATCTGATAACTTCCTCCTCTCTGATTTCTCTGTTCTCTTTCTTGAGTACTTATTATTCAGATGTTGTATCCTCTGGTCTAACCCAATTATTATGGGGCTTGTTTTGTTTTTGTTTTTTAACTCCTTTATTATCTATCTTTATAATTTCCTCTGTAAGATTTCCTCAAATTTGTCTTGCAAGCTTTCTGCTGTGTATTTTTTTTTTAAATTTCTGTTATCAAACAGAGAAAGACAAATACTCTATGATTTTACTTATATGTGGAATCTAAAAAGCAAAATAAATGAATAAACATAACAAACTAGAAACAGTCACAGATAGAATAAACAGGTAGTTGCCAGAGTTGAAGAGGGTGGGGGGAGGAAAGAAATAGCTGAGGGAGATTAGAAGGTACGAACTTCCAGTTGTAAAACAAATGAGTCACAGTCATGAAATGTGCAGTGTGGGGAATGTAGTCAATAAATGTGCAATATCTTACTATCGTGACAGTTTGTAAGTACACAAAAAAGTTCTGCTATCATATTTTTTTTTTTGGTTGGCATAAATTTCCTTTAATACTTTCTAAATTTCCAATAGGATTTAATTTTGAGGTTTAATGTATCAAGCCAGTATTATGCTTTACAATTTTAATGATTCTGGATTCCAGGTCATTTAAGATGAAAATAGAAATGCAAAGTTTCCTTAAGAAATTTAATTTTTGTCTTCTATAGCATCTAAATCTTCATCCTCTTTATCATCATCTTCTATTTGTTGATCCTTTCTTAGTGGACAGGTCAATACGTGTCTGTCCCAGATACACACTGAGCTGACAATGATCTCTGAAGAGATAATTTTGAATTTGCTCTTACAATATCTAAATGGGATAAATAATCTTGTGGATACAGAGAATGTCAGAAAACCTCTAAATCTTCTTCAACAATTTTTTGTATATTTTGGTAGGCAGCAGTGTAGACCTCTAAAGCTTTTCTGTGAAGTAACATTTCAATGGTGATAAATTCTGAGAATACGGTCTTTATATCCTTTATTTTCTGCTTTTCAAAATTGTCAGTAATTTCCTCCAGATGACGAGTTATTCGGGTCACATCCATTGTAGCTCTTTGTAATTCAGTTTCTGCCTGCGAAATAACATGTCAATCAGATGGGTTTCTCTGATGTGTTCTTTCTGACTGAGTTAGCTGTTTAACTTCTTGATTCCTTGCTGTTAATGTGGCTTTGATATCATCTCACTTCATTTTTACAATGGTTCCATAAGCTTTCAAAGGTTCAATTACTTCGGCTTCAAGTCTTTTAACCTCAGCTTGTCGATAATGCTGAAGTTTGGCAAACTCATCAGCAAAGTTTTTCAGGCCCTGCTCTAAATGCAGGGTCTCAGTAGAGGCATATATGCTGATTTAATTCACCAGGAGGTCCGCTTTATCTCGCAGTCTGGCAGTTTTCTGCACATAAACAGCAAAGATTTGGCACAGCTCTCCAAAATGTTTCTCCACATTTGTGACAGCATCTTGCAGTTGTCTGGTTTGAGTGTCCTGGTTTTCCAAGCTGCACCTCAACACGCCGCTTCACTCACTAGAGACCCTGGGCTGGACCCAAAAACAGTCTCAGAGCCCAGAAATGTGCTGGGGCACCCATATTTTTAATTTGCAAGAGTTCTTTCTTGTTTGAGTGTTTCTTTTCATAGTGTCTGTTCTTGTTTCATTAATTTGATAGCTACTCATTTTTCTGAGGATATTAGTGATATATTTTTAATTTAATTTCTCTTTTTATTTTAAGAGAAATCTAAATTTTCAAGAAAAGACAAGATCGGGTTGTTTTGTTTTTGCTTTTTGGTTGTGTCACGCAGCATGTGGAATCTTAGTTCTTCAACCAGGAATCAAACCCATGACCCCTAAGTGGAAGCATGGAGTCCTAACCACTGGACCACCAGGGAAGTCCCCTCAAGAATAGTTTATTTATTTATTTACTTTTTGGTTATATAAATTAACCCATGTATTATAGGCTAGCAACATTATCAAATGGTGGTGCTTCTATTGGTCCTTCAGTTTCTTCAGTCTTCTGATGGCAGACTTTACTGTCACAGCAGAAGTGGTGTTGTAGGTCCAGGCACCACCAGCTACTGTTTTCATGCAGGGACCACAGTGCCAAATGTCCACAGCTCTTCTCTTCATTTTGGTTTTGCCACAGAAGGAGCAGGTATACTTGGTGTGCTGGTTGATTTCAATTTTCTTCACCATTTTCCTGAGGGAGGCATCATAACGGGTCCCGTATTTGCCCACGATTCCAACCTTCTTGGTGCATTTTGCCATGTTAACGCAACCTAGATCCGAGCCCAAGAGCTCAAGAATAGTTTAAAGAGAATTTTTCTTAAATCATTTGAGAGTAAATTGCCAGCACGACACCCATCATTACCAGTACTTGAGAGTATTTCCTCAAACAAGATCTACCTAACAATATCATTAGAATCAACACATTAATACTGATACATGACTGCCATCTAATCCACAGACCCCAGTTAAATTTCTCCAATTGTCGCAACGCTGCCTTTTATAACAAAGGATCCAATTCAGGACCATACACTGCATTTATCGTTATGTCTCTGTAGTTTCTTTCAGTCTAAAACAATTATTCCACTGTTTCTTTGGCTTTCATGATCTCGACAGTTTTTTCACAGGTCACTTATTTTGTAGAATGTCCCTCAGCTGGAGTTTCCTCATGATTGAATTCAGGTTATGCTTTTTGGGAGCAAGAATATCATGAAGTGATGATGTGTTCTTATCGCCTCCTATCAGGTAATACTAGAGGCCTGTAGCTGCACATGCGTGCTCAGCTGTGTCCAGCTCTTTGCGACTCCATGGACTGCAGCCTGCCAGGTTCTTCTGTCCGTGGGATTTTCCAGGCTAGGATGCTGGAATGGGTTGCCATTTCCTTCTCCAGGGGATTTTCCTGACCCAGGGATCGAACCCGTGTCTCTTGCATCTTCCGCAGGCGGGTACTTTACCACTAGTGCCACCAATACTGAACACACACACACACACATCAGTTAATACCCAGGTAATAACTGGTTTCAATGTGTCCCATTATTGAGATTGTTTTGATCACCTGATAAAAGAGATATCTGCTAGGTTTTTCCATGT